>NC_044044.1:53981194-54581194 GCF_901765095.1 Microcaecilia unicolor
AAGGGTAAAAACTGTACAACAGGCATGGAGGTTGTTCAAAAATACCATCCTGGAGGCCCAGGCCAAACATATTCCGCGAATTAGAAAAGAAAGACGGAACTCCAAAAGACAGCCGGCCTGGTTGAAAAGTGAGGTGAAGGAAGCTATTAGGGCTAAAAGAAACGCCTTCAGAAAATGGAAGAAGGAACCGTCTGAAAATAACAAGAAGCAGCATAAGGAGTGTCAAAGCAAATGCAAGGCGCAGATAAAGAATGCCAAGAGGGATTACGAAAAAAAGATAGCATTAGATGCAAAAAAACATAGTAAAAAAGTTTTTCGGTATATTAAAAGCAGGAAGCCGGCAAAAGAATCAGTTGGGCCGCTGGATGACCAAGGGGTAAAAGGGGCGATCAAGGAAGACAAAGACGTAGCGGAGAGATTGAATGAATTCTTTGCTTCAGTCTTCACCGAGGAAGATTTGGGTGGGATACCGGTGTCGGAAATGGTATTTCAAGCGGACGAGTCAGAGAAATTTACTGACTTCACGGTAAATCCTGTTCAGAAGGAATGGATCCTAAGGAGTGTAGCTGAGATTAGGTGACAGAGCTGGTGGCGGGAGGCGGGGATGGTGCTGGGCAGACTTATACGGTCTGTGCCAGAGCTGGTGGTGGGAGGCGGGACTGGTGGTTGGGAGACGGGGATAGTGCTGGGCAGACTTATACGGTCTGTGCCCTGATAAGGACAGGTACAAATCAAGGTAAGGTATATACAAAAAGTAGCACATATGAGTTTATCTTGTTAGGCAGACTGGATGGACCGTGCAGGTCTTTTTCTGCCGTCATCTACTAGGTTACTATGTTACTATGTAAACCTGGAGGACGTAATGGTGCAGTTCAGCAAACTGAAACGTAGCAAATCTCCTGGACCGGATGGTATTCATCCCTGAAAAATGAGCTTGCGGAGCTACTGTTAGTGATATGCAATTTATCCTTAAAATCGAGCATGGAACCGAAGATTGGAGGGTGACCAATGTAACGTCAATTTTTAAAAAAGGTTCCAGGGGAGATCCCGGAAATTATAGACCGGTGAGTCTGACGTCGGTGCCGGGGAAAATGGTAGAGGCTATTACTAAAAACAAAATTACAGAGCACATCCAAGGAGTAAACAAACGTGGACAAAGGGGAGCCGGTTGATATTGTGTATCTGGATTTTCAAAAGGCGTTTGACAAGGTACCTCATGAAAGGCTACAGAGGAAATTGGAGGGTCATGGGATAGGAGGAAATGTCCTATTGTGGATTAAAAACTGGTTGAAGGATAGGAAACAGAGAGTGGGGTTAAATGGGCAGTATTCACAATGGAGAAGGGTAGTTAGTGGGGTTCCTCAGGGGTCCGTGCTAGGACCGCTGCTTTTTAATATATTTATAAATGATTTAGAGATGGGAGTAACTAGCGAGGTAATTAAATTTGCTGATGACACAAAGTTATTCAAAGTCGTGAACTCGCGACAGGATTGTGAAAAATTACAGAAGGACCTTACAAGACTGGGAGACTGGGTGGCTAAATGGCAGATGACATTTAATGTGAGCAAGTGCAAGGTGATGTATGTGGGAAAAAAGAACCCAAATTATAGCTACGTCATGCAAGGTTCCACGTTAGGAGTTATGGACCAAGAAAGGGATCTGGGTGTCGTTGTCGATAATACACTGAAACCTTCTGCTCAGTGTGGTGCTGCGGCTAGGAAAGCGAATAGAATGTTGAGTATTATTAGGAAAGGTATGGAAAACAGGTGTGAGGATGTTATAATGCCGTTGTATCGCTCCATGGTGCGACCGCACCTTGAATATTGTGTTCAATTCTGGTCACTGCATCTCAAGAAAGATATAGTAGAACTGGAAAAGGTGCAGCGAAGGGCGACTAAAATGATAGCGGGGATGGGACGACTTCCCTATGAAGAAAGACTAAGGAGGCTAGGGCTTTTCAGCTAGGAGAAGAGACAGCTGAGGGGAGACATGATAGAGGTATATAAAATAATGAGTGGAGTGGAACAGGTGGATGTGAAGCGTCTGTTCACACTTTCCAAAAATACTAGGACTAGGGGGCATGCGATGAAACTACGGTGTAGTAAATTTAAAACAAATCTGAGAAAGTTTTCTTCACCCAACGAATAAATGGCCGACTGGGAGGACACACTGTAAGGAGCTCCGGTCCGAGGATCGTTTCCCCAGCGCTCCCACTGCAGTGCGATCCCCCCCAGGAGAACAGGTCGGCTCTGCATGGTGACTGCTGCTGTCCCGGGACCAGGCTGCCGAGTCCCTGGGTGCGTTGTGGACGGGTCCGCGAGTCCACTCCGTCGCTCCCTGAGCAGTGCGAGGCCCAGGTTGCGAGACGGTCCCTCGCACTCAGCCGCCCAGGCGCCGAATTCGCCAGGTCTGTGAGCTCGCCCTCGGCCGCCGCACTCCCCGGCAGGAACTGCCCGGGACCGTATCGGCTAAGAGCTCCGGATGACCCAGGTGCAATCGGAAGTCGGAGGGAGCTCACCTGCGGCCCAGCTGCTCCAGCTTTCCCCGACCTCATGGCGCGAGCCCAATCTAAGCGTCGCGATCTGAGCGTCGCGGTGCACGGGCGGTGGACCCTCTCACCTCTTGAATAGGTTGCAGACCTGCGTGGTCCCGGCTCAGTGGTCCAGGGGACCCACCACACCACCACGGCAGTCCCGGTCCCAGCAGCCAGACGCCCACACTGCCCTTCCCGTCATGTGGCACGGCCTAACTGCTCCGCAGTGACCGAGTCCTCCAGACTAGGGCAATTAAGGTAATGCACAACCGATCTTCACGAGGCAGTCTTCCACAGGCGCCCTGGTTGCTCTGTTGCTTTGAAGGCAGCCCAGCTCGATCGCTCTGAAACCAGCCCAGCTGCTCCAACTTTCCCCAGTCCACCCGAGCCAGCTTCTCTCTGCTTGCTGCCCCAGTCCAACGGTCCCAGCTTGTTCCAGTCCGCCGATCCAGCGTCCCCTGATTGTTCCAGTCATCTACTCCAGCCTGCATGTTCCAGTTCAGCGTGTTCCAGTCCGCCTGATCCCAGCTTCCCCTTGCTTGTTCCAGTCCAGCGGCTCCAGCCTGATGCTCCAGTCCAAATGCTCTAGTGTGTTCCAGTCCATCTGATCCGCCTGCTCCAAGCTCGTTCCAGTCTGCATGATCCCAGCCTGTCCCAGTCCGCCGATCCAGCTTCTCCTGCTTGCTCCAGTGTTCCAGCCTGTTCCAGCTTCTCCCTGCTTGCTCCAGTCCATCTGCGCCAGCTGGCTTGCTCCAGTACACCTGCTCCAACCTGCCTGCTCCAATACATCTGCTCCAGCGTGTTCCAGTCCGCCTTAACCAGCTTCTCCCTGATTGTTCCAGTCCGCCCGATCCCGGCTTGTTCCAATCCGCCGATCCAGCTTCCCCTGCTTGCTCCAGTGTTCCATTCCGCCTGTTCCAGCTTCTCCCTGCTTGTTCCAGTCCATCTGCTCCAGCCTGCTTGCTCCAGTACACCTGCTCCAGCCTGCCCACTCCAGTACATCTGCTCCAGCGTGTTCCAGTCTGCCTGAACCAGCTTCCCCTACTTGTTCCAGTCCACCTGCTCCAGCCTGCTTGTTCCAGTCTGCCCGATCCCGGCTTGTTCCAGTCCGCCGATCCAGCTTCCCCCGCTTGCTCCAGTGTTCCAGTCCATCTGCTCCAGCCTGCTTGTTCCAGTCCATCTGCTCCAGCCTGCTTGCTCCAGTACATCGGCTCCAGCGTGCTCCAGTCTGCCTGAACCAGCTTCTCACTGCTTGCTCCAGACCATCTGCTCCAGCCTAATTGCTCCAGCTTCTCCCTGCTCGTTCCTGTCCATCTGCACCAGCTTGTTCCAGCCCACCTGCTAGCTTGTCAGCCATTAACCTACTTGCCTGCCTGCTAACTTACTAACTTGTCAGCCGTTGACTTACCTGCTCTCAGTTTCTTCCTGCTCGTTCCTGTCCATCTGCACCAGTATGCTCCAGCCCGCCTGCTAGCTTGTCAGCCACTGACTCACCTGCCTACCTGCTAACTTGTCAGCCATTGACTTTGTTCATGTCCATCTGCACCAGCTTGCTCCAGCCCGCCTGCAAGTTGCCTGCTTGCTAAATAGCCAGCCACTGACTTACCTGCTCTCCAGTTCATCAATTCCTTCAATCCCGAGCCTCCAACCCAGCTATCCGCTCTATCTATCTGCTTCTCACCTCAGTCACTACACATACACCTGTTACACCGCAATCACTACTTATGGCCCCTGTCCACATTCTCTTCCTTGCCCTGTCCCTTCCTAATCTTTTTCCCCTCCCCTTACCGATGTCTACCGCTGGTACTCATTGCCCACCCGTGTTCCCTCCCGTCCTGCTCGCTACGGCATTACCCTATTCACCCCCATCACTCACTACCCCAACATTTTTTTTTTGTTACATTTGTACCCTGCGCTTTCCCACTCATGGCAGGCTCAATGCGGCTTACATGGGGCAATGGAGGGTTAAGTGACTTGCCCAGAGTCACAAGGAGCTGCCTGTGCCTGAAGTGGGAATTGAACTCAGTTCCTCAGTTCCCCAGGACCAAAGTCCACCACCCTAACCACTAGGCCACTCCTCCACTCTCCACATCTCTCCTGGCCCCCCCTCCTTCCTCGCTCTTAACCTTCAACACCTCCTTCCTGCCATTAACCCATCACCATTCCTCCTCAGTGCACCCCGTCTTCGTCGCCTTCGTCGCCCGACCTCCCCCACCCTCCTCCGCACTCTCTTGCTCCTCCTCCTGCTATCCGCGGGAGACATTAATCCTAATCCAGGCCCCCCTCACCTGTCCTCCTCCTATCCATGCAAACGATTCCGTGATGTATCCAATCTCGTTTCTATTCCCCTTCTCCCCCCTCCTCTTCTCATGTGCCTTGTGGAACGCCCACTCGGTCTGCAACAAACTGCCCTTCACCCACGATCTCTTCATCTCTTGTTCCCTTCAACTGCTCGCCCTAACTGAAACCTGGCTCTCCCCTGATGACTCTGCCTCAGTCGCGGCCCTTTGTCATGGTGGTTATCTCTTCTCCCACACTCCCCGTCCAGCTGGCTGCGGTGGAGGCGTCGGGCTACTACTCTCGCCCTCCTGTAGTTTCCAACCCCTCCTCCTACCGCAGTCCCACTGTTTCTCATCCTTTGAAGCTCACTCCATCCGGCTATTCTACCCATTGCCACTCAGAGTGGCAGTCATTTACCACCCCCCTAATAAACCCCTCTCTTCCTTCCTCACCGACTTCGATGCCTGGCTTTCCGTCTTTGTTGAACCCTCATCTCCGTCTCTCATTCTCGGAGACTTTAACATACATGTTGACGACCAATCCGACCCTCACGCTTCTCAGTTCCTCACTCTAACATCCTCCTTCAACCTCCGGCTATGCTTCACCACCCCTACTCACCGAGACGGCCATTGTCTTGACCTCGTTCTCTCCTCTTCCGGCTCCCCCTCCAATTTCCACGTTTCAGCTCTTCCTCTCTCCGATCACCACCTAATCACCTTCACACTTCCCCCCCCCCCCCCCCTCAGCCCCGTCCAACTTTAACCACTACCTCCAGGAATCTCCAGCCTATTGACCCTCCCACCCTATCCTCTATTATTTCTAATCTCCTCCCCTCCATCTTGTCCTCCGAGTCTGTCGACAAGGCTGTCTCCACTTACAATGCCACTCTCTCCTCTACTCTGGACACCCTCGCACCATCCATCTCCCGTCCCACAAAGCGTACTAATCCCCAGCCCTGGCTGTCCCCTTGCATCCGTTACCTTCGCTCCTGTGCCCGATCTGCTGAACGCCTCTGGAGGAAATCTTGCACCCATTCAGACTTCCTTTACTACAAATTCATGCTATCCTCCTTCCACTCCTCCCTATTCCTTGCCAAACAGGACTATTACACCCATTTGACCAACTCTCTCAGCTCCAACCCCCGTCGTCTCTTTTCCACCCTTAACTCCCTCCTCAAAGTGCCCCCCACTCCCCCCTCGCTCTCTCCTCAATCACTGGCTGATTACTTCCGCGACAAGGTGCAAAAGATCAACCTTGAGTTCACTACCAAGCCATCTCCTCTTCACCCTTCAGCCCTCTCCCTCAACTAACCAACCCAGGCCTTTTTCTCCTCCTTTCCTGTCATCACCGAGGAGGAAACCGCCCGCCTTCTTTCCTCCTCGAAATGCACCACCTGCTCTTCTGATCCCATCCCCACCAACTTACTTAACATCATCTCTCATACTGTCACCCCCCTCCATCTGTCATATCCTCAACCTCTCTCTCTCCACTGCTACTGTCCCTGACACCTTCAAGCACGCCGTAGTCACACCTCTCCTCAAAAAAACATCACTTGACCCTACCTGTCCCTCCAACTACCGCCCCATCTCCCTCCTACCCTTCCTCTCCAAAATACTTGAGCGTGCCGATCACAGCCGCTGCCTTGATTTTCTCTCCTCTCATGCCATCCTCGATCCACTTCAATCCGGTTTTCGCCCTCTTCACTCGACAGAAACAGCACTCTCTAAAGTCTGTAATGACCTGTTCCTTGCCAAATCCAAAGGCCACTACTCCATCCTCATCGATCTATCCGCCACTTTTGACACTGTTAATCATGACTTACTTCTTGCCACACTGTCCTCATTTGTGTTCCAGGGCTCTGTCCTCTCCTGGTTCTCCTCCTATCTCTCCCACCGCACCTTCAAAGTTCACTCTCATGGATCTTCCTCCACCCCCATCCCCTTATCTGTTGGTGTTCCCCAGGGATCTGTCCTTGGACCCCTTCTCTTCTCAATCTACACCTCTTCCCTGGGCTCCCTGATCTTATCTCATGGTTTCCAGTATCATCTCTATGCTGGTGACACCCAACTGTATCTCTCCACACCAGACATCACCGCAGAGACCCAGGCAAAGGTATCAGCCTGCTTATCCGACACTGCCGCCTGGATGTCCAACCGCCACTTGAAACTGAACACGTCCAAGACTGAACTCATCGTCTTTCCACCAAAACCCACTTCTCTTCCTCCACTTTCTATCTCAGTTGATAACACCCTCATCCTCCCCGTCTCATCTGCCCGCAACCTCGGAGTCATCTTTGACTCCTCCCTCTCCTTCTCTGCGCATATCCAGCAGATAGCCATGTCGCTTCTTCCTCTTTAACATCAGCAAAATTCGCCCTTTCCTCTCTGAACACACCACCTGAACTCTCGTCCACGCTCTCATTACCTCTCACCTGGACTACTGCAACTTACTCCTCACCGGCCTCCCACTTAGCCATCTATCCCCCCTTCAATCTGTTCAGAACGCTGCTGCACGTCTCATATTTCGCCAGAACCGATATACTCATATCACCCCTCTCCTCAGGTCACTTCACTGGCTTCCAATCAGATACCGCATTCAATTCAAGCTTCTCCTTCTTACCTACAAATGCACTCAGTCTGCTGCCCCTCACTACCTTTCTACCCTCATCTCCCCTTACGTTCCCGCCTGTAACCTCCGTTCACAGGACAAATCCCTCCTCTCAGTACCCTTCTCCACCACCGCCAACTCCAGGCTCCGCTCATTCTGCCTCGCCTCACCCTATGCTTGGAACAACCTTCCTGAGCCCTTACGCCAAGCCCCCTCCCTGCCCATCTTCAAGTCTTTGCTTAAAACCCACCTCTTCAATGCTGCATTCGGCACCTAACCCTTACCATTCAGTGAATCCAGACTGCCCCTATTTTGACTGTCCCTATCGGTCCGACCGTTCACGTGTCTATTAGATTGTAAGCTCTTTGAGCAGGGACTGTCTCTCTTTGTGAAATTGTACAGCGCTGCGTAACCCTGGTAGCGCTTTAGAAATGTTAAGTAGTAGTAGTAGTAGTAGTAATTAAACTCTGGAATTCGTTGCCGGAGAATGTGGTGAAGGTGGTTAGCTTGGCAGAGTTTAAAAAGGGGTTAGATGGTTTCCTAAAGGAGAAGTCCGTAAACCACTACTAAATGGACTTGGGAAAAATCCACAATTCCAGGAATAACATATATGGTAAAATTATGTATCATACCTGATAATTTTCTTTCCATTAATCATAGCTGATCAATCCATAGACTGGTGGGTTGTGTCCATCTACCAGCAGGTGGAGATAGAGAGCAATACTTTGCCTCCCTATAAGTGGTCATGTGCTGCCGGAAACTCCTCAGTATGTCGATATCCAAGCTCCATCCGCAGGACTCAGCACTTAGAGAATTACACCCACAAAGGGACACTCTGTCCAGCTCACCACCGCCGAAACGGGGGAGGGGAATTAACCCAGCTCATCCCCACACAAGTGGGGGAGGGGAATCCGTCCAGCTCATCCCCGCGGAGCGGGGGAGGGACACCACACCCACCGATGCGGGGGGATCTGGCTTATCCTGCAACCGCAACCGCGGGAGGAGCTGACTGACCCTAACACCGCCGAAGCGGGAGGGGTACAAAGCTGCCCTACTGCCGCACGAAGCGGGAGGGAGCGCCGGCAGAATATAAGTCTCAATTCAGCCCCGTAAAACGGAGGGGAGAGGAATGCAGCAGCTCACTGTAACACAAATTCGTCTCAACTCTTGAAGAATCCATTGAAAAACTTGAACACGAAGTCCTCCTGAACAGGAACTGAAGACTAAACTTGAACCTGAAATGCAACCAGAATATAAACAATACAGGGCTATGGATTGATCAGCTATGATTAATGGAAAGAAAATTATCAGGTATGATACATAATTTTACCTTCCATATCATCATGCTGATCAATCCACAGACTGGTGGGATGTACCGAAGCAGTACTCACCCAGGGCGGGACATAGAAATCCCTGACCGCAACACTGAAGCTCCAAACCGGGCCTCCGCCCGAGCAGCCACAGTCAAGCGGTAATGCCTGGAGAAGGTATGGGCCGTTGCCCAAGTTGCCGCCTTGCAAATCTCCTCCAAGGAGACGGACCCGGCCTCTGCCATCGAGGCCGCCTGAGCTCTAGTGGAGTGAGCCTTCAGCTGGATAGGCGGCACCTTCCCCGCGGCCACATAAGCCGCTGCAATGGCTTCCTTGACCCATCTTGCCACTGTAGGCTTAGCAGCCTGCAGACCCTTACGAGGACCTGCAAACAGGACAAACAGATGATCCGACTTCCGGAAATCATTGGTCACTTCCAAGTATCTGATGATGACTCGTCTCACATCCAGATATTTGAGAGCAGAGTATTCCTCTGGGTAGTCCTCCCTACGAAAGGAAGGGAGACAGAGCTGCTGATTCACATGGAAGCGAGAAACAACCTTGGGCAGGAAGGAAGGCACTGTGCGAATAGACACTCCTGCCTCAGTGAACTGCAGAAAAGGCTCTCGACATGAGAGTGCCTGGAGCTCGGAAACTCTTCTGGCTGAAGTGATAGCCACCAAAAAGACTGCTTTCAACGTCAGGTCTTTCAGAGATGCCCTTGACAAGGGTTCAAAAGGCGGCTTCTGCAAGGCTCTTAGCACCAGGTTGAGATTCCACGCAGGCACCACTGAGTGCAGAGGAGGGCGCAGGTGATTAACTCCCTTGAGAAAGCGCACCACATCTGGCTGCGAAGCCAGGGAAGCACCCTTCAGGCGGCCCCTGAAGCAAGCCAGAGCCGCTACCTGGACTTTAAGGGAACTGAGCGACAGGCCTTTCTCCAGACCTTCTTGCAGGAACGCCAACACTGAAGAAATTGGACCAGTGAAGGGAGAAAGTGAGCCTGCTTCACACCATGCTGCAAAGGTACGCCAAACCCTGGCGTAAGCAGTAGAAGTAGAGCGCTTCCTCGCTCTTAGCATAGTGGCGATGACCTTGTCTGAGAAGCCCTTCTTTCTCAGACGCTGCCGCTCAATAGCCAGGCCATAAGACCAAAGGGGGAGGGATCCTCCATCACCACGGGACCCTGATGTAACAGGCCCTGCTCCACTGGCAGCCGCAGAGGATCGTCCACTGAGAGCCTGATCAAGTCCGCATACCAGGGACGTCTGGGCCAGTCCGGACCCACCAGGATTATCCGGCCCGGATGCTTTGCCACCCGGTCTAGCACCCTGCCCAACATGGGCCAGGGCGGGAACACATAGAGAAGCTCCTGTGTCGGCCACTGTTGGAGAAGAGCATCTACTCCCAGGGATCGAGGGTCCCGTCCTCTGCTGAAAAAGCGCGGCACTTGGCAATTGGCCGATGACGCCATCAGATCTAGGCTCGGCTGGCCCCAGCGCTTCGTGATGTCCAAGAACGCCTGAGCAGATAGCTGCCACTCTCCGGGATCCAAGGTATGGCGACTGAGAAAGTCCGCCTTGACATTCATGACTCCGGCAATGTGGGCCGCTGACAGCTGTTCCAGGTTCGCTTCCGCCCACTGGCATAGATTCATGGCCTCCTTGGCTAGAGGGGCGCTCTTGGTACCTCCCTGGCGGTTGATATAGGCCACAGCCGTGGCATTGTCCGACAGGACCCGTACTGGCTTCAACGCCAGTACCGGGAGGAACTCCAAAAGCGCCAACCGAATGGCTCTGAGTTCCAGGAGGTTGATAGACCACTTTGCCTCTGCAGGAGACCAGAGCCCCTGCGCTGTCCTTCCCAAGCAGTGGGCTCCCCAGCCCGTCAAAGAGGCGTCCGTCGTGACGACAATCCACTCCGGGGTCACAAGAGGCATCCCTGCAGACAACTTGCCTGTCTGCAGCCACCAGCTCAGCGCCTTGCGCACTGCTGGGTCCAAGGGAAGGCGCACAGCATAATCCTCCAACACCGGAGTCCAGCGCTGCAGCAGAGAGTGTTGTAGTGGTCTCATATGAGCCCTGGCCCAGGGCACTACTTCCATCGTGGCCGTCATAGAGCCCAACAGCTGCACATAGTCCCAAGTCCGGAGAGGAGAGGCTACTAGGAACTGGTCCACCTGAGCCTGAAGTTTGACAATCCGATTGTCCGGCAGGAACACTCTGCCTAATTGGGTGTCGAATCGAACTCCCAGATACTCCAGGGACTGAGTCGGGCGCAGCTAGCTTTTCTCCCAGTTGATGATCCACCCCAGGGAGCTCAAAAGAGCAATCACCCGGTCCACAGCTTTGCCGCACTCTGCATAAGAGGGGGCTCGGATCAACCAGTCGACCAGATAAGGATGGACTTGTACTCCTTCCTTTCTCAGGAAGGCCGCGATGACCACCATTACTTTGGAGAAGGTCCGCGGAGCAGTAGCCAACCCGAACGGGAGGGCTCTGAACTGGAAGTGTCGGCCCAGGACTGCAAAACGCAGAAAGCGTTGATGAGGAGGCCAGATGGGAATATGCAAGTACGCTTCCTTGATGTCCAAGGATGCCAGGAACTCCCCTGCCTTCACTGCCGCTATAACAGAGCGGAGGGTCTCCATGCGAAAGTGCCGAACTTTCAAGGCCCGATTGACCCCTTTGAGGTCGAGGATAGGCCGTACAGAACCTCCTTTCTTTGGTACCACAAAGTAAATGGAGTAACGTCCCTTGCCAAGCTGATTTTCTGGCACCGGAACGACCGCACCCAGGCGGATCAGATTGTCCAAGGTCTGCTGCACTGCCACAGCTTTGACCGGAGACTTGCAGGGAGAGAGTACAAACCCGTCTCTTAAGGGTCGGCAGAACTCTAGCTTGTAGCCGTCTCTGATGACTTCCAGCACCCAAGCGTCTGAAGTTACCCTGGTCCACTCGCCCAGAAACGAGGACAGGCGTCCTCCAATTTGCACTGGGCCATGGACCAGGACCCCGTCATTGGGTACGAGACCCTGGGGGAGGACTGGAGGGCGCACCTCCGGGACGGCGGTCTCTGCGAAAGGAATGCTGCTTGGGGGAGAAGTTCCTCTTGAAGGAAGAGGGGACAGAGGAGCCCGACTTGCCCGGGCGGTACCGACGGGCTTCCTGAAACCGTCCTCTGGAGATACCGGGGCGAGCACTGGCCCGAGCCCTGACCTCTGGTAACCTCTTGCCCTTAGACGTGCCGAGATCGGTCACAATTTTGTCCAGCTCGACCCCAAAGAGCAGCTTGCCTTTAAAAGGCAACTTAGCCAGGCGGACTTAGAGGCGTGGTCCGCAGACCAATGTTTCAGCCAAAGCCACCGCCGCGCAGAGACTGTCTGAGCCATACCTTTAGCCGAGGCTCTCAAGACATCATACAGCAAGTCTGCCAAATAAGCCAAGCCCGATTCCAGGGCCGGCCAATCAGCCCTCAAGGAAGGATCCGAGGGGGAAGCCCGCTGCACAATCGTCAGGCACGCCCTGGCCACGTAGGAGCCACAAACTGAGGCCTGCAAACTTAAGGCAGCCGCCTCGAAGGATGACCTTAAGACCGCCTCCAATCTTCTGTCTTGGGCGTCCTTTAGGGCCGTGCCACCTTCCACCGGCAACGCCGTTTTCTTAGTCACCGCAGTGATTAAAGAATCCACGGTAGGCCAAAGAAAGGCCTCACGTTCACTTTCAGGCAAAGGATAGAGGCGGGACATAGCCCTAGCCACTTTGAGGCTCGCTTCCGGGACATCCCATTGAGCCGAAATTAAGGTGTGCATGGCATCATGCACGTGGAAGGTTCTAGGCGGGCGCTTCGTCCCCAGCATAATGGCGGAGCCAACAGGGGCTGAGGGAGAGACGTCCTCCGGAGAGGAAATCTTTAAAATGCTCATGGCCTGCATTAACAGGTTGGGCAAATCCTCTGAGCGAAAGATCCGTGCTGCAGAGGGGTCATCTGCTCCATCCGAGCGGGAATCCTTCTCCTCCAAGGAATCCCCAAAGGACCGTTGGGAGAACTCAGATACACTGCCCTCATCTACATCAGAGGAAACAGCGTCCTCTAAGGCCTGGGAATCCACCGAGGGCGTTTACTTCCGGGGGCCTCAACCCCTTTATCGGACAAGGGAGAAGGGGCAGCGTTCTGCATAAGGAAGGCCTGATGCAGCAGCAAAATAAGCTCGGGGGAGAAACCCCCCAGACTGTGCACTTCAGCAGCCTGGGCCACAGCCCTAGACGCACCCTCAACCGGCGCTCGTAAGAGCGGGCTAGAAACATGCTGCGCATCCAAGATGGCGTCCGGTGCGACACTCCACGAAGGAGCCGCGCGGGAAGAACGGCGCTTAACTTTAGCCGCTTTTTTGCCGTCGCCCAAATCAAGGGCGGCCATGGCATGAACGTCTCCCAGCTCAAGGGCGGTCCAAGAAGAAGCTGTCCGAGCAGAGTGGCCGGCCAAGATGGCGGAGGCGAGCAGCGGGGGATGGGCGTTTATGTCGGGAAAAACCGCCGCACCGGAGGAAGACCCGGGACACTGACCGGCCTCCGAACTGATACTCAACAAGGGCGAATCAGACTTTAATACCCCCGCATCCCCGCTAGGAGTGCACACGCGGTCCGGGGAGTGATTCTTCGCGCCCTCGCCCTCCGACGCCATAGGCCACGTGGAGATCAATCGGGGAACCCCCTGCCCGCTATAAAAAAGGTAAAAATTACCTGCTTCTCGCTCCGAGCTGTAACGACCTGGTGTCCCAGTGAGTAGCTGCAATAAACGTTTAAATAAACGTCGAAATAAACGCCTTTAAGGACGTCCAAAATTTTTTTTTTTTTTTTAACGGAGCCAGCGGGAGGGGGGAGAAAAGGAGGGACCTGGCGCCACCAGGTTTGCACTTGCTCAAGAAGAGCCCTCAACCCCAGGCACTCAACAAAACCTAAAAATTAGGCTTGGAGGCCTAGCCAGAGCTGTGTGACCACCACCTGCTGAGATAGAGAACATACTGAGGAGTTTCCGGCAGCACATGACCACATATAGGGAGGCAAAAGGATTGCTCTCTATCTCCACCTGCTGGTAGATGGACACAACCCACCAGTCTATGGATTGATCAGCATGATGATATGGAAAGAATGTTTGTATGTTTGGGAAGCTTGCCAGGTGCTCTTGGCCTGGATTGGCCGCTGTCGTGGACAGGATGCTGGGCTCGATGTATCCTTAATCTCTTCCCAGTGTGGCATTACTTATGTACTTATGAGCGAGCAGTTTGAGCAGAGGATAAGATAAAGACAGTGGCCATTATGGTGAGTGGGGGCAGTGGAGCACAGTTGAAGATTGAAAGAGGATGTTAAAGCAAGAAACTGTGAAAGGGAAGGAAAAGGGAAATGGAACTTGATATACTGCCTTTCTGAGGTTTTTGCAACTACATTCAAAGCAGTTTACATATAGTGAATGATACATACCTGTAGCAGGTGTTCTCCGAGGACAGCAGGCTGATTGTTCTCACGACTGGGTGACGTCTGCGGCAGCCCCCACCAACCGGAAGAAGCTTCGCGGGCGGTCCGCACGCAGGGCACGCCCACCGCGCATGCACGGCCGTCTTCCCGCCTGTGCGTGACCGTTCCCGCCAGTTGAATGACAAGCAAAAAACAACATGAAAACGCAACTCCAAAGGGGAGGAGAGAGGGTAGGTGAGAACAATCAGCCTGCTGCCCTCGGAGAACACCTGCTACAGGTATGTATCATTCACTTTCTCCGAGGACAAGCAGGCTGCTTGTTCTCACGACTGGGGTATCCCTAGCTCTCAGGCTCACTCAAAACAAGAACCCAGGTCAATTGAACCTCGCAACGGCGAGGGTACAACAGAAAATTGACCTACGAAGAACAACTAACTGAGAGTGCAGCCTGACCAGAATAAATTCGGGTCCTGGAGGGTGGAGTTGGATTTACACCCCAAACAGATTCTGCAGCACCGACTGCCCGAACGGACTGTCGCGTCGGGTATCCTGCTGGAGGCAGTAATGTGATGTGAATGTGTGGACAGATGACCACGTCGCAGCCTTGCAGATCTCTTCAATAGTGGCTGACTTCAAGTGGGCCACCGACGCTGCCATGGCTCTAACACTATGAGCCGTGACATGACCCTCAAGAGCCAGCCCAGCCTGGGCATAAGTGAAGGAAATGCAATCTGCTAGCCAATTGGAGATGGTGCGTTTCCCGACAGCGACCCCTAGCCTGTTAGGGTCAAAAGAAATAAACAATTGGGCGGACTGTCTGTGGGGCTGTGTCCGCTCCAAGTAGAAGGCCAATGCTCTCTTGCAGTCCAATGTGTGCAACTGACGTTCAGCAGGGCGGGTATACGGCCAGGGGAAGAATGTTGGCAAGACAATTGACTGGTTAAGATGGAACTCCGACACCACCTTCGGCAGGAACTTTGGGTGGGTACGGAGCACTACTCGGTTGTGATGAAATTTGGTATATGGAGCATGAGCTACCAGGGCTTGAAGCTCACTGACCCTACGAGCTGAAGTAACTGCCACCAAGAAAATGACCTTCCAGGTCAAGTACTTCAGATGGCAGGTATTCAGTGGCTCAAAAGGAGGTTTCATCAGCTGGGTGAGGACGACGTTGAGATCCCATGACACTGTGGGAGGCTTGATAGGGGGCTTTGACAAAAGCAAGCCTCTCATGAATCGAACGACCAAAGGCTCTCCAGAGATGGCTTTACCTTCCACACGATAATGGTAAGCACTAATCGCACTAAGGTGATTCCTTACTGAGTTGGTCTTGAGGCCAGACTCTGATAAGTGCAGAAGGTATTCAAGCAGGTTCTGTGCAGGGCAAGAACGAGGTTCTAGGGCCTTGCTCTCACACCAAACGACAAACCTCCTCCACTTGAAAAAGTAACTCTTTTTAGTGGAATCCTTGCTAGAGGCAAGCAAGACACGGGAGACACCCTCAGACAGACCCAACGCAGTGAAGTCTACGCCCTCAACATCCAGGCCGTGAGAGCCAGGGACTGAAGGTTGGGGTGCAGCAACGCTCCGTCGTTCTGCGAGATGAGAGTCGGAAAACACTCCAATCTCCACGGTTCTTCTGAGGACAACTCCAGAAGAAGAGGGAACCAGATCTGACGGGGCCAAAAGGGCGCTATCAGGATCATGGTGCCGTGGTCTTGCTTGAGCTTCAGTAAGGTCTTCCCCACCAAAGGTATGGGAGGATAAGCATACAGGAGGCCGGTCCCCCAATGGAGGAGAAAGGCATCCGACGCCAGTCTGCCGTGTGCCTGTAGTCTGGAACAGAACAGAGGCAGCTTGTGGTTGGTCTGAGAGGCGAAAAGGTCCACCGAGGGGGTGCCCCACTCTCGGAAGATCTTGCGTACCACTCTGGAATGGAGCGACCACTCGTGCGGTTGCATGACTCTGCTCAGTCTGTCGGCCAGACTGTTGTTTACACCTGCCAGGTATGTGGCTTGGAGGAGCATGCCGAACTGGCAAGCCCAACGCCACATGCCCACGGCTTCCTGACACAAGGGGCGAGATCCGGTGCCCCCCTGCTTGTTGGTGTAATACATTGCAACCTGATTGTCTGTCCGAATTTGGATAATTTGGCAGGACAGCCGATCCCTGAAAGCCTTCAGTGCGTTCCAGATCGCTCGGAGCTCCAGGAGGTTGATCTGCAGATCCTTTTCCTGGAGGGACCACAGACCCTGGGTGTGAAGCCCATCGACATGAGCTCCCCACCCCAGGCGAGATGCATCTGTCGTCAGCACTTTCGTGGGCTGTGGAATTTGGAATGGACGTCCCAGGGTCAAATTGGTCTGAATGGTCCACCAGAGCAGTGAAGTGCTGCAACTGGTGGAGAGGCGGATGACATCTTCTAGATTCCCGGTGGCTTGAAACCACTGGGAAGCTAGGGTCCATTGAGCAGATCTCATGTGAAGACGAGCCATGGGAGTCACATGAACTGTGGAGGCCATATGACCCAGAAGTCTCAACATCTGCTGAGCTGTGACCTGCTGAGACGCTCTGGTCTGCGAAGCCAGGGCCAGGAGGTTGTTGGCCCTCGCCTCGGGAAGGAAGGCCTGAGCCGTCTGGGTATTCAGCAGAGCTCCTATGAATTCCAGAGACTGAGTTGGCTGGAGATGGGACTTTGGGTAATTTATCACAAACCCCAGCAGCTCCAGAAGTTGAATAGTGCACTGCATGGACCGGAGGGCTCCTGCCTCCGAGGTGCTCTTGACCAGCCAATCGTCGAGATATGGGAACACGTGCACTCCCAGCTTGCGTAGGTAGGCCGCTACCACCACGAGGCACTTTGTAAACACTCGTGGGGCAGAGGCGAGCCCAAAGGGCAGCACACAATACTGAAAGTGCCGTGCGCCCAGGCGGAATCTGAGATACTGTCTGTGAGCTGGCAGTATCGGGATGTGAGTGTATGCGTCCTTTAAATCCAGGGAACATAGCCAATCGTTTTTCTGAATCATTGGCAGAAGGGTGCCCAAGGAAAGCATCCTGAACTTTTCTTTGACCAGGAATTTGTTCAGGCCTCTCAGGTCTAGGATGGGACGCATCCCCCCCGTTTTCTTTTCCACAAGGAAGTACCTGGAATAGAATCCCTGCCCTTCCTGCCCGGGTGGTACGGGCTCGACCGCATTGGCGCTGAGAAGGGCGGAGAGTTCCTCTGCAAGTACCTGCTTGTGATGGGAGCTGAAGGATTGAGCTCCCGGAGGACAATTTGGTGGCAAGGAGGCCAAATTCAGGGCGTATCCGCACCGCACTATTTGGAGAACCCACTGATCGGAGGTTATGAGAGGCCACCTTTGGTGAAAAAATTTTAACCTCCCTCCGACCGGCAGATCGTCCGGTACGGACACTTTGAGGGCGGCTATGTTCCCGTGGATCCAGTCAAAAGCCCGTCCCCGGCTTTTGCTGTGGAGGCGCAGGGGGCTGCTTAGGCGCACGCTGTTGACGAGAACGAGCGCGCTGAGGCTGTCCCTGTGCCTGACAAGGCCTTCAGGCCGGCTGGGTGAACCTACGCTTTTTTCAAAAGAATAGGATGCAGCCTGCCGGGCCCGGGAAAAACGTCCACCTGCTGAGGTGGATGCTGAAGGCGCCCGGTGGGAGAGCTTGTCGAGGGCGGTTTCCCGCTGATGCAGTTGGTCCACCAGCTGCTCGACCTTCTCACCAAAAATGTTATCCCCCCGGCAAGGGACGTCGGCCAGTCTCTGCTGGGTGCGGTTGTCCAGGTCAGAGGCACGCAGCCATGAGAGCCTGCGCATCACTATACCTTGGGCCGCAGCACGAGATGCCACGTCACAGGTGTCATAGATACCCCTGGACAGGAACTTTCTACACGCCTTCAGCTGCCTGACCACCTCCTGATAAGGCCTGGACTGCTCCGGCGGGAGCTTATCGACCAGGTCCGCCAGTTGCTTCACATTGTTCCGCATGTGGATGCTCGTATAGAGCTGGTATGACTGGATGCGGGTCACGAGCATGGAGGATTGGTAGGCCTTCCTCCCAAACGAGTCCAGAGTGCGAGACTCCCGCCCCGGGGGCGCCGAGGCGGTATCCCTCGAACTCCGTGCCCTCTTGAGAGCAGAATCCACGACCGCCGAGTCATGGGGCAATTGGGGCCGCATTAACTCTGGGTCCGAGTGGATTCTGTACTGGGACTCTGCTTTCTTGGGAATGGTGGGATTAGATAATGGTCTCATCCAGTTCCGAAGCAGTGTCTCTTTGAGGACATTGTGCAGCGGCACCGTGGAGGACTCTCTAGGTGGTGATGGATAGTTGAGGACCTCGAGCATCTCAGCCCTCGGCTCGTCCACAGAGACCACGGGGAAGGGAATGCAAATCGACATGTCCCTTACAAAGGAGGCAAATGAGAGGCTCTCAGGGGGCGAGAGCTTCCTCTCTGGTGAAGGCGTGGGGTCCGAGGGAAGACCCGCAGACTCCTCTGAGGAGAAATACCTGGGGTCCTCCTCTTCCCCCCACGAGGCCTCTTCCTCGGTATCGGACATGAGCTCATGTAGCTGAGTCCTGAACCGGGCCCGGCTCGACGTCGAGGCACCAAGGCCTCGGTGTCGTCGAGCGGTGGACTCCCGCGCCGGCGGGGACGAAGCTCCCTCCATCGACGTCGACGGGGACTCCACCTGCGTGGCGGTCGAGACCGGCGTCGCAAGCGGCGTCGGCGTCGATGGCCTCGGCACCAGGCTAGAGCTCGCCGGCGCCACAGTCATCGGCGCCGAGGGCGCAAGCACCCCCGGCGCCGGCAAAGCCTGGCGCATCAGCCCTTCCAGGATCCCCGGAAGGATGGCTCGGAGGCACTCGTCCAGGCCCGCTGTCGGGAAAGACGTGGGGGCCGGTAGAGGCGTCGGTGCCGGAAGCTGCTCGGGTCCAGGAGACTGCACCGAAGTGCTGGGACCCTGACGTGTCGGTACCTCCACCACCGAGGGACACCTTTCCTCTCGACGCGGACGCTTCGGCGTCGACTCCTCCCCGGTACCGAGCGTCGAGGGCGACCGGTGACGGTGCTTCTTAGCCTTCTTGCGGTGCCCGTCACTGGTGCCAGGTGGTATGGAGGAGGAGGAGGTCGATCCCCCTCGGTCCCGAGGAACCGGGTCAGACAGGGTTCGGTCCCGAGGGCCACGGGCTGAGGGAGTGACCGGGGCCGACTGCCCACGCGGCCTCTCACCCCTACCCTCACCGGAGGACCGGCGGGCCGACGGGACCTGTTCTCCTGGGGTCGATGCCATCGGTGCCGATTTCTCGGGCATCGATACCGGTACCGAAGGACCGGGCGTCGATACCGATGCTGTCGAGGTCGACGTCGAGGGGCCGGCGCAAGTTCCAAAAAGACGGTCCCGCAGAACTTGCCTCGCAACCTGAGTCCGTTTCCGGAGACCTAGACACAGAGAACATGACTTGATATTGTGCTCCGGCCCGAGGCACTGGAGGCACCAAGCGTGGGTGTCAGTCTGCGAGATCGGCCGGCCGCACCGACCACACTTCTTAAATCCACTCGGGACCTTCGAGGACATCGACGGAAAAATCGCGTCGGCGAAGTTAAAGTCGTCGATGGTGGCGGAAATCACACCTTGGAAAAATAAATCGATCGCGCGGCCACAGGGCCGCAACGCGACGCCCTCGCTAGAAAACGAGGGAAAAGGAGTGCGTGCTCTCTTTTTTTTTTTTTGGAAAAAGGAAAACTGGAGCGCGCGGCAACAAAAACTTAAATGAAAAATAAACAAAATCGCGTAAACGCGACGGTCTTTCCGGGGCTACGAAGAGAGAGCGGCGACGGCACGACTCTCTCCAGGCGCGGAAAAGAAAAGACTGGCGGGAACGGTCACGCACGGGCGGGAAGACGGCCGCGCATGCTCGGTGGGCGTGCCCTGCGTGCGGACCGCCCGCGAAGCTTCTTCCGGTTGGTGGGGGCTGCCGCGGACGTCACCCAGTCGTGAGAACAAGCAGCCTGCTTGTCCTCGGAGAAATTCAGGTACTTATTTTTTACCAGGGGCACAAAATGACTTGCCCAGAGTCACAAGGAGCTGCAGTGGGAATTGAACTCAGTTCCCCAGGATCAAAGTCCACTGCACTAACCACTAGGCTACGAGTCAGAGGGATCATTAGCATGAATGTTAAAATCCCAAGAATGAGGGAAGGAGATGGTTCAAGAAAGAAGGAAAGCCAGGCATCAAAGTCAGTGAGAAAGGAAGAAAGGGACTTATCAGGGGGTCGATAAATGACTGCTACTCGGAGAGGCACAGGAGCAAATAGACGGATGGAGTGGACTTCAAAGGAAGAAAAACAGTGAGACTGAGGTGGAAGAAGAGGTTGAAATCTACAAGAGGGTGAAAGTAGTAGCCCGACACCACTTCCGCGGCCAACCGGGTGAGGAGTATGGGAGAAAAGAACCTCCATGGCATAGTATGACGACAGCGACGAAGGTGAGATGTACTCAGATAGAAAGGAGATGGATGAATGGAAGGAAGGAAATGTTGAAGGTTGAGAGCTGAGAAAAAGGAAGAGGAGAAAAGAGATGGTGAGATGAATACAGAGGGTGGACAATTTGTTCCTGCAGTGTATAGTGGTTTCAGATGGAGAAACAGATTAGGAAGGGACAGTACCAAGAAGAAAAAGTGTACTGGAGCCATAAGTAGTAACTGGGAAAAAAATAAATGTAAAGAGAAGGCACCTAGAGCGGAGGCCCTGAGTGGATCGGAGTGGACCTGGGAGTCACCCCAGCGAAGGCTGTAAGGATATGCACATGAGCTGCAAGTCCTCCACAGCACCTGAAAGGCAGCCGGTGGTAGAGCTGGGCACCTCTCAGCCAAGGAAAGGCTTACCAGGGGTTAGGCCGAAGCCAGCATTCCTCCTCCTGAGGGTCGCCTGATCTAGCCGTCCAACTAATTATTTTGTCAGCTTCTTGCTTTTAACATACCTAAATAAGTTTTTACTATGTGTTTTTGCCCCCAACACAATCTTCTTGCATGAGCAGGAGCTACTGGTGATTGCTCCTGACCGTGCCGGTTCCAATCCCCAATTTGTGGCTGTGACCTCCTGCAGCAGTCTTGTGAGCCTTCCACAGGATGTCGCAGCCCACCATTTTATAAAATGCAGCCAGCGGGGATGGGAGCAAATCAGTATGTGCCTGCCCTGAAGAGGCCAGGAATTTTAGGTGGTAGGTGCGAGGTGGGGAGAGGGCAGAGCCAGTGGGCAGCCCGGGAATGGGATGGTAGGGGGGATGTGCTTGCAGTGGCAGCAGCGGTGCCACAGTTTCAGTTTCCACCAAAAATACACAAACCTTGATTTCAGGTCAGTTTCAATGCCAAATCAGAAAGTGAAACCAAAATTTGGTCAGCCTCTAATTATATTCTTTGTCTTATTTTCTATCCTTTTCTAATAATTCCTAGCATTCTGTTTGCTGGCTGCTGTTGCTCACTGATTTCAATGCATTGTCCACGATGACACCCAGATCTTTTTCTTGGTTGGTGACTCCTAAAGTGGAACCTAGCATCAAATAACTATGATATGGATTATTCTTCACAATATGCATCACTTTCCATTTGTCTACATTACTCTATCATTTGGATGTCCAGACTTCCAATTTCCCAAGGTCCTCCTGCAATTTCTTAAAGTCTGCATATGATTTAATAACTTTGAATAGTTTTGCATCACTTGTAAATTGAATAATCTCACTTATCATTCCCATTTCCAGTTAAATAGCATCAGTCTCAGTACAGATCACTGCGGCATTCTACCATTCACCTGTCTCCACTTGGAGAAATGGTCATTTAACCCTATCCTCTGCTTTTTATCTTTTAACCAGTTTCCAATTCACAACAGAATATTGCCTCCTACCCCATGCCTTTTTAATTTTCTCAGGAATTTCCCTTGAGGGATTTTGTCAAAAGCTTGCTGAAAATGTAGGTACACAACATTAACCAGCTCACCTTTATCCACATGTTTATACACACCCTCAAAGAAATGAAGCAAATTGGTTGAAACCATGTTGACTGTGTCCCATTAAATGATGTTTGTCTATATGTTCAGTAATCTTATCCTTTTTAATAATTAGTATCACTTTGCCTGGCACTCATGCTTACTGCTCTGTAATTTTCCGGTTCACCCCGAAACCCTTTTTAAAAATTGGCGTTACATTGTCCACCCTCCAATCTTCAGTTTCTACAAATGATTTTAATGACAGATTACTGATCACTAATAGCAGATCAGCAATTTCATGTTCATGTTGAGGAAAAGCCTCAAAGTAGCTCAAAATCAAAAAAGATTTACAGAGCTACGGCGATCAAATAGATCTCTACTTCATCATCGGGGGGGGGGGGGGGGCGAGTTGGAAGTTGGCACCAGATGCCTTTTCTAAAATTCATTTGAGTTATGAGATAAGTGGTTTTCACTATTTTTTGAGCATAGACACATTACAAAGATTGTATTTTTTTGTTCTAAATGATCAAATGAAGTTGCATACTTTTGGGAAGGTTTTTGCCGATGATGAAGTAGAGATCTATTTGATTGCCATAGCTCTATAAATCTTTTTGATTTCGAGCTATTTTGAGGCTTTTCCTTCCTTTTCACCATAAGCTTGTTTCTTTTTAAGGCATTTGCTTTTGACATAGTTGTGTCCCATATGTTGATATTGTGTAGAATACGTTTTGTTTTTTGCTTATTGCTTTTGTAATTCCACGCCCAGTTTGTGTCATTGTATTTTATAAAATATATTCATAAGTGATGCCCTCTTACAAAATTAACTGCCATGTTTTCTTAGTGCCTACTTTTAAGTGTGCATAGACCTGGGAAATTTATAGTGTTTAACATGTTCAAATAGCTTATAAATGTATCCCCTAAGTATATGATGAGGGGGTGGGCAGAGGAGGGCATAAGGTAAAATTATGTATCATACCTGATAATTTTCTTTCCATTAATCATAGCCGATCAATCCATAGACTGGTGGGTTGTGTCCATCTACCAGCAGGTGGAGATAGAGAGCAATCCTTTTGCCTCTCTATATGTGGTCATGTGCTGCCGGAAACTCCTCAGTATGTCGATATCAAAGCTCCATCCGCAGGACTCAGCACTTAGAGAATTACACCCACAAAGGGACACTCTGCCCAGCTCACCACCGCCGAAACGGGGGAGGGGAATCAACCCAGCTCATCCCCACACAAGTGGGGGAGGGGAATCCGTCCAGCTCATCCCTGCGGAGCGGGGAAGGGACACCACACCCACCGATGTGGGGGGATCTGGCTTATCCTGCAACCGCAACTGCGGGAGGAGCTGACTGACCCTAACACCGCCGAAGCGGGAGGGGTACAAAGCTGCCCTACAGCCGCACGAAGCAGGAGGGAGTGCCGGCAGAATTTAGGTCTCAATCCAGCCCCGTAAAACGGAGGGGAGAGGAATGCAGCAGCTCACTGTAACACAAAATTGTCTTAACTCCTGAAGAATCCAATTGAAAAAACTTGAACCCGAAGTCCTCTTGAATAGGAACTGAAGACTAAACTTGAACCTGAAATGCAACCAGAATATAAACAGTACAGATATCTGGGAGGGGCTATGGATTGATCGGCTATGATTAATTGAAAGAAAATTAACAGGTATGATACATAATTTTACCTTCCATATCATCATGCTGATCAATCCACAGACTGGTGGGATGTACCGAAGCAGTACTCACCCAGGGCGGGACATAGAAATCCCTGACCGCAACACTGAAGTTCCAAACCGGGCCTCCGCCCGCGCAGCCACAGTCAAGCGGTAATGTCTGGAGAAGGTATGAGCCGATGCCCAAGTTGCCGCCTTACAAATCTCTTCCAAGGAGACAGACCGGGCCTCTGCCATCGAGGCCGCCTGTGCTCTAGTGGAGTGAGCCTTCAGCTGGATAGGCGGCACCTTCCCTGCGGCCACATAAGCTGCTGCAATGGTTTCCTTGACCCATCATGCCACTGTAGGCTTGGAAGCCTGCAGACCCTTACGAGGACCTGCGAACAGCACAAACAGATGATCCGACTTCCGGAAATCATTAGTCACTTCCAAGTATCTGATGATGACTTGTCTCACATCTAGATATTTGAGAGCAGAGTACTCCTCTGGGTAGTCCTCCCTACGAAAGGAGGGTAGACAGAGCTGCTGATTCACATGGAAGCGAGAAACAATCTTGGGCAGGAAGGAAGGCACTGCGCAAATAGACACTCCTGCCTCAGTGAACTGCAGAAAAGGCTCTCGACATGATAGCGCCTGGAGCTCTGAAACTCTTCTGGCTGAAGTGATAGCCACCAAAAAGACTGCTTTCAACGTCAGGTCTTTCAGAGATGCCCTCGACAAGGGTTCAAAAGGCGGCTTCTGCAAGGCTTTTAGCACCAGATTGAGATTCCACGCAGGTACCACTGAGTGCAGAGGAGGGCGCAGGTGATTAACTCCCTTGAGAAAGCGCACCACATCTGGCTGCGAGGCCAGGGAAGCACACTTCAGGCGACCACTGAAGCAAGCAAGAGCCACTACCTGGACCTTAAGGGAACTGAGCGACAGGCCTTTTTCCAGACCTTCTTGCAGGAACGCCAACACTGAAGAAATTGGAGCAGTGAAGGGAGAAAGTGAGCCTGCCTCACACCACGATGCAAAGGTACGCCAAATCCTGGCGTAAGCAGTAGAAGTACAGCACTTCCTCGCTCTCAGCATAGTGGCGATGACCTTGTCTGAGAAGCCCTTCTTCCTCAGACGCTGCCGCTCAATAGCCAGGCCGTAAGACCAAAGGGGGAGGGATCCTCCATCACCACGGGACCCTGATGCAACAGGCCCCGCTCCGCTGGCAGCCGCAGAGGGCTGTCCACTGAGAGCCTGATCAAGTCCGCATACCAGGGACGTCTGGGCCAGTCCGGACCCACCAGGATTATCGGGCCCAGATGCGTTGCCACCCGGCCTAGCACCCTGCCCAACATGGGCCAGGGCAGGAACACATAGAGAAGTTCCTGTGTCGGCCACTGTTGGAGAAGAGCATCTACTCCCAGAGATCGAGGGTCCCATCCTCTGCAGAAAAAGCGCGGCACTTGGCAATTGGCCGATGACGCCATCAGATCTAGGCTCGGCTGGCCCCAGCGCTTCGTGATGTTCAAGAACGCCTGAGCAGATAGCTGCCACTCTCCGGGATCCAAGGTATGGCGACTGAGAAAGTCCGCCTTGACATTTATGACTCCCGCAATTTGGGCCGCCTATAGCTGTTCCAGGTTCGCTTCCGCCCACTGGCATAGATTCAAGGCCTCCTTGGCTAGAGGGGCGCTCTTGGTACCTCCCTGGCGATTGACATAGGCCACAGCCGTGGCATTGTCCGACAGGACCCGTACTGGCTTCATCGCCAGTACCGGGAGAAACTCCAAAAGCGCCAACCGAATGGCTCTGAGTTCCAGGAGGTTGATAGACCACTTTGCCTCTGCAGGAGACCAGAGCCCCTGCGCTGTCCTTCCCAAGCAGTGGGCTCCCCAGCCCATCAAGGAGGCGTCTGTCATGACGACAACACAGCGTAATCCTCCGACACTGGAGTCCATCGCTGCAGCAGAGAGTGCTGAAGAGGTCTCATATGGGCCCTGGCCCAGGGCACTACTTCCATCGTGGCTGTCATAGAGCCCAACAGCTGCACATAGTCCCAAGCCCGAAGAGGAGAGGCTACTAGGAACTGGTCCACCTAAGCCTGAAGCTTGACAATCCGATTGTCTGGCAGGAACACTCTGCCCACTTGGGTGTCGAAACGAACTCCCAGATACTCCAGGGACTGAGTCGGGCGCAGCTGGCTTTTCTCCCAGTTGATGATCCACCCCAGGGAGCTCAAAAGAGCAACCACCCGGTCTGAAGCTCTGCCGCACTCTGCATAAGAGGGGGCTTGGATCAACCAGTCGTCCAGATAAGGATGGACTTGTACTCCTTCCTTGCGTAGGAAGGCCGCGATGACCACCATTACTTTGGAGAAGGTCCGCGGAGCAGTAGCCAACCCGAACGGGAGGGCTCTGAACTGGAAGTGTCGGCCCAGGACTGCAAAACGCAGAAAGCGTTGATGAGGAGGCCAGATGGGAATATGCAATTAAGCTTCCTTGATGTCCAAGGATGCCAGGAACTCCCCTGCCTTCACTGCCGCTATAACAGAGCGGAGAGTCTCCATTCGAAAGTGTCGAACTTTCAAGGCCCGATTGACCCTTTGAGGTCGAGGATAGGCCGTACAGAATCTCCTTTCTTTGGTACCACAAAGTAAATGGAGTAACGTCCCTTGCCAAGCTGATCTTCTGGCACCGGAACGACCGCACCCAGGCGGATCAGATTGTCCAAAGACTGCTGCACTGCTACAGCTTTGACCGGAGACATGCAGGGAGAGTGCACAAACCCATCTCTTAAGGGTCGGCAGAACTCTAGCTTGTAGCCGTCTCTGATAACTTCCAGCACCCAAGCGTCTGAAGTTACCCTGGTCCACTCGCCCAGAAACGAGGATAGGCGTCCTCCAATCTGCTCTGGGCCATGGACCAGGGCCCCGTCATTGGGTACGAGACCCTGGGGGAGGACCGGAGGACACACCTCCAGGACGGCGGTCTCTGCGAAAGGAATGCTGCTTGGGGGAGAAGTTCCTTTTGAAGGAAGAGGGGGCAGAGGAGCCCGACTTGCCCGGGCAATACCGATGGGCTTCCTGAAACCGTCCTTTGGAGGAACCGGGGCGGGCACCACTGGCCCGAGCCCTGACCTCCGGTAACCTCTTGCCCTTAGACGTGCCGAGATCGGTCACAATCTTGTCCAGCTCGACCCCAAAGAGCATCTTGCCTAAAAGGCAACTTAGCCAGGCGAGACTTAGAGGCGTGGTCAGCAGACCAATGCTTCAGCCAAAGCCAGCGCCGAGCAGAGACTGTCTGAGCCATACCTTTAGCCGAGGCTCTCAAGACATCATACAGCAAGTCTGCCAAGTAGGCCAGGCCCGATTTCAGGGCCAGCCAATCAGCCCTCAAGGAAGGATCCGAGGGAGAAGCCCGCTGCACAATCGTCAGGCACGCCCTGGCCACATAGGAGCCGCAAACTGAGGCCTGCAAACTTAAAGCAGCCGCCTCGAAGGACGACCTTAAGGCCGCCTCCAATCTTCTGTCTTGGGCATCCTTTAGGGCCGTGCCACTTTCCACCGGCAACGCCGTTTTCTTAGTCACCGCAGTGATTAAAGAATCCACGGTAGGCCAAAGAAAGGCCTCCCGATCACCTTCAGGCAGAGGATAGAGGCTGGACATAGCCCTAGCCACTTTAAGGCTCGCTTCTGGGAAATCCCATTGAGCCGAAATCAAGGTGAGCATGGCTTCATGCACGTGGAAGGTTCTAGGCGGGCGCTTCGTCCCCAGCATAATGGCAGAGCCAGCAGAGGCTGAGGGAGAGACGTCCTCCGGAGAGGAAATCTTCAAAATGCTCATGGCCTGCACTAACAGGTTGGGCAAATCCTCTGAGCGAAAGATCCACGCTGCAGAGGGGTCATCCGCTCCATCCGAGCGGGAATCCGTCTCCTCCAAGGAATCCCCAAAGGACCGTTGGGAGAACTCAGATATGCTGCCCTCATCTACATCAGAGGAGACAGGGTCCTCTAGGGCCTGGAAATCCACCCGAGGGCGTTTGCTTCCGGAGGCCTCAACCCCTTTATCAGACAGGGGAGCAGGGGCAGCGTTTTGCATAAAAAAAAGCCTGATGCAGCAGCAAAATGAACTCAGGGGAGAAACCCCCCAGACTGTGCACTTCTGCAGCCTGGGCCACGGCCCTAGACGCACCCTCAACCGGCGCTCGCAAGAGCAGGGGAGAAACATGCTGCGCATCCAAAATGGCGTCCGGCGCAAAACTCCGAGAAGGAGCCGCACGGGAAGAACAGCGCTTAACTTTTGCCGCTTTCTTGCCGTCGCCCGAATCAAGGGCGACCATAGCATTAACGTCTCCCACCTCGAGGGCGGCCCAAGAAGAAGCCGTCCGAGCAGAGTGGCCGGGCAAAATGGGGGGGGGGGGGGGGGGAGCAGCGGGGGATGGGCGCTTATGGCGGGAAAAACCGCCGCACCGGAGAAAGAACTGGGACACTGACCGGACTCCAAACTGACGCCCAAAAAGGGCGGTTCAGGCTTTGAAACCCCCGCATCCCCGCTCGACGCGCACACGCGGTCCGGGGAGGGATTCTTCGCACCCTCGCCCTCCGACGCCATAAGCCACATGGAGACCGATCGGGGAACCCCCTGCCGGCTACAAAAGGTAAAAATTACCTGCTTCTCTCTCCGAGCTGTAATGAACTGGTGTCCCAGTGAGCAGCTGCAATAAACGCTGATATAAACGTCGAAATAAACGCCCTTAAAGGACGTTCAAAATTTTCTTTTTTTTTTTTAACGGAGCCAGCGGGAGGGGGAAAAAAGGAGGGACCTGGCACCACCAGGTTTGCACTTGCTCAAAAAGAGCCCT
Organism: Microcaecilia unicolor; assembly: GCF_901765095.1. NCBI lineage: Eukaryota > Metazoa > Chordata > Amphibia > Gymnophiona > Siphonopidae > Microcaecilia > Microcaecilia unicolor. The sequence goes on from NC_044044.1 coordinate 54,009,907, forward strand.
CAACCCCAGGCACTCAACAAAACCTAAGAATTAGGCTTGGAGACCTAGCCAGAGCTGCTGCTGTGTGTGACCACCACCTGCTGAGATAGAGAACATACTGGGGAGTTTCCGGCAGCACATGACCACATATAGGGAGGCAAAAGGATTGCTCTCTATCTCCATCTGCTGGTAGATGGACACAACCCACCAGTCTATGGATTGATCGGCATGATGATATGGAAGCAGTTCTTGTGGAATTAGGAGATGCTATACATAATGGAATTAGCTTGCTCTGATCTTGCTCTATTCTTTTCCTACAGATTTGGGTAAAAACGTGGCCCTTTTCCCTAAAGAATCCACCACCTCCTATGTGATTTTGAAGTCACAGGTGACAACTTCACTCACTAGCTTGACTGCCTGTGTAAACTTCCACACTACCCTGACTCGTCCTTTTGCCCTGCTTTCCATTGCAAACCCAGGAAAGTTTAATGACTTACTTATTTATAAAAACAGTACTACAAGCTCTAAAGTGTTTGTGGGTGATGAAGAAATTATTTTCACAACACCAGAAAGCACCATGGGCTGGAATCACATCTGTGCCGCCTGGGCTTCTTCTACTGGAGTTGTAACTCTGTGGCAAAATGGCATACCTTCACCTAGAAAAACCATGAAGAAAGGGTACTCTATTGGCACACAACCAATCATTATACTGGGACAAGATCAGGATTCCTATGGGGGATCATTTGAAATAAACCAGTCATTTGAAGGTGAAATAGCTAATGTCCAGATGTGGAACTTCATTTTGTCTCCCTATGAAATGGAGCTGGCCATGGCCAACAGTAATTTGATTGATGGCAATGTGCTTGAGTGGAGATCATTGGACTATACCCTACAAGGTGATGTCATCATCCAGCCCAAGCTACAGTATAAAACTAACTGTCGCTGCAATGGCTGTTAACATACAACTGGGGGTGGAAGGGCACAGCAGGGAATTAAATCACGCAATCACTTTCTCCCATGCAGTTGTTCTTCAATCATAATCTTAGGAGAGATGTCAGCTTCCTGCATAGTTGGCTTGTCACTTCACCTCCAACTAACTCATAAATGTGGTTGACCTAATGTTATGGGTTACTGTAGAAGTGATGATCCAGGCATACAGGAAGTTGAGTAGTGTAGATGGCTACTCCCATGAGTTTCTTGCTAAAATGTTTTTTTCATCAGGGTGTAAGAGCATTTAAGACATATATAGTTTGTAACAACATTCAAGGTAGCCACCATTCTACAGAAAATTGATCTGGGCACTATTAAATAGGGTGTAAAGGTTTAGCAACATTATGTTATGTAGTAACTGAAGATGAAATGAGTTACACATTTTGGTTTTTTAATGAAGATTAAGGATTGTCAATGAATATCAGATATAAATAGAGCCAGCAGCCTACAAAGAATTCATTCATTTCCCATCAGAGGCATAACTATGTGGGGCCACGGGGGTATGGGTCCCCCCAATTTTGCTCTGGGCCCCTGGTTTGGTTGGTGGGGATACCCAACCCCCACCAGCTGAAGCCTTCATCCAGTGCTGATCTCTGGCACCACCGCATTGCCTGCCCTGCTCTCTCCTCCCCTCACGTCCGGCACGCTCCTTTATACTAAAAGGAGCATGTTGGATGTGCAGGCAAGAAAGAACAGGGCAGGCAATGTGGCGGTGCTGGAGACTAGTGCTGGGGACCTCTGCCAGCCAAGGTATTTGCGGCGGCGGTGCTTCAGCTGGCAGGGGTTGAGGACCCCCCCCCCCCCACCAGCCAAGATATGTACAGCAGCAGGGTGGCGGAGGGGAAGGTGGTGAGGCGGCAGAGGGGAGGTGGTGAGGTGGCAGAGGGGGGACGGCAGCGGGGTGGTGTGTCCCCCCACCACCTTGGCCTCTGGTCCCCTCCCACCTCGAGGTCTGGCTACATCCCTGTTTCCTATTAACAAGTTTGGACCAATCTAGTAGCTCAGCAGCAATGCTCCACACTAGCCCCCTGTTTACAAAGTTGTGCATCATTGCCGACACAGCAGTACCGCACCGCCAGCTAGTGACTTTGTAAACAGGGTCCTAGGGATGGGCTGTCATTTGCAATGGCATGAGAAATATCAAACAACATATTCCACTTGGTTAAATGTCACTAACATATGAAAATTATAGTGTACACACTTTCTTGATATATTTTTTTTGTTGTTATTACATTTGTACCCTGCGCTTTCCCACTCATGGCAGGCTCAATGCGACTTACATGGGGCAATAGAGGGTTAAGTGACTTGCCCAGAATCACAAGGAGCTGCCTGTGCCTGAAGTGGGAATCGAACTCAGTTCCTCATTTCCCCAGGACCAAAGTCCACCACCCTAACCACTAGGCCACTCCTCCACTCCAATATATTGTGTGCGAACCATGATTTATATGCATGAACTATTGGGAAAGAGTACACCCTCTTTTCAAATAGTTCATACTCTTAACAACATTGCTCCTGTAATAACAAAATGGCTAAAAATAACTCTGGTTAACGTGGTAAATGATGGCAAATAAAGACCTGAACGGTCCATCCAGTCTGCCCAACGGCGACACTCATTATCAAAACAAAAATTCCTATAAATGACATAGGAAACAATATGAACAGAAAATTTTCCAGCTGCCCATCTGTAGTGCACACAGTTATGTGGAAGGTCCCCAGTTTGATTCCAAGTTAGGTCTTCTGCTCACTGGGTCAGCTAGGGCTGGGAATGCTGCAGAGGCAGTGCTAATCATTCCCAGTGGGGGGTGAGGGGAAGAGTTCTGGTCATTGCTCAAGAGGAAGACCTAGTGACCAGATGCAAGCTCCTAATTGTAGAATTTCAGGAGCCATCATGCATTCCCCAACTTGTTTGACTATTACTGCAACACTTCAGTATATAAAAAAAGAGAAAATTCTCTGGGTAGCTGTGAGAAGCTGACAGAATCCCAGCCATCCCAGCCCTAGTTTTGTTTGTTGTTAAGGCCTCAAAAGAAGAGTCAACTTAAACAGCTGAATTAAAATTATTGCATTGGGCTTATTGGCAAGTGCTGTTTGATTGCCTAGACCAGTACCCTGCTTGCTAGGCCAGCAGTGCTGTGGAGGCAGCATTCTCAGTTGTGGGAGGGAGAGTGGAGTCTCAGCTATTTGATAAAAGTGCCTTAGTGGCTCGACTCCTGTTATTCACAGTCTGGAGGAACACAAAGTCTATTGATAAAGGTATTATTTAAATCTGTTTATTGGCGTAAGGTTCAAGGTTACGTACAAAATATTGCAACAAGAAAGCATTAACAACATCATCAACAATGTTCCTCTGCTGTTGCCATTCCATTTCTTTTTATGCCTTTACACCCCACCCTCAGCACCCTCCCTCATTTCTTCTACTCACGTTTCAAGTTGTAATGTGTATTAATATCAAGTCTTTGAGAGATACATCTGACAGCATGAACACATAGCAGGGCCAAAATAGGCCTGTGCGTTAGAACAAAATGTGCCAATCCCTCCTCAAAAAACGGTTAACATTTCCCCTCCCCCCTCCCCTTCCCCTCTCCTCCCCCCAAAGCCTCCCCCAAACTCTTCCCTTTCTCACCTCTGTCGCCGTGCCATTTGCTACATCTAACTGTGCCTTACGAGTTTAATATCCTGCTCCTAGCCACCATCGTTAATGAGTCCCAGAAGGGGGACCAAGTCTGGCAAAAGATCTCCCCTCTGGGTGAGGCCAAATCACCCACTGCTCTGCGTTCCAGAGAACATTGAAAAATCATCCTCGCTCTCCAGTGGGACAATAATGGGCACTCTGAAGTGATCCACAAGCTCAAGATTGCCTTCTTACCTAGCAGTACCGTCCGTTTAAGAAACGGACGCATCCCTTTAGGGGGCTGTTGAGACAAATGAAACTTATCAAATAATAGTTGCGGTTTCCGCCGCCACGTTATATTGATAAAGGTATAAAAATAGAAAAATAAACTTGGCTAGTTGGGAATGAAAACTAATGGAACCTATTTACCATTAACTTTCTCTTTTTGCTTCATGCACAATTTCTCATTCATAATAGATTTTCTAAATGTTAAACATCCATAGCTATCCCAGGACATTTATGATATTGCAATGTGTGGGAAAGCACGGGGTACAAATGTAATAAATAAATAAATACTGTATTGTAAAATTGGATTCCTATAACAAATTACTTTCTTATGTATTAGTCTTTGTTATGTATCCTATACTGTTTATTGTAAGCCACATTGAACTCACGCTTGTTTGGGATAATGTGGAATATAAATGTCACAAATAAATAAAAATAAATAAATAGCCCAAGGAAAGCTAGATCCAATTGATCTGAAAGCCCCAATATTTAGGATAAAACTGCTGGTGCTCCAACCCTCCCCCCCCAAAAAAAAAAAAAATTATGAGCAGCTGAAATTGGTGAAGGATTTTCACTTGTCTTGTATTGAATATGAGATTGTGACCAAAATGGCACAATGAAGTTCATCCTTTCTATAAGAAACTAGTAAAAAAAGCCCCGTTTCTGATGCAAATGAAACGGGGGCTAGCAATGCTTTCTTCTGTGTGCATGTGGGAGTGTGTGTGTCCCTGCCCTCTGGCCTCAATCCCCTCCCCCCTCTGAGTCCTTCACTGTTACAGAGCGAGCGATTTGATTTTGTGCTCTAAAAAGCCCCGTTTCTGATGCAAATGAAACGGGGGGCTAGCAATGTTTTCTTCTGTGTGCATGTGGGAGTGTGTGTGTCTCTGGCCTCTCTCCCCTCCCCCCTCTGGGGCTAGCAATGTTTTCTTCTGTGTGCATGTGGGAGTGTGTGTGTCTCTGGCCTCTCTCCCCTCTGGGGCTAGCAATGTTTTCTTCTGTGTGCATGTGGGAGTGTGTGTGTCCCTGCCCTCTGGCCTCTCTCCCCTCCCCCCTCTGAGTCCTTCACTGTTACAGAGCCAGCGATTTGATTTCGTGCTCTAAAAAGCCCCGTTTCTGATGCAAATGAAACGGGGGGCTAGCAATGTTTTCTTCTGTGTGCATGTGGGAGTGTGTGTGTCCCTGCCCTCTGGCCTCTCTCCCCTCCCCCCTCTGAGTCCTTCACTGTTACAGAGCCAGCGATTTGATTTCGTGCTCTGCTGTTTTCCTTCACTGACTGTGTTACAGAGAGGGCGGGGCAGACACTCATAGGGAAACCGGATATCTCGCCCCCTTCACACTTCCAGCTGGAGGCTTCATAGAACGTTGGTGTTGCCTTTTATATAGAGAGATAATTGTTTGCTTTCCTTGGACTGTCATATGAGAAAAAGAAAATCTCAGTGGCCTGTTTGTGTAGTAATAATCATAATACTGACCAGCAGACAGGGTGCCAGCTGTGTGATTCCCAATCTACAAACTGAATTTAAATATTCATATTCACTGTGTCCAGTTTTGCTTTCCATGTTCTAATCAAATATGCCCAATATACCTGAAATGCCTAAGAGTAGATCTGGCCATAAACGTTCAAAACATTGGATAGAAATTAATACTAGAAAACTACAATTATTTCCTAAATATTTGGAAGTGTTTAAGCCCTTTGTAGACTGTTGATGAGTCGTGGGAAAATGTGAATCAACTGGCAGGGTTACCCTATTCCACTGTCCTGGCTATTTGCTAATGTAACGGGGTATGTGGGGTGATGTGAGAGATTGATTTCTTTTTGTTTCTGATAATATGCATAGTGTGGTCGATGATTTTTTTGAGTGTATTGTTTTCTTCAATACATACAAATTCACATTATGTGTGGGAACTGTTGAATATTTATATGTCTGGAATGTATCTGGGTTTCTTGCTTAAAATTTAAAAATTTTAATAAAGTGATTTGAACTCAAATTTATATGATGTGTTAAGCAGTTACTGTACTTTTGTCCTTTCCTTTACAGATTGTAGTTCCTAAGCTGTATTCATTACATGATCTTTTTTGTTACGCTTAGAGAGATGTGTTATATATCATTCAGTGTAAGAAATGTGATGAAGGGTGCTATATTGGAGAAACAAGCCAGATGCTAAAGAAGAGATTTAATTTACATAGACACTATATGAAAAATGCCAATACCAACCAGGATACCACCTCTGTGGGACAGCACTTTACAAAACCAATGATTTTATGGTGAAAATACTAAAAGGGAACTTAAAAACAATACAGGAACGTAAGACCTTTGATGTCAGAATGATTAAATATTTTGACACCCACCAGACAGGACTTAAAGATCTGGGTTTTCTAGCCCATTATAAACCATAAAATTCTACTGCCTTGTCACCCTCTTATTACCAAGTATATCTCCCTGTCCCTCATCCACTAGGCCAAGATGCACTAAAAGTCGTCGTTAGAGCTGTTCCGTACCGAATTCCATAGCGAATCGGTAGGGAACGGCTATGCATCAAGGAAAGGGAATGCAAATGAGCTACTCGTTGTAGCTCACTTGCATTCTTCTTAAAACAATCGGCCGGTCAAGCATGCGCAGAGCAGCAAATCGTTATGCTGGCTGCTCTGCGCATGCCAAATATGCCTCCCTGTGCCGCCCAAAGATGCCGCCGCTCACCCCCCCCAATAATAAAAAGAAAAGTGCAGTTGAGGCCGGCCACCGAGAAAAGGCGTCCGTTTTTGCCGTCATTCACCTCCGCAATAATAAAGAATGTCTTTAATGGCCGTGCTTCACTCAGCTGAGAGACCTGGAAGTCTCTGAGCCAATCACAGCGCGTTTAGCTCAGCTAAAGGCGCTGTGATTGGCTGAGAGACTTTCTGGTCTCTCAGCTGTGAAACACTGCCAAAAAAAACATTTTTATTATTGCAAGGGGGGAATGACGGCCAAAATGGACGTTTTTTTTTTTTGGATGGCCGGCCATTCTGGCCGTCATTCCCCCCTTTTTAATAATAAAAATGTCTTTTTTGGCAGTGCTTCACAGCTAAGAGACCAGGAAGTCTCTGAGCCAATCACAGCACCTGTAGCCGAGCTAAACGCGCTGTGATTGGCTCAGATACTTCCTGGTATCTGAGCTGAGTGAAGTACAGCCAAAAAAGACATTCTTTATTATTGCGGAGATGAATGACGGCGAAAACGGACGCCTTTCCTTGGTGGCCGGCCTCAACTAAACTTTTCTTTTTATTATTGCGACGGGGGGGGGGGGGTGAGCGGCGCGGCGTCTTCCGGCGGCACAGGGAGGTCGGCCTCAACTGCACTTTTTTTTTAAATATTGCGGCGGGGTGCAGAATGATTTTTATAGTGGTTTTTCATCAGTTTTCGATCCCGCGCAGCCCCAACGAGAGTTACAGACCTCTCGTTAGAGTTTCCAGCATTAAGGCAATCGGAAAAGCTTAGTGCATCTCATTACAATAGGGTTTCTACACAATTTTCTCATCTGCATTCCGTTTTTGTTAGCTGCTACCGTTGTCGTAAAATGGCTTTTAGTGCATGCCAGGGTTTACTACTTGTTCGTTAATGGCTCGTTAGGTTTAGTGCATCTGGCCCTCTGTGTCTCACCCAACTCACCCCACCCTCATCCTGTGAGACTGTCACTGAAATGCTTTGATGTTTCACTTATATATACTGTTTATCAACATTTGCTTATTTCTGATCTGATGAAGATGGGCTACCTTCGAAAGCTAATCAAAAAATGTATTAACTTAGTCCATCTTATTTTCTTTTCTATGTTCTATTTTATTCTATTTCTATTGATTACCTTTGTTATGCTTACAAATCCAATAAAGTTATGCTTACAAATCCAATAAAATATAAATACGAATTTTAAAAATCAGTTGTTCAAAAGTTGAAACTGCAATAAAAAATGGGAAAGCACCTAAGGAATTTTCAAAGGCACAAGTGAAGCATGGAAGTAAGACTAAGGAGCCCTTTTACTAAGGTGCGCTAAAAGGTGTACTATAAGGTGGGGGTAATATGGTTGATTTTTGTATATCGGCAATAATGTCCAAGTGCTAATTTTTCCATTAGCTTGTGAGCTGTTAACAACACCTATTTTATAGGTGGTAAGGGCTCAAGCACTGATGGGTTAGTGTGCGGCAATACCTATACGCTAACCCATTATTCCTGTATACACCCACTCTCCACCCCAAAACAGGCCCAGTGGTAAGCATTTTTAACTTGCAGCAAGCTGCAGCAAATGGGGGCCGGCGCTGGTGTCGGCGCATGTTTTAAACGCATGCCAAGACCCCCTTTTACCGCAGATGGTAAAAGGGGAGTCTCACTTTCTTACGGGGGAGCCCTTACCACCATTGAGGTGGTGGTAAGGGCTCCTGCGTTAACCCGGCGGTAACCACTGCCTGATTACCGCCAGGTACACTCCGGCGCTACAAAAATAAATACATTTTTGTAGCACTGGAAATGGCGCGCTAGGGTGGGAAGTATTGCTGGGCTGCTGCGGCAGCTTGGCGGTACTTCCTGTTTAGCGAGCGGTAAGCCCGGCTTACTGCCGCTTAGTAAAAGGAGCCCTTAGATGTGCAAAAAAGTGGGTAGTTTAGAAGTGTGGCCATACACTGAAGAGCTGGGCTAATCTTCAACATATCAGAGCTGTGGTGGACTGACAGTGATTTGGGCCTCCAGGCAAAAAGAGGTCATGGGTCCCCCTAATCTCCCATACAACTTGTGGAATTTTGGCATTCATGCAGGTAAAGATGTGAGTTAAATCCAAATTCAAAATCCAGTGCCATGAATATTATAAAGTAATACAAAACCCTACACGTCACTCAGGACCTATAGTGCAATTCTGTCACACTGTAACAGCACTAACTTCCAGTCCTACCTAGAAAAGGCAGCACCGCGAACACTGCAGTGGGCACTAGAACATCAATGCATCTACTGAAAAACTAAACAAATTGGATTAATACAGATTAATCCTACACAGACATTTGATGCTAACAGAATACCTGGCCTTTTCCACATAAAAAACACAGATAGAGCCTCATCAAGTAGAATAAGTAACCATAAACTGAAAATAGAAATATGTAGACAAAAATTAAACCGAACCCATAAGAAGCCAGTCGCTGCATACAATGTAACATCAGAGCAAGAGAAACAGTGATATATTTTCCCCCTTTACTGTGGAAAATATAAATATATCATATATATTTCACTCACTAAATTAAAAATTAATAAATAACAATAAAAGAATTGAAAATAAAGTGATACCTTTTTAGTGGACTAAAATTTAATGCATTTTGACTAGCCTTTGGAGGCCAAAACCTTCCTTAAACCAAGATAGTATGCTGACCGGAGGAAGGATGTTTTAGCTTCTGAAAGTTAGTCAAAATGTATTTAGTCCAATATAAAAAGTACAGTAAACGCCGATTATCTGAATGCCGATCATCTGGATTTCCAATTATCAAGACTCACTATCTGCCAATATTTCCCAGTCAGTCCTCGTAGTCTGCATAGAGAAAGCCCTGCACTTTCCTTTCCCCATTCATACACAGCAGAAAAAAGCCCTTTCTGCCTTGCTCTTGTTAGTTCCTGCTTGTGGGGATGTGGCAGAGGGAGATAGCCTTTCTATCGCTGCTTGTAAATGGAAAAAAAGCAAAAAATGCATGTTTTTGTCAATAAAAGCGAAAACTGATAGGAGGTCACGTGATGCACTGAGAGCGTCAGCAGCATAGGCAGCTGAGCTCCGGGATCCCGCTCCTTGTTTGCCTGAAAACAGCAACTAAATAAAATTCCGGCAGCCTCTGACCTGGTGAGTCGAAGCGGGAAGGTGTATAGACCAGTTCTTAGTCTCTATGCCAGCGGGATCTACAAAAAGAAGTGTTCGGACCGAGAAAGGAAAATCGCCGCCTGTGCTAGAGGTATCCAAGATGGCGGACGGGGAGCCGGGAACGCATGCCGAGTTTTCGGAACGACAGCTCGCGCAGATTTCAAAAGTGATCGAGCTAGCCTTAGAGCCCCGATTCGAATCCCTGGCAACCCAGTTGAGCAAAATGGATGCCAACATCGCGGAAATCTCGAAGCGCACGCAAGACCTAGAGCAACGAATGTCCGACATGGAAGACACGTGGGCCACAAGCGCGCCAAAGATAGAACAGCTGGAAGCAAAGATCAATGTGCAGGCTGAGAAACTGGAGGACTTAGAAAATAGGGCCCGCCGCTCCAGTTTGAGGCTGGTAGGCATACCAGAGGCTGTGTCTGACAAAATGCTGGGGCCCATGCTGGAAAATTGGCTACAAAAGGAGTTTGCACTCTCAGACAGCAGGGGGGGCCTCTGTATCGAACGGGCACACAGGCTCGGGAGATTCCAAGAAGGCAAGAAGCCACGAGTTGTGATAATTAAAATACACAACTTCATACACAAAGAGGAGATCATGCATGGATACAAATTAAAAAGAGACACCCTGAAATTTGAGGGAAATGCAATCCTGATTTTCCCAGATTATTCAGCAAGGATACAGGAGAAAAGAAGGAGATTCCACCCTATTTGTTCAACACTAGCAGAAAAGAAGATTCGTTTTGCTCTGTCCTACCCAGCAGTTTTAAAAATACAAATGCATGGGAAATGGACTGTCTTTTCATCAGAAAAGCTGGCAATGGACTTCCTGAACAAAGAATTAAGTGACCAGACACCACCCACATGAGGGAAGACAAGATGAGCTGAGAAGGTTGGATCACTTCTGAGAAAAAGTGCGGACTGTTGGACATTGAGAAGTAGAGAGTGAGTGCTGAATGACTGATTTTGTGGGCAAGATATGGATTAGATTGCTGTAAATAGGATTTGACTGGGAGAGGAGGGGGGGATCCCAGCACCCTGAGTGACCCAGGTGACGCTTTATGGCGGCACACATAGTTGGCATTAGAGGAGGGGATAAAAGGGGGGAGGGGGGAGGAAGGGGGGAGGGGCGGGAGGGGATGGGGGAAAGTTCAAGCAATATAGTAGGGGTGTCCTGGTGGCGGGTAGGACCGTTGAAACCATGGGAGATAACCAGAAAGGAAGCGTGGGTCGCTGTCTCCTGGGAGTGGGGCTGGGCTCCTGGGGGATCCGATCAGAATGGATTCTATACAAATATGCAATAGAGAATGGTGATGCCAATTGCTAACCAGTTAATCAGAATTGTTTCCTGGAATGTCTCTGGCATCACATCCCCCATCAAAAGGTCTAAAATATTGGCCCAGCTTAAACATCACAAAGCAGACATCGCATGCATACAAGAAACTAAGCTAACTGATAATGAACACGAAAAACTGAAACAACAGTGGGTGGGAGATTGTTATTACTCCTCATCAGGAGGGAAAAGAAGCGGGGTAGTGGTCCTCATCAGGAAAGGGTTCCCATGCCATACAGAATTGATTCACTCAGATAAAAAGGGAAGGGTATTATTACTGAAAATAAATATACAGGGGCAGATGTTTTATTTGTGCACGATATATGGGCCTAACTCTCGTTCTTCCCCCTTTTTCCAAGAACTAATAGCACTGGGACTAAAGTACACTGATGCGCCATGGATTTGGGTGGGAGATTTTAACGAAGTCATGGATCAGCAAGCCGATCGATCGGGAACGAGGCGATCGGAAGAGAGGGAGGGGGTGCTAGACTCTATGTGCACGGCTTTAACCCTAGTGGACCTGTGGCGGCTGACTCATCCCCTCACAAACGATTATACTCATCAATCTAAGGTCCACTTAACCTGGTCCCGACTAGATTACATATTAGTGGCCCATTCATTGTTCCCACACATAACAGCAGCAGAAATAGGCCCCCTGGAGGTATCCGACCATTCGATAATTTGGGTGGATGTAGATTTTGCTGGCCCCGGGAAGTGGGACAGGTTATGGAGATTCCCGTCCTTTTTGATGAGAACTTTGGGAAGTACATTAAAGAGCAGTGGATGGCCTATGTGGATACCAATGCAGAATCCTGTGAATCCCCAATAGTGTTTTGGGAGGCATCGAAAGTGGTCCTTAGGGGGAGTATTATAGCATACATGAGCGCCAGGGAAAGAGAATTGCAGCGGGAATAATCAGATTAGAGAAGGAGTTGAGACAGGCAAAAAAGAAATATCTGAAGACCCCATCGAAGGAGCATAGGGACGCCATGGTGGCAACTTCAGTGGCCCTCAACTCCCTTATACATGACCAGACAAAGAAAAGGCTGTGGGTGAGGGGGATGAGATTTAGACGATTTGGGAATAAAACGGGGAAGATGTTGGCACAGGTAGCCCGCGCACAGGAGCGGAAGAGGTTGATCACGTCAGTGATATCTTCTTCGGGAACCAGGATAAGGACCCCAGAGGGTATAGTGGAGGAGTTTCACGCATTCTTTACCAGGCTTTATGCAAAGGGGGGAGAGGAAAGAAGAAACCCGGTACAAGATTATATAGATGACGCAGGGATGCCCTCGCTGCCACCCGGCGTCTGCGAAGGGCTCTCGAGACCTATACAGATGCAGGAGATACAACAGGTGCTTAAGTCATTGCCACAGGGCTCGGCGCTGGGGCCGGACGGCTACTCAGCAGAGTACTACAAACTCCTGCCAGCGGATTTTGGGGTGCCATTATTAGAATATTATGAGGAGGTGGTACAGAGAGGGAGTATTACCAGGGGAGAGAACGAGGCCTGGATTACGCTAATACCCAAACCAGGGAAGCCAGAGGATCGTGTAGGTTCTTACAGACCCATATCGCTCATCAATGTAGACCTCAAGATTTTAGCCCGGGTACTAGCAAACAGGCTGGCACCTCACTTGACTACTTTGATAGGACAATATCAGGTAGGATTTGTAAGGGGGCGACATTCCGTGCTTAACGTACGGAAGGTCTTGTTAACTATTGCCCAATGCCGTGCAACAGATACTCGTCTTTTACTGGCAAGCCCTGATGCTGAAAAGGCTTTCGACAAAGTGAGATGGAGCTACTTATTTCGGGTACTGGAACATGTGGGGGTGTCGGGCTGGTATTTAGAAGCCGTGAAGGCTTTGTATGCGACACCCACAGCTAGATTGCTAGTAAATGGGAAGCGATCTGATCCATTGGAGATACAGGCCGGTACTAGGCAGGGTTGTCCCCTCTCCCCTCTGTTGTTTCTCCTGTACCTAGAACCGCTTCTCCGTACGATTGAACAGGACCCTGGGATACAGGGGGTTACACTCCCGAGCCAAACGGTGAAAGTGTTGGCCTTCGCAGACGATCTGTTTTTGACGTTGACAAGGCCCCAAGAGTCACTAGGGCGACTGATCGAAGTAATTGAAGAGTTTGGGTTTCACTCTGGGTTTACACTGAACACTAGCAAGTCACTAGCCCTACCCTCAGAACCAGAGATAAAAGAGACATGGGAGGGACCCTTTCCAATGCAATGGGCGCAGGAGGCAATGACGTACCTGGGGGTGAAAATTCCACTCGATTTAACCCGCATATATGCATTAAATATGGAACCCTTAAAAAGAAAGGTGGAGAGTGCTTTGGGCAGGTGGCAGGCGCTTCCCATATCCTTGATGGGACGCGTGGCCTTATATAACATGATCTTGTTTCCAATTTGGGTCTACACCTTCCAAATGATGCCCATGTATCTTAGAGGAAGGGACGAGAAGTGGCTAAGGGGAAAACTAGCAAAATGTTTATGGCAGGGGAAGAGGGCCCGGATGACAATGCATAATGCAATGTTGCCCCGGGAGAAAGGAGGTCTGGGAGTGTTGGATTTGCGCCTGCTGTCAGTAGCTGGTGGGATTCGACATCTCTCCGACTGGTTCCGAAACACAGAATATTTTTCTCTTACACTATCTGAACTACACTGGTTTCAGGAACAACATTTTGCAAGCTGGTTACAGGCTCCCGGGGGACAGGCACAAAAGTTAGGTCCTGTAACCCCGATATTTCAACCTCTGAGACATGCCTGGAAATGGCTCTGTAAATTTTGCAGGCTTAACCAAGTAAGTTCCCCTATGCTACCCATTAGGGGGAATCCCCAATTTCCAGTGGGTAGTACTTCACGGGCCTTTCAGATTTGGGCAACAAAGGGAGTAGGATATGTGTACCATGTGGTGAATGAACAGGGAATAATAAAAACATTTGCGGAACTTTGTAGAGAGTATAAACTACATGAGGCAGACTTGTTTGCATACTTACAGTTACAGCACTATGTGCGGACCTTGCCTAGAGAAACTTTGACAATGGAAACATGGGAGAAGTACAATGAACTACTGGGCTTGGACGCACAGGCCAGAGTCCCGCTGAAATATTTCCATGCGCATTTGAGAGAACATACTAAACTAGCAAATTATTCTGTGGTGTTACAACAGTGGAAATCAGAACTTGGAGTACAACTCACACAGGAACAATTGGAAATGTGCATTAAGCGGATCTATAAATTAACTGAGAATGTGTGCTGGCGGGAAACTCAATATAAATTTATTTTTCGATTGTATATATCACCGCATAGAGCCTACAGAGCCACGCTGAGAGACACTGACTCCTGCCCGAAATGCGCCCGCACAAATGCACACCTGGGCCACATGTTCTGGTCCTGCCCAAAGATACATGGTTTTTGGAAAAACTTGGCGGAGCATGTATCGGACATGTGGGGAATTCGATGGCACCACTCTCCCAAACAACTTTTCCATGTATTTACTGTTCAGGGCCAAGCGCCGACTGGCATAAGGGCGTTCCTCCAGAGGGCAACCCTGATGGGGAAGAAAACAATTCTACTAGTGTGGCTGACAGAGGAGCAACCCACAGTCAGTTGTTGGAGATAGTTGATGATACAAATGTGTGCTTTGGAACGGCATAGTATTACGGACCTGGCATCAGAGGCAGGAGACCTGTTCTGCAAAATTTGGTCCCCCTACTGGGACACCCTGACACCAGTTGCTAGGAGCAAAATTTTAAATGCTTGAACTGGGGGAGGGGGGAGGCAGGGGAAGGGTGGGAGGGGAAGGGAGGAAATCTGGGAAGTTGAATACGAAGTGTTAACACACATGGTTGTAGCATGAGATGTTGTTTGTAAGCACTGTGTTTCGAAAACAATAAATATGATTATTTAAAAAAAAAAGAGAAAACTGATATTGTGCAGAAAATAAGAAAGGGAGCATAGGGGAAAAATTGGCAGAGGAATATGTTGTAGCAACATCAACAATATCTGACATAAAATGACAAGCAGGCTCATTTTCAAAAGAGATGAACGTCCAAAATGTGACATACATCGGCACTTGGACATCCATCTTTCAGAGACGTCCAAATCGGTATAATCGAAACATGATTCTGCAGGTCTTTATTGGAAGTCCGTCGCAAGGACGTACAAATCTCAAGGGGGTGTATCGGAGGCGTGGTGAAGGCGGGACTTGGGTGTTCCTAAGACTTGCATGTCTTTGAGCCATAATGGGGAAAAAGCAGAGACGTCCAAGACTAAAACTTGGAAGTTTTCACCCAGACCTGTTTTTATTACGAATAAGGCACAAAAAGGTGCCTGAAATGACCAGATGACCTCCTGTTACTACCCCAGTGGTCACTAACCCCCTCCCACCCTCAAAATACATCGTTAAAAATATTACTTGTCAGCCTCTATGCCAGCCTCAGATGTCATACTCAGGTCCATGACAGCACATGCAGGTCCCTGGAGCAGTTTTAGTGGGTGCAGTGCACTTCAGGCAGGTGGACCCAGGCCCATACTCCTCCTACCTGTTACATTTGTGGGGGAAACAGCGAGCCCTCCAAAACCCACCAGAAACCCTCTGTACCCACATCTAGGTGCCCCCTTCACCTGTAAGGGCTATGGTAGTGGTGTGGGGGTAGTGGGTTTTGGGGGGGGGGATCAGCACACAAGGTAAGGGAGCTATGTATTATTATTATTATTACATTTGTACCCCGCGCTTTCCCACACAATGCAGGCTCAATGTGTACCTGGGAGCATTTTATGAAGGCCACTGCAGTGCCCCCTAGGGTGCCCGATTGCTGTCCTTGCATGTCAGGGGGACCAGTGTACTACAAATGCTGGCTCCTCCCATGTCCAAATGGCTTGAATTTGAACGTTTTAGACGTGGACGTCTATGGTTTCGAAAATTGCCGAAAATCAAAGACGTTCAAATCCAAGGACGTCCATGGTATTTTCAAAACGAAAGATGGATGTCCATCTCTTTTAGAATATGTCCTTTTCCCTGCCTCCGAATTTGGACATTTTACAAAGACGTCCAAATTCCAACTTAGACGTTTCTTTCGAAAACGCCCCTCAAAGTGATGCTATTGAGTTTTTTAAAAAGATGAACGGAGTTGTTCCAGAAAAACCATGAAAAGGTCACCTATTGAAAAGGTAGATAAAGCTCTGTATCTTTGGTTCCTGCAAAAAAGATCCTTGGGCCTCCCGATTTCTAGGCCACTATTAGCCAAAAAGACAATGTTTTTCAATAAGTAGCTTCAGGGGGATTCAGACTTGAAAGCCAGCACTGGATGGCTTCAAAATTTCAAGCACTGCCACAGAATAAGGCAAATTGAAATCCAGAAAACATAACATAAGAACATAAGAGTAGCCATACTGGGTCAGACCAATGATCCATCTACCCCAATATCCTGTTTTCCAAACAGGGGCCAAGCCAGGTCACAAGTACCTGGCAGAAACTCACACCGTGGCAACATTCCATACTACAAATCCCAGGGTAAGCAGTTGCTTCCGCACGTCTGTCTCAATAGCAGACTATGGACTTTCCCTCCAGGAATTTGCCCAAACCTTTTTTTAAACCCAGATATGCTCATCACTGTTACCACATCTTCTGGCAAAGAGTTCCAGAGCTTAACTATTCGTTGAGTGAAAAAATATTTCCTCCTATCTGTTTTAAAAGTATTTCCATTTAACTTCCTCGAGAGTCCCCTAGTCTTTGCACTTTTGGAACAAGTAAAAAATCGATTTACTTCTACTTGTTTTACACCACTCAGGATTTTGTAGACCTCAATCATATCCCCCCTCATCAAGCTGAAGAGTCCTAACCTCTTTAGCCTTTCCTCATATGAGAGGAGTTCCATCCCCTTTATCATTTTGGTTGCTCTTCTTTGAACCTTTTCTAATTCCTCTAACTGTTTATTATGCAATGCTGCAATTATCCAGATTTATGATTACCCGGACCAGCTTCTACAGTCTGGATAATCGGTGTTCTACTGTATCACCTTATTTTCCTTTTTCTGTTTTATTTTTATATATTAATCTTTAAAGTGGACTAACATGGCTACCATTAAAAATAAAATTCTTTGTAGTCTGGTCAATTCAAGTTTATTTATAGATACCCCACCACTGCTCATGAGTGAAACCTTCTAAATGGCTTACATGAAACTAAGGGCCAGTTGCACTAAAGTCCTCGGAAGAGCCCTTCCCTTACCGATTCCTTAGCAAATCAGTAGGGAACGGCTATGCATCAAGGAAAGGGAATGCAAATGAGCTACTCGTTGTAGCTCACTTGCATTCTCTATTCCATCGCTAAACAGTCGGCCAATCGGTCGGTCGAGCATGCGCAGAGCAACAAAGCGTTATGCTGGCTGCTCTGCACATGCCAAATACGCCTCTCTGTGCCGCCCGAAGACGCAGTGCCGCTCACCCCCTCCACGGCCTACTGCAGGTTCCGATGCGGCTCGATGCAGGAGAGTGCAGTTAAGAACGTCCATCAAAAAAGACGTCCTTTTTGGACATCATTCAACCCCGCAATAATAAAAACTTCCTTTTTGGACGTGCTTCACTCAGCTGAGAGACCCGGAAGTCTCTGAGCCAATCACAGTGCGGTTAGGCAGGTGGACAGCTAAACACGCTGTGATTGGCTCAGAGACTTCCAGGTCTCTCAGCTGAGTGAAGCATGTCCAAAAAGGAAGTTTTTAATATTGCGGGGGAAGGACGCCCAAAAAGGACGTCTTTTTTGAAGCGGAGCGCTAATAATATTTAATAAAGCTTAAGGGTGGGGTTTTTTTTTTAATTTTTTATAGTGAAGAACGTCCATAAGGACACCCCTGGCGAGCACTTGGGCAGTTTTTCAGGTGAAGAACGCTCATAAAGGACGTCCCTGATGAACACTTGGACGTTTCCCCCCCCGATTGTTTTTGTTACATTTAATGAAGTTTTCAATCCCGCGCAGCCCCAACGAGAGGTACAGACCTCTTGTTAGATTTTCCAGCGTTAAGGCAATCGGAAAATTTTAGTGCATCTCATTACAATAGGGTTTTTACACAATTTGTTCATCTGCAGTCCGTTTTCGTTAGCTGCTACCGTCATCGGAAAATGGCTCGGAGAAGCCTTTAGTGCATGCTAGGGTAATCTACTTGCTCGTAAATGGCTTGTTAATGGCTCATTAAGTTTAGTACATCTGGCCCTAAGACAGATACAAGCAAATGGAAAGAGAAGTTAAAAATCATAAAAGAAGAAATAAAGCAAGGTTAATGTATTCTATTTAATTTTTCTAATTGTGTAGGTCCCAGTCTCTGGTTACTGCCGTCCTCGTAACTTTCCTTCTAGGGTTTCTGGCCAATTATCATTTTATTCTCTCCACTTATAATCAGGGGCGTATCTGAAAGTCGGCGGTAGCGGGGGCCGAAGCCAAAGTGAGGGGGCACATTATAGCCCCCCCCAGCCACCGCCGCCATTTCTGACCCCCCCCCCCCCGCCGCCGTGGGTACCTTTGCTGGTGGGGGACCCCAACCCCCACCAGCCGAGGTCCGCTTCCTCCTGCCGCTGCGAGGTTTTTTAAGTTCTTCATCGGGATTCGTCCTCCGTCACTCTGTGCTGCTGTTCAAAGAAGCTGCTAGCTGAATGCAGTTTCGGACTGAGTCTGACGTCGCTGCTGCACGTTGTACGTGCAGGACGTCAGACTCATGTACAACATGCAGCAGCGACGTCAGACTCAGTCCGAAACTGCACTCAGCTAGCAGCTTCTTTGAACAGCAGCACAGAGTGACGGAGGACGAATCCCGATGAACTTAAAAAACCTCGCAGCGGCAGGAGGAAGCGGACCTCGGCTGGTGGGGGTTGGGGTCCCCCGCCAGCAAAGGTACCCACGGCGGCAGTAGGGGGGTCCAGGGTGAAATCTGCGGGGGCCCAGGCCCCTGTGGCCCCACGCAGATACGCCCCTGCTTATAATCTTCACCACTATACCTGGCAAGATCCTAAAAAAGTACAAAACATTTTATACTGCTTATCCCAGAAATAGTAGATTTTCCCCAAGTCCATTTAATAATGGTCTATGGACTTTTCCTTTAGGAAGCCGTCCAAACCTTTTTAAAACTCAAGACCCACCTGTTTAGAAAGGCATACCCTACCGATCCAACGTAAAATGCCTGATCTCTGCATCACAATAACACTAAAGTTCGTAATGGCCTACACACAACCCTCTGCCGACCGATTCCTTTATGTGGTCCTACCACACGAACATTATCTTACCACAATACCACATTGTATTTGTTTACTCCGGAGTCTGGAAACAGCTCTCCGGCACTATGTAAGCCACATTGAGCCTACAAAGAGGTGGGAAAATGTGGGATACAAATGTAACAAATAATAATAATAATAATATTCATCTCTGACATGTATTCCTCTCAGGTTTCTTCCATTTATTTTTCTGCCTCTCTGCCCACTCAGATTTTATTCATTTTTACTATCCAGTCTTTAACTTCCTCCTCTTTTTACTGTCTTTCTCTCCTCCCTGCCATCTAGCATCATCCTTCTGTTTCTCTCTTCCCTTCTGCCATCTAGCATCTCCTCTCTGTCTCTCTCTCTCCCCTCCCCCACAATCCAGCATCTCTTTCCTGTGTCTTTCTTACTTTCCAGTTTAAAAATTACAGTGGGTGGGGAATCTGGCTTTTAGAATGGAGAGGATTTGGTTTTACCTATTTGTTCCTAGCACTGCAGATGAGCTGGGGGTGGGGGTGGAGCGCCAATGTTTAACTTGGTGGGCGGATTGTAGCACTTGACTTGACTCATTTTTTTCAGTTCAGCCTTTAATAAAAGAATGAACTAATCTTGAAGTGAATAATGTTGATCCTTCTATATCATGTGGAGAGGCATAATCGAATGGGGATGACCATCTCTAAGGACGCCCATCTCTGAGGACGTCCCCGCGAATGGGCGGGGCATCCCGTATTATCAAAACAAGATGGGCGTCCATCTTTCATTTCGATAATACGGTCAGGGACACCCAAATCTCAACATTTAGGTCAACCTTAGAGATGGTCGACCTAAATGTTGAGATGGTCGACCTTAGAGATGGGCAACCTCAGTTTTGCCGATAATGGAAACCGAGGACGCCCATCTCAAAAACAACCAAATCCAAGGCATTTGGTTGTGGGAGGAGCCAGCAATTGTAGTGCACTGGTCCCCCTGACATGCCAGGACACCAACCGGGCACCCTAGGGGGCACTGCAGTGGACTTCACAAATTGCTCCCGGGTGCATAGCTCCCTTACTTTTGGTGCTGAGCCCCCCAACCCCCCCAAAACTCACTCCCCACAAATGTACACCACTACCATAGCCCTAAGGGATGAAGGGGGGCACCTACAAGTGGGTACAATGGGTTTGTGGTGGGTTTTGAAGGGCTCACATTTACCACCACGTGTAACAGGTAGGGGGGATGGGCCTGGGTCTGCCTGCCTGAAGTGCACTGCACCCACTAAAAACTGTCCCAGGGACCTGCATACTGCTGTGATGGAGCTGGGTATGACATTTGAGGCTGGCATAGAGGCTGGCAAAAAATATTTTAATTTTTTTTTTAATGGTGGGAGAGGGTTGGTGACCACTGGGGGAGTAAGGGGAGGTCATTCCTGATTCCCTCCAGTGGTCATCTGGTCAGTTTGGGCACCTTTTCAAGGTTTGGTTGTGAAAAAAAGGGACCAAGTAAAGTCGGCCAAAAGCTCATCAGGGATGCCCTTCTTTTTTCCATTATCGGCCGAGGACGCCCGTCTCTTAATCACGCCCCTGTCCCGCCTTTGCTACGCTGCCGACACGCCCACGTGAACTTTGGTCGTCCCCGCGATGGAAAGCAGTTGAGGACGCCCAAAATCGGCTTTCGATTATGCCGATTTGAGCGACCCTGAGAGAAGGTCGCCCATCTCTCGATTTGTGTCGAAAGATGGGCGCCCTTCTCATTCGATTATGCCCCTGATTCTGTCTCTCTTAATTATTTCTGTCTCTTGAATAATTGAATCATTACCTGATCACTCTACAATCAAAGATTACCTAATATTACTTTGTATAGTCTAGTCGAGTCTCCGTTATCTATCAGTTCTATACTGAAACTGTTAACTTAGTTGCTTTTATTTTTCTATCAATTCTCAGTGTAGAACTGTGTATTCCTGGATTATGGTTATTCATGTTGAAACAGCTCATCTTAAATTTCAACTGAAAATTATATGATGTATTATATGAATTGACACCTTTCAAAATGTGTACCATTCTACTGATGCTTGTAGCCACAATGAACCTGAGCTCTTCTTGAGCTAATGTGGGCTAAAAATGTCATCAATCAATCAATCAATAAATAAATGTAAAGATATCAGGTTGACGGAAGGGGTTGCGGGATTATGCTGGGAGTGAATTAGAGGTTAAAGTGCTCACATATTTATGGGGGTGTAAAGATGTATCTTCCTGAAAAAGCTTTTTGCTGATATGGCCAGCTGAGTGTTGATTAAGTTGAGTAGATGTTTTATGATATTTAGGCATTATGGGGCCCTTTTATAAAGGTGTGGTAGGCTCTACATGCATGCAGAGCACGCCAAAATGAAACTAACACCAGGCTAGCTTGCCCTCTTGGTGGTAA
Organism: Microcaecilia unicolor; assembly: GCF_901765095.1. Classification (NCBI taxonomy): domain Eukaryota; kingdom Metazoa; phylum Chordata; class Amphibia; order Gymnophiona; family Siphonopidae; genus Microcaecilia; species Microcaecilia unicolor. The sequence goes on from NC_044044.1 coordinate 54,031,630, forward strand.
TTTCGGATTTGGTGTGCGGCCATACTGCCGGGACAAATTAATTATTTTTATTTCCTACCACGTGCGGCGTTTCCGGCAGATGGTGTGTGCAGACTGGTCAACACACGTGTAGCGCATGAGCCCTTACTGCTAGATCAATGGGTGGCATTAAGGGTTCAGGCTGTAAATAGATGCGCTCTGGTTTTAATTTGACCACAGGCCCTTTTTCCAGCCCATAGATAAAAAGCCATTTTCCCCCAGATGCAGTTATGCCAACCTTCTGGAAGTTACTGAAGACGCACCTGTTCGAAGAGACTTACAATAAAAATCCTCCTTAATGACTTGATTCTATTCTATAAACCAACAAATACTGATCCCTTCTAATTTGATTATGTTAATCACATTATCACTATTGGTCATTATATCTTACCTGTTTTATTTTGCGTTATGTAAATAATTCTACTGACCTATCTACCTAATTTTTTACACAGTGATATGTTAAATTAGACCATACCTCCTACTCTGTTTATGATTATACCTTTTGAAACATAGTGTAAGCCACATTGAGCCTGCAAATAGGTGGGAAAATGTGGGGTACAAATGCAGCAAATAAATAAATGAAAAATAAAATAAAAAGCTGGCCCGCGCGTACAGCACAAACACACGCCCACACTACCACAGGCTACTTTTTGCCATGGCTTAGTAAAAAGACCCTTATGTGATGATTTAAAGTTTATCCGTGTTTTAAATTTGCTAGAATGTACAGTATGGATGTACAACATATTGCATAAAACTGGGGTTCTCAACCCAGTCCTCGGGACACACCTAGCCAGTTAGGTTTTTATAATATCCACAATGAATATGCATGAGATAATTTACATACAATGGTGGCAGTGCACGCACATTTTTCTTTTGCATTTTCGTTGTGGATATCATGAATACCAGACTGATGTAGGGTTTCCCAAGGACTGGATTGAGAACCCTTGGAATAGAATATGCTGGTTTGTTTGATTTGACTTGATTTGTTCATTTGATATACCACACTTACACCAATGTTCCCTGTAAGCGGAGCACATACATTTTAGGAGCGTTGCTCAAAAAAAGTTTAAAAATGTTTGTGCTACATACAGAAATGCATTGCTAAGACTGTACATAAGTACATAAGTAATGCCACACTGGGAAAAGACCAAGGGTTCATCGAGCTCAGCATCCTGTCCACGACAGCGGCCAATCCAGGCCAAGAGCACCTGGTGAGCTTCCCAAACGTACAGACATTCTATACATGTTATTCCTGGAATTGTGGATTTTTCCCAAGTTCATTTAGTAGTGGTTTATGGACTTGTTCTTTAGAAAACCGTCTAACCCCTTTTTAAGCTCTGCTAAGCTAACCGCCTTCACCACGTTCTCCGGCAACGAATTCCAGAGTTTAATTATGCGTTGGGTGAAGAAACATTTTCTCCAATTTGTTTTAAATTTACTACACTGTAGTTTCATCGCATGCCCCCTAGTCCTAGTATTTTTGGAAAGCGTGAACAGACACTTCACATCCACCTGTTTCACTCCACTCATTAGTTTATATACCTCTATCTTGTCTCCCCTCAGCCGTCTCTTCTCCAAGCTGTAAAGCCCTAGCGTCCTTAGTCTTTCTTCATAGGGAAGTTGTCCCATCCCCGCTATCATTTTAGTCGCCCTTCGCTGCACCTTTTCCAATTCTACTATATCTTTCTTGAGATGCGGCGACCAGAATTCAACACACTACTCAAGGTGCGGTCGCACCATGGAGCGCTACAACGGCATTATAACATCCTCACACCTGTTTTCCATACCTTTCCTAATAATACCCAACATTCTATTCGCTTTCCTGACACTCAGAAATTGTTGGTCTTTAAAACTTGTTGCTCACATTTGCACCTACCAAGCCAATCCTTAGAGGAAACATTGATTTACACCCTAAGGGGCCCTTTTACTAAGCTGTGTAGGCGCCTACGCACGCCCAATGCATGCCAATTCGAAACTACCATCTGGCTACCGTGTGGCCCGGGTGGTAATTTCATTTTTTAAGCGCGTTCACTCCATGCAGTGGAAAATATATTTTACTTTCCGGCGCACGGCGCTAACTGGGTGGTAATGGGCATTGTACACATGCTGACGATTACCGCCCAGTTAATATGTGAGACCTTACCGTTAAGTGAATGGGTGGTGGTAAGGTCTCAGGCTCAAAATGGACATGTACAAATTTTCATTTTGCCGCACATCCATTTCCCCCCCCCCCCCCCCCCCAAGGCCTTTTTTGCAGGTGTGCTGAAAAATGGACCTGCGCACGTCCAATAATCATGTCTACACCAGCGCAGGCCACTTTTTGGCACACCTTAGTGAAAGGATCCCTAAGGCACCAACGTAGTTCACAATACAGCAATTTTACAACATATGTAAAACCAGATTTTTAACAATGCAGAAGATAACCTAAACTCATCATTTACAATAAACAGATTAATAATTATGATGATGGGGCAATGGATTATATTACATTACCAGAGATTTCTATTCTGCTCACACCAAGAGATAGTTTGGAGCGGATTACAGTATCAAGAAACCAGTACAATAACTGAGAATTTACAAATACTGAATAATCATTGATCTAAAAGTGCGTGGGGGTACAAATGCAATAAATAAATAAATACATTTATGAAAAATTATGCATGAATAAAGAGTCATGACAGAAGCTGATACAAGCTTGCAAAGTACTCCAAATTTTTGAAGTCTGGTATATAAAAGAATTTGAAAGCATTTTCTTAAAGGATAATCCTTTAAAAGAGGGCAAAGATAAACAGAAATAGTTCCTGGTATTATAGGTCAATGTTAGTATTGTGATCAAAGAAAGCAAAATGCAATATTTTACCTAGGGTCCAACAAAGGATTAATTCTGTTCTTGGTACATGGCTTTGAGAATTGGCTTTTTGTCTCCCTGCATCTGAGTTCTAATCCTGGATCTGTCACTGACCCTATATGACCTCTGCAATCATTTTCTCTCCTTGGGCCTCATCTCTAACCCTGGCCCCGACATTGGGTCTAGCTGACTGCTGAGTGATTCTCTCCTCTTCTGGACACAACAGTACAAACAGCTAGTTTGAAAAGTTAACTTTTAGAAATGAACTTAAGTTACACAGAAATCGAGAGAATAGATCTCTTGCTGTTAATGAGCCCAGAGAGGGTACCAGCCATCACCGGGGCCTCGTTGGCACAAGAGAATCTATACACTTTCTGATCTTAATTAGAGAATAATAAAAAACTGGCATTTAATTAGGAAGGCAGAGCTGAGGGAAGGAGAGGAAGGTCCTCTGGTGCAGGAATAATATGATGGACTGTCCCCAGGCAGCAGTTGTTAAAAGTAGAAGGTAGAACCTCAAGTGTTTAGCTTTCTATTGTAATCATTGCAGCTTTGCTCAAGGTCTCTTCGGCTGCTATTAAGCAACAGGGCTCTGCAATTATTCTGTGCGCCTCTCCCTAGAGCCCTAATTCCAAGTCTCCCTATGAGTGTGACACAGCAAACATGCAACAGTGTGCATTTGTAAACAACAGCCAAAGGTGATTGCAAGAAGCAAGTACAGGAAGCCGAGACGGGATTTCCACAGACTGCTGTCTGCCCCATGTTTCAACATTCAGCATGCTGTGCCGTCACTTACTATGCTATGTATGTTATATACCGCTATGTTGAAAAGAGATTCTAAGCAGATTACAAGCAATAAGTCCTTTTTCAGGAGAATTTACAATTGCTTATCTAATACATTGAAACTTTAAAAAAAAAAAAAAATCTTTCTCATCAATTGCACATCTCAAACATTAATTACAGTTGCATTTAGTACACCTGTCTTGTGTCCTTAGGGCCGCCGAGAGGGGGGAGAAGGGAGACAAAATTCCCCGGGCCCAGCCCTGCAGTCCCCTCCACCCGTCCCCTTCCGTCCACCACCGGGCCAGGCCCCCCTGAATTCAAATCATAGCGCCTCACCTCGACCTTGCTCCGTGTGAAAGAAGCGCAGCAGCGGCAGTCTGTACATCACCTCCGTTCGGGCCTTCCCTCCCTGTGTCCCGCCCTCGTCTGACATAACTTGCGCGAGGGCTGCGCTTCTTTCACACGGAGCGAGGTCAAGGAGAGGCGCTATGATTTGGAGAGGCGCTATGATTTGAATTCAGGGGGGCCCGGCCCGGTGGTGGATGGAGGGGGGTGGGTGGAGGGGGGCGGCGACGACGACGACCTCGGTGGGGCTCCAGGTCCGGCCCAGTCTCTCGGCAGTCCTGGTCCTTCCCCCCATGCTGTCACATCTTTGGCCGTGACCACCCTCAGATTTACCTTATTTCTGTGGGTCAGCTTCTAAGCTGGCTTCTGGAGTAGTTTTCCTTCTGTGTGCTGGCTGCTTCCAGCATGGCTCTAATTACTCCACTCTACTGCACCTGGGGGTGCTGCCTGAGTTAGCTCTACCTCTGTCTCCAGCATGGCTCTGTTTGCTCCTCTGTGCTGCACCTAGGTATTCTAAGTCTCTCTATGTTCTGTGTGCGCTCTGCCTGCTCCTTGGTTTGTGCTCCTCTCACCCGCTGGTGGCCAGAGCCAGTGGCTTTCATAGTTTGTCTTGCTGTTCCCGTTCCAGACTTTAGCCCAGTCCGGTCCGGTTCTTCCAGGCTTCCAGACTTGTCTCTCTCGTTTGTGCCTGGACAGCCTCCGTAGTTGCTTACTGATGGCTGCAGCTGCTCCTCAGGGGTTGAAGGGCTTTATTAATCACTTAGAGACTGCAGCCTTTGCCTTTGCATCCTCTAAGGTCCCTGGTATGTTAGAGTACTCTGTGCACTGCTACCTTGTCCAGTTCAGTGTGAGTTTCTAGCTTGTTACTAGTAGCTTGGGCATAGCTTTTCTTGTTGGCTTGTGTACAGCTTTACTAGTTCTCCTGTGTGTTGTGTGAGATCCTAGCGTGTGACTAGTTAGCTTGGGCATAGCTTTGCTTGTTAGTTCGTGTACAGCTTTTCTAGTTTTCTTGTGTTTAGCTTTCTGGTTTTCCTGTGTGTGTTTTCCTTTGCTTCTGGAGCTTCAGCCCTAGTCCTGTCCGCTGCCAGTACTCCTTGCTACTGGAGCTCCAGCCATAGGCTTGCTGCTTGACCTGACCATTGCCTGCATCTGACTACTCTCTGCCTGCTGTTTGACCTGACTACTGCCTGTACCCAGATATTCTCTGCTTGCTGCTTGACCTGACTGCTGCCTGAATCTGACTACTCTCTGCCTGCTGTCTGACCTGACTGCTGCCTGTACCCAGATATTCTCTGCCTGCTGCCTGACCCAACTACTGCCTGAACCCCGATACTTGCTGCCTGACCCGACTACTACCTGAACCCCAATACTGGCTGCCTGCTGCCTGACCCGACTACTGCCTGAACCCCGATACTTGCTGCCTGACCCAACTACTGCCTGAACCCGGATATTCTCTGCCTGTGGCCAGATCTGACTATTGCCGGAACCCGGACATTCCCTGCCTGTCTGCCTTGCTTTCGCCTAGGTGCCTGGGGGCACTTCTGTATCCTGATTCCTGTTGTTCCTGCTTGCTAGTTCCAGTTCCGGTTTTCCTGTAAGCCCTACCGGCTGCCCGAACCTGAGGGCTCAACCCTCGGGGAACGGTGGCTAAGCGTAGGTGAAGCCTAGGTCCAGTATGTTCCTGTCCAGCGGGTTCCAGTCCTGTGTGTTCCAGTCCAGTGGGTTCCAGTCCAGTGCGCACCCGTCCGGTGTGTTGCAGTCCTGTGTATTCCAGTGCAGAACTCCGGTCCGGGGTTCCAGTCCAGCCTTGCCTCGTCTCTGCTTTGAAGGTGACCTTGCCTGCCACTGCCGCTCCATGGTAGTGGTCCAAGGGCTCACAACCCAGTGCTTCCAGGGAAGAAGCCTGACACATGCAGCACACACGTCCCTCAAGTGATTTCTCTAAGTTATTTGATTTTGTTTGAAAGAGTTCAGCACATTTGAGTTATGTTAGGTGCTATGTTTCTATATATCAGAATAGCCCACCTGGCACAGAGTAGCTTTTGGTAGAATCTTACCACCTACTATGCTCAGAGCAAAACAGGAGAGTCGGGGTCATTCTGGGGGAGTGGCGGTGGGATGTAGTTTATGACTCATGGGCTGTGGAGGAGGAAGATAGAATGTGGGCTTTACAAAAAGTTATGCAGGTCCCGACCGATATTCAGCCGGGGTCCACATGTCTTATGCAGGCCCCAGCTGGATATCAGCTGGGACCTGCATAAGCTCCGGCTGCCAGGTTCCTTTCAATTAGTCCCGGTTATTAAGTGCTGGTCCCTGGACATGGCCCAACACTGAATATTGGGGGCTAATCTATCTGGTAACAGTCAGCATTTAAAAAGTCACTGCCTGCTGCCAGCTGAATATCGGCTGGTGTTTGAATAAACTAATTTGAGACATCTTGCCAAGGGCCCTCCCGCCCTGGGAAATTTAAGCTATGAATGCCCTTACTCGAGGAGACCTTCATCCAGGGAGCCTCTATGGACCAATAATATTTACCTGGTTACCTCCGTTAGCACCATTATCTTGGTGAATGGTGCACCTGACCTCTGGCAGTACACTGCCAAATAAGTGGACTTCCTCCACCTCTACCAGTCACCCTGGAGTCCTATGAATATGGATGAGCTGCACTTCCTGCATGGGCATCAGTATGGGAGAATAGGAGCAACCAAGGTTGAACCATTGCTTGTATTATTTCCTGTGTGATAGGAATATTAATCTTCTTTTGCCTATTTCGTTGTCATGAGAGCAGAGTTATTCAGTGTGTGCTCTTTTGAAATAGTGCACCCTATCCCCCAGATTTTGATTCGAGTTCAACATGCAAATCGGCAAGCGTGGCCAATTAGTGAACAGAATGTAATTGGGCAACAAGCCAATCAGCACCAATAATTGGATGCTAACAAGCAATTATTGGTACTTATTGGTACTAATAAGGATTTACACGCATACCTCGCTAAGTGTATTCTATACAGCAATGCGAGTAAATCAGACCGCGTGTTAGCCATGGGAGGTGCAAAGGTGGGTCGTTGGCATTCTTAAAATTTGCATGTAGTGTTATAGAATATATCCAATCCACGCCTAAATTAGTCATGCAGTTTTATAGCAAGCATTCTACACAATCATTTTGAATATATCAAAATGACTGTGTAGAAGCCGATGAGGAATTTGGTGCTACATATATTACCAAAAAATAATTTATTGGTTAATAAGCACCACTGAGGCAAAAATTGATAAACATTGAAAGCATTGGAATAATTGAACAAATCATATAAGTTGGTGAATGTGGTGAAGACATATATATATATATATATATATATATGAAATCAATGCATATCTAGGACTAAGGAAGTTTGAGGGTCTTTACATACATGGGTCTTCACAAATGTTGAAGCACATAACAGGAAATGTGGATGGAAAGCGATGGCCACAAATGCTCGCAGTCTAAGCAATAAAGTTCATGACCTTCAAGCCCTGATGTTGGAGACAGACTTAGACGTTGTTGCAATCACGGAGACGTGGCTCAATGGTTCCCATGAATGGGATGCAAACATACCAGGCTATAATCTATTTAGAAAGGATACAGAGGGTCGTAAAGGTGGAGGAGTAACTCTATATGTTGAGAAATGATATCACAGCGACCGAAAAGACAGGGACCTGGGGAAAGGAAGAAGCAATATGGATCACCTTAAAAAGAGAGGATAGAACCTCTGTCCACGTGGGTGTTGTCTACAGACCTTCAACACAATTGGAAGAATTAGATAAAGACCTGATCGCAGATATTCAAAAGTTGGGAAACAAGAGAGAGGTGCTGTTGCTGGGAGATTTCAATCTGCCGGATGTAGATTGGAAGGTTCCATCTGCGGAATCGGAAAGAAGTAGAGAGATCGTGGATGCTTTCCAAACTGCTCTGCTCAGACAAATGGTGATGGAACCCACGAGGGAGGGAGCGGTGCTGGATGTGATGCTCACAAATGGGGATAGCGTGTCAAATGACCAAGTGGGTGCCCACCTGGGCAGCAGTGACCATCAAACGGTTTGGTTTGATATGGCAGTTGAAGTGGAGGGCGGCCACTCAAAACTCAAAGTCCTGGATTTCAAGCATGCTGACTTTAGTAAAATGGGGGAATACCTAAGGAAGGAGCTGATGGGCTGGGAGGACGTACGAGAAGTGGAAGGACAGTGGTCCAGGCTGAAAGAAGCTATAAATAGGACCACAAACCTTTATGTAAGGAAAGTAAATAAAAGCAAGAGAAAAAGGAAACCGATATGGTTCTCCAAGCAAGTGGCTGAGAAAATAAAGGCTAAAGAGTTGGCGTTCCAGAAATACAGAAAAACTCTACTTAGATTTCAGCAAAGCTTTTGACACGGTTCCCCACAGGAGGCTCTTAAATAAACTGGACGGGCTGAAGATAGGACCCTGAAGTGGTGAACTGGATTAGGAACTGGTTGAAGGACAGACGCCAGAAGGTGGTGGTGAATGGAATTTGCTCGGATGAGGGAAAGGTGAGTAGTGGAGTGCCTCAGGGATCAGTGCTGGGGCCAATTCTGTTCAATATATTTGTGAGTGACATTGCCGAAGGGTTAAAAGGTAACATTTGCCTATTTGCGGATGATACTAAGATCTGTAACAGAGTGGACCCCCGGGAGGGAGTGGAAAACATGAAAAAGGATCTGAGGAAGCTAGAAGAATGGTCTAAGGTTTGGCAATTAAAATTCAATGTGAAGAAATGCAAAGTGATGCACTTAGGGAGTAGAAATCCACAGGAGACGTATGAATTAGGCGGTGAGAGTCTGATAGGTACAGACGGGTAGAGGGACCTTGGGGTGATAGTATCTGAGGATCTGAAGGCAACGAAACAGTGTGACAAGGCGGTGGCCGTAGCTAGAAGGTTGCTAGGCTATCTTGCTAAAGACTGGAAGTGGTGCAAAGAAAAGCTACGAAAATGGTATGGGATTTGCGTTGCAAACCGTATGAGGAGAGACTTGCTGACCTGAACATGTATACCCTGGAGGAAAGGAGAAACAGGGGTGATATGATACAGACGTTCAAATATTTGAAAGGTATTAATCTGCAAACAAACCTTTTCCAGAGATAGGAAGGCGGTAGAACTAGAGGACACGAAATGAGATTGAAGGGGGGCAGACTCAAAAAAATGTCAGGAAGTAATTTTTTCATGGAGAGAGTGGTGGATGCTTGGAATACCCTCCCGCAGGAGCTGGTGGAGATGAAAATGGTAACGGAATTCAAACATGTGTGGGATAAACATAAAGGAATCCTGTTCAGAAGGAATGGATCCTCAGCAGCTTAACCGAGATTGGGTGGCAGAGCCGGTGGTGGGAGGCGGGGCTGGTGGTTGGGAGGCGGGGCTAGTGCTGGGCAGACTTCTATGGTCTGTGCCCTGAAAAAGACAGATACAAATCAAGGTAAGGTGTACACAAAAAGTAGCACATATGAGTTTATCTTGTTGGGCAGACTGGAGAATTCCTTTATTAAATGAAAGCGGAAAATCAAATTTCAATACATTACACTGTGCAGTTATAAAGCCAGCCCCTCTATACTTTTATACAAAAATGCAAATTTTACACAAAAAACCGTCCCCCCCAACCCCCCCCCAAACATTCAACTCAACTTCAAGCGTACATGCTTCCACCAAACCCCAAAGGTCTTTACCCCCACCTCCACCCGTTCCCATCGGGCCACTTCCTGGACAGCTCGGACAACGTCCCAGGAGACCTGCTCAGCAGACCTGCACTCCTGGCCCAGGGACACCCCGCAGCGAGCCATCCATAGGCAGTATCTGATGATAACTGAGATTAGAAAGGCGGTACCTGGCTCTAGCCGCCCCGTCTCCCCCTGCCTCCCATACACCCAGTCCGCATAGGTGTAGGACGTGAAGCTGGGGATGGCCAGCAAGGCAGCCACTCTCCGGCAAACCGCTACGGAGAATGGACACTCCTTCAGGAAGTGGTCCATGGTCTCCAGCCGGCCAGCACACTCCCCCCCTCGGGGCAGTCTCGGTCCTGCTGGTTCCTACACCGAAGGTTTGCCCTAACATACAACCTGCCATGTAGGGACAGCCAGCAATGTCCCTGTACTTGTGTGGGATGCGTTTGGATGAAATAAAACGCAGGCCCTGCCTCAGCACGGGCTCTGGAGCATCCCTAAGAGCCAGGGGAGAGGAGAAGCGTTGGGAGCGAACCCGCTCCACCCAGATCTCCCTCTGCCCTGCCCTAACTTCCTCCCATGTAATGTCCCACAGCCGAACCAGCTTTACCAAAGATTTATAGTAGCCTACCCCCTCCGGGAACCCTTTCCGCAACCGTCCCACCCTACCTCCCCCCAACCAAGGACCCCAAAATCCCTCCCACCACTGGACAACACTGTGTACCCATCCTGGGGCATTCAGACCCCCCGCCCGCCCCAGGTTAAACTGGATGAAGAGGGAGGAGAATAGCAAGACTGGGTTTACCATTCCCACCCCCCCTTCCTCCCGCGACCGGTAAGTGAAATTACGTCGAACTGGGTTCATCCTGTTCCCCCACAGGAGTTGAAAGAACACGCTGTAAATTGCCGTGAAACAGCGTTCCGGCAGGAGACAGATGTAGCTCAGGAACAGGAACATGGGGACCACCTGGCTCTTCAGCAACCGGACCCGGTCCTCCATGGGCATCCGCCACCCCTTCCAGCGGTCCACCTTCTCCCTCGCCTCCGCTATCCTTTGTTCCCAATTTTCCCGCCCGTAATCCCCTCCCCCAAAATACATTCCCAAAACCCTCATTTTCTCTATCCCATCCGGGAACCCTCCACCTAAATTAAACCGCCGTCCCTCTGGCCCCACCCACAAGCTGGTGCTCTTGCCCAGGTTTACCCGAGACCCCGAAGCCTGGGAGTATGCTGCAAGGGTCTCCTGCAGCCTCCTCCCCTCCCTGCGATCCGCCACCCAGACGGTGATATCGTCCGCATAGGCGATGACTCGCAACACATTCCCTTTGCCTACCTCCACTCCTCTGAGCCCGTCCTCCCCCCCCCCTTCCAGCCTCCTCACCAGGGGATCAATGGCGAAAGCGTACAGCAGGGGGCTCAACGGGCACCCCTGCCGCACCCCCGCCGAGATCCCCACCTCCGCCCCCCTCCATCCATTCACCAGGGGAAAGAATCGCGCCCCCGCATACAATAACTGAAGTTGCGCGATCCATTCCCCCGGGAATCCATAGTGGTCTAGGACCTTCCATAAAAAACCCCACTGCACTCGGTCGAAAGCCTTGTCCTGGTCCAAGGCCACGACCAGCCTGCCCTCTCCCACCCGACTACGTTCCAGGCCCTCCCTCACCCAGGCCACTGCCTCTAGCACCCCCCTTCCCGGGACCCCACACCCCTGCGGGGCTGCCAGCACTTCCCCGGAGATCTTCCTCATGCGGGCAAGGAGCATGTGAGCGAAGATCTTCCGGTCGGTGTTCAGAAGTGCAATCGGCCGCCAATTTGCCACATCCTGGGGGTCCTTGCCTTTGCTAAGGAGGACCAAAGCTGATGCCCCCATCGACTCAGGCAAGGATCCCCCTGTTCGTGCCGCCTCCCAGATTGCCAACAAGACTGGCGCCAACTGATCCCTAAACCGCTGGTAGAACTCTGCCGGGAGTCCGTCTGGCCCCGGCGCCGTCCTGCGCCGCAAGGCCCCAATGGCCTCCTGTACCTCCCGCAGCGTCCACGGCCGCAGCAAGGCCCGAAGATGAGGCCCCCCCTTACCCACCCCTGGGGTTTCCTCAATGTACCTCGCCATGGCCTCCTCCCCCAACCGTTGGTCCAAAAAGACCCGCCCAAAGTGGGTCCCCACCACCTGCAAGATACCTTCCCTAGACTGCTGGAGCGTCCCCCCCTCATCCCTTAACCCCTCTACCACCTCCTCTCCCTTCTTTCCTTACAGCAGTCATAAGGGTTCGGGCTGAGCAGCTTCCCGAAGTCCCGCTCATAGACGAGGGAAGAGTACCGATTGTATTGTACCCGTTCCACCTCCTGCTGCAAGGCCTCAATGTCCTCCCTCTTCCCTCCCCTGGAAATCAAATTGTCCCTTCGCTTCCTCAGAGCAGTTCCTAGCCGGGTGACCTCCCTCCCCTGCCTCCTCGCCTGACGGAGAAAGAACCCCCCTGGTGCGGTGTTTCAAAACTTCCCACCAGTCCCCTAGGGAAGGGAAGACACCTGGTCTGCCAGAAACTCCAGATACTCCTGGTACAACACCCCCTCCCTCAACCATTTCTGATTTAAACGCCACAATCCTTCCCCAATCCGTGAATCCCCCCTCCCCCAGCTCGACCAGCACCATCTTGTGGTCTGAGAAATCAACCTCTACCACCCTTGGTGCCTTCCCACACGCCCCTCCCCGAACTAAAAACCGGTCGATTCTACTTCTACAAGTGCCCCGGGCAAAAGTGAAACCCTGCGTCCCACCACCAAACTCTATGTGCGCGTCCACCAATCCCGCTCCCTTCATGATCCCTGCTAGCCGTACCCCATCGTAACCTACTTGCGCCGCCCTCCCCCCCTATCCTCCTTCCTCAGGACTGTGTTAAAATCCCCCCCCCAAACTAGCTGCCGTGAGGTGTAAAGGTACGGCCGAATTTTCCCAAACAGTGCTGCCCTTCCCCGTTTGCTTTGCGGCCCGTAGATGTTAATCACCCGCAAAGCCACCCCCCGCAATCTCACATCTAACACCAGACACCTCCCAATTCCCAGCTCCACCACCCTCTGGATCTCTACTTTAAATGTTTTGAAGAGGATGCCTATCCCCCCATACCGTTCCCCTGCCAGACCCCAAATAGAGGGCCCCCATCTCCAGGCCTGCTTTGCCCGCCGAACCTCCTCCAGCGTTCGCAGCCTGGTCTCCTGCAGAAGAAAACAGTCCACCGCCACGGCAGAGAGGCCATCGAACGCCAAGCATCTCGCCCTCTGGGAGGCGACACTAGCCACATTAAGTGTGGCGAATGTTAACAGCAGTCCAGCCATCATTGTGCCGTTCCATACCCCCCGCCCTCCTGGCTACCTTCCCTCTGCTCCATGCTACCTCCAGGGATCCCTTCCCCTTCACCCTCCCCTTCCTCGTCCGCCCAGTCCCGGACCCCTAGCTCAAAAAGCCCCCCCCCCCCTTTCCTTACTTTCTTCCTCCCCTTCTTCCTCTTTTCTTCGCCCACCTCCCTCCCTCCTTGGGAGTCGTCCACTGACCCTCCCCCCCTGCCTCCTCTCCCGCCCCTTCTGCCCCTTCTTCGACCCCCTCCATCAATCCTGCCTCCAGCCCATCCTCCCTCTCCTCTCTTGCCTTCATCCCTGCCTCCTGTCCTACCCTCCTTTTCTCCCCCACCCTCCCTTCAGCCCCCCCAATCTGCCCCCCACCTCCCCGACCTCCTCCACTACCATTTCCTCCTCTTCGTCCCTCAAAACCTTCTCCCTCTTCTTCTTCTTCCTTTTACCCGCTGTTCCCTTTCCAGCGTCTGCCATGCTTTCCAACCCATCCTGCCGGCTCATCCCATCCTCTCCTTCCTCTCCTGCCAGTTCGTCACCCCCTCCCTCCTCTTCCAATCCCCTAAATCTGTTCTCTACTTCTATCCCATTCCTGCCTCCCCTCCCCCTTCCTCCCGTACCCCCATCACCTTCCGTTGTTTTTTTGACACCCGCGTCCAACCCTCATCTGCCCCGTCCTGCCGCTTCCGCCCTTCCCCACCTCCCACTCCCTGTCCCTCCGCAGCTCCTTTCCCCCCACCCCGGGAACCTGATCTCGCCCTACATTCACTCCCCCCCTCTCCCTCTGAACTGGACCGCCCCCTCCCATGTCCTCCTCTCCCCCGTTATGGGAGGCCCAAGGGCAAGCTCTGAATGCATGCCCCAGACCCCCACACAAATTACACCGGATAGATGCACAAGACTCCGTAGGATGCTCCTTAGACCCGCACTTCCCACACTGCCGTACTGGGCACGACATACTAAAATGTCTGAATGACCCGCACTTGTGACATTGCCGCGGCTGCCCCTTGTAAAAGCAGAGAATCCGATCCCTGCCAATGAACGCCGCGGAGGGAATGTGCTGGGTCACGTGTCCTGCCTGCTTCAGCCTAACCTGCGCACACCATCCTCCCGCCCACACCCTACTGGGGTCAGGGAGTTTGGACAAGGGGGTACGCAATTCTGCGTACCGCTGTAGCCAGAAGGCCAGGTCCGCCCCTGAAATGGATTCATTTCGGACCAGCAGGGTTACCTGCACCAGGTCAGGTCTGCTGATCGGTACGGCCCTAAAGTTTCTCCAATCCCCTTTCCCCCTTACCCCCTCGTATTTCTCCCAGAAGACCTCCATGCCTCGCTGGGTCAGAAAACTAACATCATACTCTGGGATATTCACCGGGTGGATACAGGCATAGAGGTCCTCTGGGAGAAATCCTAAACCCAAGACCAACTTCAGGGCCTCATCCCTACTTGGCATCCCCCCTCCCCCACCCACCTTAACTGAATCACATTCCTCCTTTTGGGAACCTGGCCCCCCCCCCCTCCCCCCCATCCTTCCCCAATGCTTCCTGCCCCCCCATTCCCCCTGCGCCCGCCCCTCCCACCTACTACCGCCGCAAAGGATGGAGCACCCCCCCACCGTCCCCCTCCTCCATCTCCTGCACTGAGACCCCCCTGCTCCTGCTGCGCCGTACCCCCCCTCTCTCTCTTGCCTCCCCTCTCAGCCTCCCTCCCCTCTCTCCCTTCTGTCAGCAGACTTTGCACATCCCCTGCCTTCACAGTGTCCTTCTGTACCATTTCCCCTGCAGCAAAAAACCTGCCATTGTCCCCTTCAACACGTTCGCTAGAGACAGTGAGGGCAGGTTCCCCTAAATACTTGTTCCCCTCCCAATGCCCCTGACCCCCTCCCCCGCCCACCGAGCCAACCCTCCCCTTCCGGCCCGAACACTCCCCCCTGGCTCGCACCCCTGCAGCCTGGCCAACTGCAAAGTCAAAGGTACCAGTCAAGTTTCCTTCTGGCGCACACTGCAAGGCAAATACCTCCCGCTCCTCCCCCCCTCCTTCCCCCCCGGAACCTGCTCTCTGTGCTGGGTCCCTCCTTGCAACGTGCTGCTCCAGCTTTCCCTGTGCGGGCCCGCTGTTTTCCTGGGAACTGGTCTCCCCTCTGGCGTCCTGCTTCGTTGGGACTTCCTGCTCTGCCGTTTTGCAAAGTAAGAGTGGCTTCCCGCACTCCAGCACCACTCGCTCTCCCAAACATGGGGAATCCTCCTGCGCTGTAGCATTCTCCTCTGCGGCCATCCCTGCTCCTCCAGCCCGATTGGCTGGCGCCTCCTGCTCCAATGTGCTGGGCGGGCATGGCATCCCGCCACCCGGCAGCGCAGTTCCTTGCCATTCTGAACCTTTATGTGGGGAACACTGTGTGGCCTCCTGTGCTTTCTCTATGGAAAACCACTCCTTGTCTTCACCTGCCTTTCTTCCTGCATTCTCCTTTAAGAGGCAGCTCCCTGCTGGAACATCTCCACTTTCAGTCCTTAGCCCTGCTGCAGGCTGATTGGCTGGAACATCCTGCTCCTCAGAGCTTTGTGGGTGAGGCCTCCCAGGCATTTTTTCCTTGCCCTCTGCTCCTACTACAGGCAATGGGAACAGGACAACCTCCTCTTCTCCAGGTAAGTTCTCTGTTTCAACTTCCACCACCACTTCTGTGGAAAAAGGTTTCTCTCCTGAAATTGCAGCCTCTGTTTCAACAATGTGAAAAGTCTTAGTGTTAAAGTTTTTTTCCTGTTCTGCTCTCCCACACTCAGGTGCTCTCAATAAGGCTTCCACAGCCCCACCTTCAGTCCTGCTTACTCCAGAAGCTGCCTGCAGAGGCCCTGACTGACTAGCAAGGTATTGCATGAATTTCAATGTATTTTGGGTGCTAGTTCCTGGCAGCTCCCCTGATGCTTCAATGTTCTGGGGTCCAAAGCCTGGGCTGATTCCTTCCTGCTCTGTTTGTTGCTTCCACTGTACCGAGGCTGACGGGGCCTGTCCCCCCGAGGCCATCCTGTCTCTGTTGATATACAGTTCTCTCAGAGGATTTCCAGGGCCTTTCCTCAGGGCCCTCAGCAGCTGTTCTTTTCTCTGGAGAAGCCTAAGCAGCCTGGTTTCCTCTTTCATATAGGTCTTGCGATGCTCTGCTGGGGCCAGCCTGCTCAGGGCTTTTGCCATTTTGACTCGCTTCCCCAGGTCCACCACCTCCTTCTCCGTACTTTTAATTCTCTTCACCACTTTAATTATGCCACTGGCCGGGTCCTCTGTATCCTGGCAGTAGTCCACAAGCTCTTCCTCCTCTAGATCGTCACTATCCTCACTGCTTTCCTCCTCCACCTCCGGCAGGGCCTCTTGACAGATCTCCATTACCACTCTTTCCTTCTCAGACCAGCTCTTCTCTAGGGTCTCCGCCAGCTCTCTCCCCCCCTCACCTGCTGGACGTCGTGCGGCCGCGAGGGGGGTACCAGTCCGGCTTCCTCCCTTGGAGTCTGGCCCTCTTCTATCCACAGGGCTCCTTTCCCTCCTCCCTGCGGCACTGCAAGGGAGGAGACCGCTTTTCCTGACCCTCTGGTCCCTGAGCCCAAGAGGCCCCATGGCCTGGGCCTGTCCTGGGGAACGCTCCCCAGAGGCCCTCCACATCCTTGGGGAGGGAGTTAGGCCTCACTCTCCTCCCATTGGAAGTCTGCAGAGCTCTCTGAAACACCTCCTTCCACCTCAGCAGACTGGATGGACCGTGCAGGTCTTTTTCTGCCATCATCTACTATGTTACTAAATGTTCACGGTTCCTAGTAAGATACATACAAGATAACTGTCTAATATACTAGTATATTGCACAACTAAATGTAGTCGCAGAAACAGGTGCTATGCATATTCTGTAAACCACACCTTACTTTAGGCGAGCTTTATGGAACAGTGCTAAGTATGTTTTTTTTGGGCAATGATTTTTAGGCGCCATATATATAATTTCCACGTGTGTGTAAATTCCTTTCCTGATAGTGCATGCATGTGTGATGGCTTGTGTATCTGGAATGGACTGAATGAGCAAACTATTAGAAAAAGAGTGTGCATTATGATGATCAAATGAAGAAGCATGGAATATTGCAGGTTTTCCCACCCATTTTCATTCATTAACAACAAGCAATGAATGGGACATGTTGTTGATATTTCCCATGTCGTTGTAAAATGACAAGCAGGAGAAACACCCACAGGGGGTGAAGAAACAGCGCACCCTAGGACTACAGTAGAATCAATCAAGGAGTAGGGCAGAGATGGCACTTCCAGGAACCACGAGGAAGACACAAGGAATGATAGCAAGCAAACTTTATTTACAATCGACCAGAAACGACAATCCATTCCTTCTATTGATTGACATAGCAATGGGACAGCAGCAGAACAAGGACATAATCAACAGTAATAAACTCCCTCCCTGCAGCTGAATTGATAGAAGAACCACCGAAATGTCAAGGTCAGTGTATCTATCCCCTTCAGATTGTTCAATGTTCCATTGCCAGCACTTATTTTCCCTCTGGGGTGTCTGGATTCTAGAACAATAGGAACGCCTGAGGTTGCTTCTAAGAATGGTACACTTTACAGTGGAAGATTTTTTGAAAGCTGCGACAAGGGTCTAGAATATTTGATGGATTCTATTATTCAGCTATGTGTATTTTCCAAAGAGATAGTCACTAAGCTAGGAGATCAGGAAAAGAGAACTGGAGAAATGGAAGGAGTGGCTGGTTTGGAGATAAAAGCAACCTCCCTACAAGTGACTTATATTAAAGACAGCTTCTTGTCGCACAATAAACTGGAGTCTATGAATGAGGCTACAGCCAGGGGCGTATCTGGACTTCAGCGGTAGGGGGGGGGCCAGAGCCGAGGTGAGGGGGCACATTTTCCCCCCCCCCCCCCCCGCTGCCATCGCCGCCACCCCCCTGCCGCCAGCACCACCTCCAACAAGTTTGACCCCCCCTCTCAACCCGCCCACCATCCATCGCCGTCTGTACCTTTGCTGGCGGGGGACCCAACCCCCGCCAGCTGAAGTCTTCTTCCTGCGTTTGGTTTCTTCTGAGTCTGACGTCCTGCTGCACGTACAACGTGCAGGACGTCAGACTCACAGAAACAGAATGAAGCCTTGCGATCTGCAGGGCTTCGTTCTGTTTCTGTGAGTCTGACGTCCTGCACGTTGTACGTGCAGCAGGACGTCAGACTCAGAAGAAACCAAATGCAGGAAGAAGTCTTCGGCTGGCGGAGGTTGGGGTCACCCGCCAGCAAAGGTACAGACGGCGACAGCGGGTCGGCGGGGGGGTTGAGAGGGGCATCGGCAGGGGGGTCCAGGGCCAAATTTACGGGGGCCCAGGCCCCCGTGGCTCCTTAGCAGCTACACCCCTGTCTAGAGCCAAAGGCTCCTTAATTTTCTGAGCACAAGGTTATTGTTCCTTCACGATTAGATTGTAAGCTCTGTCGAGAATGTTTAGTGTACAGCACTGCATACGTCTAGTAGCGCTATAGAAATGATAAGTAGTAACTGCAGTATTTAAGATGTACATAAGGGATATTTTGAAAATTTCAAATGGAGAACACATTTTGATTTACTAAGGGACTCATTTTCGAAAAAGAAAAACATCCAAAAAGTGGCACAAAGCAACAGATGGACAATTTCTTTGTCCAAAAAGTCCAAGTCACTATTTTTGAAACCCATTTTAAGACATTCTTCTATGCAGTTCAGCTGCAGTATGTCCAAATCATAAGCGGGCATGTCAGGGGCGTGTCAGGTGGGATTTGGGCATTCCCAAAACTTGGACGTTTTTTTTTGCCATAATGGAACCAAGCAAACACATCCAGGGCTAAAAGGTATATGTTTTGGTCTAGACCTGTATCAATCATGACTAAGTCACAAAAAGGTGCCCTAAAGAACCAGATGACCACTGGAGGAATTAAGGCATGACCTCCCCCCCCTTATTTTCCCAGTGGTCACTGACCCCCTCCCCCCTCCAAAGATGTGAAAGAAACAGTACATACCAGCCCCTATGACAGCTTCAGATGTTATGGCCAGTTCTATTAGAGCAGCAAGCAGGTCCCTGGAGTATTGTAGTGGTTGTGCAGTGTAACGTAGAGAAGGAGACCCAGGTCCATATCCCACTCTAACTGGTACACTTGTGGTGGAAAGTGTAACTCTCCAAAACCTATTAAAACCTACTGAACCCACACATGACACCTGCAGGCATAAGGGCTATTGTAGTAGTGTACAGTTAGGTAAAGTAGGTTTTTGATGGGTTTTTGAGGGCTCACTATACAATATAAGGGAGCAACGGTGAGATGTGTACCTGGGACTTTTTATGTGAAGTCCATTGCATCACACCCTAGGATGCCCCACTGCTCTGCTGGGATGTCTACATGACCAGTCTACTAAGAATGCTGGCTCCTGGGTACCATGTGTACATCCCAAAATTACAGTGGGATGCCTCAGTGCTCCGTGCAGTAAGCCATTTTGTTTTGCTGCAGTAAGCACACATTAGTGCTTACTGAAGCTTTGTAAAAGGGCCCCATATTATTTATGGTAGGTGATGTATTATTTATTAAGATTTATTTACCATCTTTTGAAGGAATTCAATCAAGGCAGTGTACAGTGAGAATAAATCAAACATGAGCAATATACAATTACAGCAGTAAAAATATTCAAATAACAACACAAAGTATGGAAAAGTATACTGCTTACAACGTCAACACAATACGTAATAGAAATTTTAATTGACAGTGTAGGTTATAAGCAAAAATGGAACATATAGATAGGTGAGAGAGTACGAAGAGTTAGAAAATAAGGTGACTAATTTAAAGAAAGGTGCACATGAGGTCAGAGAGATGGGTAAATATTATCTCAGCTAGAGTCAGAGTGGTTAGCATTTATTGTATTAACACCTAGATTTTCTTACTGAATACTACGTAGATTAAAATGTTGAACTTAAATTAAATGTATATGTACCTCAGAGCAGGTGTAAATGCCAGTCTAAGGGCCCCTTTTACAAAGCGGTGGTACCCTTACTGTAGCTTTGTGGTGCGCCAATCTGGCAGTAGTGCCTGCACCCAATGCACACCATTTTTGGCGCAGAGTTTATTTTGTACCAGGGGCTTACCTGGTTGTATCGGGCAGCGCTGCGCTGCACAGTTACTACCAGGTATCGCGAGAGCCCTCACCGCCTACTAAATAGGTGGTGTTAAGGGCTTGGCTGCTCAGTAAGTGTTTCATTTACCACATGGCCATTTCCGTCCTCCACCTGGAATTTCCTTTCTCCGGGTGGTGGTAAAAGGGGGGGGCCTTGGCGTGCAGCAAATCCACACGCTGACATCATCACAGGGACCCTTTTACTGCCGCTTGGTAAAAGGGGCCCTAAATTGTCATTGAAAAATTGGAAATACATGCATAATTTTCTAGCCCACTCAAACCACATTCAAAACATACCTCTTCAAAACTGTGTATGCTGCAGATGTGTATGTGTAAGTAGCAGAGATTCTATAATCACTATTTATATATAATGGATCCTCAGGAGCTTAGTCGAGATCGGGAGGCGGGGATAGTGCTGGGCAGACTTATACGGCCGGTGGTGGGAGGCGGGGCTGGTGGTTGGGAGGTGGGGATAGTGCTGGGCAGACTTATACGGTCTGTGCCAGAGCCGGTGGTTGGGAGGTGGGGCTGGTGGTTGGGAGGCGGGGATAGTGCTGGGCAGACTTATACGGTCTGTGCCAGAGCCGGTGGTGGGAGGCAGGGATAGTGCTGGGCAGACTTATACGGTCTGTGCCAGAGCCGGTGGTGGGAGGCGGGGCTGGTGGTTGGGAGGCGGGGATAGTGCTGGGCAGACTTATATGGTCTGTGCCCTGTAGAGCACAGGTACAAATCAAAGAGTGAATGATACATACCTGTAGCAGGTGTTCTCCGAGGACAGCAGGCTGATTGTTCTCACAACTGGGTGACGTCCGCGGCAGCCCCCACCAACCGGAAGAAGCTTCGCGGGCGGTCCGCACGCAGGGCACGCCCACCGCGCATGTGCGGCCGTCTTCCCGCCCGTGCGTGACCGTTCCCGCTCAGTTGAATGACAAGCAAAAATGATCAACGCAACTCCAAAGGGGAGGAGGGAGGGTAGGTGAGAACAATCAGCCTGCTGTCCTCGGAGAACACCTGCTACAGGTATGTATCATTCACTTTCTCCGAGGACAAGCAGGCTGCTTGTTCTCACGACTGGGATATCCCTAGCTCTCAGGCTCACTCAAAACAAGAATCCAGGTCAATTTAACCTCGCAACGGCGAGGGTACAACAGAAATTTGACCTACAAAGAACAACTAACTGAGAGTGCAGCCTGACCAGAATAAATTCGGGTCCTGGAGGGTGGAGTTGGATTTACACCCCAAACAGATTCTGCAGCACCGACTGCCCGAACCGACTGTCGCGTCGGGTATCCTGCTGGAGGCAGTAATGTGATGTGAATGTGTGGACAGATGACCACGTCGCAGCCTTGCAAATCTCTTCAATAGTGGCTGACTTCAAGTGGGCCACTGACGCTGCCATGGCTCTAACACTATGAGCTGTGACATGACCCTCAAGAGCCAGCCCAGCCTGGGCGTAAGTGAAGGAAATACAATCTGCTAGCCAATTGGAGATGGTGCGTTTCCCGACAGCAACCCCTAGCTTGTTAGGGTCGAAAGAAACAAACAATTGGGCGGACTGTCTGTGGGGCTGTGTCCGCTCCAAGTAGAAGGCCAATGCTCTCTTGCAGTCCAATGTGTGCAACTGACGTTCAGCAGGGCGGGTATGAGGCCTGGGGAAGAATGTTGGCAAGACAATTGACTGGTTAAGATGGAACTCCGACACCACCTTCGGCAAGAACTTAGGGTGGGTGCGGAGCACTACTCTGTTGTGATGAAATTTGGTATATGGAGAATGAGCTACCAGGGCTTGAAGCTCACTGACCCTACGAGCTGAAGTAACTGCCACCAAGAAAATGACCTTCCAGGTCAAATACTTCAGATGGCAGGTATTCAGTGGCTCAAAAGGAGGTTTCATCAGCTGGGTGAGGACGACGTTGAGATCCCATGACACTGTAGGAGGCTTGATAGGGGGCTTTGACAAAAGCAAGCCTCTCATGAATCGAACAACTAAAGGCTCTCCAGAGATGGCTTTACCTTCCACATGATAATGGTAAGCACTAATCGCACTAAGGTGATTCCTTACTGAGTTGGTCTTGAGGCCAGACTCTGATAAGTGCAGGTTCTGTGCAGGGCAAGAACAAGGTTCTAGGGCCTTGCTCTCACACCAAATGACAAACCTCCTCCACTTGAAAAAGTAACTATTTTTAGTGGAATCCTTCCTAGAGGCAAGCAAGACACGGGAGACACCCTCAGACAGACCCAACGCAGTGAAGTCTACGCCCTCAACATCCAGGCCGTGAGAGCCAGGGACTGAAGGTTGGGGTGCAACAACGCTCCGTCGTTCTGCGAGATGAGAGTCGGAAAACACTCCAATCTCCATGGTTCTTCTGAGGACAACTCCAGAAGAAGAGGGAACCAGATCTGACGGGGCCAAAAGGGCGCTATCAGAATCATGGTGCCGTGGTCTTGCTTGAGCTTCAGTAAGGTCTTCCCCACCAAAGGTATGGGAGGATAAGCATACAGGAGGCCGGTCCCCCAATGGAGGAGAAAGGCATCCGACGCTAGCCTGTCGTGTGCCTGTAGTCTGGAACAGAACAGAGGCAGCTTGTGGTTGGTCTGAGAGGCGAAAAGGTCCACCGAGGGGGTGCCCCACTCTCGGAAGATCTTGCGTACCACTCTGGAATGAAGCGACCACTCGTGCGGTTGCATGACTCTGCTCAGTCTGTCGGCCAGACTGTTGTTTACACCTGCCAGGTATGTGGCTTGGAGGAGCATGCCGAACTGGCAAGCCCAACGCCAAATGCCGACGGCTTCCTGACACAAGGGGCGAGATCCGGTGCCCCCCTTCTTGTTGGTGTAATACATTGCAACCTGATTGTCTGTCCGAATTTGAATAATTTGATAGGACAGCCGATCTCTGAAAGCTTTCAGTGCGTTCCAGATCGCTCGGAGCTCCAGGAGGTTGATCTGCAGATCCTTTTCCTGGAGGGACCACAGACCCTGGGTGTGAAGCCCATCGACATGAGCTCCCCACCCCAGGCGAGATGCATCCGTCGTCAGCACTTTTGTGGGCTGCGGAATTTGGAATGGACGTCCCAGGGTCAAATTGGTCCGGATGGTCCACCAGAGCAGTGAAGTGCGGCAACTGGTGGAGAGGCGGATGACATCTTCTAGATTCCCAGTGGCCTGAAACCACTGGGAAGCTAGGCTCCATTGAGCAGATCTCATGTGAAGACAAGCCATGGGAGTCACATGAACTGTGGAGGCCATATGACCCAGAAGTCTCAACATCTGCCGAGCTGTGACCTGCTGAGACGCTCTGGTCTGCGAAGCGAGGGACAGGAGATTGTGGGCCCTCGCTTCGGGAAGGAAGGCCTGAGCCGTCTGGGTATTCAGCAGCGCTCCTATGAATTCCAGAGACTGTGTTGGCTGGAGATGGGACTTTGGGTAATTTATCACAAACCCCAGCAGCTCCAGAAGTTGAATAGTGTACTGCATAGACCGGAGGGCTCCTGCCTCCGAGGTGTTCTTGAACAGCCAATCGTTGAGATATGGGAACACGTGCACTCCCAGCTTGCGTAGGTACGCCGCTACCACCACGAGGCACTTTGTAAACACTCGTGGGGCAGAGGCGAGCCCAAAGGGCAGCACACAATACTGAAAGTGCCGTGCGCCCAGGCGGAATCTGAGATACTGTCTGTGAGCTGGCAGTATCGGGATGTGAGTGTATGCGTCCTTTAAATCCAGGGAACATAGCCAATCGTTTTTCTGAATCATTGGCAGAAGGGTGCCCAAGGAAAGCATCCTGAACTTTTCTTTGACCAGGAATTTGTTCAGGCCTCTCAGGTCTAGGATGGGACGCATCCCCCCTGTTTTCTTTTCCACAAGGAAGTACCTGGAATAGAATCCCTGCCCTTCCTGCCCGGGTGGTACGGGCTCGACCGCATTGGCGCTGAGAAGGGCGGAGAGTTCCTCTGCAAGTACCTGCTTGTGATGGGAGCTGAAGGATTGAGCTCCCGGAGGACAATTTGGTGGCAGGGAGGCCAAATTCAGGGCGTATCCGCACCGCACTATTTGGAGAACCCACTGGTCAGAGGTTATGAGAGGCCACCTTTGGTGAAAAAATTTTAACCTCCCTCCGACCGGCAGATCGTCCGGTACGGACACTTTGAGGGCGGCTATGTTCCCGTGGATCCAGTCAAAAGCCCGTCCCCGGCTTTTGCTGTGGAGGCGCAGGGGGCTGCTTAGGCGCACGCTGTTGACGAGAACGAGCGCGCTGAGGCTGTCCCTGTGCCTGACGAGGCCTTTGGGCCGGCTGGGTGTACCTACGCTTTGCAAAAGAATAGGGCACAGCCTGCCGGGCCCGGGAAAAACGTCCACCTGCTGAGGTGGGTGCTGAAGGCGCCCGGTGGGAGAGCTTGTCGAGGGCGGTTTCCCGCTGATGCAGTTGGTCCACAAGCTGCTCAACCTTCTTACCGAAAATATTATCCCCCCGGCAAGGGACGTCGGCCTGTCTCTGCTGGGTGCAGTTGTCCAGGTCAGAGGCATGCAGCCATGAGAGCCTGCGCATCACTATACCTTGGGCCGCAGCACGAGATGCCACGTCACAGGTGTCATAGATACCCCTGGACAGGAACTTTCTGCACGCCTTCAGCTGCCTGACCACCTCCTGATAAGGCCTGGACTGCTCCGGCGGGAGCTTATCGACCAGGTCCGCCAGTTGCTTCACATTGTTCCGCATGTGGATGCTCGTGTAGAGCTGGTACGACTGGATGCGGGTCACGAGCATGGAGGATTGGTAGGCCTTCCTCCCAAACGAGTCCAGAGTGCGAGACTCCAGCCCCAGGGGCGCCGAGGCGGTATCTCTCGAACTCTGTGCCCTCTTGAGAGCAGAATCCACGACCGCCGAGTCATAGGGCAATTGGGGCCGCATTAACTCTGGGTCCGAGTGGATTCTGTACTGGGACTCTGCTTTCTTGGGAATGATGGGATTAGATAGTGGTCTCATCCAGTTCCGAAGCAGTGTCTCTTTGAGGACATTGTGCAACGGCACCGTGGAGGACTCTCTAGGTGGTGATGGATAGTCGAGGACCTCGAGCATCTCAGACCTCGGCTCATCCACAGAGACCACGGGGAAGGGAATGCAAATAGACATGTCCCTTACAAAGGAGGCAAAGGAGAGGCTCTCAGGAGGCGAGAGCTTCCTCTCTGGTGAAGGCGTGGGGTCCGAGGGAAGACCCGCAGACTCCTCTGAGGAGAAATATCTGGGGTCTTCCTCTTCCCCCCATGAGGCCTCTTCCTCGGTATCGGACATAAGCTCATGTAGCTGAGTCCTTAACCGGGCCCGGCTCGACGTCGAGGCACCGAGGCCTCGGTGTCGTCGAGCGGTGGACTCCCGCGCCGGCGGGGACGAAGCTCCCTCCATCGACGTCGACGGGGACTCCACCTGTGTGGCGGTCGAGACCGGCGCCACAAGCGGCGGCGATGTCGACGGCCTCGGCACCGGGCTAGAGCTCGCCGGCGCCACAGTCAACGGCGCCGAGGGCGCAAGCACCCCCCGGCGCCGGCACAGCCTGGCGCATCAGCCCTTCCAGGATCCCCGGAAGGATGGCTCGGAGGCACTCGTCCAGGCCCGCTGCCGGAAAAGACGGTGGCCCGGTAGAGGTGTCGGTGCCGGAAGCTGCTCGGGTCCAGGAGACTGCACCAAAGTGCTGGGACCCTGACGCGTCGGTACCTCCACTCCCGAAGGGGATCTCTCCTCTCGACGCGGACGCTTCGGCGTCGACTCCTCACCGGTACCGAGAGCCGGATGCATCGAAGGCGACCGATGACGGTGCTTCTTAGATTTCTTGCGGTGCCCGTCATCGGTGCCAGGTGGAATGGAGGAGGAGGAGTTCGATCCCCCTCGGTCTCGGGGAACCGGGTCAGACAGGGTTCGGTCCCGAGGGCCATGGGCCGAGGGAGTGACCGGGGCCGATTGCCCACGCGGCCTCTCACCCCTACCCTCACCGGAGGACCGGCGGGCCGACGGGACCTGTGCTCCTGGGGTCGATGCCATCGGTGCCGATTTCGCGGGCATCGATACCGGTACCGAAGAACCGGCCGTCGATACCGATGCCGTCGAGGTCGACGTCGAGGGGCCGGCGCAAGTTCCGAAAAGACAGTCCCGCAGAACTTGCCTCGCAACCTGAGTCCGTTTCCGGAGACCAAGGCACAAAGAGCACGACTTGATATTGTGCTCCGGCCCGAGGCACTGGAGGCACGAAGCGTGGGTGTCGTTCTGCGAGATAGGCCGGCCGCACCGACCACACTTCTTAAATCCACTCGGGACCTTCGAGGACATCAACGAAAAAATCGCGTCGGCGAAATTAAAGTCGTCGATGGTGGCGGTAAATCACACCTCGAAAAATAAATCGGCCGTGCGGCCACAAGGCCGCAACGTGACGCCCCCGCTAGAAAACGAGGGAAACAAGCGCGTTCACACTTTTTTTTTTTTTTTTTGAAGAAAAGAAAGGCCGGAACGCGCCTAGAAACAAACAAAACTAAAGAAATTCGCGAAACGCGATGGTTTTTCGGGCTGAACAAGAGAGAGCGGCGACGCACGACTCTCTCCAGCGCGGAAAAAACAAGACTGAGCGGGAACGGTCACGCACGGGCGGGAAGACGGCCGCGCATGCGCTGTGGGCGTGCCCTGTGTGCGGACCACCCGCGAAGCTTCTTCCGGTTGGTGGGGGCTGCCGCGGACGTCACCCAGTCGTGAGAACAAGCAGCCTGCTTGTCCTCGGAGAATAGGGTATACACAAAAAGTAGCACATATGAGTTGTCTTGTTGGGCAGACTGGATGGACCATGCAGGTTTTTTTTTCTGCCGTCATCTACTATGTTACTATGTATCTATACAGAGCAGTATACATAAACACATATATACTAGTAAACATGTGGATAAAGGTGAGCCAGCTGATATTGTGTATCTGGATTTTCAAAAGGCATTTGACAAAGTACCTCATGAAAGACTCCAGAGGAAACTGGAAAGTCATGGGCTAGGAGGTAGTGTTCTATTGCGGATTAAAAACTGGTTAAAAGATAGAAAACAGAGAGTAGGGTTAAATGGTCAATATTCTTAATGGAGAAGGGTAGATAGTAGGGTTCCCTAGGGGGTCTGTGCTGGGACCTATGCTTTTTAACATATTTATAAATGATCTGGAGGTGGGAGTAACTAGTGAGGTAATTAAATTTGCTGACTACACGAAGTTATTCAAAGTTGTTAAATCACAAGAGGATTGTGAAGAATTAAAAGAGGACCTTACAAGATTGGGAGACGGGAAATTCAAAAGGCAGATGATGTTTAATGTGAGCAAGTGCAAAGTGATGCATGTGGGAAAGAGGAACCTGAACTATACTTATGTGATGCAAGGTTCCACATTAGGAGTCACTGACCAGGAAAGGGATCTAGGTGTCATCGTTGATAACTTTAAACCCTCTGCTCAGTGTATGGTTGCAGCTAACAAAGCAAATAGAATGTTAGGTATTATTAGGAAAGGAATGTAAAACAAAAATGAGGACATTATAATGCCTTTGTATTCCTCCATGGTGTGACCGCACCTTGATTACTCTGTGTGTTTCTGGTCATTGCATCTCAAAAAAAGATATAGTGGAATTAGAAAAGGTACAACGAAGGGCAATGAAAATGATAACGGGGATGGGAAGACTTTCCTATGAGGAAAGGCTAAAGCAGCTAGGGCTCTTCAGCTTGATGAAAGACGACTGAAGGGAGATATGATAGAGGTCTATAAAATAATGAGTGGAGTGGAACAGGTAGACGTGAATCGCTTGTTAACTCTTTCCAAAAATGCTAGGACTAGGGGGCACACAATGAAGCTACAAAGTAGTAAATTTTAAAACAAATCTGAGAAAATAAAACTTGTTAGTTCTGATTGGCCTGGAGTTTGAGATTACCCAGCAGTTATTGCTGGCTGTTACATACTGTAACATAGTAACATAAGTACATAAGTATTGCCATACTGGGAAAGACCAAAGGTCCATCAAGCCCAGCATCCTGTTTCCAACAGTGGCCAATCCAGGTCACAAATACCTGGTAAGATCCCAAAAAAGTACAAAACATTTTATACTGCTTACCCCAGAAATAGTGGATTTTCTCCAAGTCCATTTAATAATGGTCTATGGACTTTTCCTTTAGGAAGCCGTCCAAACCTTTTTTTAAACTCCGCTAAGCTAACTGCCTTTACCACATTCTCTGGCAACGAATTCCAGAGTTTAATTACACATTGAATGAAGAAAGATTTTCTCCGATTTGTTTTAAATTTACTACACAGTAGCTTCATCGCATGCCCCCTAGTCCTAGTATTTTTGGAAAGCTTAAACAGATGCTTCACATCTACCCGTTCAACTCCACTCATTATTTTATAGACCTCTATCATATCTCCCCTCAGCCGCCTTTTCTCCAAGCTGAAGAGCCCTAGCCGCTTTAGACTTTCCTCATAGGGAAGTCGTCCCATCCCCTTTATCATTTTCGTCGCCCTTCTCTGCACCTTTTCTAATTCCACTATATCTTTTTTGAGATGCGGTGACTAGAATTGAACACAATATTCGAGGTGTGGTCGCACCATGGAGCGATACAAAGGCATTATAACATCCTCATTTTTGTTTTACATTCCTTTCCTAATAATACCTAACATTCTATTTGCTTTCTTAGCCGCAGCAGTACACTGAGCAGAAGGTTTCAACGTATCATCAACGACGACACCTAGATCCTTTTCTTGGTCCGTGACTCCTAACATGGAACCTTGCATGATGTAGCTATAATTCGGGTTTCTCTTTCCCACATGCATCACTTTGCGCTGGCTCACATTAAACGTCATCTGCCATTTAGATGCCCAGTCTCCCAGTCTCGTAAGGTCCTCTTGTAATTTTTCACAATCCTCCTGTGATTTAACGACTTTGAATAACTTTGTGTCATCAACAAATTTAATTACCTCACTAGTTACTCCCATCTCCAGATCATTTATAAATATGTTAAAAAGCAGAGGTCCCAGCATAGACCCCCTAGGGAACCCCACTATCTACCCTTTTCCATTGAGAATACTGACCATTTAACCCTACTCTCTGTTTTCTATCTTTTAATCAGTTTTTAATCCACAATAGAACACTACCTCCTATCCCATGACTCTCCAATTTCCTCTGGAGTCTTTCATAGTAAATGACGGCAGATAAAGACCTGAACAGTCCATCCAGTCTGCCCAACGATAAACTCATTTTACATGGTATGCAATACTTTATATGTATATCCAAGTTTGATTTGTCCTTGCCTTTCTCAGGGCACAGACCGTAGAAGTCCACCCTGCACCAGTTTTATTCTCCAAATACCGGCGTCGCCACCCAATGTCCGCTAAGATTCCATAGATCCATTCCTTCTAAACAGGATTCCTTTGTGTTTATCCCACGCATGTTTGAATTCCATTACCGTTTTCATCTTCACCACCTCCCGCGGGAGAGCATTCCATGTATCCACCACCCTCTCCGTGAAAAAATACTTCCTGATATTATCCTGAGTCTGCCCCCCTTCAACCTCAATTCATGTCCTCTAGTTCTACCACCTTCCCGTCTCCGGAAAAGGTTCATATATGGATTAATACCTTTCAAATATTTGAATGTCTGTATCATGTCACCCCTGTTTCTCCTTTCCTCCAAGGTATACAACTTCAGGTCGGCAAGTCTCTCCTCGTACGGTTTGCAACGCAAATCTCATATCATTTTCGTAGCTTTTCTTTGCACCACTTCCAGTCTTTTTACATCTTTAGCCAGATACAGCCTCCAAAACTGAACACAATACTCCAAGTGGGGCCTCACCAACGACTTGTAGAGGGGCATCAACACCTCTTTTCTTCTGCTGGTTATAACCCTCTCTATATAGCCGAGCATCCTTCTAGCCACGGCCGTCGCCTTGTCATATTGTTTCTTCACCTTCATATCCTCCGACACCAACACCCCAAGGTCTCTCTCCTGAGTCGAGCTTACTAATCTCTCCCCTCCTATTCGGTATCTCTCTTTTGGGTTTCCATACCCCAAATGCATCACTCTGCACTTCTTGGCATTAAATTTTAACTATAACATATCACAAATGTACTCCAATTGCAAATAAACAATCTTTTAATTGTTGCTAATACATGTACATCTACTATCAACACAGAGTTTCTGCGGAGCTGTCCTCCTCAAGTCAAACACGCCGACCCATCTGCAATCATTCCAAGCACCTATCACCACTCAAAGAAACCAGCACCGAGCAGCAAAATGTAACAAACCTGTTACGGAGTACAAATTGTCACTTAGCTTTGATAAATGTATACAATAGTATCACTTGCGTATATTATTTACAATGTCCAAAGTGAAAACCAAACCTCAATGTCTAAAAGCCTGTGACAGGCTGTTTCAAAGTTCAAACTGGCTCCAAACATCCAGGGGTAAGGAGTCTTGGTTAGTGCTGAGTGTTCATATGAAAAGCTTGACCCCACTGTATCAAACTTGTTGACTTGCGTGGCAGGCCTGCCTGGATGAGGGAAGACTTTTCCGGAGAAACCCAAAGGTCAGCTCACCGGCATAACATTAAATCTTCCAGTTCCTCAATACGAGGCTGCATTTCGTAACATCCTTCTTCAGGAGGAACCCTGTTACACAACCTGCAATATCGATCATAACATATCCACAACATCGAATACCATAATCACAATAGCTATATTCTTCCACCCTCTAAGCGTCTTATTAATACCCATAATGGCTGCTTACCATCGAGACTATTGTCTGAGCGGGATGTCCAAGTCACCACCCCTAATCGTAACTTACCTATCAAGCTGTATCGTGGTTAAATAGCCCATCTAGGACCGCCCCTACACCTGAAGATCATACTCATTCTACTTCGAGGTTAAGGCCCTTAGGGCCTTATCCCATGTGAAAAAGTACCGTTGTTCAATGGCTGCTCGGTGCTGGTTTCTGTGAGTGGTGATAGGTGCTTGGAGTGATTGCAGATAGGTCGGCATGTTTGACTTGAGGAAGACAGCTCCGTAGAAACTCTGTGTGTGTGTTGATAGTAGATGTACATGTATTAGCAACAATTAAAAGATTGTTTATTTGCAATTGGAGTACATTTGTGATATGTTATATGTAGAGGTTGTACTCTGATACTAAGATATATTCCCCTGTCTTTAAACAATTAAATTTTAACTGCAAGACCCTCGACCATTCTTCTCACTTTCGGAGATCTCTTCTCATTGTTTCTACTCCCTCCAAGGTATCCACTCTATTGGCTATCTTCATGTCATCCGCAAAAAGGCAAACCTTTCCTTCCAACCCTTCAGCAATATCTCTGACAAATATATTAAACAAAATGGGCCCCAGCACCGACCCCGGAGGAACCCCACTGCTCACCATCCTTTCCTCCGAGCGGATTCCATTTACCACCACCCTCTGCCACCTGTCGGTCAACCAGTTTTCTATCCAGTTCACCACTTTCAGTCCTAAGTTCAGCCCTTTCAGCTTATTCACGAGTCTTCTGTGGGGGACCGTATCAAAGGCTTTGCTGAAATCCAAGTAGATTACATCTAGCACAGAGCCTTCATCCATTTCTTCTGTCACCCAGTCAAAGAAGTCAATGAGATTCGTTTGGCAGGATTTTCCTTTGGTAAAGCCATGTTGCCTCAGGTCCTGTAACCCGTTGTCTTCTAGAAAGTTAATTATCCTTTCTTTCAGCAGCGACTCCATTATTTTTCCTACCACCGGCTGTTGCTTCAGTCTTAGCCTGAGAGAAAAGAGAGACAGATCTCTTTGCTGAGGCTCGGTGAATTATATGTCCTGATCTTCCCAGGTACTGTTTAGACAGTATGCAAATGTTTAGTTGGTATTATAATCGATCCATATTTCAGTTACCTGTTATTGTTTGCTGATTTCACTATTTTGTTCCACTGTTCGATTTTTTAAATGACAACAATATTTAGTTTATTGCCTCTCTGTCTGGACTGATAAAGAATCCCGGTGGTTTGTGTGTTGGGTCTGTGAGTGCTTTCTGGGAACTGAGGGACCACTGGGAGTGTGGCCCCAGTAACCTAGAGATCACTGGGGATAATTGGAGAGTGGGAGACTCACCTAGAGGCAGTTGTGACCCAGTCAGTGAGTGCCAGTGTAGAGCACAAGTGGCAGGTGCAGGTGGATCTGAGCGTACTGGGGATAGACCCTCTAAGTGGCTGTGGGGTAACCCCAGGCGGGCGGATGACAGCACCTTGAAACAAATTGCTAGAGGAGGTAAAAAGGTAAAAACAGGACACTTATGTAAGTGGTGTTCACAGAGCACTCCACCACCTTGGTGCTATATTAAAAAAAAAAGTAAAAATGAGCTCAATTAAAACAGCAAAGGGTGTGTGACTACAAGAAATAAGTCCAGACCTCAGTCAGTAATCTATTTCCAGCAGCATGAATTATGCTTAAAAAAATAGAATGTTAAAGCACAAAAACAGGATCTAATGCACTGCAAAACACAGGTTAAATAATCCTAAACCAATGCAGTGAATATGAAAGTTCTTAAAAGATCTATTATAAAGGAGGAAATGACTTCATAAACTGTGGCTGTCACGTCCGTGGCTGTGACAACCCTCAGACTTACCCTGTTTCTGGGAGTCAGTGTCTGTGCTGGCTTCTGCTTGTCTCTGTGTCTGTGTCTGTCTTAGGTTCTCTCTGGCTCTGTGTGCTGATTGCCCTACTGAACCTCACCTGTGTGGGCTTTGCCTCTTCCAAGATGGCTGCCGCCTCCTCCTCTTTGCCAGTATCCAAGATGGCTCCCGCTGTTCCTTCCTATGGGCTGACTGCTCTGTGTGTCAAGCCTCTGTTTGGTTGCAAGGTGATTGCTGCAGCTGTGGCTCTGGTGTTGAAGGGCTTTATTAATCACTTGGAGACTACAGTCCTGGCCTTTGCATCTCATCTAAAGGTCCTGGTGTATAGAGTGCTCTGTACACAGTTTCAGTGTTAGCTCTGTGTGAGTTTCTATGTTTGTTTAGACTAGCTAGCTTAGGCACCGTCTGGCTTGTAGCCTGTGCATAGCTCTGCTAGTTCTCTGTGTTTGTTTCCAGTGCATGACTAGCTAGCTTAGGCACCGTCTGGCTTGTAGCCTGTGCATAGCTCTGCTAGTTCTCTGTGTTTGTTTCCAGTGCATGACTAGTTAGCTTAGGCACCGTCTGGCTTGTAGCCTGTGCATAGCTTTGCTAGTGCTCTGTGTTGGTTCCTAATACTTGACTAGCCAGCTTAGGCACCGTGTGGCTTGTAGCCTGTGTAAAGCTTTGCTAGTGTTCTGTGTTGTTTCCAGTGCATGACTTGTTAGCTTGGGCACAGCTTAGTTGTTAGCTGGTGTATAGCCTTCCAAGTCTCCTGAGTTTGCTCTGTGTATGTTCCTGTGTATGACTGGTTTGCCTGGGTATAGCGTTCCTATTAGCCTGGGTACAGTTTACTAGTCATTGTGTTGATTCCTGCCGACTGCCAGAACCCGGACAGTCCCTGCTTGTCTGCCTTGCCTTTGCCTAGGTGCCAGGGGGCACTCCTGGATCTTCATTCCTGCTGTTCCTGTAAGTCCTACCGGCTGCCAGAACCTGAGGGCTCAACCCTCGGGGAAAGGCAGTCAAGTGTAGGTGAAGCCTAGGTCCAGGGTGTTCCAGTTCCGCGGGTTCCGCTCCAGTGTGTTCCAGCCCAGCGGGTTTCACTCCTGTATGTTCCAGTCCAGTGGGGCCACTCCAGTGTGTCCAGTCCAGCGGGCCCCACTCCAGTGCACACCCGTCCGGTGCATTCCAGTTCCGAGTGTTCCGGTGTAGCACTCCAGTCCGGAGTTCCGGTCCAGTCTTGTTTCCTCTCTACCTGGAAGGTGATTTTGCCTGCCACTGCCGCTCCACGGTAGTGGCCTATGGACTCACAAACCCCGCGCTCCCGGGGAAGAAGCCTGAAGGTATGCCAAGGTCCTCGAGAGCGCGGCAAGCGCGAGAGACACGACAGTGGCAACATCTCAATAGATACATGAACTACTTCCTTTCAGTGTTCATTCTTGCCCATAGTTAAAACAGTAATCAGAGGTTAAAAAAAAAACTCCTTAAAATGGAAATAGTATCTAAAGTCTCTACTAATAAATGCGCGGTTCAAACAGACTTTAAATATATTTTTTAAAA
This sequence comes from Microcaecilia unicolor, assembly GCF_901765095.1. Classification (NCBI taxonomy): domain Eukaryota; kingdom Metazoa; phylum Chordata; class Amphibia; order Gymnophiona; family Siphonopidae; genus Microcaecilia; species Microcaecilia unicolor. Next base: position 54,066,020 of record NC_044044.1, read on the forward strand.
CAGCACTTATCTTGTGTCACCAATCTTGTAAGGTCCACCTTCAAAGACAATGTTGCTGCACATGATAACCTCCGTTTTCTGAATTTTCTGAGGGTGCCCACAGTTAGGCCCCTGGAAATGCTGAAGTGCTATATGAAAGAAATTTTGGATTTAATGGAAGATAAGTTTCCTCTGAGGAAAGCAGTGGAGCACCAGCAAGAACTTTTAGACGTTTCCGCAATATTAGAAACTTCTGATTCAGAAATAGCCACCGCAGCGACATTGGTTGCTTCGGTGGCATTATCCCCTGATAAACAATGGTTATTCAGGATGTTTTTTAAAAATAGAGGGAAAGGGAAATGATATACTACCTTTCTGAGGTTTTTGCAACTACATTCAAAGAGGCTTACATAAATTCAGGTATTTATTTTGGTACCAGAGGCAATGGAGGGTTAAGTGACTTGCCCAGAGTCACAAGGAGCTGCAGTGGGAATTGAACTCAGCTCCCAAGGATCAAAGTCCACTGCACTAACCACTAGGCTACTCCTCCGCTTTAAAATAGAGATTACCTTTAAAAGTGGACTAACACGGCTACCACACCTCTCTACTCAAGATGGAAGATACCGCATACAGAAGACTGAAAAAGCAAATTAACAAACTTATGGAAAAAGAAACAAAAGTGAACAGTCATCTTTACTTTCTGACAATCTGCAAGAAGAATGACATCATTCCTAAAGGACTGAGGATCAAAAATCCTTTGGCTACTACTTACAATTCTGACAATACAGAGAAACTCTGCAAATGTGTCACGGTTGTGCCCAGATTCTGGCTCTTAGTCACCTCACCCCCCGGTGGTTAAACCTGGTGGCTGCTGTGAACTGATGGCTTACCGTTTCCCATGTTCCACAAGATATGCTGGTCCGGATCTTCCAGCCTTCCAGATTGTTTTGGGAGTTTTTTGGAACTAAGCAGTACCTGTACCTGGTGAACTCCCTTGTATGCTGCCTTTATTAACCACCTGGGAAGGTCTCTAGTTTGCCTTGCAACAGAGGTCCTCAGAGGAGTTTTCCTTTGGTGAGAGTTGTTGCAGTGCTGCTGTGCTTTTTCCTGATTGTGGCTTTGACCCTGCTTGTCTCCTGGTTTAGTCTTCTGTCTGCTGCCCGCCCAGACCCGGCTTGTTTTCTGGTTTATTCTGCTGCTTGCTGCCTGCCTGGAACCCCGGTGTGCTTTTTGGAAGTTTCCTGCTGTTTGCCAGCCGGCTGCTGTTTCCTGCAGTTCTGCCTTCCAGCATTGTCCGGTAAGTCCTGTCGGCCGTCTGCACCCAGGGGCTCAACTCCTGAGGAACGGCGGTCAAGTGTAGGTCAAGTCTGAGATGAATTCCTGTCCTGTTTGCTCCAGCTTGAGTTGCCTCGGCTGCAGTCTTCGCCTGGTAGTTCCTGTCCTGGGTTTGCTGGTACGTCTGTCCTGCCTTGTCTGTGTTTGGGTGATTCTTCTGCCGCTGCCACCCCTCGGCAGTGGCCCAAGGGATCACTAACCCCAAGATTCCGGGAGAGACGTGACAGATTGCAAGGCCATGAGCTCGGAGGGATCATCCATCGTGCAGGCGCTGCAGGAGCAAGCTAATGCCCTCCATCAGTGGTGTAGCTAGGTGGGGCGCCAGGGGAGCAGCCGCTCCCCCAAACGGAGTTCTGACAGCGCCGGCGCCTATTTTTTTCTTGTCATGTTGCCGTCAACTTGGCTCCGCTTCTGCCCTCCATGTCTTGGGGGCACATATGGACCAGTTAGAGAGACTTATGTCAGCATCCCTAAAGGCAGCAGCGGATGCTTCAAGTTCAGGTCCAGCATCAGCAAGAGTTCCGGCCACACCAGGGATCCGTCTGAAGTCACCACCCAGAAACGACGGCAATCCCAAGGACTGTAGAGGTTTTCTCAACCAGTGTGAAATAATTTTTGAGCTCCAGTCCCAAGATTTCCCCACTGAAAGAACCCAGATAGCTTATATTATGTCTCTATTGTCCGGTCAAGCATTAGCTTGGGCGTCCTCTCTTTGGGAGAAGGATAATCCAGTGCTTCATGATCTCCAGGGCTTCCTGGATCAATTTAAACAAGTTTTTGAAGAGCCTGGGAAGGTTTCTTCCGCAACTTCTGCACTCTTGAGACTCAAGCAAGGAACACAGACCCTGGGTGACTATACGATCAGGTTCCGCACTTTGGCTTCTGAATTAGCTTGGAACAATGAAAGTCTGATCGCGACCTTTTGGCAGGGATTGGCACCGCAAATTAAGGATGAGCTAATCAAGATTTGTAATATGATTGATATTTGATTCCAGGAACGTGGCTGAGAATGGCGTTCCATAGAAAAGATAGGTATTAAGACACCTAGCCATCAAGTTTTACCACAGACTCCTTGTCCACAGGAGGTTCCCCCCAACCACCAGTAGAGCCCATGCAACTAGGTCATACTCCTCTCATGATTCAAGAGAAACAGAGGCGTCGGACCCTCAATCTTTGCCTGTATTGTGGTGATACGGGACACTACGCGGTCAACTGTCCACAGAAACCCGGAACCTTGGGGCCAGGTCTGACTGCAGGCACAGTAATAAGTCAATCTTCTAGCCTTCTGCGTACCCAGTTTTTAATGTCAGCAGTGCTCGACTTAGGTCACAGACAGGAACATACTGAGGTATTTCTGGACTCCGGGGCGGGTGGAAGCTTTATAGCCGCGTCCCTAGTCCATCGACTTAACATTCCGACACAAGAATTACCTAAGACTATCCCACTCTTTTCAGTGTATGGAAGCATTCAAGGATATGTAAACACTCAAACGGTTCCCGTGAGCTTACGGATTGGTGATCACAGGGAGGACATCTCTCTATATGTCCTTCCCTCAGCAGTGCAGCCCATTGTATTGGGTCTTCCATGGCTACAGAGACACAATCCGGTCCTGGACTGGGGAAAGGGTGAGATATTGGACTGGGGCGAGTCTTGCAGAAAACTTTGTTTTATCCCTGACACCGATAGTGTGGTCGGTGAACAGCTGGACCAAGACTCAGATGAGTGGACGGACATTAGTGACTCCCAGGACTCTAAGACTTTTACGAGGGGGCTGACCTGCGCATGTGCGTTACCTCAGATCAGCCAGTGCCAAGCGGAATCCAGTAATGTGCCCAGGCCCCAGCCAACAGGAGGTCTAGGACGACTCCTTGGGGCCGGTGGTCCCGCACCTTACGTAAAAAGCCGACCCCAGGCCTTAAGCTTCAGGACAATCCTGAGATCCAGAGATCTAAGAATCGGAAGTCTAGCTCACAGCAAATCATGGCCCGTAGCTCCACTCCAGCACTGGGCACTCAACCCAGCTCTGGGGACAAAGCCCAGTCTCGCCCTCAACCGGCCATCTCACGACCCACGCCTAATGATATGGCCATTGGTAACACGCCGAAACTTGTCAGCCGATTCCACCAAGAAGATCCAGGGAAATCCAGACCTCCCGAGAAGTCCGGGGAGGCCTTAAGAGGGAGGTACTGTCATGGTTGTGCCCAGATTCCGGGCTCTCAGTCACCTCGCTCCCTGGTGGTTAAACCTGGTGGCTGTAGTGAACTGATGGCTTACCGTTTCCAATGTTCCACAAGATATACTGGTCCGATCCGGATCTTCCAGCCTTCCAGATTGTTTTGGGAGTTTTTTGGAACTAAGCAGTACCTGTACCTGGTGAACTCCCTTGTATGCTGCCTTTATTAATCACCTGGGAAGGTCTCTAGTTTGCTTTGCAACAGAGGTCCTCAGAGGAGTTTTCCTTTGGTGAGAGTTGTTGCAGTGCTGCTGTGCTTTTTCCTGATTGTAGCTTTGACCCTGCTTGTCTCCTGGTTTATTCTTCTGTCTGCTGTCCGCCCAGACCCGGCTTGTTTTCTGGTTTATTCTGCTGCTGGCTGCCTGCCTGGAACCCCAGTGTGCTTTCTGGAAGTTTCCTGCTGTTTGCCAGCCGGCTGCTGTTTCCTGCAGTTCTGCCTTCCAGCACTGTCCAGTAAGTCCTGCCGGCTGCCTGCACCCAGGGGCTCAACTCCTGAGGAACGGCGGTCAAGTGCAGGTGAAGTTTGGGCTGAATTCATGTTCTGTTTGCTCCAGCTTGAGTTGCCTCGGCTGCAGTCTTCGCCTGGTAGTTCCTGTCCTGGGTTTGCTGGTATGTCTGTCCTGCCTTGTCTGTGTTTGGGTGATTCTCCTGCCACTGCCGCCCCTCGGCAGTGGCCCAAGGGCTCACTAACCCCGAGATTCCGGGGAGACGTGACAAAATGCACTAGTCAGAAACTAAGAAATAAACTTATACATCAACTCTAGAAGAAGAAAATAATACAAACCCAAAGGGATGAAATCATGAGGAACATGGAGGAACTACATCCACACTGTATGAGCCAACTTAAGGAGGACCTGCAGAACATCCAAGGAGAAAAACAATAGATTGCTATCCGCAAAAAAGAAATTAAGCTGTCTTCTGTAGAATCACAGAGAGAAAAACAGCTTATTGTGGAGCAGAAACAGCACTGCAGAACAAACATTCCCAGACAACTTGGATACACATCTGAGGTATGTGAAAATCTGAGCCCAAACAAACCAAGAAATACTGATCACACTTTTGGAGATACAGATCAAATGGGGATAGTAAACCTCTCGAATCATCAATTATCACAGCATGAAGTCTCTGTATTCTCCAGGAGTGGCCTAGTGGTTAGGGTGGTGGACTTTGGTCCTGGGGAACTGAGGAAATGAGTTTGATTCCCAGCACAGGCAGCTCCTTGTGACTCTGGGCAAGTCACTTAACCCTCCATTGCCCCATGTAAGCCGCATTGAGCCTGCCATGAGTGGGAAAGCGCGGGGTACAAATGTAACAAAAAAAAAAAACCTTTCATTTTGCCCATCCAGCAAGCTGGACGAAATCCAATTATACTCAGACCTAGAAGAATTCTTTAGAAAACTGTGCCTGAAGCACATTTTCACAACAAAGACCAGAATACAGTTTTAAACAAAAGAACACTTATTTCACCCCACAGGATGGACAAAACTACAAGAAAGCTTCAGACATAGGGTTAAATCACAACTTTCCAGCAAACAAAAGAAAATTCTGTACAATCTTACTCCACCAGAAAGAGCGGCCATAAGAACTCTACAAACTAACCTATACATTATCATCAAACCCGCAGACAAAGGAGGCTCAGTGGTGATTATGGACACAGAAAAATACACTGAAGAAGGGCACAGACAGCTCTCAGACAATACATACTACAGGAAACTAACCGAGGATCCGACACAGGATTATACAAAGCAGCTGAAAGACCTGATCAGAACATTTCCTAAACAAATACAGCCACATCTGAAGAAACTCATACCAAACCAGCCTTCTGTGGGCACATTCTACATACTACCCAAAATCCACAAACCTGGAAACCCTGGCAGACCAATCATATCGGGTATTGGCACACTCACGGAGGAAATATCTGGACTCATAGAGGGAATTCTGAAACCCCTCGTGCACAAAATAAACACCTTCATACAAGACACCACAGACTTTCTGAATAAATTGAGAAACATCAAGCAATTACCACCAAGCACCCTTCTGGTCACGATGGATGTAGAATCAATATACAGCAACATTCCCCATGCAGATGGCATAGCTACATGTGAGAAACTCCTAAAAACATCCACACTGGACCATCAATACTCACCAGAAACCATTACAAAACTAATCAAATTTATTTTAACTCACAACTATTTCCGCTTTAACAATGATAGCTATCTACAAATAATACAGCACCCCAATATGCCACCCTCTTTATGGCTGAGCTGGAAGAGACATTTCTGAATACATACCAGACCAAACCCCTAAAATACTACTGGTACATCGATGACATTTTTATGATTTGGACTGAGGGGGAAGAAACTCTGAAACATTTTACAATTCCTTCAATACATACCATCCTACAATCAGATTCAAAATTGACTACTCCCCAGAAAAAGTCAATTTTTTGGACACCACAGTCTCAATCAGCGATGGCTATATACAAACATCCATATACAAGAAACCCACAGACAAATGCAGCTACCTCCACAACTCAAGCTTCCACCCTTCACATACAAAAATATTCATTATTTACAGCCAAGTCACAAGATACCACCGTATCTGCTCTGACCCAGGGGACAGAGACAGACACCTTGAAATCCTGACTGCATCCTTTGAACAGAAAGGCTACAACCCCAAAATAATCTCCAAGAATATTGCCTCCTCCCTCAAAACACCCAGGGAAAATCTGCTACAGTACAAAGAAAAAAAAGCCATAGACAGAATCCCCCTTATAGTGACATACAACCCAGAGCTAGAAAAATTAAGAAAAATCATAAGAGATCTATATCCTCTACTCCAGGAGGATGAATTACTGAAAGAGATATTCCAACAGCCACCCAACTTAAAACACAAGCTAATTAGAAGTAAGCTCCCAACACAGACTCAAAAAGAAAAGAATGGCACACATCCTTGCAATATATCCAGCTGCAAACTATGCCAAAATATCTCACAGGACCCCACGGTCATTCACAAAAGAAAAATATTCAACATTAAGGAATCTTTCACATGCTCATCTTCCAATGTGGTTTATATCATTCAATGTAAAAAATGTGATGAAGGCTGCAACATTGGAGAAACAAGTCACATGCTAAAGAAGAGATTTAATTTACATAGACATCATATGAAAAATGCCAGTACGAACAAAGATGCCACGCCTGTGGGACAGCACTTTACAAAACCAGAACACTGTACCAGTGATTTCATGGTAAGGATCCTGAAAGGGAACTTTAAAACAATACAGGAACGTAGGACCTTTGAATTCAGAATGATCAAATATTTTGACATCCACCAGACAAGACTTAACAAAGATCTGGGTTTTCTAGCCCATTATAAAGCATAAAATTGTATTGCTTTGTAAATTGTATTGCTCTGTCACATTCCTGTCTCCCTGACTCTCACCTATCCACCCCCATCCTGTTAGACTGTCACTGAAATGCTTTGATGTTTCACTCCTGTCTCCATGCACATTGACTGTCACTGAAATGCTTTTATGTTCCCATGCATATCTCCTATCCACCCCCACCCTATTAGACTGTCACTGAAATGCTTTGATGTTTCACTTATATATACTGTCATCTACCACATTTGCTTATTTCCAATCTGACGAAGAAGGGCAACCTTCGAAAGCTAATCAAGAAATGTTTTATGTCCAATAAAAAAGGTATCATCTTATTTTCTTTTCCATGTTTTATTTTGTTTTATTTCTATTGATGACATTTATGTGGATCCCAGCTGAATATCAGCTGGGACCTACGTAAGGGGATCTGTCATTTACTATGCTCCCCCTCCTATTTCAATCATCCCATGGTTCACTCTTCTCTGATCTCTCCTCCCATTCACTTGCTCCATCCCTGAACCCTTCGCCATCCCTAGGATTTAACTAGAGGTCCTCTTCCACGTCTGACTCTGGGTTCAAAATGGCAGCACTGACTCTTAGTGGTAGTCTCACGGTACTACCACTAAGAGTCAAGCTTTCATATAGGGGCAGTTTGGCCACTTAGCTACCTGGCTGCTTAGCTACTATGCAGCACCGGCTCTGGACTGTGTTTGCTAAGTGCCAAGTCCGCCCCTGGGCCACCCCTGCACTGACTGGTTTTGGACTGAGCGGTTAGAGCCGATATTCAATGGAGAGATTCCTGCGGCTTAAACCATGCTGGTGGCTGGCCACTTGTCATATTTTAAGCAGGCAGATGCCTCTCCTTCTTCATTAAACCATGCTGAATATTGACCCCATAACTTTTCTAATCTAATCTTTTGTACAAAAATAAGAGACCAATAATAACACTGGGAACATGTACAATAATAGATCCAATATATAAAATTACAGATTCTGAATGAGATACTTATAAAATAAATAAGTCTTGAGTTGTCTTCGGAAAGAAAAATATGAAGGTTGTCATAGGAACTTTTAAGTTCTTAAACTAAGATGAATTTCAGCCAAAAATGTAGGCAGTGGTGTGCTGGTAAATTTTTAACAACAGGCTCTCTCCTCGGTCCACCTCGACACCCCCCCCATCCACCACTGCGCCCCCCCCCCCCATCCACCTCTGCGCCCCCCCAAAATTGCAGAGCTGGGTAAAGCTAGGGGGGCAATGCATTACTCTCTCCAGGAAAAAAAAATTAAATGATCCCAGGTTCCAATCTAATTCATGTTTAATATGGGATAAGTACATAAGTACATTAGTAATGCCATACTGGGAAAAGACCAAGGGTCCATCGAGCCCAGCATCCTGTCCACGACAGCGGCCAATCCAGGCCAAGGGCACCTGGCAAATTCCCAAACGTACAAACATTCTATACATGTTATTCCTGGAATAAATAAGTAAATAAATATAAACTTTTAACGTTCAGCACCTGATTCTCAAAGTGGACATATTCCAAACACTATAATGAAAATAAAATTATTTTTTTCTAGCTTTGTTGTCTGGTGACTTTGTTTCTCTGATCATGCTGGCCCAGTATCTGATTCTGCTGCTCTCTATCTGTTCCCTTGACTCCGTTTCCAGGGCTTCCTTTCCATTTACTTCTTTTCTTTCCTCCTTTCTTCTTCATTTCTGGTCCTCCGCAGACTTGACTGTACAGTGGATCCAGCTTCTGCCTATTTTCTCCATCCATGTGCAGTTTCTCTCCTCACTTCCTTTTCCCTCATCTAATCTCCTTCCTCTATCTTCTCTCCATGTCCAGCATTTCTTCTCTTTCCCTTCCCTCTCCACCATCCATGTCCAGAATTTCTCTTGCCTTACCCTCCATCCATGTCCTGAAACTCTCCTCTCTCCCCTGCCCCCCTCTATCCATCCATACCCAGCAATTCTCTTTTCTCCCCTGCACCCCTCTACCCATCCATGCCCAGCAATTCTCTTCTCTCCCCTGCCCCCCTCTATCCATTCATGCCCAGCAATTCTCTTCTCTCCCCTGCCCCCCTCTATCCATTCATGCCCAGCAATTCTCTTCTCTCCCCTGCCCCCCCTCTATCCATTCATGCCCAGCAATTCTCTTCTCTCCCCTGCCCCTCTCTACCCATCCATGCCCAGCAATTCTCTTCTCTCCCCTGCCCTCTACCCATCCATGCTCAGCAATTCTCTTCTCTCCCCTGCCCCCCTCTACCCATCCATGCCCAGCAATTCTCTTCTCTCCCCTGCCCCCCTCTACCCATCCATACCCAGCGATTCTCCTCCCTCCCCTCCCGCTCCCATCCACATCCAGCTATTCTCCGTCGCCCCCATCCTCTCCTCCCCCTCCCATCCATACTACTAGACATACGCAGCGCTGTACACTTGAACATGAAGAGACAGTCCCTGCTCGACAGAGTTTACAATCTGATTAGGACATACAAACAGGACAAACAAGAGATAAGGGAATATTAAAGTGAGGATGATAAAATAAGGGTTCTGAACAAGTGAACAAGGGTTAGGAGTTAAAAGCAGCATCCAAAAGGTGGGCTTTTAGCTTAGATTTGAAGACAGTCAAGGCTTGGTGAAGTAATAAAATAAATTCTGGAGAGAAAGGCTCCTAAGAAGCCACAGGAGCAGCAGCACCAGGCATGGCAAAAAAATCACTGGTGGCGTGTGATGGTAAAGAAACACCTAAAGTTTGAACTGAAGGAGCTGAATTGTGCTGAGGTAAAAACAGCTGCAAGCATTGGAGAAAGAACCACGTGGCCTCAAATGTCCCGTGCGGGAAGTCTATGCTTCTGTTAGCCCCGAGACCTCTTCAGGCAGAATTAAGCTGGAACAACCCACCTGACAGAGTCCTGTCCTGCTCTGCACTTCCCATAGTGAAAGCAGCACTTAACAGCTTCTGCTGCCATAAGAAATGAAGTGAAATCAAAACTGCAAGTGAAACCCGAAGATTAATACAAATTTAAAGCTATACTCAAACAGATGACAAAGAGGATTTCTCTGCAAAGACCAATGCTATCAGTTTAGCCAAACAAACCCTCCAAACTGGTGCCACAGCAGTAAAATTACCTGCATCCATCCTTTTTTATTACCTCTGTTGAAGTGCCGCGTTATTTAAAGCCCTGCTGCCCGTCTCTAGCCTTCCCTGTTTGCTTCGTGATGAGTTCGTTCCCTCAGTCCCGCCTTCGCGGAAAAAGGAAGACATCAGAATGATGTCAGAAGGCGGGACTAAGGGAACAAACTCATCACGAAGCAAACAGGGAAGGCTAGAGACGGGAAGCAGGGCTTTAAATAACGCGGCGCTTCAACGAGGTAATAAAAAAAGATGGATGGGAGCGGGAGGGGAGGATGGGGGCGACGGAGACTCGCTTGACATGGATGGGAGCGGGAGGGGAGGTAAGCATGGCCTGTGGTGGCGCCCTCCTGCCATGCTTACCTCGTTCACTGGAGCCGGCTCGTCCTGGAGAACAACTGGCTCGCAAGATCTTGCAAAATTTAACAAGTGGCTCTTGCGAGCCGGTGCGAGCCGGCTCCAGCACACCACTGCTCCTAGGGTTTGGATGAAAATAGGGTACAACTAACTTAGGAGCCTAAGGAGTTTATTTTCAACCCATATGGAAGTCTCAAAATGCCCAAATGGATGTCCATGTGCTTGAAACGTCCAAATTCCCAAGTTTGCAAAGGAAGAAAAGGACGCGCCAAACCCTGCAGTACATCCAAAAAGCAAGGGGAATTTGTTGTGGGCATGTTTGGGGCAGGACTAAGGAGGGCTCAAAATCAGGATGTCCAATAGTGATTGCCAAATGGGAAAAAAAGTCCAAGCCTAAAACGAAGGACACCCCAAGTTAGACCTGTTTCAGTCATGTCCAGGGTACAAAAAAGGTGCTCTGTTTGGGCAGCTCACCACTGGAGGGATAAAGGCACGACACCTCTTTAATCCCCCAGCAGTTACTGTCCCCCTCTCTCTCCCCTGAAACTGAAAGGGAATACCAAGCTGTATAACAGCTTCAAGTATTATGGGCATACTTAGCAAAAGATGCCTGTGTCAGGGGTCACACAGTCTCAAGGAGGTGGCACCAACATCGAATGTAAAGGGAATGGGAAGCTGCTACTGTGTCTCAGGGCCAGATGCACTAAACTAAACATGCCTTTAACGACCCTTTAACAACCGTTTAACGAACAACTTTTTAGCCGTGGCATGCATTAAAGGCCATTTTCCGACGACGGTAGCAGCAAATGAAAACGGAATGCAGATGAGCAAATTGTGTAGAAACCCTATTGAAATGAGATGCACTAAAGTTTTCCGCTTGCCCTAACGCAGGAAAACTATGGGAAAGCTAACGAGAGGTCTGTACTTCTCGTTGTGGCTGTCCGGCTAAAACTTAAATGTAAAAACCAAAAAAAAAATTGCAAAGGGGGCAAAAACGCTGGTCAGGAGCATCCTTTATTTACTCCCAAGGTCGCCGCTGCTCCCCGCTCCCCCTGCATTAATCCAAATGTAAAAAAAAAGGATCGGGAGGGAGTAAAGGCGCTCGTCAGGAGCGTCCTTCATGGACGGCCTTGCCCCCCACCCCCCCCCGCCCTGCCCCAGGTCGCCGCTGCTCCCCGCTTCCCCCTGCATTAAAAAATCAAAACTTAAGCTTCCCCGGCCCCCCTCCCTTCCTCTCTTTCTCCCACAGCTCCGCCTCCTGCCAACCTCTGCCCCCGTGCCCCACCCCCGCCGCCCCCTCTGAGGTCGTCGCTGCCGCTACCCACCTCCACCGGGCCCCCCTCCGTCTTACCGGGCCCGCGCAGCGCCTCTCACCTCTGTGTGAAGGCGCTGGCCCAGGAGGAAAGGAGGGACGTCTGAAGACTCGTCGAAGAGGCAATCAGCTGTTCTTCTTGCCCGTGCAGCGCCTTCACACAGAGGTGAGAGGCACTGCGCGAGCCCGGTAAGACGGAGGGGGGCCCGGTGGAGGGGGGGTAGCGGCAGTGACGACCTCAGGGGGGCGGAGGATGGCAGGAGGCGGAGCTGTGGGAGAAAGAGAGGAAGAGAGGGGGGCTGGGGCAGCTTAAGTTTTGATTTTTTAATGCAGGGGGAAGCGGGGAGCAGCGGCGACCTTGGGCGGGGCGGGGGTGGGTAAGGCTGTCCATAAAGGACGTGTTTGTTTTGGGGGGGGGGGTTGTTTTACTTTTACGTTTGTGGCATGCGCAGAGCAGCCAGCATAACTCTTGGCTGCTCTGCGCATGCTTTATGGGCCGATGTTTTTAACGAAGGGTTAGTGAGTGCAAGTGAGCTCCAACGAACAGCTCATTTGCATTCCCTATCCTTCGTGCATAGCCGTTCCGTACTGATTTGTTATGGAATCCGGAACGGAACGGCTCTAAAAAGGACTTTTGTGCATCTTGGCCTCAATGTTCTGTCCCCATATTTATGGAGGCAGGGTACACTCAAAGTACTACTAACTTGATTGCCAATAGAAAAGCACTACTTCCGAGAAGTGCTTTTTGGTAGCGCTTTTCTATTGGCAATCGAGTTAGTAGCACTTTGAGACACAGTAGCAGCTTCTCTTTCCCTGTACATGCAATGTATCAGCGACAGCTCCTTGAGATTGTGTGACCCCTGACACAGGCATCTGTTGCTGAAACACAGCTGTGTCGAGTCTTGCATGTACTAGTAAGGTCATTTGGAATAAAACTGCATTGGTTCTTAAATAGTGCCATCCACTCTGGCATAGAGTGTGCTTTTGACAGAGTGCATCCTACAGTGGACTAGTCTTTATTTGGACCTGACATGATGTAAAACCAATCCAGAGACTAGGAGCTGCAGCCAGCATGAGAGGCTCATTCCCTTGTAATCTGGCTTCTTGTGTAGTGCGGTTCTCTCAGGGAAGAGCAGTTGTTGGTTTTGGTGGCCAGCCTATTTGAATAAGGAAGTGCTTTAGTGGGTAGTGAAAACCCAGAGCAAACACTGATGTGAAATGGGAGCTTCTGCTTACCCAGTTCTGTGAAGAGCTTCAGTAAACAGATTGATCAAACAGGCAGGAATAACAGAGAGCTGTTCTGAGGAAAGGATAACAGGCTGTGATTTCAGTGCATGGCAAATGTTAACTAAAGCTGACCCAGGAGAATATAATTCATTCATATCATTCCTGGTGAGATATTAAAGAATTTGAATGCTCCTCTTGCTTGGCCATTCCCACAGAATGGACTGTGGGAGGAGGGTGCTACTGTACTGATCACCATCAGAGCTGCGACACAGAAACAATCGGCTCCCCCAAATAATGTTGCTGCTACTGGAGAATTATGGTTCTCCTGAAATGAAATCTAAAAGTGGTGTTAGATATGAAGGGAGATACCAAATACACATGAAATCATCAAGGTACTGTCAAAGATCTCAAAAACAGAAAATTCCTATTTCTAGGAAACTCCATCTTCAAAGACTTGGGAATGTTGTTTGAGGAGCCACAAAAGTTTAAGTTTCTCCCAGGATTCTCAGCTAGCAGGAGTACAAAGCACTCAGAAAAGATGGTAAGAGAAGGCCAGCGAGGTGCCTGCCGAGCAGCTGCACGTAACATGGCGGTTGCCACACGGCAGCACCCTGGCCGAGCTCCCCTTCTCTTCTGGCTTCCCCACTTGCCTGGATGACGTCGCGGGGGACCCAGCCCGTCACTGGTGAAGAGGCTGGAGGAAGGAGGCGCCTCGGTTGGTGTCCCTCTGCACTGTATAAAAGCTGCCGACGAGACGAGGGGAGTCTCTCCACTGGCAGCGAGCGGTGCAGGATTTTCCATTTTTGGCCGTCCATTTTGAGCGTCCTTTCCCTAGGCCGTCCATTTTGGCCTCCCTCCTCGCGGCGTACAGGAGTTTTTTGTGCAGGAATGTCGGAGTCCCCAAACGACATCAGCGACTAGCAATCAGCACAGCGCCGCTCCCTGCCTTGATCTAGTACATTGCGAGGCTCCCTCAGACGGAACAGCCATTTACAGCCCATGGCAGACAACTACAAACTTTCAACATGGTAGGCGTCGCGGTCGTTTTGTGTTTTTGGACGTCCATTTTGAGCGTCCTTTCCCTAGGCCGTCCATCCCTGCGGTCGTCTTCGTCTCGCGCACGTTTTGGCCTCCTTGCCTCGTAGTCATCTATTTTAGCTTCCCTGCTCGCGGTCATCTGTTGCGCGCCCCCCCCCCCCCTTTCGGCATCTTACCCCACATGTTTTTAGAGAGGGCAGAGCGTCAGTTTCAAACGAGGCAATAGAGATACAGCCCTGGGGCGCTTGTATTGCAGGGCACAGCGGTGGGCGTCGCGGTCGTCTTTTTGGGCGTCCTTTCACTAGGCTGGCCATTTTGGGTGTCCTTCCTCGTGGTCGTTATTTTGGGCGTCCTTCCTCGCGGTCGTACATTTTGACCGGTCGCCTGTTTCGCGCCCCCTCTTGGGCGTCTTCCCCTGCACATCTTAAGAGAGGGCAGAGCACGCGTTTCAAACGAGGCAATAGAGATACAGCCCTGAGGCGCTCGCACTGCAGGGCGGACAGCTGCTCCTTCAGCCTCTGCATGGAAGTCTCCAAGTGAACTGCTCAAAAAAAAAAAAAAGGCAAACAACACACGCTCAGAGCAGCATTGCGGACATTGCCCCTTCCGCAGGAACCAGCCAAAGTATAGAAGGCTTGGGTCTGCTTCGGCAGTGTTGCCGCATAACAACGCGCTGCAGAAAACACCTCCCAATGCGCCAGGAATCATCATGCCTCGACGTGCAAGAGTTTCACAACATCCACCATACCAGGCTGAAGAAGTGCGACCTGATATGGCAGCCAGACTACACCGCTCATCCATGAGGCAGCACAGGTGCCCGGAGAGGTACATTGATTCAGCTGACCTTCCGCATCCATGTGCCCTTCTACCCTCGACCGCAGAGACTCACAGTCACCTGCCTCTACCCTCGCCTCTTCTCGCCCCGTTGGAGGAATGCATATTGGAGCCCAACTTGCCAGGAGACGCCCCGGAGTGCCTGCTGCTGCAACCACTGGCTGCCGCAGTTTTGATGCCACCGGCAGATCTGAGCGCTTTAGGATCCAATGTCCACCCTGGGCATGCACGCAGAGCTAGTCCAGGTTCTCATTTGCAATCCCTCCCTGCTGCACAGGCTGCGGCATTGACTCGTAGATCTGGATCTCAAAGCGGGCAGACGCACTATGGATCCAGCGCCAAATGACACAGACGCAGGTCATTCTCCAGGGACAGCAGGGACGGGTCCGATCCCGGAAACCATCACACCCGGGATGACATAATGCATTACAGAGACAGTACAAGATCCCATGGATCCAGGAGCAGCTCGGGATGTCGCAGATCAGGTGCAAGCTCCAGCAGACATAGATCCAGGTCCCATTACAGGCGTTACAGATCCCCATCCTGCTGCGGGCACCAACTACATCGCGGACATCATCGATCGCATGACCGTCACAGATCCCCCTCCTTTCCTGGGCAGGTCCAGCCCAGGTCTCGAAGTGAGTGATGCGGATCCACAGCTTCACCTTGGCGCAGACCCTCAATCACAGCTACTCGACTGGGGGGCCGCGATCCCCCACGTGCATCGAGATGCACGACACCTTAAGATGCTGCAGAGACAGTTCATTGGCATCGCAACACTCCGGCGGGGACATTGCAGTAACACAGCATCGCCACGCGAGACAGAAGTTTTCATGCTCAAATTCCCGCGGCACCCCAACCCCAAATGAAGAAACATCAGACAGTTAAACGGCGGAAGAAAGGTAAGAAGCATTAGCATTCTGGCTGCTCCAGTTCCACATCCTCCTCTGACTCTTCCTCCTCTTCTTCCTCGTCCTCCTCCTCTTGTTGCTCACCCTCCCCTACCAGGACTCCCAATGCACCACCCTTGCCACTCGTGCCTGCATTTACCTATGGTGTTCCCCCAGAGCGCCTATAGCAGAGGGTTCCCCGGACCCTGCGAAAAAAGGTACAGCGACAACAGTACTTTGATATATTCAAGCTGGCCAAAAGCAGATGCAGACAACGTGCTAAGAAACGTGCTAAAAAGGGCGACCTGTTACAGGATTACAGCAGAGTGCTCCCACGGAACCTTGCGTGTTGGGTGATATCCTATGCGCGCATGATGAGCATTGTATGCAGGAAGCAACGCAACCAACTCGATCCCATGCTATGTTACCTTGAAACAGTCATTAGCATTTATCGGGAGCACGAGGGACACGCCTGGCTGGCTTACGATGAACATTTTAGGGACAAAATGGAAGTGAACCCTAATATGGCATGGGATATGGATGATGGGAGCTTATGGCTGTGGAATGTCCTCACACGACCCAACATTGCATCAAGACGTTCCTACCAGCACAGAGCTCCCCCTCCGGGAAAAAGGCAAGGGAGGCCTGCCACGCTTTCCCGGGAAGTATGCTGGAAGTACAATAAAGGCAACTGCACCATCCATGACTGCAAATTCAAACACCTGTGCGCCACATGCGGTGTCCCGCATCCCCTTGCCTTGTGTCCTAAAAAAGCAATGCCAAGACAGGGAGGACAGCCAAAACCTTGACCCATTTGCTAGGGCACTCACTCCCATCTGCTTGAACGCTATGAGGCCTTGGCTGGTGCGGTACCCTAAACGACAGGCTGCAAACTTACTCCTGCGCGGCTTCCACAACGGGTTCCTCATACCATTTCAAGGCCCCATACCGTCAGCCACCCCTGCTCTGACATCTCGCTCCAGGCCCCACCTAGCCCACATTATCTCAGGCAAGCTAGCAGTTGAACGACCAGCGGGTCACACTGCTGGCCCGTTTCTCCATCCCCCTTTTCCCAGAATGTTTGTCTCCCTCCTTACAGCTGTCCCCAAGAAGGAACATGGCAAGTACCGTCTCATCCACAACCTTTCATACCCCCCCCCCCCGGTCATTCAGTGAACGACTGCATACCAGATGGCGCCGCATCCGTCCAGTACATGTCCTTCGATTCGGCCTTGGCCTTGGTCGGGGCGGCTGGACGTGATGCGCTCATGGCCAAGGTGGATATTGAATCCGCTTTCCGTCTGCTGCCTGTTCACCCTGATTGTTTCCCGTTATTAGGTTTCTGTCATGCCAACCTGTACTATTTTGACAAATGCATGCCCATGGGGTATGCAGTATCTTGCAACATTTTTGATGCATTCCGTTCTTTCTTACATTGGGTGGTATCACAGCGGTCGACAGCGGACACAATCATACATTACCTAGATGACTTCTTTGTCGGGCCCCGACTCTCCAGCACCTGCAGCAACCTCATGGATGTCTTCCACACGGTAGCCCATGAGTTCGGAGTGCCCATTGCGCGCAGCAAAACCACAGGTCCCAGCACTGTCATTACCTTCTTGGGCACTGAGATAGATTCGGCAACCCAGACCACCAAACTCCCGGAAGACAAGCAGTATGGGCTAGCACAGAAAATCCTCAACGCCTTTCATTCACCAAGATCACCCTCCACCAAATGCAGTCTCTTATTGGCTCCCTCAACTTTGCCTGTAGGGTTCTCCCCATGGGTAGAGTGTTTGTCCGCAGGCTTGCTTTAGCCACGGCGGGCGTGTCGTGCAAGCACCACCATTTGCGCATAACTCTCCCCATGAAGCAGGACCTCCACATCTGGCTGCACATCCTAAAGGACTTCAACGGAAGAGCTCTGATACAATCGGAACCAACTTCCAACGCGGACCTCAACCTTTATACAGACGCCACCGGGTACACGGGATGCGGAGCCTATTACAACGGGGCCTGGTTCACCATCCGTTGGCCGCAGCAATGGACCCTCTGCAACCTCACCAAGAACATCACTTTCCTGGAACTGTTCCCCATTGTCGCAGCAGTTCATGTCTGGGGCCCGGCGCTGGCCAATAGAAGTGTTATCCTTTGGTCGGACAACACAGCTGTGGTAGAGATCATAAACAAACAAACAGCACGTTGCCCACATGCTGCGGCGCTACTCAGGCATTTTGTGCTCTGTTGCCTGCAAAATGAATCTGACTGCGTGAGCGAAGCATGTACCCGGTGTTGATAACTGCATAGCCGATGCTCTCTCACGTTTTCACTTTTCACTCTTTCAGCAGCTGGCTCCTGCAGCAAACAAGGAACCAACTCCAGTTCCCGAACAACTGTGGCAGCTGGTAGCCGCTTCTACTCTATGCACCTACCGGCGTGCCTTTCACCAGGTGTGCGAATACCTCCAGAGCCATGGGTGGAGAAGGGGAATGGTTCCAGATCACCTTGTTGCTTGTTACATCGCGGATGCCTTCAAAGGGGGCGTTTCCAGGACAGCGGTCATCTCGCGTATTGCCGGCTTCTCCTTCTTTGCCCAGCTTCGCGGATGGGGCAACCCTCGTGCCAGTTTCCGGATCCAGACACTGTTGAAAGGATGGCCGCAGTGCACCCCGGTGCTCCCAGGCAGCAGGCGCCCCGTAACGCACAAGATCCTCCATCGACTATGGTTAGATCTGGAAAGGTTGTGCCCTGATAATTACGAGACTGCGCTGTTCAGGGCGGCCTTCTCTTTGGCCTTCTTTGCTGCTCTACGCATAGGCGAGCTTACTGTGCAATCCAAGCACAAACCAACGGGAGGCCTTGAGATGGATGACATCTCCATAACGCAGGGGCAGGTCTGCCTGTGGGTCGCTAGGTCCAAGATGGATCAGGTAGGGAAGGGGTACAACATTACCCTACATGTTGTCCCGGACTTGCCGACCTGCCCGCTAGCCAACCTCATAGCATACCTAAAGATTAGACCGCCAGCGGGTCCGCTCCTTTTGCTGCATCAGGACGCCAGCCCCCTCACACGCTTCCAGTTTACGTCTGTCTTTAGACAAGCTCTCCGGGAAACTGCCAGTGCCCCGACAATTACGGGACTCATTCTTTCCATATAGGGGCAGCAACTACTGTATTCCGGCATGGCATCTCCGCCCATGCGATCACAGCTGGGCCGCTGGAAATCCGCAGCATACCAGACCTACATCAGACCATCACCTGCTGCGAGCCTGAAGCAATACAGCTAATCTCTTCCTTCCTTTTGCAGGTCTCCAGCCACGTCCAGGGGCATTGTGGATCATCAGACACTCCTACATTGCCAATGCTTGCAAGCGCTTGACAGCTCGGGGCAAGGGCCTGCACCTGGGGTTGGACAGTAAAGGGGCGACACTCACATGGATCGGAATTCCTGGCATGAGATGGCACCAGCTTCTGCCATCTGTCCTCCGGTTACTAGATACTGCACCCCATCCAGATGTCCTACTCGTTCACTTGGGGGGCAACGACATTGGGCATGCTTCGTGCTGCCGCCTGATCGCCATGGCAAAGCAGGATCTCCTGGAACTCTCTGCGCTTATGACTGGGACCATTATCCTCTGGTTGGACATCATCCTGCGATGGCACGGATTCACTCCCAGGTTGTGGTCCAGAGGTGTAACCAAGGTCAATCGCCAGATTGGCAGGTGGGTGGAGCAACTCGGCGAAGCAAAGATCTGGCACCATTGGGCTTCCCCTCTTATTCATGGGTACGTCCTCCCTGATGCTATCCACCTCTCGAAGTAGCGGATTACCTCCTTCTTAATAACTTTCAGGAGGCACTTGAGAGACTTTACTGAAAAGGACTGGGGAAAGGGGGGACCCAGAGGACCTTGATGTTCAGGCCCCCTGGGTTGTGGCGGAGGCACCTGAGCCTGGGAATTCTGGGATGTGCTGGAACAACAGGTGAAAGGAAGATTGGCCGATTCAGGTAAGGGACAGGATCACTCACTGGTGGCAGACCAATAACCTCGCTGGCTATACACGGCAGGTGGAGCACTGTTCAGGGAGTGCAGTCCCAAGCAGACGGACGCTCGGCCACGCTGGGGGTGGAGTCATGGCTGGCCGTCGCGTGGGGTGGTGATTCAGGCTCTCTAGCTGGAAAGGCACAGCGGAGGGCAGAAGCATCTGCAACGTCAAGCACAAGGCTCGGGTGCTTCCTAGGGATTGTTTAATGTAACATGGAGGGGCATAATCGAACGTCGCCGGCCAAATAGATCGCCGTCGATCTATGTTGGCGGCGGCGCTACAGCTGGCCAGAAACGTATTATCGAAAAAGATGGCCGGCCATCTTTTTTTTTTCGATAATACGGGTTAGCCCAGCCAAATGCCTTGGAGTTCGCCGGGTTTGAGATGGCTGGGTTTTTCAGCGATAATGGAAAGTTATGTCTGCCATCTCAAACCCCGGCCAAATTCAAGGCATTTGGCCATGGGAGGAGCCAGCATTTTTAGTGCACTGGCCCCCCTGACATGCCAGGACACCAACCAGCCAACCTAGGGGTCACTGCGGTGGACTTCAGAAAAGCTCCCACGTGCATAGCTCCCTTACTTTGGGAGCTGAGTCCCCCAAACCCTCCCCCCAAACCCACTACCCACAAATGTACTGCACCCACTAAAATTGCTCCAGGGACCTGCATACAGCCTCTTGGACTTATTGCTGCTGTATAACTTTGGCACACCAGTTCACACCTGAAGACTAATCTCTCTGAAAAAGTCCTTTCTTGAAATAACCACGTTTACTCACAGGTAACTGCAGATCAGAGGTTGTGCCCCACTGGCAAAGAGTCCCCTGGTACTAAGATTAGCAGTAGGTCAGAGCTGGCACAATGGTGTACAATGCCCTCTTTCAGCACCATTCAAGGTAAGAACTACGTTCTCTAACGTGGGTAACACAGGAAAGGGAACTAAAACTGGCTTACAAAAATGGCCACTACCGCATGGACTACAACAGGAAACAAAACAGGGCACACTCTGACCCAGTTAGCAGGGGGGAAAAGCACCATGGGAGTACAGCCCAGTACCCTACACCCACCACAATGCACTGCTAATGTGACTCTGCAGGGCACCTAACAGAAAAGGTGTCATACTCACCCGAGAGCCACATTGCAACCAGGGAAAGGCTGTCGGAGGATACAACACATTCTGCTGTCATGGAGGTGGGTACGGCATTTGAGGCTGGCATACAGGCTGGCAAAAAAGGTTTTTATTTTTATTTTTTTAGTATGGAAGGGGGTTGGTGACCACTGGGGGAGTATGGGGAGGTCATCCCCCATTCCCTCCAGTGGTCATCTGGTCAGTTGGGGCACCTTTTTGAGGCTTGCTTGGTCATGAAAATAAAAGGACCCAGTAAACCCGGCGAAATACTGCTTAACGCCGCTTTTTTTTTTCATTATCGGCCAAAGCCGGCCATCTGGTAGCCACGCTCATGCCCGCCCATGTCCCGCCTTCACTAATCTACCGACGCCCCCTTGAACTTTCGCTGGCGAAGCGACGGGAAAGCGGCGATGCTGTCTAAAATGCCGCCTTCGATTATACCGATTTCGCCGCTTTTAAGAAATCACCGGCCATCTCCCGATTTGTGCTGAAAGATAGCCGGCGATCACTTTCGATTATAAGCTGGATAGTAACATAGTAGATGACAGCAGAAAAAGACCTGCACGGTCCATCCAGTCTGCCCAACAAGATAACTCATATGTGCTACTTTTTGTGTATACCTTACCTTGATTTCTATCTGTCTTTTTCAGGGCACAGACTGTATAAGTCTGCCCAGCATTAACCCCGCCTCCCAACCACCAGCCCCGCCTCTTGCCATCCAATCTCCACTAAGCTGCTGAGGATCCCTTCCTTCCGAACAGGATTCCTTTATGTTTATCCCACACGTTTGAATTCCGTTACTGTTTTCCTCTCCACCACCTCCCGTGGGAGGGCATTTCAAGCATCCACCACTCTCTCCGTGAAAAAATACTTCCTGACATTTTTCTTGAGTCTGCCCCCCCTTCGAACTCATTTCATGTCCTCTCGTTCTACCGCCTTCCCATCTCCGGAAAAAGTTTGTTTGTGGATTAATACCTTTTAAATATTTGAACGTCTGTATCATATCACCCGTTTCTCCTTTCCTCCAGGGTATACATGTTCAGGTCCGCAAGTCTCTCCTCATACGTCTTGTAACGCAAATCTCATACCATTCTCGCAGCTTTTCTTTGCACCGCTTCAATTCTTTTTACATCCTTAGCAAGATACGGCCTCCAAAACTGAACACAATACTCCAGGTGGGGCCTCACCAACGACTTATACAGGGGCATTAAAACCTCTTTTCTTCTGCTGTTCACACCTCTCTCTATACAGCCTAGCAACCTTCTAGTTATGGCCACCGCCTTGTCACACTGTTTCATCGCCTTCAGATCCTCAGATATTATTGTTGCAGGAATTACCACTATTGTTAGCAGAATCTGTGGTACTTCAGGAGTCAAACACCACACACCAGAATGAGAGAGAAATCTTCTTTATTTGCCAGCAAACAAAGTAGGACATCAGCACTAGGTCTCTCCTTCTCTTCAGCTCTCTGTGTCTTGTCTCTCCTTCTCTTCTTCTGAGCTCTCTGGATCCTGCCTCCTGTCTTCTCCTGTCTGTTGTCTCTCTCGTCTCAGCTCCTCTCCAATATAAGCTGCTTCTGCTCTCAGTTATATAGGTTGGTAAAGAATAGATTGATTACCCTGTCTTGAACTAATTATTACTTACACATTTACTTAAAAATATCAGTTACATAGGTTTGAGATATTTCCTAAACTGACCTATGACCTGGGGCCTCTCAAACTAGACAATGTGGCACCTATCTCCTGCATTTTATTATTATTCACATAATCAGATTCACGGTTAATTCATAACTTGAGCTGGGTTCATTGAGGGGCTAAGGGGCCTCATTATCACCCCAAGATCCCTCTCCCCGTCCATTTTCAATAAAGCTGTGGCCATTTATTCCCAAAAAAGAAAATCTGTCTCATGCTTGATCTGTGAGTGCGTTAATGGGAAGAGCGAGGTGGAGGGGGTGAGAGGGTGTGCAGCCTGCCTATGTTATGCATCCTGAAAAAAACATATGGCTAGAAATAGCACCTTTGCAGTGCAAAGTACTTTTGTGAATTAGGTTTAAGGCCATGGTAAAGACAATTTCAGAGGCCCTAACTTTTGGAGGGAAGGGAGAAAACAGCTGCATCATACAGCCACCATCAACAAATGACTCAAAACAAGGCCAGCCTTAGCAATTGCATGATTCCTGTGCCAACCAGTCTCCGCTCAGGATTTAAGAGATTTATTTATTTACTTATTTGAGTTGACTCCACTGCAAGGCCTACCCACATAAGGTGTGTGAGGAGGCGAAGCCAAAAAGGCAATAAAATTGTGCTATCTCTCTGAAAAGTCTAAAACCAAAGGGCAAGGGAGAGTGCGGTGAGTAGAGTATAGATCATCAGTTCTGAGGAGCACGATTACCAAGGAGGAGGGAGTTTTGGTCAGTTGTAAGTTACAAAACTGACTCAGTTAAGCCTGGGGTTCCTAGGAGTATGGGGCCCTGTGCAGTCACCCCTGTTGCCCTGCTCAAGGCTGGCCCCGGCTATAAACCTGGTATAAACAAAGGGCAATACCAGGGGTGGTGTTAGAGAAACCCAATGTCACAGGGGGCCCCAAGCCTGCCTCAAGCTGAAGGGTCCCTTCCTCAGTATCTGTCCTGAGTCTCTGCACGTCTAGCACTGGCCCTGGGCAACAAAGAGGCAGAACAACAGAAGGCTATATTATAATGATGCCAGTTGATATTCAGCACATGGTGGTCAGCATTTTTTTAAACACTGACCACCATGAGCAGAATTAGCTGCAGTTCTTCAATGCCAGGCCATGTCCAGGCCCTAACATTGAATATCTGGGGCTAATTCTTTAGGTGCTAGCTATCGGATCTTATGTGGGTTCCAGACGATATTAAGCCGGGATTAACATATGGGTCCCAGATGAATATCAGCTGGAACCCACATAAAAAAATTCTGGAAAGGTACTGATCCCTTTCCCCCTAGGGTTACCATATGGCTCCAGAAAAAGGAGGACGGATTGAGCCAGCCGGGTTTTACTTCCATTGCTTAAAGTAAAACCCGGCTGACTCAATCCGTCCTCCTTTTTCTGGAGCCATATGGTAACCCTATTTCCCCCACCCTGAAAAAAATCTAAGGTAAAGGGTAATGGATTTGATATACTGTCTATCCCTAGTGGGCTCACAATCTGAGTTTTGTACCTGCAGCAACTGGAGGATCACAAGTAGCCGCAGTGGGAACTGAACTTGGTTCTCCAGGTTCTCAGCTCACTGCACTAACATGCTACGCCGCCAACAAGCCAGCAGCCATTTCTGGGGGCCCCCATTGCTCTAAGCTCTCTCTTCCCCCTCCCCCTCCCATTAGAAATTTGACCTTTGCTGGGAACACCCCTGACCTGCCCATGCCCCACTTCTCACCACACCCCCTCAGTCACTGCGAGATAAGTTAGGTGCACAGGTTATAGAATAGGGGTGTAGGGCAGATCCCAGATGTAACTACTACTGACTGCCCATTATTGCTTCTTAATGCCAGTAATTGATTGTTATCGCCTAATTAGCCAATTAGTTTATGTGCAGACCTGTGATCCACATTGAAAATTAGGGGTCCAACTTTGGGCGACCTATACAGAATCTGGCGATTATGGTGTAGATTCAGAACCTCCTCGTTCTCTCATGTGTTCTAGAATCTCACCAGTGGCATATTTAAGGTAGGTGTATCGTGGCATATGCACCCCCTGTCAGAGCCAGCCCCCTCCCCCTTAAAATCCTCTCGGATTTACCTGGTGTTAATATGTGTCCCAACTTGAGACCCACCCACTGGAATAGTGGTGGGCCGAGTTCTATAGCCTAAGCTGCTGACAAGCACTGACTAGGCCTGAAAATCTGATGATGGCCTTGTAGCTGAGCACCTGCGGAAGCAGGACCGCTTGGTGAGCCTTATTAGAATTTAGTGTGACATTCAAATACAGTGTAAGAGCCAAGATGGAGGAATTAATGGCAAAAATAGTAAGAAGTTTGGTTCATAAAATGGAGTCTGCTTTTGTAAAGATGGCATCCAGGATCATGAGATATGAATACTGTTCTCTCTATATTAGGAAAGATGTTTACAAGTCAGGAAATGGCTGCCTCGTGAGACTTCAGTGGAAGTCTTGCGAGGCCACCACTTGTAGTCTCGGCAGCCATTTTAAACAAGCAGTGGCAGCTGGCAGAAAAGAGTGGGCATTTTTCTTGCCACGAAGCAAGCCACTAGACACTAGGGTGACTTCAGGTATGTGCGGGGAGGGCACCCAGGGCTGGAGGGGAGTTGGATGCAGAGTGTGGGTGCAGGGAGGAGGGGAAAATGGGGCAAGGAGGTTAGATTGAGAACAGGAGCCATACGAGTCTATCTAGCCCAATGGGTTGAAGCCAGTAGGCGGAGACTGCTGCCACACTGGTTCACTCAAAACAATAGCAAAGGATTTGTAGAAATAAGGGACTTCCTATGCATGGTCCACCTGTAAAAAGTCAAAAGCTGTTCCAGTTGGTAGGCAGGCACCTTAAAAGGTGGAGGACAAAAGATTAAAATAAAAAATCAAACAAACAAAAAAAAAACTTGACAGCTTCCCATATGTAGATATAAATATTATAAAATCAAAACTGAATATCTCTAAAACAGCTTCAAAACTTATTGCTAGTAGAAGCAGAACTAATAAAGGCTGTGTTTTGTGCTATACATTGACAAATTTCAGTGAGGATATCCTATTTACTGATGCGTTCATCTTAACTGTTACTGTAATCTGCCTTGGGAAGCCTGGTGTTATAAGGATTGGAAGTAAAATTAAACTTTCCTTTCATTGGGGCACATGCAATCACATCTTCACCTCATCTCTTTTGTGCAAATGGATTATTCTGTTTTGACCATGTTTCATGGACAAGTGGCCTACTGGTTAGTGCAGTGGACTTT
This sequence comes from Microcaecilia unicolor, assembly GCF_901765095.1. Classification (NCBI taxonomy): domain Eukaryota; kingdom Metazoa; phylum Chordata; class Amphibia; order Gymnophiona; family Siphonopidae; genus Microcaecilia; species Microcaecilia unicolor. The sequence goes on from NC_044044.1 coordinate 54,091,826, forward strand.
GATCCTGGGGAACTGAGTTTGATTCCCACTGCAGCTCCTTGTGACTCTGGGCGAGTCACTTAACCAGGGCCGTGCCGATGCGGTAAGCGAGGTAAGCGCCGCAGGGGGGCGCCCACCTCTGGAGGGCGCCGCCGCGGTGCTTACCCTCGCCCCGGCGCCCCAGCCCAATCGTGGACTTCGGACTTCCCTGCTGCCCTCACAAGCGTAGCGCTTTTGTGAGGCAGCTCGGGCTCTCCCTCCTTCCTTACTTGGTTCCCGCTCTGGCTCCCCGACCGGCAGCCCCCCCCCCCCCCGCGTGTTTTAACCTTTACTCTCCGACGTGGCAGCGATGTCAATCAATGAAGAACGCACAACAGACTCGTTTCCAGCTTCTCTGTTCACAGTGTCCCGCCTTCAGCGTCAGCGATGATGCACTTCCTGTTCCCGCGAGGGCGGGACACTGTGTGAAGAGAGAAGCTGGAAGCGAGTCTGTTGTACGTTCTTCATTGATTGACATCGCTGCCACGTCAGAGAGTAAAGGTTAAAACACGCGGGGGGGGGGGGGGGCTGCCGATCGGGGAGCCAGAGCGGGAACCAAGGAAGGAAGGAGGGAGAGCCAGAGCTGCCTCGCAAAAACGCTGCAGCCTGCCACATGTAGGGGGGAGGGCAGGGGAGAGGAGAATTGTTGGCCATGTATGGATGCAGGGCAGGGAGAGAGAAGAAATCACTGGACAGGAGGGGAGAGGGCAGAGCAGGGGAGAGAATTGCTGACATGGATGGATGGAGGGGAGGGCAGGGAAGAGAGGAGAATTGCTGGGCATAGATCGAGGGGACAGGGGAGAGAGGAAATTATCTGGAGATAGATGGAGGAGAGGGCAGGGGAGAACGGAGAGTTCCTGGACATGGATGGATGGATGGATGGAGGGGAGGGCAAGGGAGAGAGGAGAATTCTGGACATGGATGATGGGAGATGGGAAGATGGGATCCGGAGATGGGAAGGCGGTAGAACAAGAAGACATGAAATGAGATTGAAGGGGGGCAGACTCCAAAAAGATGTCAGGAAGTATTTTTTCACGGAGAGGGTGGTGGATGCTTGGAATGCCCTCCCGTGGGAGGTGGTGGAGATGAAAACGGTAACGGAATTCAAACATGCGTGGGATATGCATAAAGGAATCCTGTGCAGCAGGAATGGATCCTCAGAAGCTTAGCTGAAATTGGGTGGCGGAGCAGGTGGGGGGAAGAGGGGTTGGTGGTTGGGAGGCTAGGATAGGGGAGGGCAGACTTATACGGTCTGTACCAGAGCCGGTGATGGGAGACGGGACTGGTGGTTGGGAGGCGGGAAATACTGCTAGGCAGACTTATACGGTCTGTGCCCTGAAAAAGATAGGTACAAATTCAAGATAAACTCATATCTTGGGTAGACTAGATGGACCATGCAGGTCTTTTTCTGCCGTCATCTACTATGTTACTATGGATGGATGAATGGGGACATGGGAGAGAGGAAATTTTCTGGAGATGGATGGAGGAGAGGGCAGGGGAGAACGGAGAGTTCCTGGACATGGATGGATGGATGGAGGGGAGGGCAAGGGAGAGAGGAGAATTCTGGACATGGATGGATGAATGGGGACAGGGGAGAGAGGAAATTTGCAGGATATGGGTGGATGGATGGAGGAGAGGGAAGGGGAGAATGGAGAGTTGTTGGACATGGATGGATGGAGGGAGGGAGGGGAGGGACGTCAGGAAGGAGATGCACATGGATGGAGGGGAGGGAAGAGAGGAGAAATGCTGGACATGGATGGAGTGGAGGGCAGGGAAGAGAGGAGAAATGTTGGACAAGGATGGGGGGAAGGAAAGATAAAGGAAGGAGATGCACACAGATGGAGTGGAAGGGAGAGAGGAGAAATGCTGGATATGGATGGAGGGGAGAGAAGACAAAGGTTGTAGATGCACATGGATGGAGGGGAGTGAGGAGAAATGCTTTATATGGATGGAGGGGAAATTGCTGAATTTAAAGGCTGGATTGGAACACTTTGAGGGCAGATGTTGAAACTGGAGAAAGGATAGGGTGGTAGACAGGACGCATAAGGACACAGAAAGATGGTGGACATGATGAGAGAAAAAAATATCAAACGGAAAGAAGACACTGGGACCAAAGCTAATAGAAAAACTAAATGCTCTGACAGCAAAGGTAGAAAACATTTTTTATTCAAAATTTATTAATTGGAATATGTCAGCTTTTGGAAATGTACATCTGTGATATTTTGCATGTAAGTTTCAATGTTTCTAGTATTGCTGCATGCTGAGTCTGACTTCTTGTATTTTGCCTTCATATCTGTTAAGCCATGTGTTTTTCATGTGTGATCAAGATGCAGTATTCTGCTAGTGTGAAGTATTTGCAGCCCTTTTTGTTTTATTTTGGTTTCACTAGGTTGTGTACTGGTGTTTTAGAGCCCGGTGTAATTATAGTGCTGCCTTTTCACACATAAAGGTTGTAGCTCGTCCTGTCCTTGGAATTAGTGCTGTTATGGTTTGGTAAGGCTATGAGTGTGTTTTGCACAAGTTTGTATATAGTGTTTTGCAGTGGAGAGATTGTGTGTTGGCCTTACTAAGTTGGCACCAAAACACCAGAAAGGGTGTACAGCGTAAATCATGACACACTACCTCTTGAAGGATCTACATATGGTCGTTAATAAAAGGAGCTCATTGTGAACACTAGCCACCCTAAAAGGGTGTTTTTTGGCTCTACACGTATCATGATATTATGATCCCTTGTTTCATATTGTTGACAGTCTGCATTTTCCGTATGGGTGGTATATTGGTGTATTAGGGTCTTCCCAGTGTAATATTTATGGTACAGTAAGGTTCTGAGTGTGTTTTTGCACAAAGTTGTGCATAGTGTTTTGCAGTTGAGCGATTGTGTTTAGTATATGCTTTGAGCAACCACTTTATTCTTTGACATATGATACATATCTAATATCTAAATTTAATAAAAGGTATTAACTGTGACTTTTATTTTTACTTATTTTTTTTCTGTGTGTTGTCAAACACTTATGGAGGTAAGCTCCGCCCCTGGCCCACCCCTAACCCCGCCCCTTTAGCCTCCCCAAACAGTTGGGCCACCGACCGCCTATGGCAGGCATGGATGGGAGGGCAGAGAGACAGGCATGGATGGGAGGGCAGCAGCAGGGCCCAGGGAGAGGACAAATTGCTGGAAGTGGAGGGGAGAGAGGAGGATTGCTGGCTATGGATGGAGGAGGGAAGGGCAGAGAGGGACAAGGATGGACATGGGGGCCCAGGGAGAGGACAAATTGCTGGAAATGGAGGGGAGGGGAGAGAGGAGGATTGCTGGCTATGGATGGAGGAGGGAAGGGCAGAGAGGGACAAGAATGGACATGGATGGGAGAACAGGACCCAGGGAGAGAGAAGAAATTGCTGGAAATGGATATAGAGCAAGAAATGAAGAAGAAAGGAAGAAAGTAAAGAAATAAATGGAAAGGAAGCCCTGGAAACGGAGTTAAGAGGACAGATAGCAGCAGACTCAGATACTGGGCCAGCATGATCGGAAAAAGAAAGTCACCAGACAACAAAGGTAGAAAAAAATCATTTTATTTTCATTTTAGCGTTTGGAATATGTCCACTTTGAGAATTTACATCTGCTATCTTATTTTGCAATGTATAGCAATTTGTTTCTAAGAATATTGCTGACAATTCCTGTCAGTGTGGCAAGTGGTGAGCGATCATTTTCACCGGGGGGGGGGGGGGGGGGGGGGGCGCCAACTGATAGTCTGCAGGGGGGCGCCAGAGACCCTAGGCACGGCCCTGCACTTAACCCTCCATTGCCCCTGGTACAAAATAAGTACCTGAATGTATGTAAACTGCTTTGAATGTAGTTGCAAAAAACCTCAGAAAGGCGGTATATCAAGTCCCATTTCCCTTTCCCTTTCATAAGTCAAAATAATAAAAATAAATATTTCATACAGATCTCTTTCTTGGGAGGAGGTGGGGGGGGGGGGAGCAAGGTGACTGCGGTGTGGCAGGGGCTGGGATGGAGGAGATTACTGTTGTAGCAGGGACAGGTTAGATTCTGGTGGGGATGGGCTGGATTTCTGTCCCCATGCAACTGTCTAATCTTGGTCTGCATTCCAGCTCCAGTCCCATCACTCTCTTTCAGTAGCAATCTTGATTACAAAACCGACATATTGTGAACTTGATCCATTTCCATCTTCCTGGCTTAAACAGTTACTTCCTCTACTTCTTCCTCAAATACTATCTCAGATCAACTCCAGACTCACCCTTGGCATGTTAACACCTCACTGGAAAACCTGGGGGGGTGGGGGTGCAAGATGGCGTCTGAGTAAGTTGTGCAAGAAGCAGTTCCGTGTCTCATGACACACTCTTTTTTTCCCAAAAGCCGATTTTCCTCTATATTACAATGGCCAAAAGGAGGGGTAAACAATGCACCAGCCCCGCGACGCCTGTTTTACCTGCTGCTGGGACGTTGGATCGCTTCTTTTTACCAGGAACCATGGCGGGTGCTTCTTCGCTGTTGGGGACTATGGGGAGAGGACTGCCATACCCCTGACTTGAAGATGAAACATCTTTCAGCCCCAAGTCGAGAGTCCCTCCACCTATGCCGGTGCTGGACCCGAGGAAGGTCCAGGAAACACCCGAAGTGACTCAGTCGATGGGGTTCCCTCGAGTTTGGAGATGCCGACGATCCCCGTGGAGGAAAGTGCGGGAGAGATAGGAGGAGAGGAAAGCATTGGGGAAGATCTTGGATCCTTCGTGGCACAACCAGCGACAACCTCCTCGTCAGGTTTAGAAATTTTAAGTAAGTCATACTTGCCTACAAAACCTCAAATAATAACTTTGGACAATATATGGGAAGCATTGTTGGGCTTAGATACTTCTTTCTCTCAAAAATTCAAGCTCCTTAATCAGCAATTTAATCTTGAGAAAGAAAAAGTGATTGCAATGGATAAAAAAATGTTAACAATGGGTAAAGAAATTGAAGCAAATTCAAAAAGGATATAAGATAGCCAACAGGTTCAAGTAAACCTTATAAAAGAAAATCTTTTCCTGCATAATAAAATTGAAATTCTGGAAAACCGTCAACGTTCCAATACTATAAGATTAACAAATTTTCCTAAACAAATTTCAATTTCACCCTTGATAACCTTTAAAAAATATATAAGTGAGGTGCTTAAAATTCCTGAGGATTCATATCCTCCAGTTTCAAAAATATACTACATACAACCTTTTCGTAAGATGGAACAACAAATGGAAGCAGGGACAGAACATCCTGTAGAAACCTTAGATATGAATTTAACCCAGATACTTCAAGATGATAAAAAGGGCTTGACAACAGCAACGCTTAAAGTGACTTTCATTTTACAGCCTGACAGAGACTGGGTACTCAAACAGTATTTTCTCCATAGAGAACAACTTTTTCTGGATTGCAAAATACGAATGTACCCAGATGTCTCAAAAACCACACAAAAGAAGAGACAGGAACTTCTTAAACTTTGCCCCAAAGCTCTCCAAATAGGTGCTTTGTTTTGGTTGAACTTTCCCTGCAAGTGTGTTTTGAAATTAAATTCCATTAAGCATGTTTTTTTTTATTCAAAACAATTAAACTCTTTCTTGGAGGCAGGGCCGGTCTTAGCAAGTGCGGGGCCCTATGCAGACCAATTTGGTGGGGCCCCATCATAGCCCCGCCCCCAGCCCAAGCTAAACTTGTACAGAAAAACTGATTGAAATAATAAGCACAATGCTATCATGAACCCCCCCCCCCCCAGAAATTATTCAGTTCAAGTCCACTACAATTAGTAGTTCCAATTCTCATAACCCCGGGGGGGGGGTCAGAGGTGCGGACACACAATCTCTCCACTGCAAAACACTATACACAAACTTGTGCAAAAACACACTCATAACCTTACCAAATCATAACAGCACTAATTCCAAGGACAGGACGAGCTACAGCCTTATGCGTGGAAAGACAGCACTGTAATTACACCAGGCTCTAAAACACCAATACACTACCTCGTGAAAAAAACAAAACAAAAAGGGCTGCAAATGCTACATGCTAGCAGGATACTGCACCTTGATCACGCATGAAAAACACATGACACAACAGATATGAAGGCAAAATAAACTGGAACGTTACCTCAAGAAGTCAGACTCAGCATGCAGCAATACTAGAAAAATTGAAACTTACATGCAAAATATCACAGATGCACATTTCCAAAAGCTGACATATTCCAATTAATACATTCTGAATAAAATACTTTTTTCTACCTTTGTTGTCTGATCATTTTTTTTTCCTATTCGCTTTGGTCCCAGTGTCTTCTGTTTTATGCCGTGTCTTCTTGCCATTTGATATTTTTTCTCCCACCATGTCCACCATCCTCCTGTGTCCTTATGTGTCCTGTCTACCATCTCCATGTGCATCTCCTTCCTTTGTCTTTCCTTCCCTCCATTCCTGCCCAACATTTCTCCTCTCTCCCCTGCCCTCCATGTCCAGCAATTTCTCCTCTCTCCCTGAGCCCTGCCCTCCCATCCATGCTCCTCTCCCCTGCCCCCTCCATTCATCATCCCTATCCAGCAATTCCCCTCTCCCCCTGAGCCCCCTCCCATCATGCTCCTCTCCCCTGCCCCCTCCATTCCATTCATCATCCCTATCCAGCAATTCCCCTCTCTCCCTGAGCCCCTCCCATCAATGCTCCTCTCCCCTGCCCCTCCATTCCATTCATCATCCCTATCCAGCAATTCCCCTCTCTCCCTGAGCCCCCTCCCATCCATGCTCCTCTCCCCTGCCCCCTCCATTCATCATCCCTATCCAGCAATTCCCCTCTCTCCCTGAGCCCCCTCCCATCCATGCTCCTCTCCGCTGCCCCTCCATTCCATTCATCATCCCTATCCAGCAATTCCCCTCTCTCCCTGAGCCCCCTCCCATCCATGCTCCTCTCCCCTGCCCCCTCCATTCCATTCATCATCCCTATCCAGCCATTCCCCTCTCTCCCTGAGCCCCCTCCCACCCATGCTCCTCTCCCCTGCCCCCTCCATTCCATTCATCATCCCTATCCAGCCATTCCCCTCTCTCCCTGAGCCCCCTCCCATCCATGCTCCTCTCCCCTGCCCCCTCCATTCATCATCCCTATCCAGCAATTCCCCTCTCTCCCTGAGCCCCCTCCCATCCATGCTCCTCTCCCCTGCCCCTCCATTCCATTCATCATCCCTATCCAGCAATTCCCCTCTCTCCCTGAGCCCCCTCCCATCCATGCTCCTCTCCCCTGCCCCCTCCATTCATCATCCCTATCCAGCCATTCCCATCTCTCCCTGAGCCCCTCCCATCCATGCTCCTCTCTCCCTTACCCTCCCGCTCCCACGTTCAACTGCCTGCCCGCCCTGGCGCCCTCTTTTTCAGCCCCCAACCAAGGATGGCTCTTCGTTTTTTTTTTTTAAAACTTTACCCGCCTCCATCGCCGGAATCCGAGCGTCACTAAAAGCGGTCCTCCTCTCCCGAGTCTCCCCGACGTCTCTAGCAGAACGCAGCAGAACTGGAGCTCTTCCTGATTCGTTCATTCTCAGTGTCCCGCCCTCGAGGGCGGGACACTGAGAATGAACGAATCAGGAAAAGCTCCAGTTCTGCTAGAGACGTCGGGGGGGACTCGGGAGAGGAGGAGCGCTTTTAGTGACGCTCGGATTCTGGCGAGGCGGCGACGGAGGGTAAAGTTAAAAGAAAAATAAAGATCCTTGCGGGCAGGAAGAGGCTGACTGAGGCGCGCCGCGCGGGGCCCCCCTAAGCGCGGGGCCCTATGCGGCCGCCTCGGTCGCCTCGGCTTAAGACCGGCCCTGCTTGGAGGCTAAACTGGCAGAGTCACCTAGACCAATTCCAAGGACATTAACAACTTTCGTTGGAAGTAATTATTTCTGGTTGTCCTTCTCAGCCACCTTTTACTTTAAGTTTAGAAGCTATTATGTTATCTTAGATTTCTGATTTCCTCTAGTTTATCAATAGAAATCAAACAAAATAAAACATGGAAAAGAAAATAAGATGATACCTTTTTTATTGGACATAACTTAATACATTTCTTGATTAGCTTTCGAAGGTTGCCCTTCTTCCTCAGATCGGAAATAAGCAAATGTGCTAGCTGACAGTGTATATAAGTGAAAACATTCAAGCATTACTATGACAGTCTGACAGGGTGGGAGGATGGGGGTGGGTTGGAGGTATGCATGGGGACATCAAAGCATATCATTGATATTCTAACAGGATGGGTGTGGGTAGGTGAGGGGAGGGTGATCAACAGAGACATACAGTTTTATGGTTTATAATGGGCTAGGAACCCCAGGTCCTTGTTAAGTCCTTTCTGTTGGGTGTTAAAATATTCAATCATTCTGATTTCCTCTAGTATTGTGTAAAGCCCCCAGATGTTGGACTATAGCTCAATATTTTGTGTAATAATCCATCAATGTATTTTCCTGTTTGTTTTTCTTTGACTTAAAATCATCTTTCTATTTTCAAGATGTAAGCTTGAATAATAATTGAAATATGATAAATAAATAAATAAATAAATAAATAAAACACCTCACTGGAAAAGAGCAATTATCAAGCCAATCCTTAAAAACCTTCTCAGGACCCACTCATCCCAGCACATTATCGTCCAGTCTCCAATCTATGTTTTATCTCCAAGGTCATGGAGAAAATTGTTTTCATCCAATTGTCTTTCTTCATCGAAAAGACACTCTCCCTACACCCTAGACAGTCTGGTTTTAGATCACATTTCAGTACAGAAACTGTTCTAACTGAAGTACTATGACATGTGACACAGAAGCATCTGCCCTCACAAGTGTCGCCCTTACAGAATTATTTTGCTCCATTACATCACTGTGATGCTTCAGAAAATAGAACTGAGTTGGAACAAAAAGCAATGAAGGCAGGGTCGGTCTTAGCAAGTGCGGGGCCCTATGCAGACCAATTTGGTGGGGCCCCATCCTAGCCCCGCCCCCACCCTAGCTCCACCCCATTGATAAGATTATTCCATTTTTAGAACATTTTTTTATTTATGAAATTTCAAATAAATACAAATGAAGCTAAACTTGTACAAAAAAACTGATTGAAATAATAAGCACAATGCTATCATGACCCCCCCTCCCCAGAAATTATTCAGTTCAAGTCCACTACAATTAGTAGTTCCAATTCTCATAACAAAGGAGAATAAAGGAAAAATATTAAGAAAAGATCCAGTACTTTCAAATTCCCCTATTACTCTGTAACCCATCAAACCAGAGAGGCAAGTAGCCAAAAAAAGAGGTAAGTGCAAGGTTCCCATTAAAGACAAAACCACAGCACATCACTTAGGTATTTCCTGCCGGCATCTCGAGCTCGCTTTGTTTGACTCATAATATGCTCCTTATTTGCTGAAGGACATAAGGAAGGCAGGGTTACTTCTAATTTGTAACTAAACAGAAAATTTGATACAGTAGTCAATGTAAAATTAAATGTTTACCCAGCAGCATAAAAGCAAAAATAATATAGATATATGCAATAAAATAAAAATGAAATGAAAAGATATACAATAAAATAAAGTGATGTGTAAAATATAATGTACAATATAAAAACATATAGACCACCAAGGTATTAAAATTGTTTTAAAATATGTACCACAAATCCCTGCTGATCCGCTCACCCTCAGGTTTCTCCTCTCCCTGTCAATTCCTAGTGCCCATTCCATTTCCTCTCACCCTCAAACCTTGGTTCCTTTTTTCTCTCCTGCCTTCACATTTTTCTGCCCCACCCCTTCACAATTCTCTTTTACCTCTTTACCAATCAGTGCAAGCACCTAACCTGCCAATCCAAAGGTCCATGATCACATCAGGTCTTTTTCTCCTCAAGCCCCAGCCATCTCCACTCTCCCTTTACTGCCTGCCTCTTCTTTCTAATATCCCAATCCCATCATCACAAAAAATCAATCAATCTCAAGTCGCCTACCAGCACTCCAGCAGCAGCAGCAGAGGCAGCAGCCTTCTTCACACAGCACTTAGTAGAGACGGGCGGCATCAGCAACGATGGCTCACCTCACCACCTCCAGCTTTTCCCGCTCAGTGACTCCCACCCTCGCGATCCGGAAACAGGAAATACGTCATCAGAACTTCAGAAGGCGGGACATTGAGCGGGAAGCTGGAGCCTGAGGTGAGCCATCTGTCTGTCCTAGTCGTCGTCGCTGTCGGGGGTGGGCCCGTCGCTGCCTGGGCTGGGCCTGGCCCGCTAGCATCGCTGGATTCGCTGCAGTTAGTTGGGGGAGGTGGGGACTCAGTCTCTCGAGAGCTGACAGCGGACCCAGTGATGATGATTATGCGGATGCGGTCCTGAGGCAAGCAGCGGCAGTCCAGCGGCAGAGGTCAGAGGCGCGAGGCAGAGTTGAGGCGCGCCGCACAGGGCCCCCTTAGGCATGGGGCCCTATGCAGCCGCCTCGGTCGCCTCTGCCTAAGACTGGCCCTGAATGAAGGTGTCCCAAGAGAAAAGAAAACCCTCCCCAAATATTAATAAGGAATCTCATACCAGAAAACTGTTGCTGATAGGGGATTCCATTATCAGAGGCATTAACTTTGAAACACCGAGCAAAGTGAAATGCCTTCCAGGCTCCTCAGCTACCAGGAGTACATCATGCATACTGACTATAATCAGAGAAGAAACTAAGGAATCTGAAGTTGCTATCCACCTAGGAATAAAATGGCCAGGCCAATAATATCCCACTTGCAGCACAGAGAGCTTTTCAGGAGCTGAGGATGGGTTCAAACCTTTAGTACAAATGGTAGCTTTTTCTGAAGTACTACCTACTTTGGAAAGGGAGAGAAAATTTTACAAAAAAAACAAGAATTTCAATAGGTGGCTCAAAGCCTGGTGTCAGCAAGAAGGGCAATACATGGAAAAACAAAAGACTATATTGTAATGATGGGCTGCATCTAACTGTGGCAGAAAAAAAAATCCTTGGAGAGAAATTCAGACACTATATACATCTAGGTGTTTAAACTAGAAGGCGGGGGTGGCATATAGGGGCAGGTTAATTCCAGTGGTCACCCCCAGCTAAAGACAAGGTGTGACAGTGGTAAAGAAAGCAATGAAAACAACTATCTTAGCAAATCATTTTTTACCAACACAGCAGGACGTAAACTAAAGAAAAAACTAAACAGAAGATGAGACTGCCACTGAAATGTATGAGACTGCCACTGAAATGTAGCTGGAAAGCGATGACCACAAATGCTTGCAGTTTAAGCAACAAAATTCACAATCTGCAAGCCCTGATGTTAGAGGCAGACTTAGACATTGTTGGTATCATGGAGATATGATAGAACCTCTGTTCATATGGGTGTTGTCTACAGACCTCCTACATAATCGGATGAACTAGATAGAGATATGGTTACAGATATACAAAAGTTGGGAAAGAAAAGAGAGGTGCTGGTTGCTGGGACATTTCAACCTGCTGGATGCAGACTGGAAAGTTCCATCTGCAGAATCAGAAAGAAGTAGAGAGATCATGGATGCCTTACAAAGTGCTCTGCCCAGACAAATGGTGACAGAACCCACGAGGGGAGGAGCGATGCTGGATCTGGTGCTCACAAATGAGGAAAGTGTGTCTAATGTCTAAGTGGGTGCCCACCTGGGCAACAGCGATCATCAAACAGCTTGAGTTTTGAGCGGTTGCCCTCCACTTTAGCTGTTATATCAAACCAAAGTCATGGATTTGAAACATGCTGACTATAGAAAAATGAGGGAATACCTGAAGAAAGAGCTAACGGGTTGGGAGAACATACGAGAAGTGGAAAGGTAGTGGGTCCAGGCAGGGCCGTGCCTAGGGTCTCTGGCGCCCCCCTGCAGCCTATCAGTTGGCGCCCCCCCCTGCAGACTATCAGTTGGCGGCGGCGGCGGCGCCCCCCCCCCCCCCCCCCCCCCGTGAAAATGATCGCTCACCACTTGCCACACTGACAGGAATTGTCAGCAATATTCTTAGAAACAAATTGCTATACATTGCAAAATAAGATAGCAGATGTAAATTCTCAAAGTGGACATATTCCAAACACTAAAATGAAAATAAAATGATTTTTTTTTCTACCTTTGCTGTCTGGTGACTTTCTTTTTCTGATCATGCTAGCCCAGTATCTGATTCTGCTGCTATCCGTCCTCTTAACTCCGTTTCCAGGGCTTCCTTTCCATTTATTTCTTTCCTTTCCTCCTTTCTTCTTCATTTCTGGTCCTCAGCTTCTGCCTATTTTCTTCATCCATGTGCAGTTTTTCTCCTCTCTTCCTTTTCCCTCATTTCATCTCCTTCATCTCTCTTCCCTCCCCTCTATGTCCAGCAATTTCTCCTCTCCCTGAGCCCTGCCCTCCCATCCATGCTCCTCTGTCCCCTGCCCCCTCCATTCATCCCTATCCAGCAATTCCCCTCTCTCCCTGAGCCCTGCCCTGCAATCCATATCCATCCATCCCCTCCATTCATCCCTATCCAGCAATTCCCCTCTCTCCCTGAGCCCTGCCCTCCCGAGCCCTGCCCTCCCAATCCATGCACATCCATGCTCCTCTGTCCCCTGCCCCCTCCATTCATCCCTTTCCTGCAATTCCCCTCTCTCCCTGAGTAATGTAGGAGTGAGGCTGGGTCAAATTCCTCTTTGCCTTTCTGTTTCATCAGCTCTTATTTTCCTTTCCTTACTCTCCCCTCCTTCGTTCCTCCGAGTCTAGCTTGTTCTCTTCCCATCCCCCCTCCCCCCCCAGAAATTTCCTCCTTGCCTTGTATTTCTTTTCCCCAGCTGGCCTGGTTGGTTCCACGTTCCAGTTCCCCCAACTGCAGCCTCAATGTAACTTTTTCTTTATCAATATTACAATTAACAACAAGTGTAGGCCAGCCAGCCATAATGAAACGTTAAGGCGAAACCGTCCTTACCAATGCCAATGATGTCCTGACCTTGTCCACCACTCTCTCTAAAAAACCAAAACAAAATGAATGCCGATGCGGCGGACTTGCGGAGCGCTGCAGGAGCGGGCAGCAGCAGCAGCTAATCATCCAGTGATCCAGCAGTGGCGCCGGCTCTCCTCTCTCAGCAGTCAGTGCACTCAACGCGTCGTCGTCGTCCTTCGGAGTCGGACTGCCTGCGAGGCTTCAGGCGCGATGACGTCACGCTGGGGCGGTGCTAACAGCCTAAACAGATGAACGACGCAGCGCACGGGAAGGCAGAAGCCAGAGCGAGCCAGCAGCGCATGCGCATATAGGCGCCAACGCGAGAGAGGTTTGTAATGTGTTTTTTAATTTTATTAAACACAGCACTGACTCGGCAGGCGGTGGCGGCGCCCTTGAACATGAGGCGCCCCCCTGCCATGCTTACCTCGCTTACCGGGTTAGCACGGCCCTGGGTCCAGGCTGAAAGGAGCTATAAATATGGCTACTAATTGCTATGATTCTACTGAGACAGGCAGGGGAATGACTGGGACTTGCTTCTGATTGACCTGTCAAGGATTGAGCTGACGTCTGAAGCTGCAGACGTCAGAAGTCAGACCTTATTTAAACTTACCTCTTCCTACAGTGGACGCTCTAACGTTATTTCCTTTCAGCTGAGCTCTGGTTCTGTTGCTTAGTCTGTGCTCGTGGCATAGTGTGTATTCCTTGGAGTTTGCTTGCTCTCCTCTTTGTTTGTGGTCTCTGTGTTTGCTGGTTGTAACCAGCGTTTCCTTGATTGCTTCACTGCAGTGCAGCTGGGTCTGTTGTATCTCCTCTACCTCGTTTCTCCCTGCCTGGCTGTGGTGTTGATTTGTCTGTGGTAAGCTCCTTCCTGCTTTGTTTGTTTAGTTTCCCTCTACTCTGATTTAACCCTTTATGTGCAGTGCTTGGTATTTGTCTTTTGTGAGCCCTGCCTCTTTTAGGCAGCCTTTCTCTGGTGTCTGCTTTAACCCTTTCTGTACTCTTGTGAGCCCTGCTTCTTTTCTGTCCTTATATTTGAAAGCAGCCTCTCTCTGTAGTCTGCTTTTGCTTGTTTTTTTATTTTCCTGTGGGCTCTCGCCTTTTCTTGTTTGTGTATTTGATGGCGGTCCTTCCCTCTGTTCTGCTTTTACTCTGGGTGCCCTGTGTCAATTATTTGACTGGGGAGCTCTGTCCTCCTTGCCTGGTTTAGTTAGTTAGAAGCTGCCTTTTCTTTCTGTCTCCTTTTGCCCTTGGCCTGCTTTATTTGTTTTGGCTCTGGGGGGGGTCCTGGCCCTCCTCCGCCTGTGGAATTCTAGCAGTCTGTTTTTCCTGCTCAGCCATTTCTATGGAGCTTCGCTCTTTTAGTTTCCGAGTCTATAGTGTCCTGCTCTGACCCTGGCTTTCCCTTTTTCCCTGTGGGCTCTGCCCTCCGCTACCTGGGTTACTGTGTAGCCTTTGTTTGTATTCTCCCATCTGGTTGTAGTCTGTATCCGCAAGTTTTGTCTGTCGCCCTTCCCTTTGTGTCACTGCCTGGCGCTGTGTGCGCTGCTTGAGCTTCAGTCCCTTCTGGGACCCCTCGTTGTTCTTTTCCCTTCCCTAGTGTATGATTTGGTTCCCGATTGGCCTTGCGGCCCCCCTGAGTGGTCTGTTTCCCTTTTCTGGTGGTGCTTGTTGATTTTCCTGAGTGTGCGGGGCTTTGTGGCCCATGGTATTGCATAGCGCCTGTTTGGTCTATCCTTGGCCTTGGCCAGTGTCCTTCCTAAGCCTCAGCCTGGGCACAAGGGCTCACAAGCAGATTAACACTAATCTTTATGTAAGGAGAGTAAATAAAAGCAAGAGGAAAAGAAAACCAATATGGTTCTCCACGCAAGTAGCTGAGAAAATAAAGGCTAAAGAGTTGGCATTGATGAAATACAGAAAAACTCAAGAAGATGGAACTGAAAGAAGTCAAGAGAGAGATATGTCTGGCAAAAGCGCAAATGGGAGAACAAATGGCTAGAAATGTAAGGAGAGGTGACAAGAATTTTTTCAGGTATATTAGTTAAAGGAGGAAGACTAAAAATGGAATTGTGAGACTGAAAGATGTCAACTGCTATGTGGAGAATGATGAGGAAAAAGCAAACATGCTAAACTAATACGTCTGTTCTGTGTTCACAGACAAGAATTCTGGAGAAGGACCACGATTGACTAGCAAAGGTACATGTGAGAATGGAGTGGATATAGCACTGTTCACAGAAGAAAATGTTTATAAACAACTTGAAAAATTGAAGGTTGACAAAGCCATGGATCAAGACGGGATCCATCCCAAGATATTGGAGCTCAGAGGTTCTGGTGGATTCTCTTAAAATTTGTTTAATAAATCCTCGGAGACAGGGGAGGTTCCTTGGGATTGGAGAACAGCGCGTGCGGTCTCTCTTCACAAAAGTGGTGACAGTAATCTACTTAGATTTCAGCAAAGCCTTTGACGTTGTTCTACATAGGAGGCTCTTGATTAAACTTGGGGGGAAGAGGGGTTGGTGGTTGGGAGGCTAGGATAGGGGAGGGCAGACTTATACGGTCTGTACCAGAGCCGGTGATGGGAGACGGGACTGGTGGTTGGGAGGCGGGAAATACTGCTGGGCAGACTTATACGGTCTGTGCCCTGAAAAAGACAGGTACAAATTCAAGATATGAGTTTATCTTGGGGAAGATCCACTATTTCTGGGATAAGCAGTATAAAATGTTTTGTACTTTTTTGGGATCTTGACAGGTATTTGTGACCTAGATTGGCCACTGTTGGAAACAGGATGCTGGGCTTGATGGACCTTTGGTTTGTCCCTGTATGCAGCGCGTACCAAGGGGGGGGGGCGGTGGGGGCGGTTCCGGGGCAGAGGGAGCATGGAAACGAACGAAGCTGGCTGGCGCGCAGCACCCCCCCAGTGGTATGCACCCGGGGGGGTCTTTCGCCGGGGTGGGGGTGACCTTTCGCCGGGGGGGGGGGTCGCGCTGCACCGGGGGGGGCACTGTACCTGGGGGGCGGGGCGCATCAGCGATCCACCCCGGGTGTCGGCCCCCCTAGGAACGCCACTGCCTGTATGGCAATACTTATGTACTTATATGATATATTTTGGCATAGTTTGCAAATGGATAAATTACAGGGAAGTGTGCCCTTCTGTTCCTTTTCAGTCTGTGATGGAAGTTTACTTCTGATTAGCTTGTGTTTTAAATTGGGTGGCTGTCGGAAGGCCAGTACTGGTGGGGATGGGAATATCTCTTTCAGTAATTCTTCCTCCTGGAGTATAGGTTGTAGATCTCTTATGATTTTCCTCAGTTTTTCCAGCTCTGGATTGTATGTCACTACAAGCGGGATTCTGTCTGTGGATTTTTTCTTTTTGTACTGTAGCAGATTCTCCCTGGGTGTTTTGAGGGAGGAGGCAATATTCTTGGAGATTATTTTGGGGTTGTAGCCTTTCTGTTTGAAGGATTCAGTCAGGCTTTTAAGGTGTCTGTCTCTGTCCCCTGGGTCAGAGCAGATACGGTGGTATCTTGTGGCTTGGCTGTAAATGATGGATCTTTTTGTATGTGAAGGATGGAAGCTGGAGTTGTGGAGGTAGCTGCATCTGTCTGTGGGTTTCTTGTATATAGATGTTTGTATACAGCCATCACTGATTGAGACCGTGGTGTCAACTCTACAAGAAAAAAAGAATAATACAAACCCAAAGGGATGTAACCATGAGGAACATGGAGGAATTACATCCACACCTTGTGAACCAACTTAAAGAGGACCTACATAACATCCAAGGAGAAAAACAATACATTGCTATCCGCAAAAAGGAAATAAAGCTATATTCTCTTCTTCAAAATCAAAGAGAGAGAAACTGCTTATCCTTGAATAGCTATAACTCTGCAGAACCAACATCCCCAGACACCTTGGATACACAGCTGAGGCATGTGAAAATCAGAGCCCAAACAAACCAGGGAATACTGATCACACCTTTACAGATGCAAACCTAATGGGGATAATAAACCTCTCGAACCATCAATTATCACAGCATGAGGTCTCGGTGCTATCCAAAGGGCTCTCATTCTGCCCGTCCAGGGAACTAGATGTAATCCAACTATACTCAGACCTAGAGGAATTCTTTAGAAAAATGCGCCTTAAAACACATTTCTATAATAAAGGGACACCAAACAGACCGGAATACAGTCTTAAACAAAAGAACACTTATTTCACCCCACAGGAGGGACAAAACTACAAGCTGGATAATTACATAGAAAGTTTCAGACATAGGGTGAAATCCCAACTTTCCAACAAACAAAAGAGAATCCTGTACAATCTTACCCCACCAGAAAGAGCGGCCATAAGAACCCTACAAACTAACGAACGCATTATCATCAAACCCGCAGACAAAGGAGGCGCAGTGGTAATTATGGACATACAAAAATACATTGAAGAGCGGCATAGACAGCTCTCAGACAATAAATACTACAGAAAACTAACTGAGGACCCCACACAGGATTACACAAAACAGCTGAAAGACCTTATCAGAACATTTCCTACACAAGCGCAACCTCACCTGAAGAAACTCATACCAAATCAACCTTCCGTGGGCACATTCTACATGCTACCCAAGATCCACAAACCGGGAAACCCTGGCAGACCAATCATATCAGGTATTGGCACACTCACGGAAGAAATATCTGGATTCATAGAGGGAATTCTGAAACCTCTCGTACACAAAACTAACAGCTTCATACAAGACACCACAGACTTTCTGAATAAATTGAAAAATATCAAGCAACTACCACCTAACACCCTTCTGGTCACGATGGATGTAGAATCACTATACAGCAACATTCCACATGCGGATGGCATAGCTGCATGTGGAAGACTCCTAAAAAAATCCACACTGGACCATCAATACTCACCAGAAACTATTACAAAATTAATCAAATTCATTTTAACTCACAACTACTTCCACTTTAACAATGATATCTATCTGCAAATAATGGGCACTGCGATGGGCACCAGGACAGCACCCCAATATGCCAACCTTTTTATGGCTGAGCTGGAAGAGACATTTCTGAATACACACCAGACCAAACCTCTAAAATACTACTGGTACATCGATGACATTTTTATGATTTGGACGGAGGGTGAAGAAACTCTGAAACAATTTTATTCTGCCTTCAATACATACCATCCTACAATCAGATTCAAAATTGACTACTCCCCAGAAAAAGTCAATTTTTTGGACACCACGGTCTCAATCAGTGATGGCTGTATACAAACATCTATATACAAGAAACCCACAGACAGATGCAGCTACCTCCACAACTCCAGCTTCCATCCTTCACATACAAAAAGATCCATCATTTACAGCCAAGCCACAAGATACCACCGTATCTGCTCTGACCCAGGGGACAGAGACAGACACCTTAAAAGCCTGACTGAATCCTTCAAACAGAAAGGCTATAACCCCAAAATAATCTCCAAGAATATTGCCTCCTCCCTCAAAACACCCAGGGAGAATCTGCTACAGTACAAAAAGAAAAAATCCACAGACAGAATCCCGCTTGTAGTGACATACAATCCAGAGCTGGAAAAACTGAGGAAAATCATAAGAGATCTACAACCTATACTCCAGGAGGATGAATTACTGAAAGAGATATTCCCATCCCCACCAGTACTGGCCTTCCGACAGCCACCCAATTTAAAACACAAGCTAATCAGAAGTAAACTTCCATCACAGACTGAAAAGGAACAGAAGGGAACACTTCCCTGTAATTTATCCAGCTGCAAACTATGCCAAAATATTTCACAGGACCCCAAAGTCATCCACAAAGGAGAGATATTCAACATAAAGGGATCTTTCACATGCTCATCTTCCAATGTGGTATATATCATTCAGTGTAAAAAATGTAACAAAGGATGCTATATTGGAGAAACAGGCCAGATGCTTAAGACAAGATTCAATTTACATAGACATCATATGAACAATACTGGTGCCAGCAGGGTTCCCACGCCTGTTGGTCAACATTTTACAGGACCAGGACACTGTACCAGTGACTTCACAGTGAGAATCCTGAAAGGTACTGTAACTTTAAAACCATACAAGAACGTAAGACCTTTGAAGTCAGAATGATTGAATATTTTAACACCCAACAGAAAGGACTTAACAAGGATCTGGGGTTCCTAGCCCATTATAAACCATAAAGCTGTATGTCTCTGTTGATCACCCTCCCCTCACCTATCCACACCCATCCTGTTAGAATATCAATGATATGCTTTGATGTCCCCATGCATACTTCCTACCCACCCCCCTCCTCCCACCCTGTCAGACTGTCATAGTAATGCTTGAATGTTTTCACGTATATACACTGTCAGCTAGCACATTTGCTTATTTCCGATCTGAGGAAGAAGGGCAACCTTCGAAAGCTAATCAAGAAATGTATTAAGTTATGTCCAATAAAAAAGGTATCATCTTATTTTCTTTTCCATGTTTTATTTTGTTTGATTTCTATTGATAACCTTAAGAGTGGACTAACACGGCTACCACACTCCTCTATTATATCTCTGGTATCAAGCTTCTCCTACTAACCTACAAATGCACTCGATCTGCAGCCCCTCCTTATCTCTCTACCCTCATCTCCCCTTACGTCCCCACCCGTAACCTCCGCTCCCAAGACAAATCCCTCCTTTCAGTACCCTTCTCCACCACTGCCAACTCCAGGCTCCGCCCTTTCTGCCTCGCCTCACCCCATGCTTGGAACAAACTCCCTGAGCCCATACGCCAGGCCCCCTCCCTGCCCATCTTCAAATCATTGCTCAAAGCCCACCTCTTCAATGTCGCCTTCGGCACCTAACCATTACATCTCTACTCAGGAAATTTAGACTGCCCCAACTTGACATTTCGTCCTTTAGATTGTAAGCTCCTTTGAGCAGGGACCGTCCTTCTTTGTTAATTTGTACAGCGCTGTGTAACCCTAGTAGCGCTCTAGAAATGTTAAGTAGTAGTAGTAGTAGTATTTGAATTCCAGTGCTGTTACATGTTTATATTTTTTATACTATTTCATGGTAATTCTATTATTAGTTTTAAATTTGCTGTTCTTATGTTTATCTCATTTATTATAATTATATTTATTCTTGGTTATTTTGCTATTGTTATGCTATTAACAAAATTGTAAGGTATGATAAACTGTACCTGCTATACAACTGCCTTGGGTGAATATCTTCATAGTGGCAGTTAATGAATCCCAATAAATAAGAGGTCCTGCAGCAGAATTTGAACTGACTTGCCTGGTTACTAGCCCAGTGTTCTAACCACTAGGCTACCTCTCCTGTACTTAGTTCTAAGGCTGCTGAAAATCCATCCAAGTCTTCTCAGTCTACATGTGCAACTCCCTATTATATATGCATAGGTCAGACTAAGCTTTGAAACTGTAGTCCAATGTTTTGAAGCTTTTAAACTGTGCAGGACGCAATTCATAGACTTAACCACATAGTGGCACTGCAACCTAAGACACTGGAAGAGTTTGTTTGTGTCGCCAATCTCCCAGTCTTACCAGAGAGGCACAGCTACATTATTCACCACTTCAGGAACAAGAATTTATATCCTCCATTAACATAGCCTAGTACACACTGAAAGAAAGGGACAAGAGATAGTACACACAGTGACCAAATTAGAGAGCTTAAAGAAAGCCAGCTCTGTCTGGGATGGGAAAAAGCATTCATTTTTGGTATAAAAACTCACCCACCTCCAAGCTGGTTCCCATGAAGAGAAAAGAGGAATACGTTTTGTGAAAAGGTTTTATTTTCTAGCCTGGATACCAGAAAAATGTACCTTCATGCAAAGTTGTTAAACGGAAAGTTAGGCCATGTGCAACATTCCAACAGATAGTATCCTACTCAGAGCCAAAAAGGTAGACAGGGTCTGCTGCACAAAATCCACCATAGGAAAAATCACTATCCTTTTCGCAAATAGTGCAGTTTCCCAACAGCATCCTTCTCCAGTTCTCATTGCCAACAGAGAAACAGCGGCAGCTCCTCTCTCACACTTTGACCTGTGTAGAGAGTGTCTGACACTTGGGCAACTTGCAGACTCCTGGAGTTCTGATGATACATATGGGCTTCAGGATACACAGGGACATTCTTGGTGGTGGTAGTTGTGGTGGAGGCACTACACTTAAAATCTGAAATCCAGTATTCAGAGAGACTTGCATTGCTACTGCTTTAGCTGCACCTGTATGTTACTACTCATACTGTACCTCTGCTTTGGTAGGGCTGGATTCGGTAAATGGCACCCAAAGTTAGGTGGTGCGAAGAATCTGCTCTAAGTGAAAAGAAGAAAGAGCAGTACTTCAAGACACCCAAAGAACAGAATGAACAGCTGATTCAAGAGCTCATGAGAGAGCAGCACCCTGAAACACCCAAAGTACAGCATGAAAGCAGGTGCAAGTGCTCAGGAGACAAATGTACCCTGAAACACCCAAAGTACAGGGTGAACAGCTGATGCAAGTGCTCAGAGCTGCACCCTGAAAAACTCAAAGTACAGCATGAATAGCTGATGCAAGTGCTCAGGAGAGAGCTACACCCTGAAAAACCTTAAACACTCAAAGTACAGCATGAATAGCTCATGCAAGACAGGAGAGGAGAAAGCGGTATCCCGATGTAGCATGATATGAGTTTAATTGTCAGAGTTATTGATTTTGCTGGATCAGATACAAATGTTATATATATAAAATATACAGCTGCAAAGACTTATTGCAACAGTATCAGATAAATTGCTCTGACCATCACACTCCCATCTAACAACAACTAGCTGGGACGATACCTAAGTCCATCAACTTAGGCATCCATCTCCAAAGAACAAAAATCTGAAAATGAGCAGCAATCACAGAGACTGGAGTTAACAAAAACAGTGAAGCCACCTATTCTCAGATAATGACTCAGAGACTGAAAGCCCATCTACCCACCTAATCTGACAAAAGAAGCCCACCTACCCTCAGACAATGACTCTTTTAATTCTGTATGTGTATCTACCAGCAGATGTCCACACAGAAAGTCTTATGATGTCATTAAGCATGTGACCAGTTACCATGCTCTATCTCAAAACTAGATGGAATCAGTTTTCAGCTATCCCTGAGTTTTCATTGGATCGAGTACACCCCACCTGTGTACTCCCCTGAGTACACTCCAGCCTGTGGTCCAACAAGAGATTATAAAAAGCCTGGAAAATTCTCTCTTCACTTTCTGCCACTCCTGTGGATCTTCACTGAGCCTTGCTGGACTTCACACACATCCAAGATAAGACTTTCTCCAGGCTCCAGCAACAACTCTGCAACAAAAAGACTTCTTTTCCAGCAAGGACCTCCTTCATCACTCCAACCAACAGCCTCCATCAAAGTGAGTTACCATTAATCCAGCCTAATTTATAATTCAGACTTTCTATCTCGAAAAGCACATTTCCCTTGCGAAAGACCTCTAAAAACTGCCTCTCTCTTTTAAAATTATTACATTACCTGTATTGTAAATAAACATTTTAAAGTTAAAAATATGGTCTCTGTGTTCTGAGCACATGTCCTTAAACCTTACAGTGCAGGTTAATGTAATTCAACAAATATATTAGTTCATTCCCCTTTTCTTACATATTATTATTCTTATCATATTACATTACAGTTAATTGGTGGAGAATATAATACAATTATCTTACACCAAGACACAAAAGCATGAATATGGGATAAACAGCTGAAGAGAAACTTCTGAAGAAGAGGCAGCAACACCCTGAGACAAGAAAATTATGAATACTGCTCAAATAGTAATACCAAATGTAGTCAGCACTGTACAGTGATAAGTATTCAAGTATAATATGCCCCTACTCCAATCAGCTTATAATCTAATTCCCGAGGCAATGGAAGATAAAGTGACCTGCCCAAGACACAAAAAGAATCAGTGAGAGCAGCAAGATTTGTTTATTCATATATTTGATATACTGCATTTCATACACGTCATAGCAATTTACAAGCTACAAAAGGTAAGAAGAGGAAAAAGCAAAAGGGTTGGCTGCTGGCTGTCCCAAGGATACAATTTAAGAAGAGATCTCATCAAAGGCGCTGCTGACAAACTATGGGCTCAAAATTCAGAGCGAGTTAATCCAGCTAGAGAGGCTCTGGCCCACTTAACTCACTCTGAGCTGCCCAACTACCGAAATTCAGCGGCACTAAATCGGGTAGTGCCACTGAATATTGTCTCTGACCGCTCACCAAAAAACTGGACAGGTCAGGGGCAGTACAAGGGGTGGCACTGGGGAGCAGCTCGGATTATGTGGGTGCTGGCACTTGCAATGCTCAGCGAGAGGTCGCAGCAGCCATTTTGAATAGCCACCACAAGGACAGCAGCAAGGGAGCTGTACTCCTACTCCTGACCCCACACTGGACCACCAGGAAGACAGGTATGCCTGGGGAGGGGGGACCTACATAGACATTGGAGGGGGTTGAGGGTGGGAGGCTCATTCAGGGAAGGGAGGGGAGGGGTGTTGATGGTCATGGGAGGGGGCAGGGAAGAAAGGGGCCTTAAACTGGGGGGGGGGGGGGTAGAGGAAGAGGGCTGTGGGGGACCACAGTGTGAAACAGAAGAGTCGTGTGGGTGCTGGCCTGATATTCAGTGATGCCGTGTTCACACTATGGTAGAAGTCCAAAAATCCGGACTGCTGGGGGATCAGATCAGTCCAGATTTTTGGATTTTCTGGATTCTCAGAAAAAAAAGAAGGACTAAAGAGCTGAACAGTGTCTCTGTGTCTCACTTCCCCTTCTAGGGTCTCCCGTCACTTTCTCCTTACTCTTCGAGCATCCTTGGTGCCCAAAGAAGGGGCCCATGCCTCCCAAGGTCCCTTTGTTGCTACACCGCCCCCTTCATTTTCTCCTTTCCTCCCTCCTCGCACAGTCAGGCATTTTTTCCCTACCCACTGTCTGCTTGTTCTCCGATGCCCTACCCCCCCTGTAATTATGCCTCCCTTCCCCCCAATCCCACACAGGCATCTTTTTTTCCCCACACCGGCTCTGTCCGCTCGCTCTCACCTTTTTCTGAAGTCTTCATACTGCAGCGTCAGTGGCAGCTGCACTCACAGGTTGCCTCCAGCACTCACCGTGCCTTTCCCAGCAGACTCATCCCACCCTTCTGGCAACAGAAAGTTGCATCAGAAGGAGATGGGGCAGGACAAGTCAGAGGGGAAAGACACAGTGAATGCCAGAGGCAGCCTGTGTGAGGTTGCCACTGGTGCTGCAGTATGAAGACTTAAGAAAAAGTTGAGTGAATGGGCAGAGCTGATGTGCGGAACAAAGATGCCTGACTGTGCAGGGAGGGAGGGCAGGAGGGAGACGTAGCCACGAGAGGGCCTCAGAGAGCAAGTGGCAGGGCCGTGTGTAGAGATCAAGACGGCTGATTGTGCAAGGAGTGAGGAGTAGTCACAGGGGTGGCCTTGGATAGCAAGCAGGCAGGATGGGAGGGTGACCAAATTCTCGGGCGGGCCGAAATTCGCAATTTCAAGAGGTCTGGATTCTCAGGTGGTCTGGATTACTGGAAGCTGGATTTTTGGACTTTTACTGTTTTGTTTTTTTTTGTTCTGGCACTGAGGAAGTAGTTTCCCCCCTGGTACACGGCAATCTGTCCAGCCCTTCAGCTTGCATATCCCAAAGCTGACCCTGCCTGCTTCCTCCCTTGGGCAATGGCAGCCCAGTTAGGGAGTCTGTTGGTCCTGTCCTTCTGCATGTCAACATTTCTTCTCTGTCTTCTGCAAGCTCTCTCCAGACCTCCTTCTCTAACTCCCTGAGAAGAAAGAAGAATTTGGATCTTTCTCACTGACTGCTTACTAACACTATGGTTGCAACATGTGGGATCTTACTTTTGGAGTGTGCCTTGGGCATGCTATTACTAAACCATAGGGCTGCATTTAATGGAATGAACCCATGGTTGAATTAGCCTGCTCTGAAAAGCAGAACAAGTAGGCCACCCTATCAGGAGGTGATATTTATATATATTACCTTTTATGGAGGCCTGTGACTTGTCATGGAGTGGAATACCAGCCAGCTTATTTTCGAAAGAGAAAGACGCCCATATTTTGACCTAAATTGGAAGATGGGCGACTTTCTCCCTTGTGCGACCAAATCGGTATAATCGAAAGCCGATTTTGGTCGTCTTCAACTGCATTCCGTCACAGGAACGAACAAAGTTGACGGGGGCGTGGCGAAGGTGTGGCAAAGGCGGGACTGGGGCGTGGTTATTGGCCGGGGAGAGATGGGCGTCTTTAGCTGATAATCGAAACAAGAAGGGCGTTTTTGACGAGAATTTGGTCCGCTTTATTTGGACCCTTTTTTTTCAGGTCCAAGTCCCAAAAAAAGGGGCCCCAACTGACCAGATGACCACCAGAGGGAATCTGGGATCACCTCCCCTGACTCCCCCAGTGGTCACTAACCCCCTCCCACCAAAAAACAACCCAAAAAAACTTTTTTTTCCAGCCTCTATGCCAGCCTCAAATGCCGTACCCACCTCCATGACAGCAGAATGTGTTCTATCCTGTGACAGCCTTTCCCTGGTTCTGATGTGGCTCTCAGGTGAGTGTGACACCTTTTCTGTTATGCGCACTGCAGAGTCACATCAGCAATGCATTGTGGTGGGTATAGGGTATTGGGCTCCGTGATTCCAGTAGCTTGTGTTAAATGCTCACGATGTTGGTAGTTGGTAGGCTCTACTCCCATGGTGCTTTCCCCCCTGCTTACTGGGTCAGAGTATGCCCTGTTTTGTTTCCGGTAATCCATGAGGTAGTGGCCATTTTTGTAACACAGTTTTAGATCCCTTTCATGTGTTAGCCATGTTACAGCACTTACTGTAGTTCTTCCCTTGAATGTTGCTGAAAGAGGGCATTGTACAGCATTCTGCCAGCTCTGACCTACTGCTAATCTCAGTACCAGGAAGACTCTTTGCCAGTGGGGCACAACCTCTGATCTGCAGTTAACTGTGAGTAAACGTGCTTATTCAAATAAAGGACTTTTTCAAAGAGATTAGTCTTCAGGTGTCAACTGGTGTGCCAAGGTTATACAGCAGCAACAAGTCCTAGAGGCCTGCATGTATGCAGGTCCCTGGAGCACTTTTAGTGGGTACCGCAGTGCACTTCAGGCAGGCGGACCCAGGCCCATCCCCCCTACCTGTAACACTTGTGCTGGTAAATGGGAGGCCTCCAAAACCCATTGTACCCACATGTAGGTGCCCCATTCACCCCTAAGAGCTATGGTAGTGTTGTACATTTGTGGGTAGTGGGTTTTGGGGGAGGGGGTTGGGGGCTCAGCACCCGTGGTAAGGGAGCTATGCATATGGGACCGTTTTCTGAAGTCCACCGCACTGACCTCTAGGGTGTACAGTTGGTGTCCTGGCATGTCAGGGGGGCGAATGTACTACGAATCCTGGCTCCTCCCACAACCAAATGGCTTGGATTAGGACGTTTCTGAGCTGGGCGTTTTTATTTTCCATTATCGCTAAAAAAAACAAACGCCCAGCTCACAAATGACTAAATCCATGGCATTTTGGTCCGTACAAACCGTATTTTCGAAACGAAAGATGGACGCCCATTTTTTTCGAAAATACGGTCTGTCCCACCCTTTCACGTACCCATTCTCGGACATAGACGCCCATGGAGATGGGCGTTCGCGTTCGATTATGCCGCTCCAGGCCTCCATTAACAAAGAGTCATGGAGGCATATTTTCAAAGCACTTTGGGAGGCTAAGTTCCATAGGTTTCTATGGAACTTTGGGAGGCTAAGTGCTTTGAAAATGAGCCTCATGGTCTTCTGTTAGGGGACTGGCACTATATCTGGACATAGCATCTGAAGTAATGAATTAGAACAATTAGCTAATACTAGAAAAATATGGTACCAAGTCCAGTGTGACTATGAGCTATTTTATGCTGACGAGATTAAAAGAATATGAAAATTGCTTCCTAGGCTTGGAAGATAACTGGGCACAGCTGTTGCCAAGGAGATCTCTGTTCATTTACAACAGTGCTAATCTGTTACTTAGGCCTTCAGGGCCTGCTACTGATGCAGAGAATTTTATTTTTATTTATTATTAGGATTTATTTACCACCTTTTTGAAGGAATCTACTCAAGGCGGTGTACAGTAAGAATAAATCAAACAGAAGCAATAGACAATTACAGCAGTATAAATATTCAAATAATACAAAGTATGGCATAGTATACTACTTACAATGTCAACATAATAGAAACATTTTAATTGACAGCGTAGGTAGGGTATAAGCAAAGATGGAACAAATAGATAGGTAAGAGAGTAAGAGGAGTTAGAAAATAAGGTGACTAATTTAAAGAAAAGTGCACATGAGGTCAGAGAGCTGGTTAAATATTAACTGAGCTAGGGTAGGAGTGGATAAGCAAGTCCTGCTGCAGTATGTGCAGCCCATGTCACTCCTTGTGTGTGTGAGTGACACTAACGAGTCAGTTACTTCTTCCATTAAAAGCCTGGTTGAAGAGCCAAGCTTTCACCTGCTTCCTGAAGTAGGAGATAGTCTTGTGTTAAGCTGAGGCTTTCAGGCAGTGCATTCCAGAGTGTGGGGGCTACTCCGGAGAAAGCTCATTTGCGGGTATCACATCATTTAATGTCTTTTGGAGAGGGTGTGGTTAGTCCTTGAGAGGATCAATGGCGTAGGAAGGGCAGGGCGGTGGGGGTGGTCCGCCCCGGGTGTCAGCGGGTGGGGGTGGGGGTGCTCCGGACAGCCCTCGTCTCCTGCCATTACCCTTCGTTTTTTTTTTTTAATCCATTGCAGCGACGCAGGCAGCGCTTCGCGTCTGCCCTGCGTGTGCTGTGAAGAGAGAAAATCACCTCGCTGGCGTCGGGCCTTCCCACGTTGTGTCCCGCCCTCGAGGAAATAGGAAGTTACCTCAGAAGAGGGCGGGACACAACACGGGAAGGCGCGACGCCAGCGAGGTGATTTTTTTCTCTTCACAGCACACACAGGGCAGACGCGAAGTGCTGCCTGCGTCGCTGCAATGGATTAAAAAAAAAAACGAAGGGTGATGGCAGGAGACGAGGGCTCTGTTGGCTCTCCATAAGGGGGGACAGGACCGGGTCGTGGGGGGGGGGGTCAGATGGGAGAGGGGGAGCTCAGAGGGGAGAAGGGGAGTGCTCAGATGGGAGAAGGGGTGGGGGTGTTCAGAGGGGAGAAGTGGATTGGGGAGGGTGGGGGAGCCCGC
Source organism: Microcaecilia unicolor (assembly GCF_901765095.1). Classification (NCBI taxonomy): domain Eukaryota; kingdom Metazoa; phylum Chordata; class Amphibia; order Gymnophiona; family Siphonopidae; genus Microcaecilia; species Microcaecilia unicolor. The sequence goes on from NC_044044.1 coordinate 54,119,992, forward strand.
CCAGATGGGTGCTCAGAGGGGAGAAGGGGATTGGGAAGGGGTGGGGGAGCCCAGAGGGGAGAAGGGGATTGGGGGGGGGGGGGGGGGAGGGAGGGGGAGCCCAGAGGGGTGCTCAGAGGGAAGAAGGGGATTGGGGAGGGGTGGGGGTGCTCAGAGGGGAGTGCTCAGATGGGAGAAGGGGTCTGAAGCTGGAACTGGGGTCTGACAAGGAGCAAGAGGGAAAATGGGTCCATGCCTGGGGCAGGTGGGAGAATGGGTCTGGGGCTGAAAAGGGGGGATGCAAGGCATGTGGTGGATGAAGGGGGCTGGAACTGGGGGCTGAAAAGGGGATAGGGAGAAGTGGCTGGGGGCTGAAGCTCGGGACTAATGGAAGAAAAGGGCTGGGGACTGGTGGGATAGTGGGGCTGAAAAGGGGGGGCAGGTGGGAGATGTGGGCTAGGGCTGGAACTAGGGGCAGGTGGAATAAGGGGGCTGGAACTGGGGGCTAAAAAGAGGGGGCAGAGAGAGAGGGGACAGACCCTGGATGGAAGGGGGGAGTGTGAGGGACAGTGGCGTAGCCACAGGTGGGCCTGGGCCCACCCATTTAGTGCTCAGGCCCACCCAACAGTATCACACATTTAGTGGTAGCTGATGGGGATCTCAAGCTCGGCCAGCTGAAGACTTCCCCCTGATGGTAACAAAAACGCTACTCTCCACGATACTGGCACCTGCACACGCTCAGTTTTCAGTGCATGCCTGCTGCATACTGCCAAGGTGGAAAGAAGCATTTTCCTGCCAGCTGAAATATTTTTTTTGTGGTGGTTGGAAGGGGGGAGAACACTTGGTGCCCACCTACTTCTTGCCTAGGCCCACCCAAAATTTGTTGTCTGGCTACGCCCCTGTTGAGGGAGGGCAGACCCTGGATGGATGGGAGAGGGAGGGCAGACGGATTGAAGGGGCAGAGAGAAGGGGCAGATGGTGGGTGGAAGGCGGAGAGAGAAAGAGGGCAGACTGGGGCAAAGTGGATGGAAGGGGCAGAGATAGAGGGCAGATGTGGATGGAAGGGAGAGAGAGAGGGCAGATGTTGATGGAAGAAGGCTGGAGAGATGGCAGACTGGGGCAGATGGTGGATGGAAGGGGCAGAAATAGAGGGCAGACAGTGGATGGAAGGGAGAGAGAGGGCAGACAGTGGATGGAAAGGGCAGAGAGAGAGGGCAGACACTGGAGGGCAGAGAGAGAGCGCAAAGACAGATGCTGGATGGAAGGAAGACTGTGAAAAGATGAGGAAAGCAGAAACCAGAGACAACAAACTGTAAATAAAATACATATTTTTATTTTTTTGCTTTAACATGTAAATAAGGCAATCTTTTTATTGGACTAATTTTAATACATTTTGACTTAACTTTCAGAGAACAAAACCCCCTTTCTCAGGTCAGGATAGGATACTGTAACAGCACTATACTGTATTGACCTGAGGAAGGAGATTTTGGCCTCTGGAAGCTAAATGGAAGTCCAATAAAATGGTATTTTATTTTCTGTATTTGTTTTATTTCTATTTGTTAATTTGTAAAGTGGTGATTGGTATGTGTTAGTTTATTCAAATTTACATCTGCTTTCTTTATATTTTGCACAGTACTAGGGGACATTTTCTGTTTCTGTGGTGTTGCATTGTATGCAGAGTCTGGCATCGGGGGTTCAGTTTAATTTTTGTCTAAATAGAAAGTTTATTATTACTTTTTCTATAGTGGATTAGGGTGTATCTGTGTTTGTGAAAAAGACATGCCTTTCGGTTCGCATTGACTGCAGGATCGACGATCTGTACTAATCTGTCTGTTTTCATTTTACAATAGGTGAATTGATGTTCTACTGTTCACTGTAGTGTTTAAGATGCTTTTCTTTTCCTTGTGTGACTCATACAAATTACTGCTTATGGTATGGTATAATAGCTCTATATAAAGGTCCTGAGTGTTTTGTATTCTCGGTATGCCTAGTACTGGATTTGGGGGGGGGGGGGTGTTAAAAAATGACCGGCCCCGGGTGTCAACTACCCTAGCTATGCCAATGGAGAGGATCTTAGTGTCTTTGGAGGTGTGTAGAGGATAATCCTATTCTTCAGGTACTCGGGGCCTTTTCCTTTAAGGGCCTTGAAGATCTGACATATTTTAAATTTAGCCCTGTATTGTACTGGTAGCCAGTGAAGTTTTTGCAGAAATGGTATGATAGGAAATCTAGACTGCCCCAATTTGACTGCCCCTACTTGACTGACTGTACATTTGTCCTTTAGATTGTAAGCTCTGTGCGCAGGGACTGTCCTTCTATGTTAAATTGTACAGCGCTGCATAACCCTAGTAGCGCTTTAGAAATGTTAAATAGTAGTAGTAGTATGTGGTCATGTCACTTGCAGATGACACAAAATTATTCAGGGTCATCAAGTCGCAGGAGGAGTGTGAAAGATTACAGGTGGACCTTGCGAGACTGGGAGATTGGGCACACAAGTGGCAGATGAAGTTCAATGTTGACAAGTGCAAAGTGATGCATGTGGGTAAAAGGAGCCCGAATTACAGCTATGTCATGCAAGGTTCCGCGATAGGAGTCACAGACCTAGAAAGGGATCTGGGAGTCATCGTTGATAAGACGTTAAAAACTTCTGCTTAGTGTACTGCGGCGGCTAAGAACGCGCACAGAATGTTGAGTATTATTAGGAAAGGGATGGAAAACAAACACAAGGACGTTATAATGCCATTGTATCGCTCCTCGAATATTATGTCCAATTCTGGTTGCCACATCTCAAAAAAGATATAAAGGAATTAGAGAAGGTGCAGAGAAGGGCGGCGAAAATGATAAAGGGAATGGAACGACTTCCCTATGAGGAAAGGTTGAGAAGGTTAGGGCTCTTCAGCTTCGAGAAAAGGCGGCTGAGGGGTGATATGATAGAAGTCTACAAGTTAATGAGCGGAGTACAGCGGACAGATGGGAAGCGTTTGTTTACACTTTCAAACAACAACAAAACCAGGGGACACAAGATGAAGCTAGAATATGGTAGATTTAAAACAAATAGGAGAAAGTTTTTCTTTACTCAGTGTGTAGTTAGACTCTGGAACTTGCTGCCGGAAAATGTAGTGACAGCAGCTGGCCTTACAGAATTTAAAGGGGGTTTGGACAGATTCCTGAGGGAAAAGTCCATTGAACATTACTAAGAATTAAGTTGTTTTTTTGGGGGGGGGAGGGGTTGCCGGGTTCTTGAAGCCTGGATTGGCCGCTGTCGGAAGGATGCTGGGCTTGATGGACCCTTGGTCTTTTCCCGGTATGGCGGTGCTTATGTACTTCTATTAGTATTGCTACAGCATTCTGAATTAATTGGAGCTGGTGCAGTCCCTTTGTAGTCAACCTGCTGCTCCTTGTGATCTTGGGCAAGTCACTTAATCCTCCATTGCCTCAGGTACAGACTTAGATTGTGAGCCCTCCTGGGACAGAGAAATATCCAGTGTACCTGAATGTAACTCAGGTACTGAAAAAGGTGTGAGCAAAATCTAAATAAATAAATAAAATGAACCTGTTGTAGAGTGCATTACAGTAATCCACTCTTGACATTATCATGGCATGCACAACTGGGATAAGATTTACCATCTCTATGGTAGAGAGGCAGCGTAGCTGTTGCAAAGAGTAGAAGCAGCTTATGAAGGTTGCTTGGAATTAGGGAATCAGAGTAAGTGTTAAATCTAACTGTATTCCAAGGTTCCTGACTTGTGATTTGAGGGGGAGTTCATACTTCCCAAAAGAGTTTTTGGTGTCAGGTATGTATCCACTTGTATTAGGGACCTAGAGAAGCTTGGTTTTACTTGGGTTCAGGCAAAGTTTGTTGTGTTTAGCCCATTCTTGAATTGCTGTTAGACAGGTAATCAGTTTATTCAGAGCTGTAGGCAAGTCAGGTTCAATGAGTATGAGTAGCTGCACATCATCCGTGTAGATGTAGAACCGAGTGTCCATTGACCAAATCAGCTCAGCTAGTGGCTTATTGAACAGAATAGGTGACAGTGTCGATCCTTGTGGTACCCCACCGGTCAGTGCCCATGGTGGTGATGAGGTTCTGCCAAACATTATGGATTGTTGCCTTAGGATCTGAACCAATCAAGTACTGTTCTCTTGGTACCTATTTCTGTCAGTCATGCTAGCATATCAGTGTGCTGCTGCGGCTCGGAAAGCGAATATAATGTTGGGTATTATTAGGAAAGGTATGGAAAACAAGTGTGAGGATGTTATAATGCCATTATATCGCTCCATGGTGCGACCGCACCTGGAGTATTGTGTTCAATTCTGGTCGCCGCATCTCAAGAAAGATATAGTGGAACTGGAAAAGGTGCAGCAAAGGGCGACTAAAATGGTAGCAGGGATGGGACGACTTCCCTATGAAGAAAGACTAAGGAGGCTAGGGCTTTTCAGCTTGGAGAAGAGACGGCTGAGGGGAGACATGATAGAGGTATATAAAATAATGAGTGGAGTGGAGTGGAACAGGTGGATGTGAAGCATCTGTTCACGCTTTCCAAAAATACTAGGACTAGGGGGCATGCGATGAAACTACAGTGTAGTAAATTTAAAACAAATCGGAGAAAATGTTTCTTCCCCCAACGCGTAAACTCTGGAATTCGTTGCCGGAGAACGTGGTGAAGGCGGTTAGCTTGGCAGAGTTTAAAAAGGGGTTAGACGGTTTCCTAAAGGACAAGTTCATAAACTGCTACTAAATGAACTTGGGAAAAATCCACAATTCCAGGAATAACATGTATAGAATGTTTGTACGTTTGGGAAGCTTGCCAGGTGCCCTTGGCCTGGATTGGCCGCTGTCGTGGATGGGATGCTGGGCTCGATGGACCCTTGGTCTTTTCCCGGTGTGGCATTATGTTACCACCCCTCTCGGCTGGACTGTAGTGATGTGCTCCCAGATACCTGATGTTTGTAGTCGTGGCGAATATCCAGGGAACACACACTCACAGCCGAGGGAGTGGAACAAATAAACTAACCTCGTCCTTTACTCTCAAAGAATAAAGGAGGAAAAGAAGCTAAATTTAGGATTTGTTCCTGAACTGGAAGAACCGCACCTTCAGATTTACAAATTATCTTTTTCTTTATTGAATACAAATGCAAGCAAATTTTCATTCAAATAAACTCAAATTCACAATTAGTGTGAGGCTTAATAGAATTGCAATAACATATTCAACATTCAAATGTAGAACTACATGTATACCCTTAACTTTGTCTGTTTCACCTAAAAAGGCAGAAAAGAACCTTTTCAGATAAGTATTTAAAATGTCTTATCAAAATCAGATATTTATGGTTATTCTCTTTCCTGATGTAAAAATTGGTCTCTTTGTGTGCACTATTGGTGTTTTTGCAGGGGTCTCATGGATTTTTAATATCTGATGGTCTGTTCCTTTGTTTTCCCTTAAAATGTTGTGAGAAAAAAAAATAATATATTCCATTCAACACCCTTGGCAATGTCACTTAGCTGTAGTTGAATTTACTTAGATGATGTCTTTCTTGCTTTGGAGCTCATCTGGAAATCCTTCAGCGGATGATCTACAGAATTCTTCTTCCTAAAACCTCACTTACAAAGAAAATAAATGGAGGCAAAGCCCTAGAACTGCCTGAGCTGGATCAGGAATGGACTCTACTCTGGTGACAATTAATCAGTTCTCAATACTGTGGCCACACTCTCTAATTGAAATAAAATAAGTTAACGGTTTTCTCACTACAAAAACCTATTTCTCACTGTTGATTCCCTGTTCTAAATGCTCCAGCAGACTTTAGCACTGCATTCAGAACCATCACACGGTACACAGTCCCTATTCCAATGATGTTTCAACATTTCATCTCACAAGCCCCACTCAAATACATAACATTACTCTGCATTGCTATCAGAGCAATCTGGAAAATACAGCAATCATACAAAAGCAGTGCTTAATCTGCTATCTGACAAACCTTGTACTGAACTCAGAACATGTGCACAAAACACACTGCCTGCTAGCAACTTTCTTCAAATCACAGATTCACCTTCGGTCTTCCCTTCAATTCCCTTAGAACTTAACCATTCCATTCACTGCATGCAGAAACATACCTTTGTTTCACTCCAAACCAAACTAAATTTGGTTTAAAACTTCTCACAGCTTTCTAGAAGTACAACTCTCTCTCACCCAGAACACATCAGTTTTCCCCACATGTATTCAGCAACACAGCCATGGAAAAGACAGTCTGGTTCATTTAAGTACTCACTTCTCAGCTCAAATCATCTCATTTTCACTCACTTTTACTATCCAAGTACCCTTTTCCAAGTCACATTTCACTCTAAACTCATAAAATCCATGCCTTAATTCTTACTTTTCACACACTCAGCATACGTTTCTCTGTCTCACTCTCCATGTTCAGCTAACTCTATAAAAAATTTCCAAACTAACTTTAAACCTTTTCCAGCCAGCAGCATCCACCAACACCCTGGAACAGCCCCCCCAGAGTCCCAGGAAAAAAACATTTAATATATGTTACCATCCAGCTTATAATTTAAAAAGAAAAACGCCTGTATTGCGACCCAAATCGGGAGATAGACGTTTATCTCACAAAAACGAATAAAGCGGTATAATCGAAAGCCGAATTTGGACGTTTTCAACTGCACTCTGTCGCGGATGCGGACAAAGTTGATGGGGGCGTGTCAAAGGCGTGGTGAAGGCGGAACTGGGGCGTGGTTATCGGCCGATCAGAGATAGGCGCCTTTCGCCGATAATGGAAAAAAATATGCGTTTTTAGCGAGAATTTAGGGCACTTTTCCTGGACCCTGTTTTTCCACGAATAGGGCCCCAAAAAGTGCCCTAAATGACCAGGTGACCACTGGAGGGAGTCGGGGATGACCTCCCCTGACTCCCCCAGTGGTCACAAACCCCCTCCCACCACAAAAATATGCCGTTTCACAACTTCACCCTCAAATGTCATACCCACCTCCCTGGCAGCAGTATGCAGGTCACTGGAGCAGTTATTAGGGGGTGCAGTGGACGTCAGGCAGGTAGACCCAGGCCCATCCCCCCCCCCCACCTGTTACACTTGTGCTGGTAAATGGGAGCCTTCCACACCGCCCCCCAAACCCACTGTACCCACATGTAGGTGCCCCCCTTCACCCCTTAGGGCTATATAGTAATGGTGTAGACTTGTGGGCGGTGGGTTTTGAGGGGGATTTGGGGGGCTCAACACCCAAGGGAAGGGTGCTATGCACCTGGGAGCTCTTTTACCTTTTTTTTTTTTGTTTTGTAAAAGTGCCCCCTAGGGTGCCCGGTTGGTGTCCTGGCATGTGCACTACGAATCCTGGCCCCTCCCACGAACAAATGCCTTGGATTTATTCGTTTTTGAGCTGGGCGCTTTCATTTTCCATTATCACTGAAAAACAAAAACGCCCAGCTCACAAATCGTCGAATAAAACATGGACGTCTATTTTTTTCAAAAATACGGTTCAGTCCGCCCCTTCACGGACCCGTTCTCAGAGATAAACGCCCATGGAGATAGACGTTTTTGTTCAATTATGCCCCTCCATATATTACAATTACTTATGTACTTATGTACACAGTGTCAAAAGCTGCTGAGAAATCTAGCAGTACTAACACCGAGGCAAATCCCATGTCTTGGTATCTGTGAAGATCATCTAGTACAGATAAGAGGGCCATTTCTGTTCCATAACCAGGTCTGAATCCAGATTGACATGGATCTACCAAGTTTCTCTCTTCTAACCAATCATTGAGTTGAACACAGACTGTTTGTTCTGTAAGTTTCCCTAGAAATGGGATGTTAGATACTGGCCGATAAGTTTTTGTCCTGGTCAAGGTTGGTTTTATTTAGCAAAGGGTGAACCACTGCCCTTTTTAATGCTGTTGTTAGTTGCCCATTAGAAAGAGAGGCATTCACAATTTTTGTGGCACCTTTTATAAGGCCTATACTTTCCTGCTGCACTATCTTGTCAGGCCTCTCAAGGGTAAACTGGATTCGTGAGCCCTTGGACCACTGCCGTAGAGCGGCAGTGACAGGCAAAAACCCCCAACCAGCACTGGGCTAACACACCACAAGACAGGAGCTGCACATGTAGATAAGCAAAGCAGTAACACACTGGACTAGAACACAGGACAGGAACAAGACTTCACCTGCACTTGACCGCCATTCCATAGGGGTTGAGCCCTTAGGAGCAGGCAGCCGGCAGTACTTACAGGATATAGGAGCTCACACAAGGAATAGGACTCTAAAACAAGCTTGACTGAACAGGGACCAGGAATCAGGACACAGAACTGAGGGTACTTCCTCAGGTAACAGGATACAGCAACAAGCTTGCACAAACAGGGACTGAGGGAAAAGGCCGAGGGGAACTAGAGACACAAAATAAGACAGACAAGGCAGAACACAGAGCTAGGCTACAACCACAAACTAATACCAGAGCATTAACAGAAGGCTGAACACAAGGCAGCCACAAAACACAAAGAGAAACACAAGAGAGAAACAGGCTCACCACAGAGTACTGCAACCGGAGAGAACAATCCCAGGTGCAGTATGGTGAGGGCTAATTACACACCCACTGGCAGCAGCCAGCACAAGGAGACAGAACAAGAACTACAAGTAAGAGCAATATAACAAACACCACTAACCCAAACAGACACACTGAAACAGAAGGCAGAAATGCCCCCAAACAGACACAATGAAGTAGAAGGCAGAAATGCCCACAGACAGAACCAAGCAGAAGTGCAACAGCATACCGACTGACTTATAGCGATGCAAAGGCAAACTTAGGAAGTTCCCAGGTAGTAATAAAGGCACTACAGGTGAGGTCACCAGCAGGGTGGGGCTTAGCAACACAACAGCAGAGCACAACTTGACTGGAACAGAATCCCAGAATGGACTAGCCCGGACTGGAACGGATTTCAAGATTTTCACATAGGCTTCAGGATTTATATGCCAACTTGGCTTGGCTGGAGGAACCCCAAAGCAAGTCCGACAGGGAATATAGTCACAATCGTGACATATCTTTGATTGGCAGGGGTCGAGGGAACAAGTAGTTAGTCAAAGGTCTCTTAAGATTTTGTCAAGGCTCGCCTCTGTCATTGGATTAAAAGTGTCCCATCTGTCTTTGTCAGGTGGGAGTGAGTTTGTGCACTCCTGGTTAACTGATTGGAGACTGGATGGGATCATAGGAGCCAACTTTTCAAAATGATTGGGGGTGCTGAATTATTATTTTTTTTTTACAGGTGGTGCATTTCCCCCTCCCCCTCCCTCTTCCCCCTGTCCCCCCTCCCCTCTCCCCCCTCCCCTGTCCCTCCTCCCTCTCCCCCTCCTTCCCTGTCCCCCTCTCCTGTCCCCCCTCCACCTCCCTCCAAGTTCCAGGCCCCCTTCCCTCCTAGTCCCTCCCAGTTCCAGGCCCCCCTCCCTCCGAGTTCCAGGCCCCCATCCCTCCCCTCTCTCTCCTTTCCCTCCCCCCTTCTTCCGAGTTCCAGGGCCCCCCTCCCTCCCTCCGAGTTCCAGGGTCCCCCCTCCCAGTTCCAGGGTCCCCCCCCTCCCTCCCAGTTCCAGGGTCATCATCCCTCCCTTCCTTCCTTCCTCCCTCCCTCCCTTCATCTAGTCATCTATCTTACCTCGTCGGGGTTAGGGCGGCAGCAGCGGTGGTAAAAAGCATTCAGGCTCGGCTCGTTGCTTAGTTCACTTTTCCCTTCTCTCTCTCTCAGCTCTGGTCCCGCCCTTACGGAAAACAGGAAATGAGGGTGAGATCAGAGCTGAGAGAGAGAGAAGGGAAAACTGAACTAAGCACCGAGCCAAGCCTGCATGCTTTTTACCGCTGCTACTGCTGCCCTAACCCCGACGAGGTAAAATAGATGACTTTTAAAATTCGGAGGGAGGGGGTCTGGAACTCGAAGGGAGGAGGGAGGGAACGAACTTCCGGTGGGTGAATGATTGGGGGTGCTCGAGCACCCACAGCACCCACGGAGTCGGCGCCTATGGATGGGATTGCTTGTAAATCCTGGCAGAGGCTTTTAATTTTGTTAGCAATGTAAGCAGCAAAATCATTGCAGTTCAGTTTAGACTGGGCAGGCTAACATAGTAGATGACGGCAGAAAAAGACCTGCGCGGTCCATCCAGTCTGCCCATCAAGATAACTCATATGTGCTACTTTTTGTGTATACCCTACTTTGATTTGTACCTGTGCTTGTACCTGCCCAGCACTATCCCCGTCTCCCAACCACCAGCCCCGCCTCCCAACCACTGGCTCTGGCACAGACCGTATAAGTCTGCCCAGCTCTATCCTTGCCTCCCACCCACCAGCCCCGCCTCCCAACCACTGGCTCTGGCACAGACCGTACAAGTCTGCCCAGCACTATCCCCGCCTCCCAACCACCAGTCCCGCTTCCCACCACCGGCTCTGGCACAGGCCGTATAAGTCTTCCCAGCACTATCCCCGCCTCCCTACCACCAGCCCCGCCTCCCGATCTCGACTAAGCTCCTGAGGATCCATTCCTTCAGCACAGGATTCCTTTATGCCTATCCCATGCATGTTTGAATTCCGTTACCGTTTTCATTCCCACCACCTCCCGCGGGAGGGCATTCCAAACATCCACCACTCTCTCCGTGAAAAAATACTTCCTGACATTTTTCTTGAGTCTGCCCCCCTTCAATCTCATTTCATGTCCTCTCGTTCTGTTGTGGGGGTTGCAGTAGGCTGTTTACTATACTGAACAACTGCTTGGTTGAATTGGCAAGCCTGTGCAATACATTGAGAGAAATATTGTATTTTGGTTGCTGTTAAGGATTGGCGGTACTTTGTTATGTGCTTCCTACAGTTTAGCCTGTCTTCATCAAGGCAAGATTTACACCATCTCCTTTCCAGTTTCCTTCCTTCGTGTTTAAGTAACCAGGGTGAGCATTTGTTAGTGGGACCTAAGATCTTTTTAGTGTGCTGTTTTCTCTAAGGTCTTGGGTAACTGTGTATCCAATGTCAACCTGTTCCGACACTGTAGTTGTCTTTTCATCTTTTCAGTGGATTCTGTGGCCATTTCAGCACTCTGCCTTAGCACAGGCAAGTTGTCACTTCTTATGAAACTTCTCCCTTCTCTATCTCCTACCTAGGCCTCATGGCCAAGACACAACCACTGGTAACTCTGATGGTGCAGGCACGATCACTGGTGACTCTCTGACTACCTGAGTCATTTTAGAACAGTGAATAGGCCAAAGAGCTATAAGATACAATCATCTGGCTATTGGATGGAGGACTTTAAATTCTTTGATTGAAACCTTCATCCTCTCAACATGATGGATGAATAATTTTAAGTGGCCAAGGAAGGCATGTTATTAAAGTAAAGATCTTCATTGAGCTGCAGTGCAATGGGGCTGTCTGCCTACCATATATTAAAAAATTAATCAGCTTCCAGATTACCTACTTCTAGAATCCAATTAGAAGAAATAGCAGAGAGTGCAGCCCACGTTAAATGTGATGTTAACACACAATGCGGTGAAAGTTACTTTACTGAAGAACTGCAGGGGGTGAGGGGTGGGTGGTCACTCAGTAAAATTAAAGTGAATGGGGTTTGAATTTGTTATGCTGAGAGAAGCTAAAATATGGGATAGTCTAGTGGCTGAAAAAATTCTAGTCCCACTAAAGGAAAATATTCTAAAAATCAAAGAAGTGGGTACTTAACCTTATTTTGGTTCTGAAACCCCTTTAACTGAATCCCCCTTCATGCACCCCTTTCCTAAATCACTACTGTAGTGACTATCAACAGCTACATATGTCACTGTTAGCTGCTAACAGTGCTAACTGCTAACATGTAACTAAAATTACAGCAGTGCACAGTTATACTACCAATAACTGTCCTAATAACTGCCTTCACTCTGTCCAGAAAATTTGAATAAATCACCTCAGTTTTCAAGATCCTTCTCCTCACCCTGTTTGATATCTTCCCACACATCCCTTGGGAATGCAGGCATCACTGGCTAAGAACCTCTGAATCAAAGGAACAGTGTCATAAACAGTCAAACTTAGAATCCAGAACATCCTTTCACCCTCTGTCTCTCACTTACCAGTCAGGGTTATCTAGTGCCTTGATAGACAAAAAAAAAAAAAAAGGTTGTTTAAAGGCCAATGAAATGGGAGCATAAAGGGCAGACATCTTGGTTTCCAACCAGCTCAAACACAGCTGGAAATTATGTGACATTACTGAGGGAGGTTTAGAGACACATCAAGCACAGGAAGAGAAAATAGAGGACTAGAGTTTAAAATGTGAGTTTGGTGATGGAGTGTCAGGAGCAATGTAAGGAAATGGTTCTGCACAGTAATAGTAGCAATATCCCAGGGGAGGTGGTGGAAACACACAACACGCAGGGATAAAGCTGGATATTAATAATAACAAAAGCAAAGTAGGGTGTGTAATATGACATTAGGTAGAGAGAACAGAGACTCTATGGGCATGGCAATCTTTACAAGCTACAAAATGTTACAGAAACCAAAGGAAACTAAAAATAAATAAATAAAGTACTATAAAAAATCAACTTTAAACCCTACCCCCCCCCCCTTTGCTGCCCCTCCCAAACTTGCTACCTCCCCCCGCCCCCCCAACCCACTATTACCCCTATCAGACTATCCATTCAATAGTTTACTTCTAGCTACGGGAGTGAGAGAATCCCAGAACGGAGACCATGTTTTGCAAAATCTGTCACCTCTCGTGGAGGCCAAGTCCACAGTTCCTTTCCTCTCCAATGTACAACATTGAATCATGGCCGATCGCCAATGGGCCTCACTCGGGGGTCCATACCTTTTTTAAACCCAGATACGCTAACCACTGTTACCACATCCTCCGGCAAAGAGTTCCAGAGCTTAACTATTCATTGAGTGAAAAAATATTTCCTCCTATTTGTTTTAGTATTTCCATGTAACTTCCTTGAGTGTCCCGTAGTCTTTGTACTTTTGGAACGAGTGAAAAAAAATCGATTTACTTCTACTCGTTGTACACCACTCAGGATTTTGTAGACCTCAATCATATCTTCCCTCATCTGTCTCTTTTCCAAGCTGAAAAGTCCTAACCTATTTAGCCTTTCCTCATACGAGAAGAGTTCCATCCTCTCTATCATTTTGGTCGCTCTTCTTTAAACCTTTTCTAATTCCGTTATATCTTTTTTTGAGATGCGGCGACCAGAACTGAATGCAATACTCAAGGTGTGGACGCACCATGGAGCGATAAAAAGGCATTAAAGTATGTTTGGTCTTATTCACCATCCCTTTCCTATTAATTCCTAGCATCCTATTTGCTTTTTTGGCCGCCGCCACACACTAAGCAGAAGATTTCAGCATATTATCTGCAACGACACCCAGATCTTTTTCTTGAGTGTTGACCCCCAAGGTGGATCCTAGCATCAGGTAACAATGATTCGGATTATTCTTTCCAATGTGCATCACCTTGCATTTGTTCACATTAAATTTCATCTGCCATTTGGATGCCCAGTCTTCCAATTTCCTAAGGTGTTCCTGCAAAATTTCACAGTCCGCAAGTGTTTTAACAACCTTGAATAGTTTTGTATCATCTACAAATTTGATCACCCCACTCGCCATTCTGATTTCCATATCATTTATAAATATGTTAAATAGTACCAGTCCCAGTACAGATCCCTGCGGCAATCCACTGTTCAACCTCCTCTATGAGAGAAATAACCATTTAACCCTACCCTCTGTTTTCTGTCCAATAACCAGTTCCTAATCCACACCAGAACCTTGCCTCCTGTCCCATGACTCTTTAATTTTCTCAGGAGCCTCTCATGAGCAGAAAAGCTTTCTGAAAATCTAGATACAATACATCAATCAGCTCACCCTTATCCACATGTTTATTCACGCCTTCAAAGAAATGAAGCAAATTGGTGAGGCAAGACTTCCCTCGGCTGAACCCATTCTGACTCTGTCCCATTAAACCATGTTTGTCTATGTGTTCTGTAATTTTATTCTTTATAATAGTTTGCACCAGGGGCGTATCTGGAATCCGGCGGTAGGGGGGGCCAGAGCCAGAGAGGGGGGGCACATTTTTGCCTCCCCCCCCCCCCCCGCCGCCGCCTCTCTCCACCGCTCCCCGCCGTCAACCCTCCCCCGCTGCTTACTTTTGCTGGCGGGGGGCCCCAACCCCCGCCAGCCGAGGTCCGACCCGCAATCTCCATATTTCGTCTTCCTCCGTGGCCATGTGCTTCAAGGAAGTAACGCTGCAGTGCTGATTCGTTGAATCCAATTCGGCGTCTGACGTGCTGCGACGTCAGACGCCGAACTGGATTCAACGAATCAGCACTGCAGCGTTACTTCCTTGAAGCACATGGCCACGGAGGAAGACGAAATATGGAGATTGCGGGTCGGACCTCGGCTGGCGGGGGTTGGGGCCCCCCGCCAGCAAAAGTAAGCAGTGGGGGAGGGTTGACGGCGGGGAGGGGGGCCAGGGCGAAATCTGCGGGGGCCCAGGCCCCTGTGGCCCCACGCAGATACGGCCCTGGTTTGCACTACTTTGCTGAGTGTGCAGCGGCAGCCAAAAAAGCAAACAGGATGCTAGGAATTATTAGTTGAGGGATACAAAATAAGACCAAAAATATTATAATGCCTCTGCATCACTCCATGGTGCAACCTCACCTTGAGTATTGTGTTCAATTCTGGTGGCCATATCTAAAAAATGATATAGCGGAATTAGATAAGTTCAAAGAAGAGCGAACAAAATGATAAAGAGGATGAAACTGCTCCCATATGAGGAAAGGCTAAAGAGGTTAGGGCTCTTCAGCTTGGAAAAGAGACGGCTGAGGGTGTGGAGGTGAATCGATTTTTCACTCAAGTCAAAAAGTACAAAGACCAGGGGACACTCAATGAAATTGCATGGAAATTCTTTTAAAACAAATAGCGGGAAATATTTTTTCATTCAAAGAATAGTTAAGCTCTGGAACTCTTACCGGAGGACGTGGTAATGGCTGTTAGCGTGTCTGGGTTTAAAAAGTTTGGACAAGTTCCCGGAGGAAAAGTCCATAATCTGTTATTGAGATGGATTGGGGGGGGGGGGGGGGGGCAAAGCTTGCCTGGGATTGGTAGCATGGAATGTTGCTACTATTTGGATTTCTGCCAGGTACTTGTGACCTGGATCGGCCACTGCTGGAAGCAGGATACTGGGCTAGATGGACCATAGGTCTGACCCAGTATGGATATTCTTATGTTCTTATGTTATGCCTCTGGAGAGATCCTTGGTATGTCTGCACTTTGACTACTGTGTGCAGTTCTGGTTTATTTTATAACTCACACAATCTAAAAATCCTTGGCGGCTCACAATCAATACATACATAATTTAATACAACAAAAACTAATTAAACACATACACATAAAACTTAAAATAAACATCTCCATGTCCTTTTAGCTTAACACTTATTTTACAGTCAGGTATGCATAGTTTCTCAAAAGAATATATATCCTACATTATTCTAAGTAAATAAGTGCATCCAGACCTGTCTCAGGGTTCTTCTCCTACTGCTACTAATCACAGTCAGGACTGCAGAAACAAAAATGTTTTGAGTTCTTTTTTAACTCAGTCAAAGTTTGTAATTGCCAGGAAAGGTTCAGAGTTGAGAGGCTAAACAGGTTAGGACTCTTTGGCTTGGACAAAAAGGCAAGTGAGATAGAAAATGACAGCAGTTTATAGAATCCTGATTGGGACAGTTAAAAAGGGAATGGTTGTTTAAACTTACTTCTCCCTACCAGTGGCATACCTACCTTATATGGGACCTGGGGTGGAGCACCCACCCCCAGGCAGCGCACACTCCTTCCTCTAAGCAAGGGGGTGCGTGGAGCAGGCGCGCCATCGGCTCTGCTGGTCCCCTGCCCCCTCAGACGTCAACTTCTTGTTCTGGGGCAGGGCACAGGCAGAGCCAACAGTGCATGCCTGCTCTGCACACCCACCTCACCCTAGGTATGCTAGAGCTCCCTACACCTCTCCTCCGGGAACTCCATTATCCGTACCCTTCTCCTCCACTTCCAACTCCAGACTGAGTTCCTTTTATCTTGTTGCACCATATGCCTGGAATAGACTTCCTGTGGGGTCCTTTTATGAAGTTGTGGCAAAAGGGGACCTGCGCTGGCTTAGGCACCGAGGCCCCCTTTTACCACAGTGGGTACAAGGCAGGTTTCTCTTTTTTAAAAGAAATGGCCATGCAGCAAGTGAACCACCATTGAGGTGGCGGTAAGGGCTCCTGAACTAACCTGGCGGTAACCGGGCAGGGTGCGGCACTGCCCAATTACCGCTAGGTACATACCAGTGCTACAAAAATTGAAATATTTTTGCAGTGCCGGAAATGGCATGCGCTGTGGGAGAGAACTACCACTGGGCTGCTGCGGTAACCCGGCGGTACTTCCCTTTTAGCGAGTGGTGAGTCTGCATTGGGCTTACCACTGCTTCGTAAAAGGGCTCCTAAGTTAGTATATCAAGCTCCATCTCTGGTCGTATTCAAATCTAGGATAAAAGCCCACCTTTTTGAGTTTGCTTGTAACTCTTAATCCCATGCTCACCTATTCAATACCCATATCTATTTTAATCATTCCCACATGTAATAATTCCCTAATCCCTTATTTGTCCTGTTTGTTTCAAACAGAGTGTAAGCTCTGTGGAGTAGAGATGGCCTGTTTTCCCCTGGATTCTATATGGCACCGATCAAGATGTGCACCCAACTAATGAGCCAATTAGTACCAATAATTGGGTGCTAATATTTGCACCAATTTGAATTTGCATGCAGACATCTTGATACGTGATTATAACAATGGCTGCCCAAATCCCCAAAGGGGGCGTGACCATGGAAGGTGCATGGGTAGGTCAGGGGCGTTCTTGAAATTTACGCACAGTGTTATAGAATAGGGGAGATATGCCCAAATTGGGCGCCAGGAGGTACACTTGGTTTCAGCAGGCACAAATCCTGGCACCCAAATTTGGGTGCTACAATCGACAATCAATGCTATTCTGTATTGGTTGTTCATCTTTCAGTGCCCATTAGGAAATAGCATTGAACACCAATGTTTGAATGCTATTTACTGAATCTGGTCCTTTGAGTACAGCACGGTATATGTCTAGTAATGCCATAGAAATGATAATTAGTAGCAGGGCTTTTTTTGAGGGGGTGCTGAGAACCGGCACCTTTTCCATTGTCTGCTAAAATTGATCTATGGTCCCCAAGCTTTAATGAAAGAACTCAGGCTCTACACACCAATTCTGCCTTGTCATAGATTCTGTAATGGTTGTAGGGGCTGGCTATTGTGGGGTGGGTCAGGGGCGTATCTGCGTGGGGCCTCAGGGGCCTGGGCCCCCGCAGATTTTGGCCTGAACCCCCCTCCCGCCGCCAACCCGTCACCGATCTTTGCTGGCGGGGGACCCCAACCCCCGCCAGCCGAGGTCCTCTCTTCCGTTGCAGCAGGCTGCAAGTTGCAAAGCTTCCTGTTCTTCTGAGTCTGACGTCCTGCACGTACAACTTGCAGGACATCAGACTCAGAATTTGAAACTGAGTCTGACGTCCTGCGTGTTGTATGTGCAGGATGTCAGACTCAGAAGAAGTTACAGGAAGCTTTGCAACTTGCAGCCTGCAACGGAAGAGAGGACCTCGGCTGGTGGGGGGTTGGGGTCCCCCGCCAACAAAGGTAAGCGACGGCAGCAGGGGAGGGTTGGCGGTGGGTGGAGAAAGTTGTTGGTGGCGGGGGGTCTGGCAATGGCGGCGGGGGGGGGGGGGGTAAAATGTGCCCCCTCCCTCTGGCCCCCCCTACCGCCGGAGTCCAGATACGCCTCTGGGGTGGGTCCCTAAGTGATCACCTCACCCCTGAAGGGTGGCCTAGCATTTGAGTACCAGAACCAATTTCGCTATAGAAAAAATGCACTGATTAGTGGTAGTAGTAATATAACACAAAATCAAGAGGACACTGCATGAAACTAATGACCAGCAGATTGAAAACAGATTGTAGAAATTTTTCTTTTTAAATGTTAAAATACAGTGGTGGAAATAAGTATTTGATCCCTTGCTGATTTTGTAAGTTTGCCCACTGACAAAGACATGAGCAGCCCATAATTGAAGGGTAGGTTATTGGTAACAGTGAGAGATAGCACATCACAAATTAAATCCGGAAAATCACATTGTGGAATGTATATGAATTTATTTGCATTCTGCAGAGGGAAATAAGTATTTGATCCCCCACCAACCAGTAAGAGATCTGGCCCCTACAGACCAGGTACATGCTCCAAATCAACTCGTTACCTGCATGACAGACAGCTGTCGGCAATGGTCACCTGTATGAAAGACACCTGTCCACAGACTCAGTGAATCAGTCAGACTCTAACCTCTACAAAATGGCCAAGAGCAAGGAGCTGTCTAAGGATGTCAGGGACAAGATCATACACCTGCACAAGGCTGGAATGGGCTACAAAACCATCAGTAAGACGCTGGGCGAGAAGGAGACAACTGTTGGTGCCATAGTAAGAAAATGGAAGAAGTACAAAATGACTGTCAATCGACAAAGATCTGGGGCTCCACGCAAAATCTCACCTCGTGGGGTATCCTTGATCATGAGGAAGGTTAGAAATCAGCCTACAACTACAAGGGGGGAACTTGTCAATGATCTCAAGGCAGCTGGGACCACTGTCACCACGAAAACCATTGGTAACACATTACGACATAACGGATTGCAATCATGCAGTGCCCGCAAGGTCCCCCTGCTCCGGAAGGCACATGTGACGGCCCGTCTGAAGTTTGCCAGTGAACACCTGGATGATGCCGAGAGTGATTGGGAGAAGGTGCTGTGGTCAGATGAGACAAAAATTGAGCTCTTTGGCATGAACTCAACTCGCCGTGTTTGGAGGAAGAGAAATGCTGCCTATGACCCAAAGAACACCGTCCCCACTGTCAAGCATGGAGGTGGAAATGTTATGTTTTGGGGGTGTTTCTCTGCTAAGGGCACAGGACTACTTCACCGCATCAATGGGAGAATGGATGGGGCCATGTACCGTACAATTCTGAGTGACAACCTCCTTCCCTCCGCCAGGGCCTTAAAAATGGGTCGTGGCTGGGTCTTCCAGCACGACAATGACCCAAAACATACAGCCAAGGCAACAAAGGAGTGGCTCAGGAAGAAGCACATTAGGGTCATGGAGTGGCCTAGCCAGTCACCAGACCTTAATCCCATTGAAAACTTATGGAGGGAGCTGAAGCTGCGAGTTGCCAAGCGACAGCCCAGAACTCTTAATGATTTAGAGATGATCTGCAAAGAGGAGTGGACCAAAATTCCTCCTGACATGTGTGCAAACCTCATCATCAACTACAGAAGACGTCTGACCGCTGTGCTTGCCAACAAGGGTTTTGCCACCAAGTATTAGGTCTTGTTTGCCAGAGGGATTAAATACTTATTTCCCTCTGCAGAATGCAAATAAATTCATATACTTTCCACAATGTGATTTTCCGGATTTAATTTGTGATGTGCTATCTCTCACTGTTACCAATAACCTACCCTTCAATTATGGGCTGCTCATGTCTTTGTCAGTGGGCAAACTTACAAAATCAGCAAGGGATCAAATACTTATTTCCACCACTGTAGGTTTTTATTGATGCACCAAAAAGAACGTTAACATAGACAACTTCAAGTGACTGCAGTAACAACAGCATCACATAATCTAGTCACAACACAGAACACACACATTCACATCAGTCAACTTTCAAATGTTTAGCTTTTTTCAGTTAACAAAACCCCCAAAGAAAAAGAAAAGGCAAATAGGGAAAGATCATTAAAAATAAAAGGGAAAAGTCCCTCCCCTTCATTCCCTTCCCCCCAAATAAATTCAGTCCCATACCCCCTACCAATGCAAAGGAGCAGCGTGTGAAATGGCTAAGGAAAATTGATGTTCCTAAGAGACCCCAAATTTATATCTGTTTTCCTATAGTCTTTCACCTCATGGTAGTTAATTTTTCCATCTTAAACATTCTTCATTGTTTATAAGTATTTGCTATACTGCAACCCTGACAAGCAGAACTAAGCGATTCACAGACTAAATCAAAGCAAGGAAGGGAAATACAAAAACTGATGAGAGAAAGGAGGGCATTCATTCCAGGATAGATTAAGAGGAGGAAAGGGGGGGGGGGGGGGGAAGAGTGTTGAACAAACTGGAGGAAATAGGAAAGCAGACATAGGGAAAAAAAAATCTTAGCAAGAATATACAGTATATAGCAGAACAGCGAAGATGACTCAAGAATCAGTGGACGACGCTTCAGATGATTAAAACTGTTTATTAAATGATGAACAACAGGGGCGTATCTGCATGGGGCCACAGGGGCCTGGGCCCCCGCAGATTTTGCCCTGGACCCCCCTACCGCCGCCAACACCTACCTTTGCTGGCAGGGGATCCCAACCCCTGCCAGCCGAGGTCCGCTTCCTCTAAAAATATTCCTTGAGCTGAGGTCTTTTAAGTTGTTCGTCCTCGCTCCCACTCCTCCGTGCTGCTGTTCAAACTCTGCGGAATCCAGTTTCGGAGTCTGTCTGACGTGACGTCGCAGCACGTTGTACGTCGTCCTGCACGTACAACGTGCTGCGACGTCACGTCAGACTCCGAAACTGGATTCCGCAGAGTTTGAACAGCAGCACGGAGGAGTGGGAGCGAGGACGAACAACTTAAAAGACCTCAGCTCAAGGAATATTTTTAGAGGAAGCAGACCTTGGCTGGCGGGGGTTGGGGTCCCCCGCAAGCATAGGTAGGTGTTGGCGGCGGTAGGGGGGTGGTGGTGACGGCGGCAGGGGGGGTGGCAATGGCGGGGGGGGGCTCTGGCCCCCCCTACCGCCGAACCCCAGATACGCCCCTGATGAACAAGACTCGACACAGCTGTGTTTCGGCCTGCATCAGGAGTCTCGTAGTTGCAACAAACAAACTGTTTGCTTGTTGCAACTACGAGCTTAATCTCGCAGTTTTCACTGCTTGCAAAAGCCCTTGCTATATTTCAGCACATGGAGCGCATGAAGTTTCTTTCATCCATTAGTGACAATGACAAATATTTCAAGTGGATGATTTTATTTAGTACAAGAGACTCCTGATGCCGGCCTAGTCGGCCGAAACACAGCTGTGTCCAGTCTTGTTCATCATTTAATAAACAGTTTTAATCTTCTGGAGCATTGTCCACTGATTCTTGAGTCATCTTCGCTGTTCTGCTATATAAAGCAGACATAGGCCCAGATTACAGGAGTGCACCGAAAGCCTGGAGAAAAGTTTTAAGGGATGTTTTGAAGCGGGGTAGAGAGTTTGGTCCAAATCTCAGAAGGGAGACTATTCCAAAGGGCAGGGGCTCTATAAAAAGTACATAATAAGTACATAAGTACATAAGTATTGCCATGCTGGGAAAGACCAAGGGTCCATTAAGCCCAGCATCCTGTTTCCAACAGTGGCCAATCCAGATCACAAATACCTGGCAAGATCCCCAAAAAAGTAAAAAAAAACCATTTTATACTACTTATCCCAGAAATAGTGGCTTTTCCACAAGTCCATCTAATAATGGTCTATGGACTTTTCCTTTAGGAAGCCGTTCAAACCTTTTTTAAACTCCGCTAAGCTAACTGCAACGAATTCCAGACATTAATTACACGTAGAATGAAGAAAAATGTTCTCAGATTCGTTTAAAATTTACTACATTGTAGCTTCATCACATGCCCCCCCCCCCCCCTAGTCCTAGTATTTTTGGAAAGTGTAAACAGACGCTTCACATCTACCCGTTCAACTCCACTCATTATTTTATAGACCTCTATCATATCTCCCCTCAGTTGCCTTTTCTCCAAGCTGAAGAGCCATAGCTGCTTTAGCCTTTCCTCATAGGGAACTCGTCCCATCCCCTTTATCATTTTCGTCACCCTTCTCTGCACCTTTTCTAATTCCACTATATCTTTTTTGAGATGTGGCGACTAGAATTGAGCACAATATTCGAGGCGCGGTCGCACCATTGAGCGATACAAAGGCATTATAACATCCTCATTTTTGTTTTCCATTCCTTTCCTAATAATACCTAACTTTCTATTTGCTTTCTTAGCCGCAGCAGCGCACTAAGCAGAAGGTTTCAATGTATCATCAACGATGACACCTAGATCCCTTTCTTGGTCCGTGACTCCTAACGTGGAACCTTGCATGATGTAGCTATAATTCGGGTTCCTCTTTCCCACATGCATCATTTTGCACTTACTCACATTAAACGTCATCTGCCATTTAGATGCCCAGTCTCCCAGTCTCGTAAGGTCCTCTTGTAATTTTTCACAATCCTCCCGTGATTTAACGACTTTGAATAACATTGTGTCATCAGCAAATTTAATTACCTCACTAGTAACTCCCATCTCTAGGTCATTTATAAATATGTTAAAAAACAGCGGTCCCAGTACAGACCCCTGGGGAACCCCACTAACTACCCTTCTCCATTGAGAATACTGACCATTTAACTCTACTCTCAGTTTTCTATGTTTTAACCAGTTTGTAATCTAGAATAGAACACTACCTCCTATCCCATGACTCTCCAATTTCCTCTGGAGTCTTTCATGAGGTACTT
Source organism: Microcaecilia unicolor (assembly GCF_901765095.1). Classification (NCBI taxonomy): domain Eukaryota; kingdom Metazoa; phylum Chordata; class Amphibia; order Gymnophiona; family Siphonopidae; genus Microcaecilia; species Microcaecilia unicolor. The sequence goes on from NC_044044.1 coordinate 54,142,570, forward strand.
TGTCAAACGCCTTCTGAAAATCCAGATACACAATATCAACCGGCTCACCTTTATCCACATGTTTGTTCACCCCTTCAAAGAAATGTAGTAGATTGGTGAGGCAAGATTTTCCTTCACTAAGTCCATGTTGACTTTGTCTCATTAATCCATGCTTTTGAATATGCTCTGTGTCCTGTTTCTAGTGGTGAGCCCTTAGGTTCCCTAAGACCCCGCAAGGCCTCAGAGGACAGCCGAGCACCCTGAATCTTCACCCGCGGCGGCCGCCGTTCACCAAGGGTTGAGCCCTCAGCTGCAGGCGGCCAGCAGGACTGCTGGAACCGCGGGGTGACGGCTGACCTGGCTGGTAGTCAGTAACGCAGTCTTTAAGGGATGGCTAGCGAGGAAGGCTAGCCAATAGCACAGTCTCTGGATGATGGCTGGCAAGGGCGGCCAGCAAGTAGCACAGTCTCAGAAGGAGGGCTAGCAGGACGGCTAGCCAAAAGCACAGTCTCTGGAGGATGGCTGGCAAGGGCGGCCAGCAGGTAGCACCGTCTCAGAAGAAGGAGGGCTAGCAGGACGGCTAGCCAAAAGCACAGTCTCTGGAGGATGGCTGGCAAGGGTGGCCAGCAGGTAGCACCGTCTCAGAAGAAGGAGGGCTAGCAGGATGGCTAGCCAAAGGCACAGTCTCTGGAAGATGGCTGGCAAGGGCGGCCAGCAAGTAGCACAGTCTCAGAAGAAGGAGGGCTAGCAGGACGGCTAGCCAAAGGCATAGTCTCTGGAAGATGGCTGGCAAGGGCGGCCAGCAGGTAGCACAGTCTCAGAAGAAGGAGGGCTAGCAGGACGGCTAGCCAAAAGCACAGTCTCAGAAGAAGGAGGGCTAGCAGGATGGCTAGCCAAAAGCACAGTCTCTGGAAGATAGCTGGCAAGGGCGGCCAGCAGGTAGCACAGGGAGAACCACTGTGACGGCTTCAGCAACATCGAAACGGAAGCAGTGAGATCCCCTAGTCTTCAGGTTTAAATATCGCGCCGTCCCGGCCCCTTCCCGGGAGAGGAACCAACCAACCCGACCCCAGGAGGCAATGGGGCCTCGGGATTGGCCGGCCCCTTCTCCAGGCGGGGCTTCAGGACCGGTGCGCCAATCCGGCGTGAGGTGGGCGGAGCCTCCGCGCTGGTCCGCCCTTGGAGGCATCGATGCTGGCGTCGCCATCTTGCCTGGCGCAACGCCCCGCGCTCCGAGGCCGGCGCTCGCTGCAGCGGGTCGCTGGTCCCCGCGACAGCGTCGGTCTCGCCGGAGGTCCCCCTACACCCGGAGCGCAGGTAGGACCGGGGAACGGGACACTCTGTAATTTTGTTCTTAACAATAGTCTCTACCATTTTGCTCGGCACCAACGTCAGACTCACTGGTCTATAATTTCCCGGATCTCCTCTGGAACCTTTTTAAAAAATCGGTGTTACATTGGCCACCCTCAAATCTTCCGGTACCATGCTCGATTTTAAGGATAAATTACATATTACTAACAATAGCTCCGCAAGCTCATTTTTCAGTTCTATCAATACTCTGGGATGAATACCATCCGGTCCAGGAGATTTACTACTCTTCAGTTTGTAGAACTGCCCTATTACATCCTCCAGGTTTACAGAGAATTCATTAAGTTTTTCCGAATTGTCAGCTTTGAATACCTTTTCTGGAACCGGTATCCCACCCAAATCTTCCTCGGTGAAGATCGAAGCAAAGAATTCATTTAATCTCTCCGCTACGGCTTTGTCTTCCCTGATCGCCCCTTTTACACCTCATTTTTCAGTTCTATCAGTACTCTGGGATGAATATCATCTGGTCCAGGAGATTTGCTACTCTTCAGTTTGTAGAACTGCCCCATTACATCCTCCAGGTTTACAGAGAATTCATTAAGTTTCTCTGACTCATCACCTTCGAAAACCATTTCTGGAACCGGTATCCCACCCAAATCTTCCTCGGTGAAGACCGAAGCAAAGAATTTATCTAATCTCTCTGCTAGGACTTTGTCTTCCCTGATCACCCTTTTTACAGCTCGGTCATCTAGCGGTCCAACCGATTCTTTTGCTGGCTTCCTACTTTTAATATACCTAAAAAAACTTTTACTATGTGTTTTGGCCTCCAACACAATCTTTTTTTTTCGAAGTCCCTCTTAGCCTTCCTTATCAGCGCTTTAAATTTGACTTGACATTCCATATGCTGTTTCTTATTATTTTCAGTCAGTTCCCTTTTCCATTTTCTGAAGGATTTTCTTTTAGCTCTAATAGCTTCCTTCACCTCACTTTTTAACCATGCCGGCTGTCGTTTGGTCTTCCGTCCTCCTTTTTTAATACATAGAATATATTTGGCCTGGGCTTCCAGGATGGTGTTTTTGAACAGCATCCACGTCTGATGTAAATTTTTGACCCTCGCAGTCGCTCCTCTAAGTTTTCTTTTCATTGTTCTTCTCATTTTATCATACTCTCCTATGTATACTTACTTCAAAGCTAATATCAAATCCGATCATATTATGATCACTGTTATCAAGCGGCCCCAGCACCATTACCTCCCGCACCAGATCATGCGCTCCACTAAGGACTAGGTCTAGAATTTTTCCTTCTCTTGTCGGCTCCTCTACCAGCTGCTCCATAAAGCTGTCCTTGATTTCATCAAGGAATTTTACCTCCCTAGCGTGCCCCGATGTTACATTTACCCAGACAATATCAGGGTAATTGAAATCACTCATTATTATTGCGTTGCCCAGTTTGTTTGCATCCCTAATCTCCTTTAGCATTTCTGCATCCGTATGTTCATCCTGGACAGGCGGAGGGTAGTACACTCCTAGCACTATCCTTTTCCCCTTTACACATGGAATTTCAATCCACAGTGATTCCAAGAAGTGTTCTGTTTCCTGCAGAATTTTCAATCTATTCCATTCACGGCTCTCCTTAATATACAATGCTACCCCTCCACCAATTCGATCCACCCTATCACTACGATATAATTTGTACCCTGGTATGACAGTGTCCCACTGGTTATCCTCCTTCCACCAGGTCTCAGAGATGCCTATTATATCTAATTTTTCATTTAGTGCAATATATTCTAACTCTCCCATCTTATTTCTTAGGCTCCTGGCATTTGCATATAGACATTTCAAACTATGTTTGTTGTTCCTATTTACATCATGCTCAGTACTGGACAGTATTAATTTGCAATCTTTTGTCTGCTTTTTATTTTTATTTAAGGACACCTGATCTATTATGGTCTCTTTTGCAACCCCACTATAAGGATACCCTATCTTCCCTGTTTTGGTGATATCTTTGAAAGATACCTTATCCCGAACCATGCACTTTTGAGCAACTGTCGACTTTCTCCCCCGTTTCTAGTTTAAATGCTGCTCTATCTCCTTTTTAAATGTCGATGCCATCAGCCTGGTCCCACCCTGGTTAAGATGGAGCCCATCCTTTTGGAATAGGCTTCCCCTTCCCCTGAATGTCGCCCTGTTCCTAACAAATCTAAAACCCTCCTTCCTGCACCATCGTGTCATCCACGCATTGAGACTCTGGAGCTCTGCCTTTCTCTTGGGCCCTGCGCGTTGAATGGATCTGGATTTGAGCTTTCTACCTAAGAGCCTAAATTTGGCTTCCAGAACCTCTCTCCCACACTTTTTTAATCCTTTATTTATCATTTTCACATTTTACAAGCATTTACTACTTGATGATAAAACCAGTTAGAAAATATTACTTATCTTAAGCAAAAATATACAAGAAAAAGTTTTTTAAACTTGTATTAGACCACCAATTTAAGGGGGTTTAGAGCCGTTATAAACTCAGGAGAAAGAGATTTACAAAAACATAAAGTCTAGATTGAAATAAAGCATTAGCAGATTATCAACCCCCCCCCCCCCCCCAAAAAAAAACCTATTCCAATTCCAAACATCTTAATCTTAAAGCGACCCAGCTCAGTTTAGATTCAACAAGATTATTATAATTTCTTCTGAGAAATAAATTGCTTTAAATGTTCAGGTAAAAAGAAAACATATTTAACCCCAAGATATTTAACGTTGCATTTGCACGGATAGTTCAAGTTAAATGAGGCTCCCAAAGACAAAGTTTCAGAACGGAGTGCTAAGAAGTCCTTTCTCCTAAGTTGTCTGTTTAGTAACGTCTGGGAATACCCAGATTTTCCCTCCATAAAATGGGGTTTGTAGGTTCTTCAAAGCCACCCTCCTAACAGATTCCAGGTCTTGCTGAAATATGAGCGATACTACTAAGGTTTGCCGATCAGTGATATCAGACAAAGAGGTTTCCAAGAGTTCTGATACATTTAGATCCGGCATTGTCAAAGTTTGAACTTCTTTCTTTGTAGGTAGATATTAAATTTTATTCACAGGAGGTATACTTTCTGGGGTAAATTTTAAATTTTCCACTAAATATCTTTTAAAGATCTCCATGGGGGTATATATAGAAGTTCGTGGGAAATTCAAAAAACGTAAATTTAACCTCCTATTATAATTTTCAAAAGATTCCAACTTGTTATGTATCAGTAAATTGTCTTGTATCAACTTAACTGAAGTTTCCTTCAGTTTAGAGTTTTCAGTTGTCAAATCATTAATCTTTTCGGTGACCTCATTTTTCATAGAAGAAAAAGCATTAGTCAGATCATATACATTGCCCACTAAAGATTCGATCTTACTAGTTGAAGCCGTCACCGTCTGTAAGATCTCCCATATTGCTTCAAGAGTCACCGCATGCGAGGAACCTTAGGTTTCTCCCTACCTCTGTACCTTCTTGATGTTATCTGCCTTCGTTGGTATTAAGGCCTCGGTTGTGGCAACGAAGTGTGGACCCAGTAATAGCACTCCTCTTCCGTCGTCGTGGTTTGGGGCTACTCCTCCTTCTTCGGCCACAGCCGGCTGCGGTGGAGGTTGGCGCGCCGGGGGGGGGGGGGCAAAGAAATGTCCTGCTCCTGGAGCTCTGCCTCTCGTTGGGCTATGAGCTCAGCGGGGCCTCCCGGCGTCGAAACAGGGGTTCTCGCGAGAAACCCTTCGATAGATGTTTGCGTAGGTGTCATAGTTGGAACTAGCGGGGCTCCAATTCTCAAGATCCCCTTCCTCTTGGTATGGGGCATATTTGGCTTTAAGGTAAGAAGTTTTAGCAAGAAAAGTTTCACTTCGAGGAGTTGGTCTAACGCATCGCTATCTGAGGGTCACCCGTGGTACGATGTTACTGCCGCCATCTTGCGCCGCCCCCCTCTCTCCCACATTTTCCTATGTCATTGGTACTCACATGTACCAAGACAGCCGGCTCCTCCCCAGCACTATCTAAAATCCTATCCAGGTGACGCATGAGGTCCACCACCTTCGCACCAGGCAGACAAATCACCAGGCAATCCTCACGTCCACCAGCCACCCAGCTATCTATATGTCTAATAATCTAATCACCAACTACAACAGCCGGGCAGCACGTGGAGACATATCCTCGGTGCGAGAGGATAGTGGGCAGGTTCTGGCTACAGGAGTACTACCTACTTCACCAGGGTGATGCTTTCCTTCTAGGAGACCTCCCTCCTCCAAGGTAGCACAGGGGCTACCAGACTGGAGGTGGGACTTCTCTACAACATCCCTGTAGGTCTCCTCTATGTACCTCTCTGTCTCCCTCAGCTCCACTAAGTCTGCTACTCTAGCCTCAAGAGAACGGACATGTTCTCTGAGAGCTGGGAGCTCTTTGCATCGGGCATACACATATGACATCCCACCAACTGGGAGATAATCATACATGTGACACTCAATGCAAAAGACAGGATAGCATCCCTCTCGCTGCTGGACTGCTGACTCCATCTTAGTGTTTTTGAGTTTTTCAATAACTTAAAACTTGCTACAGTAAGGATATTAGCCTAATATAAAAATGTCTTTTAGTTTATATAATATATTGTATAATTTATTTAGTATTTCCTTCTTAGATGGTAATGAAATGTACTTAAAACTCTGTAAGAGCACTCCTTGCTTGTTACCCTAATTACAATAACTGACTATAAATGAAGAGTTGTCCTAGGGGTGGGCAGTTAGACTAAACTAGATCCTGCAGTGCCTGCTAGATTCTATCTGTTGATGCTATAGTACAAAGTTTTTTTAAAACTAAGTGGAAAAGACTATGGAGATTAGTTGATAAAATTTGCTTTTTATATTTTTATTTTGCCTATCACTAACTGTCACGGTTGTGCCCAGGTTCCTGGCTCACAGTCACCTCGGTCCCCGGGAGTTAGACCTGGGGAATGCTGCAAATTGATGGTTTACCGTTTCCCATGTTCCAGAAGATATGCTGGTCCGGTCCGGTCCGGATCTTCCAGCCCTCCAGATTGTTTTGGGAGTTTTTTGGAACCAAGCTGTACCCGTGAACTCCCTTGTGACCTGCCTTTATTAACCACCTGGTAAGGTTCCTAGTTACCTTGCAACAGAGGTCCTCAGAGGAGTTTCCTTTGGTGGAAGTCGTTTGCAGTGCTACTGAGTTTTTCCTGTTATATGTTTCACCCTGCTTGTTTACTGAGTTACTCTACTGTCTGCTGCCTGCCCAGACCCAGCTTGACTCCTGGCTTGCTTTGCTGTCGGCTGCAGGCCCTGACCCAGCAGGGTTCCTGGTTCTCTTATCCTGCTGGTCCCTGCAGTTCTGCTTTCCTGCCCTGTCCGGTAAGTCCTGCCGGCCGCCCGCACTCTGGGGCTCAACCCTTGAGGAACGGCAGTCAAGGTGCAGGTGAAGTTTGGGCTATTTCTGGTCCAGCTGGTGCCAGCCTGAGCTGCCTTGGCGGCAGCCCCCATCCAAATGTTCCGGTCCGGGGTTGCCGGGATGTCTGTTCTGCCTGTCCTGTGTTTGGGGTGATTCTCCTGCCGCTGCCGCTCCTCGGCAGTGGTCCAAGGGCTCACTACCTAGAGGTCCATGAGAAGCGTGACACTAACCTACAATTCCTCCTTTAAACCCCAATCTTTAAGTTTCCAAAACACAAAGCAAAATAGTGTTCACTTACCAGAGAAATGTCCTCTTCTCTCGGAACTTCTCAGTAAGCACCTTGTCTGGTTACTCATGTAGGGCTAATCTTGGACTTGGTAGAGCCAGTGGATGATCGTTAAGAGACTGGATGTACATGGTATCGTAAGGGAAAGTAGATAAGGGGTGGAGAGGATCCATAACGCAGAGTCTTAAAAGTTAAAAAGAGAATTTTATACTTAATTTTATTTCTCAATTTAGCCCACTATGTATACATGGAAGAGACTTCTGCTTTCTTCCAGGCAGCTGCTAGGCATAGAAAGTGTTTATGTAGCATATAATTAAGCTGTGGAATCTGTTGCTGGAAGACGTGGTCGAGGCGACTAACATAGTGGGATTCAAAAGAGGACTGGACAAGTTCTTGGAGGAAAAGCAATTTTCATCCCTGGAAATGAAACAGTGGGAGGCAGATCTACTCTTTGGGATCTGCCGAATAACTGCAACCCAGGCCGCCTACTATTGGAGACAGGATGCTGGGTTCATTGGTCCTTGGACTGATTCAATATGTTTTTTCTTATCTTCATGTTGTTGCGCTTTCTTTGGAATAGTATGTTACGTCCCTCACCTGGTGCCAAGCCTGCACGGCCGATTCGCCGGCGAGTCGTGGCCTGATGAAGATAGCCGGTCATCTTGGTGTTGGTTAGCTTCAGGAAGGAAGGAGGGTTGGTTTCTGTTTCCTATTTCTGGCAACCGGGTTGGATCAATGGCCGCAGCCATCTTGGATAGATCAGGTCCTGGGAAGCCATCTTGGAGTAACGAGGTCAGGAAGGAAGCCCATATTTGGACGTAGGCACCTGTGCTGACGGGGGAAGCCATCTTGAATCAGCTGCACATGCTTGAGCCTAATTCCTCCACTACTTAAGGCCCTGCCTTCAGTCCTCAATTGTCTCAGAGGTTCACGCTGGAGTTCTGTTCGCCGGCTTTCCTCAGTTCCTGTATTCCTGTGTACCAGACCTCGGCTTGTTTACCTGACCACGATTGTTTGCTGCCTGCCTAGACCTTGGACTGGTTTGACTATTCTTTGCCCTACGGATTACTTGGCTATTGGACTGTGTCTGCTTGCCCGTCAGCCTGGTCAGCGGCTGTGCAACCCCGCCGGTTTCAGAAGTCCTGGTGGCCACCTGCAGCTGGGAGCTCAACTCTTGGTGAACGGTGGTCGCTTCCCAGGTGAAGCTAGGGGTTGTCTGGCTGCCTGACCGAGTGCGGCGTCACGCCATCTCTGCCGTGCTCAGTCGGGGCACAGGGGCTCACTACTATCGGGTCATAACACAGTATTTCTCAGCTTACATCCCATACTGCCCTTCCCGCACCTTTCACTCTTCCACAGGCAACCTTCTTTGTTTCCCCTCACCTTAGGCCCTACACCTTTCACTTTCTCGGGATTCTGCCTTCAGCTTTCTAGTACCAAAGCTATGGAATTCGCTCCCTTCTGCCCTTCGATCCCCAATGCCTCTTCAATCATTTAAGGCGCTCCTTTGAATGTTGACCGATCACTCTGTTTCTCCCCTGCTCTTTTTTCCTACCATCTCTCCCATTACCTCCCCCTCGTTACTTTGACTTTCTGTGTCCCTCTTTCCACTCCCCACCCCCATATTTCTGGCATCAGTTCTGGCTTAAATTCTGTTTTTATTGTGTAAACCACTTAGCCACTTATATGGGATCATATTAGCAGTATATCAAATGTGCCAAATAAATAAAATAATAAATTACATTACATCATGCTCTGATATCCCACATAAACCAACAAGTTCAATGTGGGTAGCAATAACCAAACTGAAGCATTCTTCAAGGATTACAATACAAAGACTCTACAAACAAATCTGCTTAATGATGTAAAAGGGATTAAGTTGCCATCAGTGCTCTGTTCAATCTTCCTGAATGGGAATCAAGTAGGGATGTGCAGGCAAAAAAAACAAAAAACATCTCCATTTAGTTTCCTATGTTGTTTGTAGGTTTTTGTTTTTATACGTTTTTGTTTCAGTGCAATTTTGTTAATTAAGAGGTGGCTGCAGCTGCTGTCCAAACCAAACCAAAGAACCCTGTCAAACAGCCAGGGATGCGCTGCATATTAACAGCCAGTTGTATCGCACAATATAACCGGTTAGCTGCTAACGAGGAGATTCTATATATGGAACCTAAAAAAATTGGCTCTGAAATCAGTGCCGATTAAGTGTATTCTATAATTGGCACCTAGATTTAGGCGCAGATTATAGAATACGCTTAGTTTATATTTCAGCGCCTAAATCTGCTCGCATCCATTTACACCAATGAAAATTTGATGTAAATTCCTGTACGCAGATTTAGGCACACTAGGCCATATTCTATAACTAGGCACCACATGTAAATTTTGGAAAACCCATTTCCCGCCCATAACCACACCCCTTTTTTCCTGCACGAGTTAGAAGTTTGGCGCACATCTTTATAGAATAAACTTATCAAGTTATGTGCCTAAATTCTAATCAGTGCCAATTAGTGCTCATTATTGCTTGTTTAAGTGCTGATATCAGTGCTCATTATCTTGTTAAACCAATTAAGTTACATGTGGTGTTACAGAATCTGCGCCAATTTTGGCGCCTAAATCTATGTGCACAATACAGAATCTGGGGGTAAGCGCTGACCGAGAATATTCAGTGGGAAATAAGTGGCTCTCTCCCACTGAATATTCGCAGATAACTGGTTAAGCACTATTTAACCAGCCAGGAGCCATTCCTGGCTTGTTAAATAGAGCTGAATATCTGGGGGACAGACTTTGGAATCTGTGGAGCAGATGAGGACACCCCAAACTTGAAGGTCAGAACACTTACAAAGTCTTTCAGACTACACAGAAGTGAGCTGTCTATCCAACACAAAAGAGCATAGAAGAAGTACTGAAAACAAAGAGCTTGACAGGAAGCAAGGCAAACCAAGAAACCAAATGCGTGACTGGATGTGAAAACAAGACAAATAGCAGGGATAAAGCCCAGAAGTGGGCAGAAATACTCAAGCCTGCCCTGGGCTGGTCTCTGCTGGCCAATGAGGAAACAGGATCTAAGATTACCAGAAATACAAGACACGGCTAGGAATGGGTTGGTAGAACTGCTCCTAATGAAAGACAAGGTGTCCTCCAACCCAAGAATCACTGGTTTGAGGCTGGCTCATAACTAACATCTATTAGCACTGGAAATAACATAGGATTTTTCCTGTCATTTCCAGATCAAGCATGATAAAGAGAGCAGAAAAAACTTTGGCTATTGCCAAGAAAAACATCCTGTTTAGATATATATGATATAAATTGTGGAAAATCTCCCACTGTATGTTGGATGAGTTGCCATTGTATTGTATATTTGGAATGAGCAGATAAGGAACAGTAGCATAAAACATCTCTGTTCTGAGGACAGACCGTCAATGTGTTTTCAACTGAAAAAAGTCTCATTTTGTTGATCTGATGATTGGGTGATAATTTCTCAACTTTCATTTGCCCAACAGTGGTACAACAGCATTTGTCTTCCAAGAAGGGTTGGGTAACCCTCATGGAGCAGCCATAGTTAAAACAGAATTGTAAAGGAGGATGAGGAGGCTCAATGACTTCGGCTACAACTTCACATAATTTCATGGCTGTGCAGATTATTATAACATTTAGTAAGAAGACTTGAAGCGGGAGCTGGGTATTGGCCTAAGGAAGATGACATGACCTTAGGTGGTCTGCAAGTAGGGGGTGGTAGGGGTTAGCACTGTGACAGACTTTGGACATGCTTGGGTGAAATGTGCAGGGTGGTGCTAGGAGGGGGCTAAGGGGTCAGGCGCAAAATATGGTGTTGGTTCTCTGTATGGGAATTTGGTTGCTTATCTGTCCAGGATAGTAGAAAATCAGAGGAACTGGGCAGACTGGATGGGCCAATTGGACTTTACCTAGTATCACACTATGTTGATATTTGTTGTGAGTTACTGTTCATCAAGTCAGCTATTTTTTTCCTTCCCAATACTTTCTCAGATCTCCTGCTTTTCTCCCTAGTTGCCTGCACATTTTTCCTGAGTGCCCCAGTTTCCAGTCACTTTTCTTGCAGTTCTTTACTCAGAGGACAGGCTGGTTGAAGCCTCTGCCTAGGTGCAGCAGGAAATTTTGCTTTAACTTTACTTTCCATGCTTCCTGGATGTTGGAAGGTCAGATTTATTTTATTTATTTTTGTTACATTTGTACCCCACGCTTTCCCACTCATGGCAGGCTCAATGCAGCTTACATGGGGCAATGGAGGGTTAAGTGACTTGCCCAGAGTCACAAGGAGCTGCCTGTGCTGGGAATCGAACTCAGTTCCTCAGTTCCCCAGGACCAAAGTCCACCACCCTAACCACTAGGCCACTCCTCCACCCTGGCTGAACTCTCAGTCCACGAAGGGTGCTGGATGGCGGCCGCCACATTAAGAACTGATTCAGCAGTTGCACTCAGGGCACAGAGCTCCCTAGAAATCATGATGGGACATTTTTCCTGTTGTAATGATTCTTCCTTCTACTCTCTCTTCCCCCACTCCTCAGCCAAATCTCCACGGTAGAACCTGCATTTAATTAGAACGTTTCTGAAAAGCTATTAACTCCCTGTTTCCATAATCAATTCAGTCTCTGGCTGAGGAAGGCTGAGCCATATTCTTCGGTCCTCTCATCTCACTGTTCTTTTCAGTTGCTCTTGTTATGCTTTGTTCTCTCTTTCTTTTATTGCCTGCTGTTTCTTTCTTATCCCATTTCCTCCGTTTCTCCATAAGCCTTAATACTTTACCATTTCCACTTGCTTTCTCCTTGATTTTTCCTCATCCATTTTTCTCTTTTTCGTTTGTATTTTCCTTTTTCTCCCTATTTCCTTCCCCCTGCATCACACTCTGCCTGGCTCTCTCTCCCTGTCATTCTCTTTTCATCTTTTCCCATCCCTGTCTCTTCCTCTCTCTTCCTTTCCCTCTGTTATAATTCTCTCTTCCTTACTTCCTCTTCCATTTCTTTCTGTTTCCTACTTCTTCCTCTCCTCACTCACCTTCCCTTCTTTTCTCCATCTTCCTTCCCCCTTTATTCCTCCTTCTTTGCCTTCTTATTTCTGTACTCCTTTTCTTCGCTGGGGAGGAAGCAGGGACTGGGCTTGATTTCCACTGTGACTCCTTGTGACCCTGGGCTGTCACTTAACCCTCTACTGCCCCAGCTACAATCTGTGAGTCTACTAGGGACAGAAAAAGTACCTGTATGCAATACGTAAACCACTTTTGTTATATCACAGAAAGGCAGTATATTAAGAATCTAATAAACATTTCCTTCACTTTCTCTCTCTCTCTCTTCTTCATTCTCTACCTCTCCCTCTGTACTCTTTTGTCACTCTCTCCTCTCCCACCCTCTTTCTCTCTCCCCCCATTTTGTCATTCTGTTTTCTTTGCTGTCTCTCTAATCCAGTTCACAGTCATGAGTGACTCTCTTGCCTCCTGACAGCAGCATCCTCGCTTCTCTTCTGTCAGCCCAAAAATCTTTTCTTTGTGTCAGTATCCTCACCTCCTGATGCCTGGGAGTCTTCCCTTCCAAGCCAACTCTCTCAGAAGTCTCTTTCTCGGGGGTCATCAACAGTAACAGAAAGGAAGCGGCAACACCTGCTGGCAGATTCAGTCTAACAGTTGTTTTTTTAAGGTTTAATCTTGTACTACATACAAGACAGAAAAAGAGAGGAAATCAAAGAAAGTATTGCGTTCAAAATCTGCACTCTGGTTCATAAAATCATCTACAGCGATGCCCCAAGATACATGACAGACCTCATTGACCCACCAACTAGAAACACAACTAGATCAACACGGACATACCTAAATCTCTACCACCCAAGTTGCAAAGGACTCAAATACAAATCAACCAGCTTCTCCTATATAAGCACTCAACTATGTAACACACTACCAAATGCCGTGAAAACAACACAAGACCTATTAAACTTCCGAAAGTCACTAAAAACTTACCTACTCAAAAAGGCATACCCGAATAATCCAACTTAAATGCCTGAGTCCTGCAACACAACGACTCTAATACTCGAAGTGGACATAACTCTTCCTTCTTTGTTATTTCATAATGTGTCTGTCACACACGACTTCTACCATGATATCACTATGTATTTGTCATACCGGAACCGGCGATCGCCAGCACGGTACTATGTAAGCCACTTTGAGCCTGCAAATAGGTGGGAAAAGGTGGGATACAATAAAATAAATTATACATCAAGAAAAATTACAAATCGAATAAAAACATTTTCAAGTCCATGTCAAGAGGAAAATTTCAATATATAGAGAAGAAAGAAAAAAGAAGAGTCTAAGAAAAATAAGACATTAATACTTTGACGGAGTTTAAAAAGGGGTTAGATAGATTCCTAAAGGACAAGTCCATAGACCGCTATTAAATGGACTTGGAAAAATTCCGCATTTTTAGGTATAACTTGTCTGGAATGTTTTTACGTTTGGGGAGCGTGCCAGGTGCCCTTGACCTGGATTGGCCACTGTCGGTGACAGGATGCTGGGCTAGATGGACCTTTGGTCTTTCCCAGTATGGCACTACTTATGTACTTATGTACTTATGTAACTAATAACCCCGCTATACGCCAGCCCTAACCTGTTCTGTAACAACAAGGTAATCAAGCAAAAAAAAGCCTAAGCTGGATAGGATCTAGGAAAATATAATTATGCTCTCAAAGTCTATCAGGCATTTACAAGGGAATTTCTAACAGCTTTCTTGATTCGTGGTTTGGCTGCACTCATTTCATGGTCTCCTTTGCTACCCTATTTTATTTCTTATTTTTCCATATGTTTCCTGAGTCTGAGGCCTGGGCCGACTGCGGACGGCGCAGCGGACAGTCCCGGCCTGAAAGACTGCAGCGAGGGAGGCTTCAGGTGCTGCAGCTGGGACCGGGACTGGGCGGAGGTCAACGCACCCGGTCTAGGTGAGACACGATCAGCTGATTGCTCCGGACCAGCTGATCGCTCCGGACCATACGCGCCGACGACCGCGGCAAGAGTATCCCGACATCCTCCTCGGCAGGCCATCGGGGGAGAAGCAGAGGGGAGCGGAGTAACGGAGGCAATGCGATGGTGAGTCCGGGGCCGTCTGCCCGACGACCAGTGCACGACAGTGCAGCCCGCTGAACGACAACGTGGAAGCAGTATTCATAGGTTGCTTGCTGTGCCTTGAGTGAATGCCAATGAAGGCAGTGGAAACAGAAACTAACCAAATAGCTTCCTTGCTTACAGTGGATCAGCTAGGCTCACTACCACTCCAATCTATTATACCTCTTTAAAGATTCACAAGCTCACAGGTTTACTGCTGTACTTTGAGTGAACACCAATGACAGCTGCATGGGGCACTGGAAACAGAGACTAACCAAATGGCTTCCTTGCCTACAACGGACTAGACAGTTTCACTTCCACTCAAGACTATTAAACCCCCTTCAAGATTCGTCAGGTAAGAGGAGAACAAAGAACCGCAGCGCTGGGTTGGGACCGGTGATCACTGCATACTGTGAGAGGCGCCAGCCATCAAAACAGAGAAGAGCATGTCCTGTAACTAAACTTTAATTATCCCGAGAACGCTAGAGCCTGATAAACCACTTCCCTGTGACATAATGCTACCTTTGCAAGACGGAGACTTCGCAACTCTTAAGGAGGACAAGATTGTTACATAAATATGAGGGTCCATGAAAATAACCTCCAACGCTGAATACAGCAACAATCTTCTTTTAAATACTACTGAAATGATACCATAATGAACACCACCAAACTGCTCCTTACAATCTGCTCCTTATCCATGATTCACTTAACAATGACCACCCCACTCGCAGAAATCAACAATATACCCAGACTAATCAATAACCGAATACTGACCAGACACACCACATCACACCAAACGGACATAAACCAAAACAAAGGAAAAGATCCAACAAACGTACAACCTCAACAAAATGATAAGAAAGATCATAAAAAACCCACACAAACCAAGAAACGACAACTAACAAAAGTCCACATAACACCGAACGTAGATGACCCATACCAAAAAATTCAAGTAGGCTATGTCAACGCCAGATCCGTAGTAAACAAAACAACAATAATAATAGACTGGATCACGTCAGAGAAACTTGAACTACTCTTCATCACTGAAACCTGGATCCACGACCAGAAGGACTCTATCATCTTAAACCTATGTCCTCCAGGATACGAAATCACCCACTGGATGTCACATAAGTGAATGTTTCCTTGTTTGTGCTCACCTCGCCCTCTGGTGGCCAGAACCGGTGGCTGCTATGGACTGTCACCCGTTCCAGACTTCAGCCCAGTCCGGTCCAGATCTTCCGGGCTGCCAGACTTGCTTCTCTTGTTTGTGCCTGAACAACTCCAACGTTCTAATGAAGCCAAATTGCTAATCTCCAACTTCAATATGGGAAAGAAAGCCAGCAGATCAATGTCACAACAAAAAGATTTTATTGAAGATACCGTGTATGAACAAATCGCCCGACACAGGCTGTGTTTCGCCCACCTAGGGGCAGTGACATAAGAGATGGGAGGAGCCTGCAGAGCCAGCAGCCAATGCTTCGCTCCAGGGGCAGTGACGTAAGAGACGGAAGGAGCCTGCAGAGCCAGCAGCCAATGCTTCACTCCAGGGGCAGTGACGTAAGAGACGGGAGGAGCCTGCAGAGCCAGCAGCCAATGCTTAGAGGCTGCCTGCGGTGCGGCACTTTTTTTTTTTTTTACATTTTTTCTCGTTGTTAACGTTGGCGGCGGCGCTCAGCTCAGTCAGCTGAGCGCTTCTTCTTTTTGTAGCGCCGGCCCTGCTGCTCAACAGGAAAAGCAGCAGTGGCCGGCAATGGGAGCAATGGGAGTGGGCGGGCCAGAGCCCGTAGCTATGCCCCTGAGTCAAACTCATGGAAGGACTGGTGACCAAACAACTCAATGACTACATAAACAAATTCACTATACTACATGAGACACAATCAGGATTTCAACCCCTACACAGCACCGAAACAGTACTACTCACTCTCCTAACCAAATTCAAGCAGGAAATAGCAATAGGCAAGAGCATTCTCCTCCTCCAATTTGACATGTCAAGTGCATTTGACGTGGTCAACCATAACATACTGCTAAGACTCCTAGAATACTTTGGAATCAGTGGTGGCACTCTGAATTGGATTAAGGGCTTTCTAACCACAAGAACTTATCATGTGAAATCAAAAACAAACATATCGTCACCGTGGAAACCAGGCTGCGGCGTACCGCAGGATTCACCACTATCACCGATCCTCTTCAACCTCATGATGACCCCACTAGCCAAGATCCTATCCACCCAAAGCCTCAACCCATTTATCTACGCTGATGACGTTACATTATATATCCCATACAAACATGATCTGGCGGAAATCACCAACGAAATCAAACTAAGCTTAAACATCATGAACTCATAGGCAAATGCATTCCAACTAAAACTCAATACAGAACAAAACACACTGTCTCATCTCATCCCAATACAATACATACAAACCCACAAACATTAACACCCCAGGATACACCCTCCCTGTCTCAGACAGCCTGAACATTTTCAGAGTAACAATTGACTGTAACCTATCACTAAGAGACCCAAGTGAAATCCACCATAAAGAAAATGTTTTTCTCAATGTGGAAACTCAAATGCGTAAAACCATTCTTTCCGAAGGAAATATTTCGTAACCTGGTTCAGTCCATGGTATTAAGCCACGCAGATTACTGTAATGGAATCTATGCGGGATGCAAGGATCAAATCATAAAGAAACTTCAGACCGCCCAAAATACAGCAGCCAGGCTTATATTTGGAAAAACACGTTTTGACAGCACCAAACCACTCAGAGAAAAACTGCACTGGCTACCAATCAAAGAATGCATCATTTTCAAAATCTGTACGACTGTTCACAAAATTATTTACGGCGAGGCACCGGGATTCATGACAGACCTCATTGACCTGCCAACCAGAAACACCACAAAATCTGCACGATCATATCTAAACCGCCACTACCCAAGCAGCAAAGGACTCAAATACAAATCCACCTATGCAACCAGCTTTTCCTACCTAAGCGCACAACTATGGAACTCATTGCCAAAAGCAGTAAAAACTACGCTCGACCACCTAAATTTTCGGAAAGTACTAAAGACAGACTTGTTCAGAAGAGCATACCCCACTGACCCAACATAAAAATACTGGTCACTTGCGACACAATATAACCAAAGACCTTTACGGACATTACCTGACTCTTCTTCCCCCTTTCCCTCTCTTAAGTTCCCCCCAACTGTTTCCTACCACACATATTTTTTTTTTATTACATTTGTACCCCACGCTTTCCCACTCATGGCAGGCTCAATGCGGCAGGCAACGGAGGATTAAGTGAGCTGCCTGTGCTGGGAATCGAAGTCAGTTCCTCAGTTCCCCAGGACCAAAGTCCACCACCCTAACCACTAGGCCACTCCTCATACCACAATATCACTTTGCATTCATTCATACTATGTATTTGTTCAAACCGTAACCGGCTAACGCTGTTAACGGTTATATGTAAGCCACATTGAACCTGCAAAAGGTGGGAAAATGTGGGATACAAATGTAACAAATAAATAAATATGTTGTCTAGAATAAAGAAGAGATCTTGTGGCTAGCGTGTATGTGTGTGCACATGCTCACACATGTATACTGGGTTCACGAGGAAGATGTAATCACTGTGATGAGGGGACTAAGATGGGACACAAAAATCCTTTGTGGCTGCATCCTTATTATAGGCTGGTTCTGACTGTTCCCTCTAAGCTGAGCGGGAGTCCTCCACCCACAGTCCTGCCAGTGGGTGGAGCTGTTTCACTGTCACATTTCCAATAGTGAGGGCCAGGCAAGCTCTGCAGGACTCCAGAAAACCTACCAGTCCTAAGCGATTGAAAACACCATATAGAACCATCACCCCCTACTGGTAGCAATGCGGTTGGAGAACACCCACTCAGCAGTGTTGCCAGGTGGGCGGTTTTACCGCCCAATTGGGCGGTTTTCCGCGACCCGCCACGAGAAATTTTTGCCCGCGGCGGGTTGCGGTTTTTTGGCCTTGTTTTGGGTCTTTTGGGTGGTTTTTAAAGCGGTTTTTTCGGCCGCGGGGGGCGGGGTTAGTGACGTTCTGGGCGGGGCCGATGACAGGGGAGGCAGGGCCGGACGGCGGGGGTGGGGTTGATGACGGCGGGGGCGATGACGCGGGGTGGGGGTGTCAGGGGCGGGGTTTGACTTTGGGCGGGTTTTGGGCTGGATTTGGGCTCGTTTGGGTGGGAAAAACATTTTCCACCTGGCAACCCTGCCACTCAGCTTAGTGGGAACAGTGGTTCTGAATGAGCTGAAAGGAAACGGGAGGAAATGGCTAGGCCAAAATTAGTAAGAGTTCAGTTCTAGCTACTCAATGTGACAAGTCATTTTATCTACCTATGTCTCAAGCACTCACTTATATAATAAGCTCTTTGGGGCAGAGGTTAAATATACCTGCATGTCATATTCTCATTCAAGGTGCTATGTAGATGCAGTTATCAAAGTGCAATACCTGCCTGTGGCTTTAATAAAGATCTGTTCTCCGGCTGTCCTTACGTGATTCATGCTGTATGTGTATCCTTGCGAAGCCTCCACAAATTTCTGATGAATATCCACTTCTCAGCCATTTCTGCAGGATTTGTGCTTTACGTGTATCAGTCTGGCTAGGGTTCTAATTAAGATTCACTTATCTGTGCTGTATTCATACTTTACATACATCAGTGTGACACCTGAACGGGGCTCCAACATCTGCTTTTCAAGTGTCTGTGCTATATTCATGCTTTACATGCATTAGTGTGACTGCCTGCGTAGGGTCCTGATGAAGATCCACTCTTCAGTTATTTGTGCTGTATTCATGCTTTATATGGATCAGTATGACACTTGAATGGGGCTCCAATTAACATCTGCTTTCCAGCTGTCTGTGTTGTATTCATGCGTTACATAGATGGGGCTTTCCAGATGATCAGTGTTTCATAACACTTAGGGTAGGTCACTAGGGGGTACCCGCAGCTGTATAAGTAAAATCGGGGAAAAAAATGGCTGTGACTGCTACAAGCAATGACCAAACTGCCAGGTTTTGCACTATTTGTTTTGAAACAGTCAGCTCCAGGCTCTTTGTATGCCTGTCTCGTGCTGCCTATGCTTGTGAGGTTACGAACGAGGTGAGCATCCCCTACAATTTACTGCTGGCCTGCTCCGGGCCCTAAGTGGGAGGAGGCCGCAGAAAGAGCTTTCCACAATTCATTTCCGAGATGCTGCAGCCTGCTAGCCCGACCCCTGCTGCTCCACGTTCAGGCTGCAGCATCTCCAGCGGTTTGAACAGAAAAGGCCACTGCGCAAGCCTTTAATGTTATATGCGCTTTGGTGCACGGGGGAGAGTTGGCCTCGGACTTGCACACAGAGGCATCGGTGTTAATAGCTGAAAGGTCCTGCGGTGCTGGAAAAAAGCAGCCAGCCGAGAAGGAGCACAGACAGAGTCAAAATATATGTTTACCATCGGGATTGTACAGAGGAAAGTGAATAATTGCAAGGCTACGTCTTTCAACACTAGGGTTTACCTGTTGAGATATGGTCACACGTACAGTGTTTCATGGCAGCATGTATTACAGGGCAGGCCAGCAATCCTGTATGATCCTGCTTATTCATGGTAAAGATTGCACAGGGCTTCTATCCAATTCCTGCAGCTTCATGTTTCAGGAACACTCACTCTCTGCAGTTTCCTGGCAGGAATGTACTACTACTACTTATCATTTCTATAGTGCTACTAGACGTACGCAGCGCTGTACTCTGGACATAAAGAGACAGTCCCTGCTCGACAGAGCTTACAATCTAATTAGGATAGAAAAACAGGACAAATAAGAGATAAGGGAATTACTGAGGTGGGGATGATAAAATAAGGGTACTGAACAAGTGAGTAATGGTTAGGAGTTAAAAGCAGCATCAAAAAGGTGGGCTTTTAGCCTAGATTTGAAGATGTCCAGAGATGGAGCTTGACGTATGGGCTCAGAAAGTCTATCCCAGGCATATGGTGCAGCAAGATAAAAGGAACGGAGTCTGGAGTTAATGGTGGAGGAGAAGGGTGCAGGATTCACAGGGGCGTAGCTACAGGTGGGCCTGGGTGGGCCAAAGCCCGCCCAGTTTTATCTCAGGCCCATCCTCACCTCCCACCCCCGCCGTAGCACTGCCTCCTCTCCTGCACTTCAGTCTCCGTTTCCCAGCCCCGTGGCAGCGCTTGCAATTTGCTTTCGGCGCTGCCTGCCTGTCAGCTGACAGATGCGACTCCTGCTCTGGGGCCTTCCCTCTGCCCCGTGCGTTCCGCCCTGCGTAAACAGGAAGTTTAATCAGCGCGGCAGAGGGAAGGCCCCGGAGCAGGACATCACATTGCGTCTGTCAGCTGACAGGCAGGCAGCGCCAATAGCAAATTGCAAGCGCTGCTGGGGGGGGGGGTGGGAAATGGAGACTGAAGTGCAGGAGAGGAGGCGGCAGCGCTGCGGCGGGGGTGGGAGAGGTTGAGGAAGACAGTGGGGTGCTGGCCCTGCAAGGGGGGGGGGCTGAAGGGAAGGGAGAGGTGCTGTACTTGTGTGTGTGGGGGGGAGGGGGTAAGGAAGACAATGTGGTGCTGCTGGCCCTGCAAGGGGAGTGGGCTGAAGGGAAGGGAGAGGTGCTGGACTGTTTTTTTTTTTTTGGGGGGGGGTAAGGAAGATGCGGAGGTGCTGGCCCTTGCAGGGGAGGGGCCTGAAGAGAAAGGTGCTAAACTTGTGAGGGGCAGGGGTTGGAGAGAACGGGAGAGAGGTACTGGACTTGCAGGGCGGGCGGAGGTTGGAGGGAAGGGGAGAGGTGATGGATTTGCAGGGGGGTTGGAGGGAAAGGGAAGATGGGCTAGATATGCAGAAGGTTGACGTGAAGGGGAGAGGTGCTGGACATGTAGGGGGGCTAGATGAAAGAGAGAGAGGTGCTGAACATGTAGTGGGGGGGGGGCTGGATGAAAGGGAGAGAGGTGCTGAACATGTAGTGGGGTCTGGAGGAGAGGTGCTGGATATGCAGGGGATGGCTGAAGGGAAAGGAGAAAGATATGGACCTGCAAGGAGGGCTGGAGCAAAGAGAGAAAGGTGCTGGAACTATGGGAGGGGTTAGAGGGAAGGGAGAGAGATGCTGGACAAGGGGATAAAAGAAGAGGGGGTCAAATGCTGAACCCACAGTAGGAGAAAGAGCCAGATGCATAAGGGTAAGGAAAGAGAGAGAAAGAGAAGCTGGTTGGGGTGGAATCAGAGGGGAGAGGGACACATTGGTGTGGAGGAGGGAGAAAGGGGACATAGGGAGGTGTACAGATACAGAAGAGAGATGATGGGCATTAGGTGGGAGCATGGGGACAGGGACACAGATGTGAGATGCTGTATGAGGATGGCATATATGGGCACAGAGGGGCAATGCCTGACAAGGGGAGGAAGGGGCTATGGAATAGAGATACAGTGCTGTACACTGGAGAAGGGGGTATATGGACACAGAGAGGGGGAGAGATACCAGACAAGGGGGAGAATAGGAACACAGAAGGGATATGCTGGGCATGGGGTGCATAGGTGCACAGAGGAATGATGATGGATGAGGGGATATGAACACAGGGGAGATACTGGACAAGGAAATATAGGAAAATGGAGATGGGAGATGGATGATGGACATGGATAAAGAAGAAATGTCAAATAGACAGGAGACCCTGGCAAGTGAGTTAAGAGACGACAGAGGGAAGCAGAAACCAGAGACTGGGACCAATACGATTTGAAAAATAACATGACCAGACAACAAAAAGGTACAACAAAATTATTTTATTTTTAATGTTGTGAATATAATATGTTAGATTTGGAATGTACATCTTGCCAGAGTTGATTTTAAACATGGCTGGGGTCCAGGACAGAAATCTAGGCAAGGACCCCAAAGTCCATTACCAGGCTGCGCCTTCAGCTTCCAGCAGACAGGCTTTCTCTGGCCAGGGAACCAAGCACACTTGGGCCAGGAGGTTCTCTGGATGCAGAATGTGTTTGGCTTCAATACCATATGTGTGTTGGAGGACCATGGCTCAATGGGGTTGACGTGCAGTCTATTGTACTTCCCTTAGCTCTCAATTGGGCAACCACTGAAGCCTGCACTGCAACCCTCATTAAAGTTTTGGGGAGTGTGGTAGAGGTCGAGCATGGAGTGGGGTAGGGACAAAGCATGGGTGCATCAGGTTGCTGTTTTTTCTCTTTCAAAAAAGTTGTAGTGCCCACCCATCCAACCTGTTGGCCCACCCAAAAATTGCTTTCTGGCTACGCCACTGCTCAATCCTTCGGCACAGTCTCTTATTTCCAGGCAAGTGTTTCATGGGATCATTAAAGTGAGTGAGAGAAACCTAGTTTGAGCTTGGAAAGGAGAAGAAAGTGGTGGCATGATCCTTTAACAGTTAGAGCAATAAGCTGACCATCAGGGAAACTGATCTCAGAATCCCACTGCTGTTTCTTGTGATCTTGGGCAAGTCGCATAAGCCTCCATCGTCTCAGGTACAAACTTAGAGCCAAGACCGAAATCCAGTGGCGTTCCTAGGGGGGGAGGCGGTGGGTGCGGTCCGCCCCGGGTGCACGCCGCTGGGAGGGTGCCGCGCGCGCCTGTCCGTCGTTCGTTCCATGCTCCCTCTGCCCCGGAATAGATCCTGTTCCGGGGCAAAGGGAGCATGAAACGAACGACGGACAGGCGCGCGCGCGCGCATGGCACCCCCCCAGCGGCATGCACCCGGGCGGGGGTTCTTTCGCGGGGGAGTGTCCTTTCACCGGGGGGGGGGGTCGTGCTGCATCCGGGGGGCGCTGCACCCGGGGGGGCGGGGCGCATTGGCGATCCGCCCCGGGTGTCAGCCCCCCTAGGAACGCCACTGCCGAAAGCGCTATAGCAAATGCATGAATAAATACTGCAGGCAGAACTGCACTGTTAAGTACACAGGATGGAGCGCCAATGCATCAAGTTCTCAGAACAGTTGAGCTCTTAATTAATGAAACCCCAGAATTCATTAAGCCAACAGCTCAGTAGCATTGAAGACTTGAGTGTGTCAAGGTTGAAGAAGGACAATTTGAACACAAATTATGAATTAACTAAGGGAAAAAAAACCCATTATACTAATGTAGTTTCAAAGATCATACTAAATGTTTAAACAATGCATTGTATTTTGAAACTATGTAAGGGGTCCCATTTGTTTCAGACACTGTGTACATTACTTGACCGCAAAATGCAGAAAGGGATTCACCACAGCAGCTATCCTTCATGGTACAAATGGGTATATAGCATATTAAAATGAATGTCAATTAAGTATTCACAGAAGTAAACATGTAAGCGCACACACACACGCGCACAAAAGTGGCTTCACCATGTACATGGCTGAAGAAAAGTACCAGCACACATCTGCACCTGTTCTGTGCATAAACCGTGGCCTCCCAAAATTTTTTTATGCATGAATTTTTTTGAGGCCAATATTTAATGCCCATAACAACATTCTGGTTCATGTACAGAGGTGTTCTGGGATTTTTGTTTTCTTTTGACATTTGCACAGTGAAGTCTCCCTTACCGCTAAACTCTTGTGCTCATATGGCCAGCAGGCGTTCCATGATTTGCACTCAAGGTCCATGCACTTTGAGGACCCCTTTTACCAAGTTGCGGCAAAAGGGGGCTTGCGTTGTTGTCGGCGTGTGTTTTTCACGCACGCCGAGACCCCCCTTTTTACTGTAGTGGGTAAAAGGGAAGTCTCTCTTTTCCGCAGGAAATCCCCATGCAGCAAGTAAAGCCCTTGCCGTGCGGCCATTTTGGGGGCAGCTCTTACTGCCACCCATCGAGGTGGCAGCAAGGGCTCCCACACTAACCTGGCGGTAACCAGACAGCACGTGGCACTGTCCAGTTACCACAAGGTACACTAGAGCTACAAAAAATATATATTTTTGTAGCGCCGGATAAGACGGCACGTTAGGGGTGGGAAGTACCGCCAGGCTGCTGTGGTAGCCCGGCGGTACTTCCTGTTTAGTGAGTGGTAAGCCCGTAGTGGGCTTACTGCTGCTTAGTAAAAGGGGCCCTGAATTTGCATCTCATTAGCTTACTGCAGAATATTTTCTTGGTAATTTCACAGTAGAAGCCATATACTCAGCCATCTGTGTGGGGCTGTACAACATGTTTTTCTGTCCTGCCTGCTGGGGATAGGAAAATACTATACCTGAATGTAGCTTGTTCTCCCCCCCGTCCTCCCACCCTCCCTTATTTGGCAGCCAAGACATGAGCTCTAAGGGGAATGGGGTTACAACAGGGGTGGGTGACCTTTATACACAGAGTGCCATATGAATGTGCATACTATCCCAGGTGTGCTGCAAGATTACATAATGTTGGAACCAGAAATGCACAGAGCTCCATAGACTTCTGTGATAAATAAGTACAATTTTAACTAAAAATGATGAAAACAAACTGCTAGAGTGGCTATTCTGAAAATATTTGTGAAATACAGTATCTTAAATTGCCCAAATTCAATGGCAGGCCATAGGTTGCCCACCCCTGGGTTAGATAGTGGAAAATATGTTTGGAGAGGATAATATGGGCTTCCCATCCCCTGAATTTATTAAAGCTTCTTAGTGTGGGATGAAGGCAGACAACAAAAGGTCTTGACTTTTTCCGCAGGCCTTCCATTCTTTTTATCCTGTCCTGAAAATTGCCCGAGAAGGAACTCGTGCACACTGTATCCACACAGCCCCCTCTGTCAATGCACGCTGGCTCTCAACAAAATTCAGCGGAAATTGATTTTTATAGCTCCGTATCAAGGGGAGGCTAGGGAAGAGCTTTCAAAAGCTGAAAGGAAGGGATGCTGGTGAGATAGTAAAGCTGGGTCAGCAAATTCAACGCCGTGCTTATTTTTATAGAAAACAGCAAACAGGTGACCCCGAAATACATAAATTCCTTCTTCCTGGAAACCACTAAACAACAATGTAAGTAGTGCATTATTTTAAATTAAAAAGAATAATGAATATGAGAGCTTTGTAAACATATTGTGTGTGGATTTGATCTCATTTTCTCCATGATGTAGGTAATGCACAATCACCCTTCTCCTGCTTTTGAGATCTATCAATTACTGTATATTTATTTAATATTCTTATATACCGCTCCCAACATCCATAACCTAACAGCAGAGAAATAGCCCATCTACCCTCATCATCCTCCCAACTGCAAAACCAGCCAGGCTTGTAATCCCTTACAGAATAAATTATTGTTCCACTGAAGAAAAATTCAAGCCGGCAGCGGTCAGTGATTTTTAAGGCTCTGACTGCCACAGGTTAATTCGACATGGATATTTAACATTGGGCCTAATTTGGGCATTGCAACTTGATTTTGCCTAGTCACAGGAAGCAGAGGCCACAGGGATTGCCACACAGGTCCCCGCCGTCCTAGGGGCCCTGCCCAAAAATATCACCCTTAAAACAGTTTTTCTCCATAGAGGGCTCAGGGCAGCAGCAGCGTTTCGCATATGCTGCCTATCACCAGCCCTGGAGCCTGCTCTCTGCTGTGTCCCGCCCCTTTTGATGAAATTTTCTGCTTCTGCAAGGACAGGATGCAACAGAGAGCAGGCTCCGAGGTCAGTGGCAGAGAGCCAATGTAATCGCTGCAGTTGCCCTGAGCTCTCTATGTAGAAACGCACATTTTAAGGGGGGGAGGGGGTTGGAGACAGGAGAACATACTGGATTGCCAGGGGGGGACCTTTGCAATTGGTAAGACCAGCCCTAACTGGAAGTTATCCAACGTTGGCCGATATTCAGTGGCAGTACTCGGATAACTATCCGGACAAGTTAGGACTGCTACTTGCCTAAATAGTTATCCGGGCATTGGCATGAAATATTGAGGTTGCCCAGATAACTTCCAGGTCTGCCTCAGATCCTCTTCTGGACCGCCCCAGAACTAACTGGAGCAGTGGTTCCCAAACTTGTCTTGGGTTTCTGGATATCCACAGTATTAGGACTAGTATCGGACATTAAATTATCCTTCAAAAAGCATGTGACTCAATTATTCAAAAAAATCTTTTTTACGCTACATAGATTGAGGAGGATTTGTCACCGTCTTGATCCTCTGCAATTTCGACTGGTTGTTCAGTAGTTAGTTCTGAGCCAATTAGATTACTGTAATGTACTTTTTGTGGGCTGTTCACAATTGATTTTGAAGAAATTACAGACCTTACAGAATGTCATAATTCAACTGGTCTACTCTGCAAAAAACATTGGATAGGGTCACTCCGCTATTGTTTAGAGCACATTCAGGCTTATTTTCGAAAGAGAAGGATGCTCATCTTTCGACACAAATCGGAAGATGGGCATCCTTCTCACAGGGTCGCCCAAATCGGCATAATCGAAAGCCGATTTTGGGTGTCCCCAACTGCTTTCCGTCGCGGGAACGACCAAAGTTCCCGGGGGCGTGTGGGAGGCGTAGCGAAGGCGGGACTTGGGCGTGCCTAACACATGGGCGTCCTCGACCCATAATGGAAAAAAAAGGGCGTCCCTGATGAGCATTTTGGCGACTTTATCTGGTCCAGTTTTTCTTACGACCAAGGCAAAAAAAGGTGCCCAAACTGACCAGATGACCATCGGAGGGAATCGTGGATGACCTCCCCTTACTCCCCCTGTGGTCACTAACCCCCTCCCACCCTCAAAAAAGAACTTTAAAAATATTTTGTGCCAACCTCTATGCCATCCTCAAATGTCATAATCAGGTCCTTCGCAGCAGTATGCAGGTCCCTGGAGCAGTTTTAGTGGGTGCAGTGCACTTCAGGCAGGTGGACCCAGGCCCATCCCCCCCCTACCTGTTACACTTCTGGTGGTAAATGTGAGCCCTCCAAAACCCACTGTACCCACATGGTGCCCCCCTTCATCCATAAGAGCTATGGTAGTGGTGTACAGTTGTGGGTAGGGGGGTTTGGGGGGGGGGGGGCTCAGCACACAAGGTAAGGGAGCATGTACCTGGGAGCTTTTTCTGAAGTCTACTGCAGTGCCCCCTAGGGTGCCCAGTTGGTGTCCTGGCATGTCAGGGGGACCAGTGCACTACAAATGCTGGCTCCTCCCACGACCAAAGGGCTTGCATTTGGTCGTTTCTGAGATGGGCGTCCTTAGTTTCCATTACCGCCAAAAATCAGAAACAACCAAGTCTAAGGATGACCATCTGTAGGGACGACCTAAATGTCAAGATTTGGGCATCCCCGACCGTATTATTGAAACAAAAGTTGAATGCCCATCTTGTTTCGATAATATGGGTTTCCCCACCCCTTCGCCGGGACGTCCTGCGAGGATGTCCTCAGGAAAACATGGGCACCCCTTTCGATTATGCCCCTCATTGGCTCCCAATTCAAGCTAAGGTGCATTTTAAAGTCTGCACTATTATATTTAAGATACCGCATGCTTTCGCACCAGGGTACATGGTGCCTGTGTCAATTTTCCCACATTATGATTCCATCACGCAATTGAGAAATAGTTGGATTTTGCGTCTGCCTTCTTTTAAGGGTCGTTAGATATAAAAGGATGTTTCGGTCTTCGTTTTCTTTCCTGTGAGTTAAACTCTGGAATACTCTTCCTGTAACAATTAGATCTTTTTTGGCCTTTTGCAATTCAGAAAGTTTTTAAAAACATAGTTATTCAAGAAGTTCCTATGTTGAGTGTCTGAATATGGACTATATTGTATTTTGTTTCAATTTCTGTCTACGTTTGATTGTAGCTTCCTAGGTATGCCTGGTCTTCCTTTTATTTGTGAACCATTCTACACTCTTGAGTTGTGTAAAATGAGTAGAAGTGAATCAGTTTTTTACTCTTTCAAAAAGTACAAAGACTAGGGGACACTCAATGAAGTTATATGGAAATTCTTAAAAAAATAGAAAGTAATGTTTTCACTCAAAAAATAGTAAAGCTTTGAAACTTTTTGCCGGAGGATGTAGTAACAGCAGTTAGCGTATCAGGGTTTTTAAAAAGTTTGGACAAGTTCCTGGATGAAAAGTTCACAGTCTGCTATTGAGACAGACACGGGGAAGCCACTGCTTGTCCTGAGATTGGTAGCATGGAACGTTGCTACTATTTGGGTTTCTGCCAGGTACTTGTGACCTGAATTGGCCACTGTTGGAAACAAGATACTGGGCTAGATATAACCAGGGGTCTGACTCAGTGTGGCTATTTTTATGTTATTGTGGTATAGAAGTATTTATTTAGTTTAGTTTTGAATATGCATGAGAGAAATTTGCATGCAGTGGAAGCAGTGTATGCAAATCAATCTCATGAGTATTCATTGCAGATATCCTGAAAACCTTACTGGCTGGGGTTCCCCCAGGACAGGTTTGGGGACCACTGAACTGCAGAATGGGTGCTCAGGAGAAACTCAGCAGCACTCTCTGGTTAAGTGCTGCTGAATATCTTCTGTAGGGAGTCAGTGTGATTTAATCAGGCTGGAGCCTCTCCTGCCTGGTTAAACATCATTTTCAAAACCAACCCTTAACAGGTCAGTGCTTCTCAACCCAGTCCTCAGGGCACACCCAGCCAGTCAGGTTTTCAGGATATCCACAATGAATATGCATGAGATAGATTTGCATGCACTGACTGTTTGGTAAGCAAATCTGAAAACCCGACTGGCTGCCTGATTTATGTGCGATGGCAGCTCTACTTGGCTTTAGTCCAAGACACTGTTGGATTTCTCAAACACTCACCTCTGGGATGGATTCTGCAATGCTGCACATTCCTGTGGAAAGGTTTTTATGTGACTGTATTTCCTTTTTCTTTCTTCAATCTAGTTTCATCTCTCTTCTGTGCCAGTGTTACTCCCTTGCGCTGTTCTTTTCCTGTGGATTTATTTAAATCTCAACCCTCTCTTTAAAAGTTTCTCTTATTTATTTGGATTTTGCTCACACCTTATTCAGTAGTAGCTCAAGGTGTCACATTCCGGTACTCTGGGTATTTCCCTGTCCCTGGAGGGCTCACAATCTAATTTTGAACCTGAGGCAATGGAGGGTTAAGTGACTTGCCTAAGATCACAAGGAGCAGAAGTGGGATTAAAACTGGCCACCTCTGGATGTCAAGGCTGGTGCTCTAACCACTAGGCTACTCCTCCACTCTTGCCTCCTCCTTCCATTTCCCCCTTTACCTTCTTTCATTTTCTTCCCCCACCTCCAGTCCTGTCTTTCCCCTAGCAATTCCTTTAAGGACTCTGATGTTATTAGCTTCTCCCCCGTGCCCTCTCTAGGTGATAGCGCTGGTATAGCCACAGGGGCGCGTATTTTTAGCTAAGGTCCCCTCCAAACTGGATTACTCTTTGACTAGCTGGCGGGGATGCCCAATCCCGGCCAGTCGATGAGATTCGCAATTGGAACTTCCCCAGCGCTATCTCTGCAAGGAAGAAGTTGACAGCTTCCCCTTTCTGCTGCTGACATCGGCATGCCTCGTGGCTGCTCGGTTTGCGCATGAACTGAGCATTCACGATGAGTACGGATGTTGACAGAAGGACGGGAGGCTGCCAAATTCTTCCCTGCAGAGATAGCGCAGGGACGGTCTGACCGCAGATCTTATTGACTGGGATTTGGGTATCTCTGCCAAGATTGGGATTGGGTATCCCTGCCAAGCAAAGGGAAGAAATGTGCTGCCCCCCCTCCCAGTCCACCCCTGGGCTCTCCCAGAAATCCGATGCTGGCTTTGCTCCTGGTTGATTGTATTGTGAATATTTCTGAAGATTAACAGGAAAATTTTCTATGCTGATATGGAGAACAAAAGTTAAAAGATGAGAGGAAATACAAAATATTGGAAGACTAGGAAGAAATAAATCCAGGGACAACCATACTAGGGTTCTATTAGCTAGAAAGGAAGATGGAATTGTATTATTTTGTATTACTTCTCACTGGTAGCGTTGCTCCTTTGCCCTGAGAAGTGCTGTCTTATCGGGACCAAAAAGACTAAATCAGTTTTTAATTCCCTTCCTTTAAAACATTCCTGTTTGCAGGAGGTTAGGCTAACTCTAGCTTTTCTCTTTCAAATCGTCCTTTTCAAATGATAGCACGACTGCAGCAGTATCATTAGAAACAAACAAACAACGCTAAAAATGTTTTGAATTGAATAATGGCAGCTCTAATCTGACCTTGAATGTAATCCAGCCTTTTGGATGAGGCCAGCAGCGCTGCAGGCGGCACCAGGCCTTCGACGCAGCCTTGGAAAGCTCCTGAGCCCCACACAAGGCCGGCATACTAATGAGGCAAAACACTTAAAATAAACCAAGAATCCTTCAGATGAGGTGAAAGGACGGATGGAGTGGAAGAAGTCTATCATTTGTCTTGATAATATTAATCCTGCCTCAGGGTGGGATGGAGAGCTGAGGGAGCAGGGATGGAGGGAGGGAGGAGGAAGGAGGAAGTCAGATTGGCTTTAATAGATTTCAGCAGTGGATCATTTTTTTCAGTGAAAACAATAGACCTAGATCTAGAAAAAGAAAGATATCATCGCGAACAGACACTAGTGAAGGTAATTTTGGGGGTAATAGAATTAAGCACAGGCTCCTGCCTGTGACCCAAGGGCTCAGTCCTTGTGTATTATTCCAGCCTGCGACTGGAGGGCTTAATCTCCCTGTGCTGTCCCCACCTCTAACCCAACTTGGTCCCTGTGTTATGTTATGTTTATTATGTTTTAAAAGAAGGAATGGATCCACAGAAGCTTAGCTGAAATTGGGTGGCGGGGGGAAGAGGGGTTGGTGGTTGAGAGGCTAGGATGGGGGAGGGCGGACTTATACGGGGTCTGTGCCAGAGCTGGTGATGGGAGGCGGGACTGGTGGTTGGGAGGCGGGAAATACTGCTGCACAGACTTATACGGTCTGTGCCCTGAAAAAGACAGGTACAAATCAAGGTAAGGTATACACATATGAGTTTATCGTGGGCAGACTAGATGGACCGTGCAGGTCTTTTTCTGCCGTCATCTACTATGTTACTATGTTACTATTGAATTTAATTAGTCACACAAATGTTGGACAAGCCAAGTCACAGCGATTTACATTACCAAAATCTAAAAACTGGAAAAGAACTACAATACATGTATAGGAAAGGAACACCAGAAAAAAATAGTTTCAGTCATTCAAGCAGCAAATACTTATGCATAGTCATATTCAGCCCTGCTCCAACCAACTTCACTACCCCCTGCCAACAAAGGCTGTGAAAAGATAAGTCTTTAAAGCAACCTTAAATTGTTTTAGGGAAAATTCCGAGCAAAGCCCAAGTGGCAATCCATTCCAAAGAGAAGGGAACGAAGCGAGAAACGTGGTCTGATGTGTCCGACGTGGTGCATCTGAGCCACGTAGGAGACATTAAATGATGCTCATGTGCGGAGCTGAGAGCCCGAGCTGGGACATAAGGCACAATAGCTTGTGCCAAATAGGTAGAGGCACCGTCATGCAGAGTTCTAAAAGCCAACAAAAGGATTTTAAATTGTACCCTAGCAGAGACAGGAAGCCAGTGCAATTGGTAAAAAAAGGAGGGTAATATGATCCCGATGCCTCGCTCTACATAAAAATCATGCAGCCATGTTCTGTAGAGGCTGCAGCTGCTGTGTTTGCAAGAGAGGTAACCTGGCATACACCACATTACAATAATCAAAGCATGTGGTTATGAAAGCATGATACACATCTGGCTCCAAAAACAAATGGACACAGAAAAGTTAACTAAGGGCACAACAGAGGAAACCTGTTCTGTGAAGGAAAATGATGAATCAAAAATCACCGCTAAATAACAAAAAGAGAGACTGAGGGTACTGGCTTACCAAACAGGACAGGAATTGTGGTAGGCGGAGGAGTGTGGGGGGAGGGGGGGCAACCCAACAGGTGATGGTTTTGTCTGTGTTAAGAACCAGCCAGTTCTCTCCCAGCCATTGACTTGCAGGCCATGCTGCTGTGAAGAAAAGTCAAAGGCATGTGGGTTAGTAGGCCAAACCGAAAGGATGTCATCTGTATAAATATATACTGAGAATCCCAATGCATGAATCTGGACACCTAAAGGGCTGAGAAAGAGATTAAATAAGAATGGAGATAAAATCGACCCCTGAGGGACTACACAGGGTAAATAAAGAGCACTGAGAAGATGTCACACCCTGGAACCAACTAAGAACAGTTCCTGAAATACCCATAGAAGCAAGTCTGTGCAGGGGGATAGAGTAATTGACAAGGTCAAAAGCTGCGGAGAAGTCTAAAGATACCAAAAGACAGATAGAACCTTTGTCCAAATGACCATATAGCTCGACAAGAAGAGAAGAGACTATCGTCTCAGTGCTATGTCCCATCCTAAAGCCCGATTGCCTATGAAGAGAACTACGTCCTCCACACGAGAAAGAAGCTGCCAAAAAAAAAACATTTTTTCGGTAAGTTTAGAAAAAACATGGTTGAGAGAGGATGATAATTTGCCAGAACAGAGGCATCCTGCATAGGCTTGTTCAGAACAGGGTGAACTACTGTGACTATGACTGAGGCAAAGCTCCAGAGGACAAACGAGCAAACAAAAGTGAACAAGCAATGTTTCCTATAAGGAGTGGCCTGCTGTGTGCAATTTTTTTTGTGTGTTTGTGAGCAACAAGTTTTAAAAACCAACAATTTTTGAGTACCAGGATTAGCAATGCATTTCTGTATATAGCACAAAACCATATACCACATTTTTGTAAACAACCATGTAAAATCTGTGAGCGACACTCTTAAAATGCATGTGCTCCACTTAGAGGGAACATTAGTAACAAGCCCAGTGTAAGAAGTTTCAGCCAGGGAGGGGGCAGCGGATCACCACGGGCAGGGGATAAATTAATTGAAGAATAAAGTTGTACTAAATCACATTCTGTATGAAGGCTAAAGGAGTGCCATGAAGGAGCAGAGGAGACTGGTATCCTGGAAGAAGACTGTGACAAACCTTGGGGGGGGGGGGGGAGGGGAGAAGGAAAGAGGCTTCAAATTTCCTAACCTTAAGAAAAAAGTACCTTGTAAGTCTTCAACATCTGGGATGAGGGAGACTGAGGAGGGAACTGGCTGCAAAAATTTATGGGCCGATGATCAGAAGCAAACACAGGCACTAGAGGCCAATAGCGCCATACTAGTGCCAGTGTTTGCTCCCGCCTGATGATCAGAGCCGATGAGCGCTTGTAATAATACGCTTGCCAACTCTGAATGCTAATTGCATGCAAACAAGGGTCTCTCGCATTCATCCCTCATGATCAGCGGGCAGCACACCAAACAAGGATGCTGCTACTGTTGCAAACCTTATATCGGCTCAGAGGGAGACCCACTGAAGAGGTTTGACAGGTCCAGGATTTTCTCCTGGACCTGTCAAACCTAATTCCCCCCCCCCCCCCAAAAAAAAACACAAGACCTGGAGGTCCAGTGGGACCGCTAGCTTCTCCCCCTCCCACCCCACCACATCACAAAAAATGCCCTGGTGCTTGAGTGGGACTGTTACCTGCCCCCTCCACCCCCAGCGGCTTACCTCTCCGTGGTGGTGGTAGTAGTTGGAGGAGGAAGGGACTAGCACTCCCTCCCTCCTCTTCGGGCGCCTTCCCAAAATGGTGGTGTCCTGCCTTCAGGGTTGCCAGGTGGAAAATTTTTTTCCCACCCAATGCAGCCTAAAAACAGCCCAAAACCCGCCCAAACTCAAACCCCGCCCCTGACACCCCCACCCCCTCGTCATCACCCCGCCCCCGCCGTCATCAACCCCGCCCCCGCCGTCATCGGCCCCGCCTCCCCACCATCGGCCCCGCCTCCCCGTCATCGGCCCCGCCTCCCCCGTCATCGGCCCCGCCCAAAACGTCACTAACCCCGCCTCCCGCGGCCGAAAAAACCGCCCTGAAGCCCAAAAAGCAGCCCAAAAAACCGCAACCCGCCGCGGGCAAAAATTTCCCGCGGCGGGTCGCGGAAAACCGCCCAATTGGGCGGTAAAACCGCTCACCTGGCAACATTGCCTGCCTTGCCTAATACATCCTGGGATGTGCCGGGTGGGACTTAACCCATTTATGGAAGTTAAGCCCCACCCAATGCATCCCAGGATACACTGGGCAGGGCGTCACCATTTTGGGAAGGCCCCCGAAGAGGAGGGAGGGAGTGTTAGTCCCTCCCTCCTCCAACTACTACCACCACTATAGAGAGGTAGGCCACCGGGGGTGGAGGGGGCAGATAGATAGCAGTCCCACAGGGTGTTTTTGTGCCATGTGGGGGGTGGGGGAGTGGGAAGCTAGTGGTTTCACTGGACCACCATGGTTTTTGTGCTTGGGGGGAGGGGCCTGGAAATCCAATGCACCTTCAGGTCTTGTGTTTGGAGGGGGGGGGCTTAGGTTTGAC
This sequence comes from Microcaecilia unicolor, assembly GCF_901765095.1. Lineage (NCBI taxonomy): Eukaryota > Metazoa > Chordata > Amphibia > Gymnophiona > Siphonopidae > Microcaecilia > Microcaecilia unicolor. Next base: position 54,176,971 of record NC_044044.1, read on the forward strand.
AGGTCTGGGAGAAAATCCTGGACCTGTCAAACCTCTTCTGCTGTTTGACAGATCCAGGTTTTTGACAGCCCAGGCCTGTCAATAAACTTTTCCGGGAGGATTGTGCTTTGGGCGCATGCTCAGGCACAACCCTCCAACAGAAGTACCCCTATGATCAGAGCTAATAGCGCACATAAATTCGCATGCTATTAGCTTTGATCATAGGGACGTTACAGCCCAACAACGCGCGGCTTCTGATCATTGGCCCATTAGAGAACTCAGCAAAAAGTTGTTTTGAGGGATTGAGTGACATCTTAATCAGTTTAGAAAAATATTTATTTTTGGCTGCAACTGAAGGGCACTTTTCCCATCTGCTGTTCCCGCCTGTGAACTGATGACCTGGTCCCTGAGAGATTTGCATGCATGCAAATCTTTCTCATGAATATTCATTGTGGGTATCCTGTAAACCTGATTGTCTGGGTGCCTCCAAGACCACTGGTTTATGCTGTCAAATGCTGAAGAAACATCTAAAGTGGCCAGGTTTAGGAACCACTGCCATAAACCAAATTTTGATCAAGAGATAAGAAACTTTTGGTCTTGCTAATACTGTTTTGTCTTGGTTCCAGTCTTCTCTTGATAGTAGCTTGTTTCAAGTGAACACAAAATCTGGTACTTCAATTTGGATGACTGTTAACTCAGGTGCTCCACTTGTCTGCACTACTTTTTAAATTCTTATTCGACTCCTATTTGTAAATTACTTTCTTGTCTAGGTCTGAATTATAAACTCTATACAGATGACTTAATTTTTTTCCCAGTTGAGGGCATCATTGAACCAGCTCTCATTCATCTATTAAATTGATGGATGACTGCCAATAGGCTTCAAGTAAACATTGGTAATCTAATCTAATGTGGTACCTATTAATCACCAATTCCGAGGCAGTGTATAGAATTAGAAGTACATGATAATAATACCTAATAATAATACAAATTGCATAATACCAATTACATAACAAAATCAAACAGAATGAACATGTAAATACTCATATAACAAAAACGTTTTAAGATTTTTACAAAATAGAGCATTAGAATAGCCACAACAGAATAAGGCTGCCCTCCAATTTTTTCTTTGGATGTTTGTTTGTCTTATTCCAATTCTCATAGAAATTCAATACAGTGCACTCCGCTTAAGTGCAAGGGCCTGGGACCGAAGAAATACATGCAGTTAACAGGAGCGTGCGCTTAACCGTTGTGAGCCAAAGAAGCTTGACATCTGATAAACACATGAACAGTACTGTTTATTAAATGTACACACTATACAGTCTCTGTTATTTGGCTTTCTTGAAATAGTCAGTGATGGTCCTCTGCACACTACGGTGTCTTTGAGTTTCATAGACTAAGTCTTCCAGACGGTAAAATCGGTCATAGCACTGACATCCATTCTTCTCCAGATAGGCCCGAATGTTGCTGAGACTCTCCAGTGCTGTAGCAAAAGTGGCAGGAGGTGGTTGTATTAGGTCAGCTTGTGCCTCGCTGCTCATTTGATCGTCTTCTTCATCGTCAGCCGTTGCCCCCTGCATGTAGGCGCATAGCTGGACATCGGTGCTTTCGCCGGCTGTCTGTAGACTGCAATTGACAGCTACGTATCGATGGAACTGCTCTTTGGTCACACCGGCTGGGATGTAAGTAGCCTGTTGATCTGCCTCGCTGGCAATGGCTGCATCCGTTGGGTCCCTCCCCACATCCTTGACAAAGCGTGCCCGCTTGTAGCATTTGACAATGGTTGCCTGTGTGACCCGATTCCAGGCTTCTTTCTGCAGTTGTAGGGAATCCAACAGGGACAGATTACGAGCCAGTTCAGGGGCACACTTATTATCACCAGTCTGTCCGTCCATAAGGCCCATCAGATGACGTAGCAGAAGAGCACGATAATGTGTTTTAAAATTGACTATTATGCCCTGATCCAATGGTTGGATCAGAGAGGTAGTGTTTGGCGGCAGGAAGACCAGCTTAACGTGAGACAGCCTGACATGAGCAGTGTGTGCAGCACAATTGTCACAGAGCAGCAAAATGGGGCGCTTCTGTGCCCACATTCTGGTGTTTAATTCCTTTAGCCACTGCTTCCAAAGGTCCCCAGTCATCCATGAATTGGTGTTCACCTGGTATGACACAGGGAGCCCCTTCACGTTCTTGAAGCAACGGGGCTGTCTGCTCTTTCCGATGACCAGGGGTTCCAACTTCTCAGCTCCATCCATATTGCAGCATAGGAGGATGGTCAGTCGTTCCTTCGACGCTTTACTTCCCGTAGGTTTGGCCTGCTTGAATGCCAGTGTGCCATCAGGAATGGCTCGCCAGTAGAGGCCAGTTTCGTCCGCGTTGAAAATGTCACGAGGTGCATACTCGTTCAGGATGGAAGGAAGAACTGACACCACCCAATTTTCAGCCCCCGAGTCGTCAGCATCTTGCCTCTCACCGTACTGCTTTTTAAATGTAATGGTGTTCCTCCTTTTCCATCTTTCCAACCACCCGACAGTGGCTTTGAACTCAGTTAGCCCAAGACAGCCAGCTAGCTGGCCAGCTTTCTCCATAAGCAGCGGACCACTTACAGGTAACTGTCTGCTCCTGACTTGTGAAAACCACCGAAGGAGAGCCTCTTCAACCTCCTCAGCTTTTCCCGCCCGCTTACGTTTCCGTTGTGGGTTTCTATTGTTTCGCCAGTCTCCCAGAAGCTGGTCTTTCTGCTTCGAGATACGCGAAATTTGACTGGGGTTCACGCCATATTCTTGAGCAATAGATGCTTGACTCTCCTCGTTTTTTAATTTCTTAAGCACTTCTATTCTCTCACACAATGTTAAAGTCTTACTTTTGCGTCGATCCATGGCACACTGTAACTGCCTTTCCTTCAGACCCCTTGGTCACGTGGCAACAGAGCGGGAGAGTTAGCACGAGCATGCGCTGTGCTCAGTAAGGCTCTTTGCAAAATTTCAGCAGTTTGCAGGGAGCACTACCGCTTGGGGCCACCAGAGGGAGGCCGCCATGGAAGTCAGAAAAGGGTTTTTTTGCTTCCCTGCATTCGGGCAGCAGTTCCACAGGGTCGTGCAGAAAAGCTGAGTCTCTCCCCTCCAGGGGGGGGGAGGCCTGACTTTTCCTTTCCACGGTTCAGAGAGGTTTCTCCGGATTACTGTTGCTGGTTTCCACCAGCGACCGGGGCGCCAGGCTCAGAGGGACCTCCACAGGGCTGGTCCAGAAGGGCATCACCCACGCCATCGGAAAAAGCTGCGGAGGGCGCCAGTGGCGTTCCTGGGGGGCTGACACCCGGGGCGGATCGCCGATGCACCCCGCCCCCCCCCCCGCTGCAGCGCGACCCCCCCTGACACCCCCACCCCGCTGAACGAACCCCCCCCCCGGGGTGCGAGCTGCTGGAGGGGTGTCGTGCGCCGCTCAGCTTCCTTCGTTTCCATGCTCCCTCTGCCCCAGAACAGGAAGTAACCTTTTCCGGGGCAGAGGGAGCATAGAAACGAAGAAAGCTGACCGGTGCGCGGCACCCCCCCCCCCCTCCCGGCAGCGTGCACCCGGGGTGGACCGCCCCCACCCCTCCCCCTTGGTACGCCAGTGGAGGGCGCTCAGGGGCAGCAGAAAAAACGGCCCCGCACGGCAGGGGCGTAGCCAGACACCCAAGTTTGGGTGGGCCTGGACCCAAGGTGGGTGGGCAGCACTCCACCTTGTCCTACAAGTGATTTGGTTTCTCCCTCTCTCGCCTGCATGCCATATGGTCTTTCAAACATCCCCTCTCCCCCGTATACCTTTTAAATAGCAGATTTTCACCGGCAGCAAAAAGTTGTTGGGAGTTTTTGGCTAGTGGGGCTTGGGGTCCCTGCCAGCCACATTATAGGCGTGTTGCTACTTGGTGGGCCTGAACCTAAAGTGGGTGGGCCTGGGCCCACCCCAGCCCACCCTTGGCTATGCCACTGCTGCACAGAAGTCGCCGGGAAGGGGAGAGAAGGTCCTGAAAGCCAGCCTGCCCTGGGAGAGCCGTCCCTGGGCTCCCTGAGAGGGACCTAGCCGCCCCTTGCCTGCGTCCACCGGGGGACGCTCCACAGAAGCCTGAACCAGGGAAAGCCAACCCGCCTGCCCTCGGTGAGCCGGCCCCGGGCTCCCCGAGAGGTACCTAGCCCCCCCTTGCCTGTGTCCACCGGGGGCGCTCCCTGAAAGCCTGAATGAGGGCTAGGATCCGAGAATGTCCGGAAAGCGCAAATGAGGGCTAGGACCTGTTCTGGGAGGCTGGACTGAAAGCCTGGGATGCCCCCCTTCTGAGCGGGAGCCCTGACTTTTTCTTCCAATGGGGTGGAGAGGCGCGTGCATGCCTCTGTGTGTGTGTGTGTGTCTCTCTCTCTCTCTCTGTGTCTCTCTGTTCCAGGTGAGGGTGATTTTTTTTCTTCTCATCTCCTTTTCTTCTCTTCTGTCCACTGATCAATTTGGCACTTCAGACCTGAACGGGGTGCGCCCTTGTGGGCCGGCCAGTCTGGTGTTCAGGCAATGCGGTTTCTCCCTACCTCTTCGGGTCCTCTGGGAAGGGCTCCCTCCGACGGGAGCCCGCCATCTCAGGTGAGGCTGAGGCGTCCGGCAGTCTCTGCACAGGTGTCTGTGCTTGTGGTGGGGGCAGGTCTGTCCATCAGCCCCATCCTCTCGTGTGTCCCTCCTGGTGAACTGCATTCCTCTGGTTCCCAATGGCGTGTCTCTCTGTGGGTGAAGGTTCTGTCGGTTGAACCTTGTGTGCCACCTTCTCCTTCCAGCCAGCTGCACAGAGGCCCTCGCCTTCCGCCGGGGAGCGGAGGCAGGGCCCCGATGCCTCTGGTCTGGCTGCCCCCTCTCCTGGGGGGGGGGGGGCGCATCTGGTCCCGCGATGCCACCGTGGCTATCTGGTTGATCCTGCCAGCAGTAGCATATGGTTGTCTCAAAGATTAAGTCATGCACGTGTAAGTACGCACGGCTGGTACAGTGAAACTGCGAATGACTCATTAAATCAGTTATGGTTCCTTTGATTGCTACATCTGGTACAGTGAAACTGCGAATGGCTCATTAAATCATTTGCCCCTCTCCTTCGCTCTCTGTCAGGTGAGGGTGTTTTTTTTTTCTTCTCGTCTCCTTTTCCTCTATTCCGTCCACTGATCGATTTGGCACTTCAGACCTGAATGGGGAGCGCCCTTGTGGGCCGGCCAGTCTGGTGTTCAGGCAGTGCGGTTTCTCCCTACCTCTTTGGGTCCTCTTGGGAGGGTTCCCTCTGATGGGAGCCTGCTGTCTCAGGTGAGGCCGAGGCGTCCGGCAGTCTCTGCACAGGTGTCTGTGCTCATGGTGGGTGGGCCGTGAGTGAGGTCCGGGTTGAGGTCTGTCCTTCTGCCCCCCTCCTCTCACATGTCCCTCCCAATGAAATGCATTCCTCCGGCTCCCGATGGTGTGTCTCTCTGCGGGCGAAGGCTCTGTCAGATGAACCTTGCGCGCTGCCTTCTCCTTCCCGCCAGCTGCACAGAGGCCCTCGCCTTCCGCCGGGGAGCGGTGGTGAGGCCCCACCGCTGGGCCGGCTGCCCCTCTCCTGGGGGGGTTCATCTGTTCCCGCGCTGCTGCTGCGGCTACCTGGTTGATCCTGCCAGTAGCATATGCTTGTCTCAAAGATTAAGCCATGCACGTGTAAGTACGCACGGCCTGTACAGTGAAACTGCGAATGGCTCATTAAATCAGTTATGGTTCCTTTGATCGCTCCATCTGTTACTTGGTTAACTGTGGTAATTCTAGAGCTAATACATGCCAACGAGCGCTGACCTCCCACGATGTGTGCATTTATCAGACCAAAACCGATCCGGGGGCTCGCCCCCCCCCGGCCGCTTTGGTGACTCTAGCTAACCTCGGACCGATTGTGTAGGAATATGTGAAAGACAAGTGCTGCATGCATTAACTGTCAACAATTCTATGAGCTATGATGTCATTGGATATAGTGTAATGTCTTGTGGGTGTGTCTGAGTCACTCTAGTTGCTCTGTGAGTGAGTCAGTCTGTGTCAGCATAAGATGGTGTTAGCAATCTCTCTTCAAGCTGTATGATAACCAACTGACAGAATTTTGTAGTTTTACCATGTCTACTGCAAGTATGATGTAAATAGTTATCTGAAGAAACTGTAAGTAAACATCATTTTTGTTTGGAAGTTAAAGAAGAGAGAGTAATTGAATCTTTTATTCAAGAGTCTGTGTGAAAGAGAGAGAGAGAACAAAACAACGGGAGTTAACACTTCTAAAGCTCTGCTGCGTATGGGCTAAATCTGCTGAAGTAAAAGTCTATTTTTTCATTTCTCCCCATCAGATCGCACGTCCCCGTGATGGTGACAATCCATTCGGATATCTGCTCTATCAACTTTCGATGGTACTTTCCGTGCCTACCATGGTGACCACGGGCAACGGGGAATCAGGGTTTGATTCCGGAGAGGGAGCCTGAGAAACAGCTACCACATCCAAGGAAGGCAGCAGGTGCGCAAATTACCCACTCCCGACTTGGGGAGGTAGTGACGAAAAATAACAATACAGGACTCTTTCGAGGCCCTGTAACTGGAATGAGTACACTTTAAATCCTTTAACGAGGATCCATTGGAGGGCAAGTCTGGTGCCAGCAGCCGCGGTAATTCCAGTTGCTAGCCAGACAGCGAAGGAGGAGGAGGTGTGAGCAGGAGCTCTGTGTGTGGAGGTTGAAGGAGCTGGAGTAAGGCCTATAGCCCAGGAAGTGAGCTGTTTCTGGGCTTAGAGAGAACCAGAGGTCCGGGCCTTGACGTGATGGAGGCCCAGGAGAAGGAGAAAGTCGGGGCCACTCGGGGGGCTAAAGTTTGGCAGAAGCCCCAGCGTGGTCCTGGAGAGGCTGGAGCCTGGAAGAGGACAGCCTGCAGGCAAGAAGAAGGAGACCCCAGACCAGGGTTGCCAGGTGGAAAATTTTTTTCCCACCCAATCCCGCACAAGAAACAGCCCAAAACCCGCCCAAACACAAACCCCGCCCCTGACACCCCCACCCCCGCGTCATCACCCCCCGCCCCCGCCGTCATCAACCCCGCCCCCGCCGTCACCGGCCCCGCCTCCTCCGTCACCGGCCCCGCCTCCCACGTCATCGGCCCCGCCTCCCACGTCACTAACCCCGCCCCCCGCGGCCGAAAAAAAACCCGCCCTGAAGCCCAAAAACCAGACCAAAAAACCGCAACCCGCCGCGGGCAAAAATTACCCGCGGCGGCTCGCGGAAAACCGCCCAATTGGGCGGTAAAACCGCCCACCTGGCAACACTGCCCCAGACAGAAGTCAGATACTGCTGGAGGAAGGCAAGGGCCAGCGAGACCCTGGACAGGGAGGTTCCCATGGGGTAAGGCCTTGTCTAGGGACTGAGGTTTTGAACCAAGGACAAGGTGAAGAACTAGGGAGACCAGGGAGACAGGGTGAAGAAGCCCAGAATGCAGAGAGAATGGTTGGAAGCAGAAAAGACCAGAGAGAAAGACCTGAAGTGGAATGCTTGAAAAGTACAGCCCTGGGGGAGAAGAAGATAGAACTGAGTGGCCCAGTGCTGGAAGCGTTGTATGATGAGAGCAGCAGAGAGGAAGAGGGGGAGACGCTGGCAGACTGGGCTACAGACAGAGAGATAACAGCTGAAGAAGTGTTGCAAGACTTAAAGCAAACAAAAAAATTGGAGCAGGAGACAGAGCTGTTGTGTAAGAGAATAAAATTTGCTAAAGTGATGGTGACACTGGCAGACACAGAGCGCAAGGAGAGGCAGTTAAGAGAGATTGGACTGCTTGAGAAACAGATTCGTTAGAGAAAAGAGCACATTAAAGCTTTAATGAAATGGTACGCCAGTGGATGTGAAGCATCTGTTCACGCTTTCCAAAAATATTAGGACTAGGGGGCATGCGATTAAACTACAGTGTAGTAAATTTAAAACAAATCGGAGAAAATTTTTCTTCACCCAACGTGTAATTAAACTCTGGAATTCATTGCCGGAAAATGTGGTGAAGGCGGTTAGCTTAGCAGAGTTTAAAAAGGGGTTGGACGGTTTCCTAAAGGACAAGTCCATAAACCGCTACTAAACGGACTTGGAAAAATCCAAAATTCCAGGAATAACATGTATAGAATGTTTGTACGTTTGGGAAGCTTGCCAGGTGCCCTTGGCCTGGATTGGCCGCTGTCGTGGACAGGATACTGGGCTCGATGGACCCTTGGTCTTTTCCCAGTATGGCATTACTTATGTACTTATGTAACTATATGAAAACCAGGAGAGGTGGAGGTGTGGGAACCCCCAGAAAGCAGAGGGGGGTTTAAAAGTTATGCAACAGGCAGAGGATTCAGTACCCACCAGAAGAAATGTGGGGGAGAACAGCGCAGGAGGGATCCAGAATCCTTTATTGGGTGAAAAAGAACAATTAGTAGTGCTGAACAAGCAGCCAGTAGTGCTGAACAAGCACACAATCAGCTGACGGGAGGTGGAGACACGAGAGATGGAAGGAGCAGAATCGCCAGGAAACAAGCAGCTGCATTTTTTAAGTACTGGAGTGTACGGGAGAGTAGTGGTGATCCAAGATTGCGTCGACGCGTCATGCAAGGGGGTGGAGCCAAGCGGAGTGAGTGGGGAGCGGCGAGAGTGGTCAGAGGAGAGAGAAACAGATGAATTAACATGTGGGCAGAGGTCCAAGGAGGGTGAAGTAGCGAGAAAAGAGCTGGAATCCGAAATAGTGACGCCGGAGGGAGTGGCGCGGCGGATGACGTCACGAGTAGAGCGAGTGGAGCGGGGAGGCGGAATGATGACGACATCCGAGAGACTCACGCTCATAGCAGCACGGGCCAGCAGGGTGCAGAGGAGAGGTGGCAATGCAAGAGCGGTGACACTGGGTGCTGCAGGGAGGGAGCAGGAGCAGCTGACAAGAGCGCAGCAGACTGTGGAGGGAAATAGTTTTGAATATCGGGATGGAGGGGTGGGTGAGAGTTGATTGTTAGTCTCTGTAAGGTGTTTGATGTATCTCTTGGATTAGATGTTACTTTTTGTAAGTTGTTTAATGCAGCCTTTGGATTATGTACGTTTGTTTTGTAATCTACCTAGACTGAAGGATTGTGCGGAATATTAATTTTTTTGCTAAATTTCAGCTGAAATTTCATCTTAGGAACTTAAAAGTTATCTAGTAAGGTCCTGATATTCAGCCGGCTGCGATCAGTGTTTTGCTGACTGCTGCCAGCATTATACCCGGAAATCATGCCAGAGCTGGTTAATGCATAGCCAGTTAAAGGCCACTTTTACCAAGCTGCGGCAAAAGAGGGCCTGCGCTGGTGTTGTTGTGTGGTTTTTTACATGTGCCGAGGCCCCCTTTTACCGCAGTGGGTAAAAGGGAAGTCTTTCTTTTTTAAAGAAATGGCCGTGTGGCAAATGAAGCACTTGCCGTGTGGCCATTTCAGGGGGGAGCCCTTACCGCCACCCATTGAGGTGGCGGTAAGGGCTCCTGCACTAACCCAGCGGTAACCGGGAAGATTATCGCCAGGTACATGCCAGCGCTATAAAATAAATATATTTTTGTAGCACCGGATATAATGGCGCACTGGGTGTGAGAACTACCACCAGGTTCCTGTGGTAGCCTGGCGGTAGTTCTTTCTTAGCGAGTGGTAAGTTTGCGTTGAGCTTACCACCGCTTTGTAAAAGGGGCCCCAGAGTGTGATATTCAGCATCTAACTGGCCGTGGGTTACCACTTAAAGGGGTCCTTTTATCAAGCTGCACTAGAAAGTGGCCAGGCCTGCGATTAACGGTTCTAGCGTGGTGGCAAAATGCTGGAATTTGTCTTTGTTTCAGTAATGGTCATGCGCTAATTTCTCAACTGGCGCATGGCCATTCCTGCCTGAGTCCTCACCCCCCACCTGTTGAGTTGGTGGTAAGGGCTCATGCACTGATCCTGCAGTAATCGGGCAGTGTGTAGCTATTTCACTCTTTCCTCCTGTTTGTCTTTTCTTAACTCCTATTCCAGTGTTTCCTTTCCATTCTGTTTCTACTCTCTCTTCCTATTTTATTCACTTACTCCTCTTATCTGTCTCTAACATTAATCTTTCTATTTCTTCCCTCTTTTCTGCCTCCCTGTTATACTTTTATTTGCAATATGTTGAATCCCCAGTTCAGTGGTCAAGAAAAGCAAACAAAATGTTAGGAATTATTAGGAAAGGAATATAGAATAAACAGAAACTAAACAATATATTTCTATTGTTCCATGATGCAAGTATACCTTGAGTATTGTGTGCAATTTCAGTTGTTGCATCTCAGAAAAGATATAGTGGAACTAGAAAAAAACAGAGAATGGAGTTGGAGACCCGGGGGTGTCAGCTCAGGGGGGGTTGCTCCCTGCCAGCTCCCCCCCTCGGTGCATCGACACCCCCCCCCCCGACCAGCTCCCGCACCCTACCTTTAAAAAGAATATCGGAATCTGAGGCAAGGTGCAGCGCCTCGCGCCTGCCCTGCACGTAAAAGAAATGTGGACCATCGGGCCTTTCCTCGCTCTATCTGTTCCGCCCTTGCGGAAATAGGAAGTTGCGTCAGCGGAGGGCGGGACAGATAGAGCGAGGGAAGGCCCGACGGTCCACATTTCTTTTACGTGCAGGGCAGGCGCGAGGCGCTGCACCTTGCCTCAGATTCCGATATTCTTTTTAGAAGTAGGGTGCAGGAGCTGGTGGGGGGGGGGGGGGTGTCATCGTGCTGCACCCGGGCGGGGTGCAACAGCGAACCGCCCCGCCCCGGGTGACAGCTCCCCTCCCCGCTACGCCACTGCCAATTCGTAGCCACCCTCTGGACTGTTTATATCTTTCTATAGGTGCGGTCTCCAGAATTGCACACAGTACTCTCTAAATGGGACCTCACCAGAGACTTATACAAGGGCACTATCACCTCTTTTTTTTTCTGCTGGCCATCCTTCTTCTGGCTTTGACCGTCACCTTTTCTACCTGTTTCACCACCTTAAGATCATCAGATACAATCACCCCCGTCCCATTCTTCTTTCGTACACAGAAGCACTTTACCTCCTATATTGTAGTTTTTAGTTTCCTCAGGCTCTGAAGCTGTTCCAGGATCCTGTGTGGATGAAAGGTGGTCCTGGCTGCCCTGCTGAAAATACACAGCTAAGCTAAATTCCTCCATTACGCCTTAGTCCCAGAAATTGGTGTAGCAAGTTCACTGTCCCCACTATCCCAGTCACAATACAGAACTTCAGTGGCTGATGTCACTGTAGAGGCTCTTGGATTTCCCTTAATTAGATGTTCACTCCAGTGTATCCATACCTTTTTTCCAAACTTTTGCTGTGGCTAGTTGGTTAGGGCCTTTGGGTTGAAGGAGCTCTCCCCTCATATATAAGGCTAGGGAGGCTTTGAGCCAAAGACTGACTGGAACCAAGCACAGGCTCCCTCCAAAACAAGTCTTTTCCCCTTATTATATTACTAGCCAAAGGGAAACCTCCTTCTTCCTAGCAACTGGTGATATAATAGTAAAGTCAAAGTATAATGCTTTAGCAGAACCTCTAGAGTTTGTAGAACTCTAGACCAGTCAATAGTCAGTTGGTGGGGGTCAGCAGTTTTTAAAACCCTGAGTGCCAAGGGCATAAACCCTGATATTCAATATTGGGCAATGTCTGGGCACCACATGGTATGTGACTACAAAGTAGGCATGTATGTGGGAAGAATTTGGACACAGCGCAGGAGTAACAAAGTATGCGTGTAGGTAATAAAATACAAACCTAGGCATGTCATTCAGCTACATACGTTTACTACAGTTCAGGCTTACTATAGATGCCTATTTGACCGCCTGACCTTGCTGACCAATTACAAAATTACCCCCATAAGAACATAAGAACAGCCACAGTGGGTCAAACAAATGGTCCATCTAGCTCAGTATCCTGCTTCCAACAGTGGCCAATCCAGGTGACAAGTACCTGGCAGAATCCCAAAGAGTAGCAAGATTTCCAGAATCCCAAATAGTAGCAACATTCCATGCTACCAATCCCAGGGCAAGCAGTGGCTTCCACATGTCCATCTCAATAACAGACTATGGTGGACTTTTCCTCCAGGGACTTGTCCAACCCTTTTTTAAACCCAGATACGCTAACTGCTGTTACCACATCCTCCGGCAACGAGTTCCAGAGCTTAACTATTCGCCAAGTGAAAAAAATATTTCCTCCTATTTGTTTTAAAAGTGTTTCCATGTAACTTCATTGAGTATCCCACAAGTGCTACTGGATAGATAGGCCACTTATCTCCCATATCTTTACCACTATTGTGGAGAATTGCCAGAATGAACCTGGGCAATACCTCTCTCTGTCCCTAACTCCTCTCAGACTCCAGATAGTTATACAGAATGCTTTTTCTAGCACTGAGCAATTTTAACTTGAGTCCCTTCGTCTCAGATCAAGGAGATAACTATTACTTGGCATGAAATTTATATTACCGTGGAGTTCTCAGTAGACAGGCTTCTGCCAGTCGTGCTTAGTGTAGTAATGAATGAATTTCAGGTAGTTACTCCAGAGGAGGTAAGCAAAATTTTAGGTCACACTAATCCAACCTCCTGCCTGCTTGATCCTGCCTATCATGGCTGACAAACTATGCACATGGGCTATTTAATTGGGTCTCATGCATATTAATGCCTCCTTGCTCCTTTGAAATCAGCACATTTGTGCTCTACAATGAAGAAACCTATTCTTGCTACCCAGAATCTAGACAAATGACAATGTTCATTCAGTTTCAAATATCCCTGTTAGCAAAGCTTACAGAACAAGTCGTTTCTCCACAAGTTTAATGCAATTTAGTTTAATATCTGGAATATCCAATCTGCCATTATACTTATTAAACTACACAAAGTGAAGGTGCATTGCAAAAAAATATAATAAAACCAAATAACCCAATCAATCCCACCCGTTCTTCCCCTTAACCCCCTCCTTTTTCACACTCCCCCCCAACAAGCTTAAAGCCTCAACACATATCATAACCTGAAGAAAAGCGGAACTCAGGGGCCCTTTGTCAGGCGCTTCTGTGTCCATTCGACACTACAGATGGATTTACTTGGCTGTGCTAGTGTTTTGTACCAGGTTTCCCTGTTTGTTACCTTTGCTTGACAAGTTGTATTGTGACTCCTGAAGCAGATGGTTTTACTGTCGAAAAACGGACCATGTCGGGTCCAGTTACTGGTGCTTTGAATAAAGGAATCTGACTTCATCAAGCTGGCTGGTTGTGTTTCATGGCATCCTCTACTCTTGCTTTGGACTTTGGACTACATGTAGAGGTTTCTACCTGTTTGTATTTTTGGCTTTTAAGCTGGCAGGTATGACTACCACTTCCATTACCATTTTAAAATAAGCAAAGGAAAGAAAAGGATACATTGGATGGATTATATCTGCAATTTGCATAGTGTTTTCTGTGCTGGTGACACGAACATTAAAGACCGAACATGTAACTCCTCGTTCAGGTATGCCACACCTTACTTTACGCAAAAGCATTAATTTCTTTTCCCCAACTTCTCCCCGCTTTCACTCAGTCCATGCACTTTTTCCTCCAGGGATAGGTTTTTTTTGCGGGGAAGGGGGAGGGGAGGGGATTTCCCCTCAAGGGCTAGATGTATCATTTTATGATTTTGCTAGCTATACTCCAACCCAAGGGTACTCCAACTAACTTTACTTAAAGCTGGTGCAAAATAGAGATTACTCTGAGGTAGTCTTCAAAGGTGCCACAGGTGGGCCATCCCCAACAGTGAGATTTACCAACTAAAAGAGTGGAATTGAAGGCTGAAGAATGAGATTTTTTTTTTTTTGCAGATGTGTCTGGGTTATAAATCTAGAAAGATTTAAGTGTCATATTGCTTGCAAATGAAATAAAGCAGCATAAAATGATACTTGCTTTTCTTTAGGGTCTTTGAACGGATATATATACAGCGAGGAGGCAATATGAGACAATTTTCTTTTTTTTAATTTTATTTTATATCCAATCTAAGCAGTTTCTCAACAAGAAATATCTTGTGGTAGCATAGACTGTATCAAGAAGAGACAGTGAGGAAAACAAATTATAAATAACAATAACATGAAGCCAACAGGCTATGCTCAGGATTGGTTTTATCCACAATTGAAGTAAAAAGTAACTAAATAAAGAAGGGGTATAGAAAACTGCAGAGCTAGGGTATTCGTTTAAAAATCAGCTCATATAAAGTCAGAGGACTGAAATATGGAACTTATAGAAACCAGTAGATCTGCAAGTCAGAGGAAAGGAAGCCTTTTCTCTCTCTCTCTTTTTTTCTTTTCTTTTCTTAAATATAGGATGTAGTGGTCAAGAAATCTATTAAGAAGGGGGGGCATACAGGGAGAGCAGTTTAGAATTTATCAAACAATCCAAAACACAAATTTGAAAATATAACAACTCAAAATAGCTTAGCTTTAGCTTTGCATTGCTTTTCAAAAGTTCCAAGTCAGGAAGCAGCCCCTCCCCTAAAGACAGACTGACTAATCACCAGGTACAATGGAGCCAAAGTCAGGGCCCTGTTTACTAAGGTGAGTTACAGGCTCATTTTTGAAAGACAAGGACGCCGTCGCCCATCTTTCGACATAAAACGGAAGATGGACGTCCTTCTCACAGCTATGTCCAAATCGGTATAATCGAAACCCGATTTTGGACGTCTCCAACTGCAGTCCGTTGCAAGGACATCCAAATTTCAAGGGGGCATGTCGGAGGCGTAGCGAAGGCGGGACTGCGGCGTGCCTAACACTTGGACGTCTTTGACCCATAATTGAAAAAAGCAAGGACATCCCTGATGAACACTTGGACGTTTTCACCTGGAAGTGTTTTTTTTTTTTTTACAAATAAGGCACAAAAAGGTGCCCAAAATGACCAGATGACCACTGGAGGGAATCGGGGATGACCTCCTGTTACTCCCCCAGTGGTCACTAACCCCCTCCCACCATCAAAAAACTTCTTTAAAAATATTTCATGCCAGCCTGAGATGTTATACTCAGGTCCATGACAGCACATGAAGGTCCCAGGAGCAGTTTTAGTAGGTACTGCAGTGCACTTCAGACGGGCGGACCAAGGCCCAAATACCCCATACCTGCTACATTTGTGGAGGAAACAGCGAGCTCTCCAAAACCCACCACAAACCCACTGTACCCATATATAGGTGACCCCTGTTTACCCATAAGGGCTATGGTAGTGGTATACAGTTGTGGGTAGAGGGTTTTGGGGGGGCTCAGCACACAAGGTAAGGGAGCTATGTTCCTGGGAGCAATTTATGAAGTCTACTGCAATGCCCTGGCATGTTAGGGGGACCAGTGCACTACAAATGCTGGCTCCTCCTCTTTGGTTTCGAAAATCGCCAAAAGTCAGTAATGTCCAGATCCAAAGACGTCCAAATCTAGGGACGTCCAAATTTAAGGATTTGGACGTCCCTGATGGTATTTTCGAAACAAAAGATGGGCGTCCATCTTGTTTCGAAAATATGGGTTTCCCCACCCCTGGATTTCAACGTTTTGCAAAGACGTCCAAATCGCAACTTGGATGTTTCTTTCAAAAATGCCCCTCTTAGTATGTTTAGTGCACCTACAGGGATATTATAGGCACGTACATGGGTTAACGCGCATTAAAAATGTTAACGCACCTATAACGCTGCTTAGAAAACAGGACCCTAAGTCTCAATCAACTCTGCAATAAGAAGATTCAACAACAAAAAACCCACAGATTTGGAAGTACAGTACCCTTATTAAATAACCAATCCATCATAAAATAAAGCACAAGGCAAAAGTATAGTTAATTAGTCAGAGAACAGACATATAGAACTTATAATAGAAAACAGTAGATCTCCAAGTCAGAGGAAAGGAAGTTTAATAAAAAATATATAGGATAGACCGAGGTCAATAAATCTATTAAGAAAGGTGACACACGGGGAAGAAAGCAGTTTAGAATTTATCAAACAATCCAAAACACAAATTTGAAAATATAAGAATTCAAAATAGCTTAGCTTTAGGCTTGTACTACTTTTCAAAATTTCCAAATCAGGAAGCTCTTAACTTCAAGGCTTTCCGGTTGGGTCTCCCACAATACCTGCCTAATCTCACCATTCCAAACTCTCCCATATGTGTGTTACAATCAGTTAATTTTTACTGTTTGATTCTACCAAACCCCAAACAAGAAGCCTGGAATCCCACCAGACACTACATCTTTTTCTTTGCAGTAGCTTCTAACTGGAATTTCCTCCCTCACAATATCCGTGCACAACTGTCCTTTAAAAAATTCAAGCCAGCTCTAAAGGCTTGGCTATTTTGCCAAGCCTTTAATCTTTCAGAACAGCTGCCCCCCTCTCTAGGTGGCCCTGATAGAGTCACGATTACACATGTTCTTTATAAAATGTGTATAATCACATATATTGTATGCATTCATATTTACACCAGCTCCCAAAATGGTAAATGCACACAGGTTCATTATAATTGTGATTTCTGCAGTTTTTATGAAGCAATTGAAACACAGAGGCTCATTTTCAAAGTACCTAGACTTACAGTTACATGCGGTTACTATGAGGGGCATTTCAGTTTCACATCTAAGTCAGATTTTGGATTTTCAAAACTGCCAAATGCAGTGGCGTAGCCACGGGTGGGCCGGGGTGGGCCAGGGCCCACCCACTTAGGGCTCAGGCCCACCCAACAGTAGTGTTAGCAATAGCTGGTGGAGATCCCAAGCTCTGCCAGCTGAAGACTTTCCCCTGATTGTAACAAAATTCTACTCTCCACAATAACGGCACCTGCGCATGCTCAGTTTTCAGTGCATGCCTGCTGCAGACTGCCAAGGTGGAAAGAAGCATTTTCCTGCCAGCGGAGATATTTTTTTGGTGGTGGTGGTGGGGGGGGGGGGGGGGGAGAACATTTGGTGCCCACCCACTTCTCACCTAGGCCCACCCAAAATCTGTTGTCTGGCTACACCCCTAGCCAAATGCCCTTTTTTTTTTTTTTTTTAAATGACCACTTGCTAGGTGTTTTTGTGCTTTGTGTGTCTTTTTGGTCTATTTTTGAAGAAAAAAAAAGTCCAAGTGAAAAATGCACAACAGCAAGCTATTGGGATGTAGGAGGAGCCAGTATTCTTAGTAGACTGGTCAAACAGACATCCGAGCAGAACATTGGGGCACCCTTGGGGGAACTGCAGTGGACTTCACATAAAAGGTCCTAGGTCCACATCTCACCTTTACCCCCTTATATTATATGATCAGCCCTCCAAAACCCACCAAAAACCTACTGTACCCAACTATACATCACTACAATAGCCTATATAGCTGCAGGTGTCACTTATATGTTGGAACAATAGGTTTTTGGTGGGTTTTAGGGGGCTGACACTTTCCACCTCAAATGTAACAGAGTGGATTATGGACCAGGGTCCCATTCTCAGCAGTGCACTGCACTGACCACTAGGCTACTCCAGGGATCTGCTTGCTGCTCTAATAGGATTGGCCATAGCATCTGAAACTGTCATAGAGGCTGGTATGTACTACATAGTAACATAGTAGATGACGGCAGAAAAAGACCTGCATGGTCCATCCAGTCTGCCAAAGACAAACTCATATGTGTATACCTTACCTTGAATTTGTACCTGTCCTTTTCAGGGCACAGACCATATAAGTCTGCCCAGCAGTATTTCCCGCCTCCCAACCACCAGTCCCGCCTCCCTTCACCGGCTCTGGTACAGACCGTATAAGTCTGCCCTCCCCTATCCTCGCCTCCCAACCACCACCCCCTCTTCCCCCCACCTGCTCCGCCACCCAATTTCAGCTAAGCTTCTGAGGACCCATTCCTTCTGCACAGGATTCCTCTATGCATATCCCACGCATGTTTGAACTCCGTTACCGTTTTCATCTCCACCACCTCTCAAATGTTTTGGGGGGGGTGGAGGAGTAAGGGGGGGTCATTCCTTTATTTCTCCAGTTGTCATTTGGTCATTTAGGGCATTTTTGTTTTGTGGCTTAGCAGTTATTAAGTCTCAACTCAAAGCTGATGAAATGTTCTACCTACTCCCATACACAGGAGAATAAATGGTGGAAATGAAAATGGTAACGGAATTCAAACATGCGTGGGATAAGCATAAAGGAATCCTGTGCCGAAGGAATGGATCCTCAGGAGCTTAGTCAAGATCGGGAGGCGGGGCTGGTGGTTGGGAGGCGGGGATAGTGCTGGGAAGACTTATACGGTCTATGCCAGAGCCGGTGGTGGGCAGCGGGACTGGTGGTTGGGAGGCGGGGATAGTGCTGGACAGACTTGTACGGTCTGTGCCAGAGCCGGTGGTTGGGAGGCGGGGCTGGTGGTTGGGAGGTGAGGATAGTGCTGGGCAGACTTATACAGTCTGTGCCAGAGCCGGTGGTTGGGAGGAGGGGCTGGTGGTTGGGAGGCGGGGATAGTGCTGGGCAGACTTATACGGTCTGTGCCCTGAAGAGCACAGGTACAAATCAAAGTAGGGTATACACAAAAAGCAGCAAATATGAGTTATCTTGTTGGGCAGACTGGATGGACCGTGCAGGTCTTTTTCTGCCGTCATCTACTATGAAAAAGACCTGAAATGTCCAAACAGTGGCAGAAAGCAAAATATCTAGTGCCTTATCAGACTGCATTTTTCTCATCGGTCTCAAAAAACCTCCTTATATATTTTTTTATTTTTATAGCATTTAAATCTCATCAACAATCATATAGAATTCCACCAGAGTATCAAACATTATATCAAAAACTGTGAAAGATGATTGGAAATAATACTTAGCTTTGAATATAGGTCCCAAAGTGAAACTTCATCAGGGGACTAAGTGCTGAGCATCCCATAGTAACCTATAAAAAATACACACTGTGAGAGTGCAGCAAATAAAATGCATATATACATCAAAAGTGATTGAACTTACTTCTTACAATGCGATGCCAGACTTCTAACATGGCGCTGTATATGACTACAACACCAACATTCTCCATAAACCGGAAGCGGAATTCCGCTGTTTAAATTACTTTATTCCCACTCCTTAGTCGTTATTAAAACAGGTCTAGCTCTAATCCCCCTCCTGACATGCTACCTTGTGATTTGGACGCACTGTAGACAAACTGCAAAATAGGTCTTGAAAATAGCAATTTGAAAGTTATGGCAAGTTAAACGTCCAAATGCTGCTTTATGCCACTTTTTATACATTTTTCTCTTTTGAAAATGAGACCCCCAAGTAACTTTGTAAGTCTCTGTGTTTTGAAAATAAGCACCACAGGCACCTATCAGGCTTATTTTCGAAAGTGATCGCCGGCCATCTTCCGACATAAATCAGGAGATGGCCGGCGATCTCTCATAAGCGGCGAAATCGGTATAATCGAAAGCAGCTTTTTTGACAACATTGCCGCTTTCCTGTCACCGAGCCAGCGAAAGTTCAAGGGGGCGTGTCGGCGGCATAGCGAAGGCGGGACATGGGCAGGCATGGGCGTGGCTACCAGATGGCCGGCTTTCACGGATAATGGGAAAAAAAAGTGGCGTTAAGCAGTATTTTGCCGGGTTTACTTGGTCCTTTTATTTTCACAACCAACCAAAAGGTGCTCCAACTCACCAGATGACCACCGGAGGGAATGGGGAACATACTCCCCCAGTGGTCACCAACCCCTTCCCACACTAAAAAAATAAAAATAAAAACCTTTTTTGCCAGACTGTATGCCAGCCTCAAATGTCATACCCAACTCCCTCCAACACAAAGAAGGTCCAAGTCTCCCGCAAAACACTCACGAAACAACAAAAGAGCGGAAGAAAAACCAAAACAGACCAGAAAAAAACATACAGAGTAAGAGCACCAATAGAGTTTATTAAGACCCTACGCGGTCCGTGTTTCGGCCAACCGGCCTTCTTCAGGGGTCTTCAAATTGACGTATACAAAGCGCCTCCTAAATTCACAAGGAGTGAACAACATAAGCGCTGGTGCTGTCTGCAATCGAGCAAAAGCGCTTATGCTGTTAACTCCTTGTGAATTTAGGAGGTGCTTTGTATACGTCAATTTGAAGACCCCTGAAGAAGGCCGGTTGGCCGAAACACGGACCGCGTAGGGTCTTAATAAACTCCATTGGTGCTCTTACTCTGTATGTTTTTTCTGGTCTGTTTTGGTTTTTCTTCCGCTCTTTTTGTTGTTTCATACCCAACTCCCTGACAGCAGTATGCAAATCCCTGGAGCAATTTTTAATGGGTGCAGTGCACTTCAGGCAGGCAGACCCAGGCCCATCCCCCCCAAAACCCACTGTACCCACATGTAGGTGCCCCCCTTCACCCATAAGGACTATGGTAGTGGTGTAGAGTTGTGGGGAGTGGGTTTTGGGGGGGGGGGATTTGGGGGGCTCAGCACCCAAGGTAAGGGAGCTATGCACCTGGGAGGTATTTGTATATTTTTAAAACATTTTTAGAAGTGCCCCCTAGGGTGCCCGGTTGGTGTCCTGGTATGTCAGGGGGACCAGCGCACTACAAATGCTGGCTCCTCCCATGACCCAGTGCCTTGGATTTCGCTGGGTTTGAGATCGCCGGCTTTTTTTTTCCATTATCGCTGAAAAACAAAACCGGCCATCTCAAACCTGGCGAACTCTGGCATTTGGCCAGGCTAAACCGTATTATCAAAAAAAAAGATGGACGGCCATTTTTTTCGATAATACGGTTCCGGCCAGCTGTTGCGCCGCCGCCAAAATAGATCACCGGCGATCTATTTCACCAGCGACGTTAGATTATGCCCCTCCACGTGTCTTTATCAGATAGGCCCAAACAGGCACCACTTGGCCTCGTCAGTAGGGCCACCTGTTATAGAATCACTCTCCATGTGTGTATACATGTAAGTTAATATGCCTTTACTCTGCAACTCTGCCCTAGCTCTGCTCAAATTATACTGCTAGGAATGCCTCACAGTTTGTGTAAAAGTAGGTGCAATCATCGGGCGCACTCATTTGTTTACATATTTATATCTCTGCACAGTATTATATGAACCATTTTCCTCAAGTAAAACATACTTTACACATGGAGACATTTTATAAAATTATTTCGAATTAATGAAACCAAACCTCTGAGCACATCACATAGGCGGCAGATAACGATATTAAATGGATAAAAACGTAGGGCCCTGGGTTACTGCAACAAACAGTGAGGGTAACCAAAATTGGATGAACCAAGGCGATGTATTAATAATGTAAAAAACACTTCTGGCAACCACCCCCCCCCCCCCAAAAAAAAAAATACCAAACAAAAAAATACTCATAAGATCCTAGTTAAGCATCCATGGAGTGGAGAAAAGGTTCATTCATGCATTATAACATGGAAAAACAAGGGCCTGCCACAGCCGTGTTTCAGCATCAACCCCATAAAGTGCATTAATAGCGCAAATGCATGAGCTTAATAGAATAAAGGAAAAACAACGCACATGCATGCTGTTGTGATTTAAAGGGAATTTGATGTGAAACAAGTTTGTACCAGTGTTGCTGCTGAAAGATCCAAAGTATAGTTTAGTGAACCCTGTCAGATGTGCTGATGACTTGGGAGATTAGGATTTACAATTGCCTGTTTTTTTCTACGGATTCTGCTGAGGTTTACATTCATGTCCAGAAGCTAGAAGGAAGTAACGGGTATTTTTCAGAGTTTAAAATCTCTAACTACAGATCTCCAGTTCTCTCTTCTATGTACCAAGGATCTATGATCTATCATCACCACATACTATCTGATATTGCTCTTCTGTGAGGAAAAAAAAAAAAAAGAAAACCCACTCCTTATTAGAGATCCTGATTCTTAACCTGTCTGCACATTTTAATATCAGTGCAAACATGGAAGAAAAATCTAATAAAAAATTTCAGAAAAACAGGACTCCTTCCATCCATCATTTTCTGCACATCATTTAAGAGACATACCAGAAACGTTTTAGCAACGAACCCTTTTGGAACTAGATTGCTGTTGATGTAGATAGAGGAGCAAGGCCTGGAATCTTGTGTGTGTTTTTAAATAATGCTTTTATTCTCTTTCCTTTCATATCGAATGGAGTTCCTTTCCTTTTATCTTTTTTATTTTATTTTTAAAATTTTAGCATTACAGTACAAGATAAAATCTTGACTCAGAAAAGTGTTTAACAATATCGAAATCAAAAAAAGAAGAAATATTTATACAAATTCATACTCAAGTCCACAAGTAGGCAGATCCAAGTTTACCAACGACAGGAATTTCAAAGAAGAAAACAAATATAGGTTATGAGCATGTAATATGAACAGATTTATATTTACATTCCTACTGTTCGTTTTGAGGATATAAAAGATGTCAAATGTGAATGCGCAACAAAGGTATGCTTAGATAAATTAATTCTAACAATGCATTTACAAGGAAATCTTAAATGAAATACTCCTCCCAATTGAAGAGCAGAGGGTTTTAACAACAGGAAATCTTTACGGTTTTTTTTTAGTCTCTTTTGAGATGTCTGGAAACAGGTTTATTTTCAAGCCTAGAAAAAGTTTTTCCCGGTTCTTGAAAAATAACCGAAAAAGCCACTGCTTATCCGGAATAAGAACAACAGTGGCTACTAAAGTAGCCGGTTGTACTTGTTCTGTCTCTGAGGTCTCCAAAAAAGCTGTTAAATCCGATGGTTCTTTTCTCTCAGGGCTAGATGCACTAATCCAGTGATGGCGAACCTTTCAGAGACCGAGTGCCTAAACAGCAAACCAAAACCTAATTATTTATCGCAGGTGCCGGTACTCATTATGGGCGGGGTCACCACATATGACTCCACCCCTATGATAGCCACACCCCTTACACCAGCCATGGCGCATATAAACAGACATTATTGAAAATATTATACTAGTATAGGAGAAAAAAATAACATGATTTTCCTTGCGGAAACAGGAAATGAGGGCGGGGCCAGAGCTTGAGAGACAGAAGGGAAGGCCGAAGGTGCGCCGAGCAAACACACTTTTCGCTGCCGCTGCCGACGCCGCCTTAACCCCAACCAGGTATGCTTTTTAAATTTCGGAGGAGGGGGAGCCCTGGTGCTCGGAGGGAGGGAGGGAGGGCGGGCGGGCGGCCTGGTGCTTGGTGGGAGGGAGGGAGGCCGGCCTGGTGCTCGGAGGGAGGGAGCGCGGGCAGGCAGACCAGCGACAGCGCACGTGCCAACAGAGAGGGCTCTGCGTGACCTCTCTGGCACACGTGCCATAGGTTTGCCATCACTGCACTAATCAATCGTTAGAGCCCTTCCCTTACCGATTCCCTTAGCGAATCAGTAAGGAAAGGGCATGCATCAAGGAATAGAGAATGCAAGTGAGCTACAACGAGCAGTATCGTTAAACAGTCGGCCAATCGACCGGTCGAGCATGCGCAGAGCAGCCAAGCGTTATGCTGGCTGCTCTGCGCATGCCATGGACGTCCTTCACTATAAAAAAAAAACTCCCTCTAAAAAGATGTTCTTTTTACAGGCTACAAGCTAATGTACAGTTCAGAGGCAAGAGAATAAAAACTAACCTGACGATACGGAGGAGCCTTCCAGCCCAGAAAAGCTGCTTTTTACTTTCTTTCAGCCTGGCACAAAGGCAAGCGACACTTAATCAGTTTTCAGCTTGCGCCCCCAGGATCGGGATGTGAGAGGACACAGATCAAAACTTTTTGGGTGTCCCTCCCTCCAGGTCTCTCTCAGCCAATCACAGCGCGTTTAGCTGATACTGGTAACAGCTAAATGCGCTGGGATTGGCTGAGAGAGACCTGGAGCTGATCAGTTATGCTATTACTTACTTGTTCTGGAGTGCTGTATTTTGTTATGCTGTTTTGATAAATATTCAATAAAGACTTCATACAACTTAAAAAAGTGGAAAAAATCCAAGTGTTCGTTCTAACTATTAGCGGGATTTGAACCTGCCACCTCTGGATTACAAGACCAGACTCGGCCACAACTCTACTTACTTGGATGTCCCTCCCTTACTTCCAGGTCTCTCAGCTGAGTGAAGCACGGCCAAAAAGGACGTTTTTATTATTGTAGGGGGGGGGGGGGGGGAGGCCGCCCAAAATGGACTTTTTTTTTTAAGCAAAGCTTTATTAAAAAAAATCAAACAGGCTCCGATGCTGCAGGCTCTTTTTTGGACATCATTCAACCCCGGAATAATAAAAACGTCCTTTTTGGCCGTGCTTCACTCAGCTGAGAGACCTGGAAGTCTCTGAGCCAATCACAGCGCGTTTAGCACGGCTGAACGTGTTGTGATTGGCTCAGGGACTTCCAGGTCTCAGCTGAGTGAAGCACTGCCAAAAAAGACGTTTTTATTATTCCGGGGTCCAAAAAAGAGCCTACAGCATCGGAGCCTGTTTGATTTCTTTTTTTTTTTATATATAGTGAAGAACGTCCATAAAGGACGCCCCTGACGAGCACTTGGGCTGTTTTTCGGGTGGAGCACTTCCATAATGGCCGTCCATGATGAGCACTTGGCCGTTTTTGCTCCCCCCCCCCCCCCCCCCCCCGATTTTTAAAAAACATTTTATGAAGTTTTTCAATCCCGCACCTTAGGAATACCAGTATAAGGAATACTATTATCCTTTTCCTCCAAAAGCTCCCTTATTATGCAGAAAAGCTCCTTAGATGAATTACTTGGCACTTAAAAAGTGTCTAGCCTCTTTAGTCCCTAATCCCCCCCTTCCCATGATATTTCTCTCCAAAACTCTATTCCTTAATGGTATTTACTGTTTCCCAAAGTGAGCCATTATGGGTATGTCCATCTCTTCTTATCAGATTTGCCAAGTCTCCTGCATTCAGATGAAGACTCCACTTTCATGGGTCATCTCCCACACTCCCACTGGGAGCCAAGAACTTCCCGCTCAGTGACCTCCCACTCCACTGGCAACAGGAGATATGTTAACATATCATCTTCTGCTGCACAACTCTTATCGTGAGACTGGTCCTGCAGCAGGAGATGACCTTTTATTAAGGTGTCTCTTGCTGCCAGAGGGGGAGGGGGCTTGTTGGTGCCCCGGCTCTGGAATTGGGGTGTGTCAGGGGGTGGAGCCAGGAGATGGAGTGGTTGGGGCTGGACTGACCAAAGTGAGGTAGGGCTGGGGGTCTGTTCCAAAATCTCCCTCTTAAAAATCAGGCTCCCTTGGCAGCTCTGTTTTATGGAATTAAGCATGAGATGAGTAAATTAGATTAAATTTTTATTTGTGGCACGCTTCTTTTGATACTGATTTGTAAAGAAATGAATGATTGCTTATGAAAGAGGCATGGATGGACAGTAGCTAGGGCTGAGGCCTTACTACTGTCTTTCATAGACACAGATTAAGTTGGAGTGAATCCTACACTATCTCCCAGGGCAGGATTAAATCTTTGGTGGACCCTAGGCAAACAAGTAGATTGGACCGCCCCATGTAATATAAATACGTTTTAAAACTTTGAGAAACAGGGCCCTGTGTGGTTTTGATTACAGTGGAAAACAGACAAAAGGAAGAAAGAAAGAAGTACAGCTTACAAACAAAATACACAGGGGGTGGGAAGCATAGGTGCCAGCCCTGTGGGTGCTTGAGCACCCCCAATATGGAGCAAACACCATTACCCTGACTAGGGAGCATTCACTTGAGTTTAGCACCCCTAATCATTTTGAAACGTTGCCTCTTATGGGGGGAAATACTACTACTACTACTACTTAACATTTCTAGAGCGCTACTAGGGTTACGCAGCGCTGTACAAAATAAACAAAGAAGGACGGTCCCTGCTCATAGGAGCTTACAATCTAAAGAACGAAATGTCAAGTTGGGCAGTCTAGATTTCCTGGGTAGAGGTGTAGAGGTTAGGTGCCGAAGGCGACGTTAAAGAGGTGGGCTTTAAGCAGAGATTTGAAGATGGGCAGGGAGGGGGCCTGGCGTATGGGCTCGGGGAGTTTGTTCCACGCGTGGGGTGAGGCGAGGCAGAGAGGGCGGAGCCTGGAGTTGGCGGTGGTGGAGAAGGGTACTGAAAGGAGGGATTTGTCTTGAGAGCGGAGGTTACGGGTAGGAACGTAAGGGGAGATGAGGGTTGAGAGGTAAGGAGGGGCTGCAGATCGAGTACATTTGTAGGTTAGTAGCAGAAGCTTGAATTGAATGCGGTATCTGATCGGAAGCCAATGAAGCGACCTGAGGAGAGGGGTGATATGAGTGTAGCGGTTCAGGCGAAAGATAAGACGTGCAGCAGAGTTCTGAACGGATTGAAGGGGGGATAGGTGGCTAAGTGGGAGACCAGTGAGGAGTAGGTTGCAGTAGTCAAGGCGAGAGGTAATGAGAGAGTGGATGAGAGTTCGGGTGGTGTGCTCAGAGAGGAAAGGGCGGATTTTGCTAATGTTATAGAGGAATATAAATATAGAGAAATATAGGCTGACTGGTTCTGGCTTCCCCTCTTTTCTATTTGGTAAACAGCTGACTTCCCAGGACTAAAATCCATCTTACAAGCTATTGAATTAGTATATATGAAAGGGCCCCTCCAAAACATTTGGGACATAGGCATGCGTCTAGTTTGTCTATGCCTTAATCGGGCCTTGTTGTCCCCAGTATAAGGACATGTCATTTTTCCCATGTAACAAAAGAGAAAACGAGAAGGAGAGAGAGAGAGAAAGAGCATGTGTCATGGGGGAAATGAGGGAGGAGTGTCAGCATTAAACAGAGAACAAAGTGGAGGGCATAAGAGCATCAGAATAATGATACACCAGGAAATTCTCCAGCAGAAAGGCAATACAGTGCCTTACTCGCTGGTACCCTCTTTCATCTCTGCTTCGCTCAGCTGATCTCATTCCAGCAGCCTGTTACAAAGAAATGGTGCCATTTACTGCTACCCTCCTTACCGCCGTGAATTCCCTGCCCTTGATAAAATACTGCTCTCTGAATGAAATGAGGCATGATGCATAAAGCTAGTTTAAGTGTGGCGTTTAGAATGGGGGCGTCCATCGGCATATAACATTCCAGCCATTACTGTGGATTCCCTGGTCCCTGCCTCCCTGCACTCTCTCTCCTCAGCTAATAATGCCTTAAGTGCCTTTGCGAGATGATAAAAACTATTTTGATCGTGCATTACCAGGGATTGGGAACATCTCCTGTAATGAGCTGGAGGTCTCAAATGCTCAGTACTTATTTTCAGATTGACATCAATCATAGGAAGTGATCTCAGGTGTCTCTGCTAAAAAGAGAGAGAGAAAACTTGTTTATGACATACGAGGACATAATGCGCCATGCTGGGCCATAGGTCCATTAAGCCCAGCATCCTGTATCTGATAGTGGCCAATCTGGGCCACTTGGAAGTACCTGGCAGATCCCAAAGTGAAGACCGATTACTTGTAGGGCTAAGTGATGGCTGTCCCAAATCTACCTTGCTAACAATTACTTATGAACTTTTTCAATAGGAACTTGTCCAGACCCTTGTAAACTCAACTATGCTATCTGCCTATCACATCTTTAAGCACCAAATTCCACAGTTTGAGTATTAAGTAAAAATAAATACATAATAATTAAAAAAAAAACTCTGCTACAATTTCCTATTTATCTGATGACCCCTCTTCTGATTTTAGAAACCTCTATAATTTCCCCTCTCAGGGCTAGAAGCACTAAACCTTAACGACCCTCTAACAACCCTTTAACGAACGAAATTCCCAACCGTTGCATGCATTAAAGGCCTTTTTCCAACGAAGCAAGCAGCTAACGAAAACGGAGTAACTACCATTGTAATGTGGGCGATTCGGGATGCACTAACAATACCGACGATTACACCGAATCATTTTCCGCAACATATTTAACGTGTGGTCAGAGCAGTCGTAAAGGCCTGAGCTGTCATCTCCCCGCTGCCCCCTGTACCAGAAAAATCAAAGCTGGCATGTTTAAATATGAAAAGTGAGAAAAATAAATAAAAACACCACAAACACTGGCTCCCCGCTTTCCCCTGCATTACTAAAAAAAATAAACATACCTTAAAAAAGGATCGGGAGGGGGCAAAGGCGCTCGTCAGAAGCGTCCTGTATGGACAGCCTTGCCCCCCCCCCCCCCAGATCGCCGCTGTTCCCCGCTTCCGCCCTTCACTAAATTAAAAACTGAAAATAAAAAGTTAAACTTTAGCAGCGCCGGGCCCCCCTCCCTTCCTGTGTTGATCTTCTTCTTTTCCCAACACTGCTCCGCCTCCCGCCATCCTCCGCCCCCCCCGAGTTCGTCGCCGCCATTCCCCCCCTCCAAAGGACCCCCCTCCGCCTTACTGGCCGTGCAGCGCCTCTCACCTTTGTGTGAAGGCGCTGCACGAGATGAAACAACGGATCGTCGCTCCCTTCTGCCTCCACTGACGTCTCTCTCCTTCTTCCTGTGCATGCCCTCCTCTGACATAGGAAACTTACGTCAGAGGAGGGCGTGCACATGAGGAAGAAGGAGAGAGTCGTCGGTGGAGGCAGAAGGGAGCGACGATCCGTTGTTTCATCTCGTGCAGCGCCTTCACACAAAGGTGAGAGGCGCTGCACGGCCGGTAAGGCGGAGGGGGGTCCTTTGGAGGGGGGGGAACGGCGGCGACGAACTTGGGGGGGGCGGAGCAAGGGGCGGAGGATGGCGGGAGGCAGAGCAGTGTTGGGAAAAGAAGAAGATCAACACAGGAAGGGAGGGGGCCCGGCGCTGCTAAAGTTTAGCTTTTTATTTTCAGTTTTTAATTTAGTGAAGGGCGGAAGCGGGGAACAGCGGCGATCTGGGGGGGGGGGGCAAGGCCGTCCATACAGGACGCTTCTGACGAGCGCCTTTGCCCCCCTCCTGATCCTTTTTTAAGGTATGTTTATTTTTTCAGTGATGCAGCAAGGAGCGGGAAGCCACGTGTTTCTGGGGGTTTTGTTGTTGCTGTTCTGACGGTTCTGGCATGCGCAGAGCAGCCAGCATAACGCTTGGCTGCTCTGCACATGATTTAAGGGCCGATTACCGAATCATTGATACATTGTACTTTTTAAATCCGCACCAAACTTGTGCAACTTGTTTTTTTTTTAGCATTGTTCGTTTTTTTAAATTCGGTTCGGACTTTAACGTTTGTAATTTTTTTACGTATGGTTGATGCATCTGGGCCTCAGTCTTTAACTCTCCAAGCTGAGGAAATGACATTTGCAGCCTTTCTTCCTTAGTATTTCCTTTATCATTTTGGTTGCCTTCCTCTGTACCTTTTCCAGTTTCACTATGGGCCCTGTTTACTAAGCTGTGCTAGAGGTGCATTAAATTTCTTCTCGCTTGCTAAGCATTAGCGCATACCAGTGGCATTCCTAGGGGGGCTGACACCTGGGGCGGATAGCCGATGTGCCCTGCCCCCTGGGTGCAGCGCCCCCTCCGGATGCAGCGCGACCCCCCCCCCCCCCGGCGAAAGGACACCCCCTCCGCGAAAGAACCCCCCGGTGCATGCCGCTGGGGGGGTGCCGCGCGCGCCTGTCCTTCTTTCGTTCCATGCTCCCTCTGCCCCGGAACAGGAAGTAACCTGGGCTAGAAAACTCAGATCTTTGTTAAGTCCTGTCCAGACATTATAAACCTTAGAAATGTACTGCTTTGTTTGTCACCTTCCTGTCTCCATGCATATCTTCCTGTCTCTCACCTATCCACCCCCATCCTGTTAGACTGCCACTGAAATGCTTTGATGTTTCACTTATATATACTGTCATCTACTAACATTTGCTTATTTCCGATCTGACGAAGAAGGGCAACTTTTGAAAGCTAATCAAAAAATGTATTATGTCCAATAAAAAAGGTATCATCTTATTTTCTTTTCCATGTTTTATTTTGTTTTATTTCTATTGATTACCTTTAAAAGTGGACTAACATGGCTACCACACCTCTCTACACAACTACAATGAATGCAACTACTGTTAACATTTTTTATTCCAACAACTTTATTGCTAGGTGGTGTCACGATTGTGGTCGTGACCCCTCTGACTCACCTTATTTCCGGCAGTCAGCTTCTGAGCTGGCTTTTGTCTGTTCTTCCTGAGTTAGTTCTGTCTCTGTGTGCTGGCTGCTTCCAGCATGGCTCTGATTACTCCACTACACTGCACCTGTGTGTGTTAAGCCTCTCTGTGCTTCAGTATGCTTTCTGCCTTTGTCTTGGTTTGTGTTCCTCTTGCCCTCTGGTGGCCAGAACTGGTGGCTGCCATAGACTTTCCAGACTTTCTTTCTGGTTCAGTCCGGTCCAGATATTCCAGCCCTCCAGACTTGGTTTGAAGTTTGTCAGCCTCACCCGTAGCTGCCTCATGATTCCTGCAGCTGAGTTTCAGCTGCTGATGGGTTTATTACCACCTGGAACCTTCTGAGTTTGCCTTTGCATCGTCTAAGGTCCCTGGTTTGTTGGTGCTTTGTTGCACTTCTGCCTAGTCTGGTTTCTTGTATTGTTACTTGTCTGATTCTAGTGTGTGTAGTTTAGCTTAGGTTTATTTGCTTATTTCCCTAGTCTTGTTTCTGGTCTGTATTCCTTGTCTAGGTTCTGTTTGTCTGTGTCTCTTGCTTAGTGGCTGCTCTGCAGCTTTCAGTCCTGTCTCTTGTCTGTCAGTATTTGTACCCTGTTTTAGTGGCTGCTCTGCAGCTTTCAGTCCTGTCTCTTGTCTGTCAGTATTTGTACCCTGTTTCAGTGGCTGCGTGGCAGCTTTCAGTTCCTGTTCTTTAGCTTGTCCATTCCCTGCTTTGTGTAGTCTGTCTGTGAGTCCTAGCCCAGTTTCCTGCCTTGCTGCCCATGTATATTCCTTTCCCCTCTGACCCTCAGTCCCTGTTCAGCCTAGTTGGTATCCAGTGCTTGCCCTGTCCGGTAAGTCCTGCCAGCCACCTGCACCGAGGGGCTCAACTCCTGGGGAAGGGCGGTCAAGCGCAGGTGAAGTCTAGCTGTTTCTGTCAGAGTTCTGCCTTGTCTCTGGTGTGGGGTGGTTTTGCCTGCCACTGCCACTCCTCGGCAGTGGGCCAAGGGCTCACGAACCTAGTTTCTGCCTTGAAAACCTGACAGGTGGTAAATAAGACCAAAAATACTATAATGCCTTGTATCGCTCCATGCTGCAACCATACCTTGAGTATTGCATTCACTTCTGGTTGCCATATCTCAAAAAATATAAAGCAGAATTAGAAAAGGTTCAAAGAAGAGTGACCAGAATGAGGAAAGGCTAAAGAGGTTAGGGCTCTTCAGCTTGGAAAAGAGATGGATAAGGGGAGATATGACTGAGGTCTACAAAATCCTGAGTGGTGTACAACAAGTAGAAGTAAATCAATTTTTTATCATTCAAAAAGTACAAAGACTAGGGGACACTCAAGGAAGTTACGTGGAGATACTTAAAAACAAATAGGTAATATTTTTTTCACTCAACAAATAGTTAAGCTCTGGAACTCTTTGCCGGAGGATGTGATAACAGAGGTTAGTGTATCTGGGTTTAAAAAAGATTTGGACACATTCCTGGAGGAAAAGTCCATAGTCTGCTACTGAGACAGACATGGGGAAGCAACTGCTTGCCCAGGGATTTGTAGTGCGTAGTGTTGCCAAGATTTGGGTTTCTGCCAGGTACTTGTGACCGCTTGGCCACTGTTGGAAGCAGGATATTGGGCTAGATGGATCATTGGTCTGACCCAGTATGGCTACTCTTATTTTCTTACGTCCTACAATTCAATCCACTTTGTTTTTAGGTTTAAAAAAGATTTGGACACATTCCTGGAGGAAAAGTCCATAGTCTGCTACTGAGACAGACATGGGGAAGCAACTGCTTGCACAGGGATTTGTAGTATGGAGTGTTGCCAAGATTTGGGTTTCTGCCAGGTACTTGTGACCTGGCTTGGCCACTGTTGTGCTAGATGGATCATTGGTCTGACCCAGTATGGCTACTCTTATTTTCTTACGTCCTACAATTCAATCCACTTTGTTTTTAGTAAAACTACATTTTTGAAAATGACTGTTACTCATGCGAGTGTGCTTGTGAACCATTAATCCAGCACAGCTAAAAAGGTGTTTAACAACTGCACTAGCAGAAAGTGAATTGTTCAGTCTGATAAAAAGATCCTTCAAATTAGGTCAGGTTTTAATATTACTGATGTCTTCTGTCTGAGTCTGCAGGTTTTGATCAAGGAAATCTCTGAAACACTTGACTTCCGTATAGCAAAGAATACTTTATCATCATTATTGTCATTATCATCTGTATTAGAAGCAGTGCTGTCTAATTTATCACTTTATCTTCGTTATCATCGTCATGCTGTCCAATTACAAAGAAGGCTTTCACAAAGTTGGAATCATTGTCTGTTGTTGTTCTAATAATTTTTCACCTGATGGCAAACTCTGTTTGAATATCTTCAAGAACCGATGCAAGAATGTCAAATGTGTGGGAATCCTTCAGTCTTAAGGCCAGACAGGCAGACTTCCTCTCTAAAGACTATCAAGCCAGTGGACAGACTCCCCAATGTAAAATTTTCCATGGGATGACCAGCAGTCTGTTCACCAAGAATTGCTAAAAGCTTATAAACTATAAATAATCACCTCCATAGTAAAGTCTCAAGCAAAAAAATGTATATAGTTTTATTTTATTTTTTAGCTCTGGGGGTGGGTCTGGGGGCGGAGAATATAATCGGTTAGAGCATAGGAGCCAACTTTTCAAAATTATTGGGGGTGCTAAGCCCAGTGGAAATAACTCCTCCCTGGACACATACAAGGAATTTTCTCAATATTGGGGGTGCTCAAGCACCCACAGCACCCACAGAGTCGGCTCCTATGGGTTAGAGCAGCTACATTGCCATGCAATAATCAATTAGTGCATGGTTAGCCCGCATACAAATAGATTAGCAACCAACCATTAAAAGAAAAACTAAAAAATCTGGCCATTTTACCCATGAGGAAAAAATATCCATAGTGCGCGGGAATGACCCACGTAAGCATTTGCTAAGGCCACTTTTTACCACAGTTTGATAAAAGGGCCCCTTAGAATCATCCTTTCCAATATCTTCACTATCTCTTTTTAAATGTTATCCTTTATAGATACCCATGCTTTCCTGAGCAGTCAACTTTCACACAAAATCTAGTTTAAAAGTTGCTCTTCTTTTTTTTCAATTGTTAGCACCAGCTACCAGGTTTCACTCTGATTAAGGTGGAGTCTATTCCTTCGGAATAGGCTCCCTTCCCATAAAATTCCCTAGTTCCTAATGAATCCAAAGCCTGACTCCCTACACCAGTGGCGTTCCTAGGGTGGCTGACACCCGGGGCGGATTGCCGATGCGACCCCCCCCCACCCCCGGCGAAAGGCCACCCCCCCCCCCCGGGTGCATTTTTACCTGCTGGGGGGGGGGGGGGTGCCGTGCGCCTGTCGGCTTCGCTCGTTCCATGCTCCCTCTGCCCCGGAACGAGCGGAGCAGACAGGCATGCGGCACCCCCCCCCAGCGGCGTGCCCCGGGGTGGACCGCCCCCACCTTGGTACGCCACTGCCCTACACCATTGTCTCTCTTTGCTGCAGTGGTTTGAGAACTGCTGCATATTAGTTCAGGCCACTGGACTTTTATTTTAACATCTTGGAGTGGTGGAGTAGCCTAATGGTTAGTGCAGCAGACGTTGATCCTTGTGACCTGGGTTTGATTCTCACTGCAGATCCCTGTGAAATGGGCAAGTCACTTAAGGACCCTTTTACAAAGGCACATAAGGACCTACGCAAGTCCAGTGCACACCACATCAGCATTACTGCCCGTCTACTGTGTGCCCCTGGTGGTAATTCTGCATGGTAGAAAATATTTTCTACTGAGGGGCACTTACCCAGCAGTAAACGGCAGTTGGTGCGCTCTGCATGCTTACCACCCGGGTAGCACATGATACCTTACCACTAAGTCAATGGGTGGCAGTAAGGTCTCAGGCTGGAAATGGAAACGAGGTGGTTTTCATTTTGCCACACGTCCATTTTCTGGCCCATTAAAATAATCCCTTTTTTTTGAGACGCAATGGAGAAATGGTCCAGCGTGCATCCAAAACACATGCCCACACTACCACAGGCCATTTTTAGGCGTGCCCAGGTATGAAAACTTAGATTGTGAACTATAGAAAAAGTACCTGCATAAAGGCCAAGATTCTATATATCTATATATTCTATATATGCACCTAAGAAATCCACGCAGAAATAAGCGTATTCTATAATATTTAGGATAAGGCGTATATAGAATACGCCTTATCAATACTGCAGTGCCTAAATCTACGAGCATTCATTTACCACAATAAAAACCTGGTGTGAATCCATGCGCATAGATTTATTTATTTTATTTATTTGTTACATTTGTATCCCACATTTTACCACCTATTTGCAGGCTCAATGTGGCTTATATAGTACCGTATCGGCGTTCGCCAATTCCGGTATGAACAAATACAAGGTGGTCTGACCCAGTATGGCTGCTCTTATGTTCTTATGTACTATTGAAATGATTATTAGTAGTAACATTATCAGCTGGCCCAATTGTTCCCTTAGTACGAGAGACCACTCCACCCACCTAGTGACATCAGATGCTGTCCTATTAGAGCGCAGTGCCTAATGGTGCATTTCTTTGTGCAGTAACATGCACAGTGATTACTTGGAAAGAGCCTGATGTATATGAGTGATATGGGGGAAATGTGTTGGCTTTATCTTTTAGGGGGTCTTTTACAAAGGCACGCTAGCATTTTTAGCAGGCGCTAATGATTAGCGTGCACTAAATGCTAGGGACACCCATAGGACTATATGAGCATCTTTAACATTTAGCTCATGCTTATTTTTAGCATGTGCTAAAAACGCTAGCGTGCCCTTGTATAAAGGGCCCTTAGCCTTTAGTCTTTTAATTGTATCAGGTTTAAATGCTTTTAATTCCAATGTTGTTTTGTCTAATATTCCTGTTATTTTGTCTGAAAAATGCCAATCTAGATGTAAATTGAGGTCTGGTAGAGGACCTAGCTATTTGATTGACTGCTCAAATGTCATGCCTCATTATATAGATGTTATCTATGGTAATAGACCAGGATGCAAAGGTGCAGTAGAGATTTGAAGTGTACCCTTAGGCAGATTCCTCAGAATTCCTCAGTTTTAACTACTGCTCGTACAACACCTATACCTTGTTGTTATTTTAACACACAATCTGTTTGTAATAAGACTGAAATTTTGAGAGATATGATTGGGGGATTGCATTTTGGAATAGCTTTTATTATGGAAACTTGGTTGTTAGATTTTTTTCTGCTCCTACTATAGCGAATCTTTGTCCTCCAGGATTTTTGCACTGTCTAAGACAAACAAAAGAGGGGGAGGGGTAGCGGTAATATTTAAGGATTTCTTTTACCACTTTCTATTCTTGATTCTTATAAATCCTCAGGTTTAAAAGTGATGCTTTGTAGACTGGATGAAAAGAATTGGATTCTTTAGGAATTCTTCTTCTCTACAGACCACCAGATACATGGTCTTGTGTTTCTTCAGTCTTGTATGAACAAATTTTATGTGCTAGTACTAAATTTTCTCGGTTGTTAGTTTTATTTTTATCTGTTATATTTGTATCCCTCATTTTCCCACCTCTTTGCAGGCTCAATGTGGCTTACATAGTACCGTAAACGGCATTAGCCGATTCTGGTATGAACAAATACAAGGTGATATTCCTATAGGATGAGGTACATAATGTGGTAAATACAGTTGGGGGAACTTAGAGAGGGAGAGGAAGAGTTAAGATATGTTCGTTACGGTCTTTCGTTATGTTATGTCGCAGGTATCCAGGTTTGTTATGTTGGGTCGGTGGGGTATGCTTTTCTGAACAGGTCTGTTTTTAGTGCACTTTTAAAATAAAGTCTCAATAAAGATTCTTTATCTTGTAGATATTAAATGATAAATAAAGATTAAAAAAAAAAAAAAGTAGGAAAAGCTGGATGCATAAGTGGATTTGTATTTGAGTCCTTTGCTGCTTGGGTAGTGGAGGTTTAGGTAAGATCGAGCTGATTTTATGCTGTTTCTGGTTGGCAGGTCGATGAGGTCTGTCATGTATCCCGGTGCCACGCCGTAAATTTTGTAGCACCTTCCTCAGACTCCTGTAAGCTGGTCTGTCTGGGGCTGTCGCTCTGGCGCTGGTGATGGCAGCACCAGGTATCGTGACGTCTTCGTCCTTCTGTTTTACAGAATCTGGGCTGCATGATTCAAACCTGCTCTGTGTCTACAAAAGCCACGTACAAGTAAACATCATCTGTTTCAACTGTGGCAGTTCCACCCCCCCCCCCCCCAAAAAAAAAAAAAAGTCGCAGGGGATAACCTGAATAGAGTGGCAATTACTACTACTACTACTTAACATTTCTAGAGCGCTACTAGGGTTACGCAGCGCTGTACAAAATAAACAAAGAAGGACGGTCCCTGCTCAAATGAGCTTACAATCTAAAGAACGAAATGTCAAGTTGGGCAGTCTAGACTTCCCAAACAAAAGCATAGGAAGTTTTAGGTGATTTTAACTTGAATTTAGACAATTAATTAGATAATAATGTTAATTTATATCATTTTTGCATACATTACAATTTGATTGCCCAGAAAGGCTACCTAATCATGAAAAGGGTCATACATTGGACATGTTATTTTTACGTTTCAAATTTACTAGTGTTCTGCACTTACATAGTAACATAGTAGATGACGGCAGAAAGAGACCTGCACGGTCCATCTAGTCTGCCCACGATAAACTCATGTGTATACCTTACCTTGATTTGTACCTGTCTTTTTCAGGGCACAGACCGTATAAGTCTGCGCAGCAGTATTTCCCGCCTCCCAACCACCAGTCCCGCCTCCCATCACCGGCTCCGGCACAGACCCCGTATAAGTCTGCTCTCCCCCATCCTAGCCTCTCAACCACCAACCCCTCTTCCCCCCGCCACCCAATTTCAGCTAAGCTTCTGTGGATCCATTCCTTCTGCACAGGATTCCTTTATGCCTGTCCCACGCATGCTTGAATTCCGTTACCGTTTTCATCTCCACCACCTCCCGCGGGAGGGCATTCCAAGCGTTCACCACCCTCTCCGTGAAGAAATACTTCCTGACATCTTTCCTGAGTCTGCCCCCCTTCAATCTCATTTCATGTCCTCTCGTTCTACTGCCTTCCCCTCTCCGGAAAAGATTCGTTTGTGGATTAATACCTTTCAAATATTTGAACGTCTGTATCATATCACCCCTGTTCCTCCTTTCCTCCAGAGTATACATGTTCAGGTCAGCAAGTCTCTCTTCATACGTCTTGGAACGCAACTCCCATACCATCCTCGTAGCTTTTCTTTGTACCGCTTCCATTTTTTTAACATCCTTCGCAAGGTACGGCCTCCAAAACGGAACACAATACTCCAGGTGGGGCCTCACCAACGTCTTATACAGGGGCATTAAAACCTCCTTTTTTCTGCTGGTCACACCTCTCTCTATACAGCCTAGCAACCTTCTCGCTACGGCCACCGCCTTGTCGCACTGTTTCATCGCCTTTAGGTCCTCAGATACTATCACCCCAAGATCCCTCTCCCCGTCCGTGTCTATCAGGCTCTCCCCACCTAACACATACGCCTCCCTTGGATTTCTACTCCCTAAGTGCATCACTTTGCATTTCTTCGCATTGAATTTTAATTGCCAAACGTTAGACCATTCTTCTAGCTTCTTCAGATCTTTTTTCATGTTTTCCACTCCCTCCGGGGTGTCCACTCTGTTGCAAATCTTGGTGTCATCCGCAAAAAGGCAAACTTTACCTTGTAACCCTTCGGCAATGTCACTCACAAATATATTGAACAGAATGGGCCCCAGCACCGATCCCTGAGGCACTCCACTGCTCACCTTTCCCTCCTCCGAGTGAACTCCATTCACTACCACCCTCTGGCGTCTGCCCGTCAACCAGTTCCTAATCCAGTTCACCACTTGGGAATCAGTACCATGGTCTGACCATTATTATTGTTATTTTACTTTAAATATTATACAAGCTTCTTTAGGGGCAATTTCACATAATACAGTTAAACTATGGAGAGGCAAGATTGCTGGAAAGATTTTTTGGGATCCGGTGCTTTCTTTATTAACCACAGATAACGTACAACCGGATGATCTATGGCTGAATTGGAATGATACAATGTTGAAAGTTCTTAATGAAGTTGCTTCAGAGTGCTTGAGTAAATGCT
The DNA here is from genome assembly GCF_901765095.1 of Microcaecilia unicolor. Classification (NCBI taxonomy): domain Eukaryota; kingdom Metazoa; phylum Chordata; class Amphibia; order Gymnophiona; family Siphonopidae; genus Microcaecilia; species Microcaecilia unicolor. The sequence goes on from NC_044044.1 coordinate 54,215,056, forward strand.
CAAGAGTAAAAACTCTCCCTGGTTTTTTGGTAGAACTGGTACATTTGAAGAGGGAGTATCATAGAATAGAACGTGTTTGGCGCAAGTCAAAAGATACAGAATTGAAAAATAAATAGAAACGTTTAATAAAATCCTATAAACATCAAGTGAATTTTACTAAAAGAACCTATTACTCAACTTTAGTGGGTATTCGTAACCCTAATCAAGAGATAAAATTGGAGGGCTATAGAAATTCAATTTTTTATAGAACAGGTCCCATCCTTTGGAAAGCAATTCCGACAAGGTTGAGAGAAACCCAAAAAACAACATGGCAAGTGATCTGCAAAATCCAATATGGAAAAAGAAGCCAGCAGATCAATATAACATCAGAAAGATTTTATTGAAGATACCGCATGTAAACAAATTGCCCGACACAGGCCGTGTTTCGCCCACCAGGTTTGACAGCAGTGCATCTGCTTGCGTTGTGTTAAGAGTCACATCATTTTAGGCATCTGCTGTATGCGCTGGTTTTTTCCAATCTATTATACACCACAAGTTTTCCGTTTTTAGAGTTGCTCCTTTCAGAAGGTTTCAAATTAGCCCCTGACGCAGCCCTTGGTGGGCGAAACATGGCCTGTGTTGGGCAATTTGTTTACATGTGGTATCTTCAATAAAATCTTTCTGATGTTATATTAAGGTTGAGAGAAATGCAGAACCTGATGGAGCTCAGAAAAGAACTTAAAATGCTATTGTTTATTGAAGCCTTTGAAGGAGTTTAATCAATTTCAGACATGTTTAATTGTTATATGGCATCCAGTTTGAGTATTCATGACAATTATTAATGAGTAAATGTTTGGCAATTGCTAGTCTATGTTTTTAGAATATGTGAGAATTGTTTGTTAAAAGTATTAAGAACAATTTTATTATTATGTTTGTAATTATGTAAACTGCCTTGAACTTCTAGCAATAGAGCGGAATATAAGTTAAAAAATAATTTAGGGAAGCTTTTAGGTTCTTGAAGCTAAATTTAAATCCTTCATCTGTAAGTCTTATGAGTCTGCTGAGACTCTAGCTAAATTTTGTTGCTTCTAAGGTTGCCACTATTCATGAGTCTTTTGAACTTACAGCTAAACCTGAAGATTACAATCTATGGGGCCCTTTTACTAAGCTGTGTAGGTGCCTACGCACGCCCAACATGCATCAATTTGGAGTTACTGCCTGGCTACCGCATGGCCTGGGCGGTAATTTTGATTTTTAATTGCATCCGATACGCGTACCAGAAAATAAATTTTATTTTCCGGCGTGCGGTGGAAACTGGCCGGTAATCGTCATTCTACACGCAAAGACCGTTACCACCTGGTTAACATGTGAGACCTTACCGCTAAGTCAATGGGTGGTAGTAAGGTCTCAGGCCCAAAATGGATGCGCACCAATTTTTATTTTGCCACACATCCATTTTCGGCCCAAAAAAAGGCCTTTTTTGCAGGCATGCAGACATATGGACCTGCGCGCGTCCAATACACGAGTCTACACCAGCCCAGGCCAATTTCAGTGCACCTTAGTAAAAGGATCCCTATGTGTTTCTGATGAAGTGCTAGATATTTCAGTAGATGGGGAATGGCCTGCCTTTACACCTATTTCTCCCAAGACTTTGTGACTTCTAATAAATAGGTTGTGGAATACTGATTGTCCTTTAGACAATGTTCCCTCCTTTTTGTTGAAAGGTTTTTCCAGGTTTGACAGCAGTGCATCTGCTTGAGTTGTGTTAACAGTCACATCATTTTAGGCATCTGCTGTATGCGCTGGTTTTTTCCAATCTATTATACACCACAAGTTTTCCGTTTTTAGAGTTGCTCCTTTCAGAAGGTTTCAAATTAGCCCCTGACGCAGCCCTTGGTAGGCGAAACACGGCCTGTGTCGGGCAATTTGTTTACATGCGGTATCTTCAATAAAATCTTTCTGATGTTATATTGATCTGCTGGCTTCTTTTTCCATTCCGAATTACTAGATTAGCTAGCTTTTTTATCAATACAATGTTAAAGTTAGGATGATTCTCCCTATCCGTGGGTAAAATTGTCCTTACTCCCATTCTCAAGAAGGCTGATGCAGATTTATCGCAGATTTCAAATTTTGGGCCTGCTGCAAACATACCTCTTCTTGCAAAACTGTTGGAAGTTGTGGAAGGATTCCAGTTATCAGATTACTTAAACAGCTGGAATTAGTTGCACAACTCTCAGCATGGTTTTCACAGTTTCCACAGCATCAAAACCTTATTATTGGTTTTGACATCTGAAGTGAGGGAAGTATTGTGTAGAGGTAGGAAGATGGTTCTGTTGCAGTTTGACATCTGTGCTGCTTTTGATTGTCTGAAGTAGGTTTTTCTGGTTCTGTGTTAAACTGGTTCACCTCCTTTCTGAAAAACAGGCAATATTAGTGCTTAAGGATAAAGGTTTTTCATCTCCTTGGGTACTGCCTTGTGGTGTCCCACAAGGATCCCCTAGCTCTCCACTTTTGTATAATCTATATATGAGCTCCCTTGGTCAAATTGCATTGAATATAGATGAACAATTATTATTTTACACAAATTATATTTTTTATTGGTTCCAGTGCATCAGAATTTGCAGGTACTGGTTACCTATAGTAATGTTATTAGCTGTATTGACAAAATTGGCAAATGGTCTTTGTCTCTTTGACAAATTTAATACACACAAGACCACAATTCTTTAGTTTGGTCTAAATTTGAATAATATTCCAAGGTTTATTGCAAACCCTGAGGGAACCCAATTTACTGTAGAAAAAAACATCAAGGGTCCTGGGAATTATTTTGGATTCCTCATTGATGATGGAGCCTCAGGTTAATAGTCTGGTCTGGATAGCTTTTTTAAAAATGCTTAGGGACTCTTTTACCAAGCTGCAGTAAAAGGGGTCCTGCCGTAGCGGCGGTGGCCGTTCTTCCCGCACGCCAAGGTCCTTTTTACCACAGCGGATAAAAAGGCCAAAAAGAAATGGTCATGCGGTAAGATTTCACTTGATGCATAGCCATGTGGGAGGGAGCACTTAATGCCACCCATTGAGGTGGCAGTAAGGGCTCCCATGCTAACCTAGCAATAACCGGGTAGTGCGTGGCACTGCTGAATTACCACCGGGTAACTGCTGCGCTAAAAAATAGGGCTCTATTTTCCCTAGCAAAGGAGATGGTGAATACTGGGGCTAGAACTACCACCAGTGCCTGTGTTTTTTTTTTGTTGTTGTTGTTACATTTGTACCCCGCGCTTTCCCACTCATGGCAGGCTCAATGCGGCAGGCAATGGAGGGTTAAGTGACTTGCCCAGAGTCACAAGGAGCTGCCTGTGCCGGGAATCAAACTCAGTTCCTCAGGACCAAGGTCCACCACCCTAACCACTAGGCCACTCCTCCACTCCGGTGGGCCGGTGGTAGCGCCAGATTGGCATGCGGTAAGTTTTACCGCTGCTTTATAAATGGGCCCCTTAGTGCGTTCGTGTTTGATCATTACAAAATCATTGTCCAGCTGTTAATTTTGTCACTGATTGACTATTGCAATTCACTTTATTTAGGTATTTCTGCTAAATTAGTACATAGGATTCAGCTTATTCAGAAGTTTGACCAAATCTCTCCACTGTTTAGAGAACTGCAGTGGCTCCCAATGCAGGCTGTAATACATTTTAAGGTAGTGTGTTTGATTTTAAAAACATTAGAAAGCTATTGGTCCCTTTGAGTAATTTGTTGGGTTTATTTAAAGTCATAAGTGTAATTATCTGCTTTTGGGATTCCCCTCTGTTAAAAATGTTAAATATAAATCGTTAGTAACAAATTCATTTACATATTTATCAGCAAAACCCTGGGATGACTTGCCTAATGGGAAACACTCTTCTATATGTTTTTTTTATTTTTGAAAGTTGGTGAAATCATATTTATTTCCTAACGTTTTGTAATAGGATTTTCTCTTCGTTTTAGCAATGATATTAGATTGTAATTTCTGGCTATTGTACCAGTAATTTCTTTTGTCTCTAGGATCCCACATGTGGAACTAGATACATTTCTAAGAAAGGTGCCCTAGATGGTCTAGATTTTAGTTTGCAATCCAATAGTAAAAATGTAAGCCTTAGCACAATAGTCTTCTCTCCTTATCCTGGAGGGCTGCCAAGGTGTCATGTTATCAAGAGATCCCTAATTTGGATTTTGCTCACACCTTTTCAGTAGTAGTTCAAGGTGAGTTATATTCAGGTATGGTACACTGGGTATTTTTCTGTCCCTGGAGAGCTCATAATGTAAGTTTGTACTTGAAGAAGTGGAGGGTTAAGTGACTTGCCCCAGATTACAAGGAGCAGCAGCGGGTTTGAACTGCCACCTATGGATATCAGGACCTGTGCTCTAACCACTAGGCCACTCCATTCCATGAATAGTCATCAGATACATATACAGAGAGGTTGTAGGTATGCAAGTGTCTCTCATACATATTCATTAGGAACATGTTGAGAATCTGACCCATTAGTAGCCTTCCAGGACTGGAAATAAAGGCCAAACCTCTAGAACCTCCCTCCTGAGAGTTCATATGCCATTGATGCACACAAGGACCATTAAAGCCGGCTCCTCCCAAACATTCTCTAAAATCATATTTAGGTGGTATCTGAAGTTTGCTACCTTTGCATTATGTAGGCAAATTACCAAGCTATCCTTAGGGCTTTGACCCACTGAGTTATCGTTTATCGTTTATTCATTTACTAGACCGTCCCTTATTACAAAAGTAAGTCAGAATGTAATATATATATGTTCCTAATGACTGAATCACTAACAAAATGGTAGAGACTATTATTAAGAACAAAATTACAGAGCATATTCAAAACAGTGGCGTAGCCAGACCTGACATTTTGGGTGGGCCCAGAGCTAATATGGGTGGGCACTATGTATGCAGGTATGAGTAGTGTTTCATGGGATATTACAAAATAATGCCTTAGAGTGCACTTGATGAAGGATAAGTAAATAACCTGCCCAACAGTTGTCCTGTGTCAACATAAACTGCGTATATACTTAATGGAACACCACCATTTTAAATTTATTTTAAAAATTTCTATCCTGCACTAGCCCACAATTCTAGGCAATTACTAGACAAACAGCACTTAAACTTGACCAGACATAAGTCTACTATAATGGCAAACATCTCAACACACATCACAGTATCCTGCAAAATAATTATAGCAATGGCACATATCCGTCAAACTTTGCTTTATAACAAATGTAAATGCCTGATTAAACTGTGTTAAAACCACCTTTTCTAAAACTTTAGACAACAATGGCAAATTGGACACTGGCCTAAAAATATTTGGCAGATCTGTCATAGGCCACAGCTAAGATGTTTCCTCTTACAGTTTTCCCATTGAAAAAAAGTGAATTCAAATTCTGGTAGGACCTCAGTAATAGTAACATTGTCAAAATCCCTTCCCTGCCAGATTATTTGTGAAGTAACATTAAAAGCTTTTTAGAGCCTATGTAGCAAACCTTAACACCACCAATTCTGAACACACAAAAGGCAGCAGTGAATATACACAACAGCAATATATGTCCCATTGTAAAAGCCAGACAAGTCAGATTGATATAGGTCCCCACACAAAGCACATGCCAAAACACAGAACAACTCTCACCAATTACAGAATAAAGGATCAAAAATTAGGAATTGTCCCGTAGCCCAGCATCAGCCCCCGAGATGCCAAGTTACCCAGTTCCAGGCTGGAAATTTTGGGGCTGTCCTGCATTTCTGCCCACTCCATTCTGTTGCATTATGGGACTCGAAGCACTCAATGGGCACTACAAACCCCATACTGTTTTGGGATATAAGTTCAAAACCAGGATTGCCCCAAAATCTCCAGCCTGAAACTAGATAACTTGGCATCCCTGCAGCCCTGCCCTTCCCTACCCTTCATATCCCAGCATCAGCCCTACCCTTGACTACCCCTTTCCCCATCCCTCCTTGTAGCTCAGCATCAGCCCTGTCCTTCCCCTCCCACTCCCCCCCATAGCTCAGCATCAGCCCACCTCTATCTACTCATAGTCTGGTAACAGTCCTGCCCTTTCCTCTCTCTTCCCCCATAGTCTAACATCCCCTTTTCCCTTCCCAATCACCCACCCCCACCCAGAAGCCCAACATTATATATATATATATATATATATATATATATATATATATATATATATATATATATATATATATATATGGTTTTTTTGTTTGTTTTTTTACCTGGCCACTGCAGTGCTCACCCCACCCAGAAGCCCACCAACAGGAAATATACAGCTTTTCTTTAAACATTGTGAAAACCACACACACCCAGAAGCCCACCACCATTAAATATAAAACTGTTTTTCTTTTCTTTCTTTTTTTTACCCGAGTCCAGTGCAGAGAAGTCTACAGCCCCGATCAGTGTGTGCACGTGGTTCAGTGTTGGGGAGAAGGCCCAAGTTGGCTCCTAGCAGTGGCTGAGGTTGGCAATGGGGGGAGTAGACTTCAATCCAACGCAGCTACAGTGGCTACTGACTCACTCCTGGTGCCTGGGGATGGAGGATAATGAGTGCCCAGATTTCCCCAGCTGCTAAATTCATTGCAGCACCGGCCTCCTCCGGGACTTCCGACTCCCTGACTTTGCAGCAGGTTTGGGTCCTGGCCGGTGCTGACGCTGACTGAGTCCTGAGCTGTGCAGGATCCAGCAAACAAACAGTGAGCGGAACACTAAAAGGAATTGCTGTTTTTTTACCTTTTGCCTGTTAGGAAGGGAAGCAGAGCAGGGAGCGAACTACACAAAGACCCCGATGCCCGACTCCAGAGCAGAGCAGAGCAAAGCAGTAGCAAAGGGCTGCTACTTTGCTTGCTGAAAGTCTGTTGTGGTGCTGGTAAATTAAAAAAAAAAAAAAAACACCAGAGCTGCAGGACTCAGCTCACAAGATTTGTTTCAGTACTTTCTACACACAGCTGACTGAGCTAAGCGATTGGAGCAGCAGCGATGTGATGTGGAGGGCAGCTGGCACCTGATTGGTGATCACTGAGACTGGGTGGGCCTGAGCCAAAAATGGGTGGGCCTGGGCCCACCCGGGCCCACCTGTAGCTACGCCCCTGATTCAAAAGCATGGATTACTGAGACAAAGTCAACATGGATTTAGAGAAGGGAAATCTTGCCTCACCAATCTACTACATTTCTTTGAAAGGCTGAACAAACATGTGGATAAAGGTAAGACAGTTGATATTGTGTATCTGGATTTTCCGAAGGCGTTTGATAAAGTACCTCTTGAAAGACTCCAGAGGAAATTGTAGAGTAGGGTTACCATTTTGTGTCCTCTGAAAAAGAGGACACATGTCACGCCCCCTACCCCGCCCCCGCCACGCCTCATACCCCGCCCCCGCCACGCCCCCTTCGGGTCCTCGTTCCGCCCCTCTATTCCCCGCCCCCCCGTCACATGGTTCCCCCCCCCCTCACATATTCCCCCCCTCACTTACTATCTAGCCCTGGTGGTCTAGTAGGGTCTTCTCTTCGGGGCAGGAAAGAGCCCCCTCTTTCCTGCCCGGAGCGCTGCCTGTCCTTGCCTGCTGCATCCTCCTCGGTCTGGCTGGAGATTCAAAATGGCCACCGAGAGTTGAAGTGGCCTCGCGAGAGTTCAACTCTCGGCGGCCATTTTGAATCCCCAGCCAGACCGAGGAGGATGATAGACAGGGGAGGCAGCGCTCCAGGCAGGAAAGAGGGGGCTCTTTCCTGCCTCGAAGACGTCACTAGACCACCAGGGAACATGGTAAGGAAGGGGACGGGAGTAGGGTTACCACGGCGCCGATCGCCCGCCCACACGCACGCGCCTGCCCGCACCCGCGCCCACGTTTGTCCAGAAAACCGGACAAACGTGGGTGCAGGCAAAATCCGCCGGACGCCCCGGACATGCCCTCAAAAAGAGGACATGTCCGGGGAAATCCGGACGAATGGTAACCCTATTGTAGAGTCATGAGATAGGAGGTAGTGTTCTATTGTGGACTAAAAACTGGTTAAAAAATAGAAAACAGAGAGTAGGGTTAAATGGTCAGTATTCTCAATGGAGAAGGGTAGATAGTGGAGTTCCCCAGGGGTCTGTGCTGGGACCGCTGCTTTTTAACATATTTAGAAATGATTTAGAGATGGGAGTAACTAGTGAGGTAATTAAATTTGCTGATGACACAAAGTTATCCAAAGTTCTTAAATCGCGAGAGGACTGTGAAAAATTACAAGAGGAGCTTACGAGACTGTGAAACTAGGCGTCTAAATGGCAGATGACGTTTAATGTAAGCAAGTGCAAAGTGATGCATGTGGGAAAAAGAAACCCGTATTATAGCTAAGTCATGCAAGGTTCCACGTTAGGAGTCACGGACCAAGAAAGGGATCTAGGTGTCATCGTTGATGATACGTTGAAACCTTCTGATCAGTGTGCTGCTTTGGCTAAGAAAGCAAATAGAATGTTAGGTATTATTAGGAAAGGAATGGAAAACAAAAATGAGGATGTTATAATGCCTTTGTATCGCTCCATGGTGCGACCGCACCTCAAATATTGTGTTCAATTCTGGTTGCTGCATCTCAAAAAAGATATAGCGGAATTAGAAAAGGTGTGTAGAGAAGGGCGACGAAAATGATAAAGGGGATGGGATGACTTCCCTATGAGGAAAGGCTAAAGCGGCTAGGGCTCTTCAGCTTGGAGAAAAGGCAGCTGAAGGGAGATATGATAGAGGTCTATAAAATAATGAGTGGAGTGGAACAGGTAGATGTGAAGCGTCTGTTTACGCTTTCCAAAAATACTAGGACTAGGGGGAATGCGATGGAGCTACAATGTAGTAAATTTAAAATGAATTGGAGAAACATTTTCTTCACTCAATGTGTAATTAAACTCTGGAATTCGTTGCCAGATAATATGGTAAAGGCAGTTAGCTTAGCGGAGTTTTAAAAAGGTTTAGACGGCTTCCTAAAGGAAAAGTGCATAGATCATTATTAAATGGACTTGGGGAAAATCCACTATTTCTGGGATAAGCGTTATAGAATGTTTTCTACATTTTTGAGATCTTGCCAGGTATTTGTGACCTGGATTGGCCACTGTTGGAAACAGGATGCTGGGCTTGATGGACCTTTGGTCTTTCCCAGTATGGCAATACTTATGTACTAACAATGGGAGTCCTGTTCTTACTTCCCTGGGCACCAGTCCTTAGTGTGAGAAGATATCACCACCCAGAGAGCAGATTCTAGTTATAGATTCACTTCTTGCACTGATGGGTGGTTCCCTTTTTCTTAGTGACCTTCTCCTCCAAAGTAGTGTAGAGGCTTCCAAAATAAAGATGGAACTGTTCTTCTATGTCTCTGAAGGTCTAAATATACCTCTTTGCCTCAATCTTTCCAAGAAAGCCACTCTCCTGCTTATAATCGAACGAGAATAACGCCCAAGTTCCGACCTAAATCGGGAGATGGGCGTTCTTCTCACAAAAACAAATAAAGCGGCATAATCGAAAGCCGAACTTTGGACGCTTTCAACTGCACTCCGTCGCGGATGCGGACAAAGTTGACGGGGGAGTGTCGGAGGCGTGGTGAAGGCGGAACTGGGGCGTGGTTATCACCCGAACAGAGATGGGCGCCCTTCGCCGATAATGGATGCGTTTGTAGCTAGAATTTAGGGCACTTTTCCTGGACCCTGTTTTTTGACGAATAAGGCCCCAAAAAGTGCCCTAAATGACCAGATGACCCCCAGAGGGAGTCGGGGATGACCTCCCCTGACTCCCCCAGTGGTCACTAACCCCCTCCCACCACAACAAATGATGTTTCACAACTTTTTACTTTCACCCTCAAATGTCATACCCTCCTCCCAAGCAGCAGTATGCAGGTCCCTGGAACAGTTGTTAGGGGGTGCAGTGGACGTCAGGCAGGTGGACCGAGGCCCATCCCCCCCCTACCTGTTACAATTGTGCTGCTTAATGCTACTAGTCGTCCAACCCCCCCCCAAACCCCCTGTACCCACATGTAGGTGCCCCCCTTCACCGCTTAGGGCTATAGTACTGGTGTAGACTTGTGGGCAGTGGGTTTTGAGGGGGATTTGGGGGGCTCAACACCCAAGGGAAGGGTGCTATGCACCTGGGAGCTCTTTTACCTTTTTTTTTGTTTTTGTAAAAGTGCCCCCTAGGGTGCCCGGTTGGTGTCCTGGCATGTGAGGGGGACCAGTGCACTATGAATCCTGGCCCCTCCCACGAACAAATGCCTTGCATTTATTCGTTTTTGAGCTGGGCGATTTCATTTTCCATTATCGGTGAAAAGCAAAAACGCCCAGCTCACACCTTGGCGAATAAAGCATGGGCGTCTATTTTTTTTAAAAAATACGGTTCACTCCGCCCCTTCACGGACCCGTTCTCGGAGATTAACGCCCATGGAGATAGGCGTTTCTGGTCGATTATGCCCCTCTCTGAGTACTAGATGCTATTTGAATCAGATATACATACATAACGTATCCCCAACAGAATGATAACCATGCATTTTTGCACTCAGTGTTGGACTGCTGTCTGCAGCTTTTTCTTTTTTTTTTGTTTGTTTTCTAACTCAGAAATGGATTACAAATTTCCAAGCAATTAGAATGCCAATAAAATTGTGAGTTATCAAAAACTCAGCAAACAGAGTTCTAATAACCCTTCAAAACGCAAAGCAGAATCTCTGTTTTGCTTGAGTTCAGGCAGTTTTTTTTAACCATTTCTAAGTTGCTGTTAGTCAGGCAATTAATTTGCTCAAAGCTTTGGGTAATCTGGTTCAATGGCTATGAGTAGCTGCACATCGTCAATATAGATAGAGAACGTTGTGTCTATCAACTGAAGCAGCTTAGAGGCTTGAAGAACAGTAGATCTTCAATAAAATAAGCAACAGTATGGATCTCTGTGGTACTCCACAGTTCAGTGCCCAAGGTGATGATGTGCTGTTCATGGACAGAACTGCTTGCTTGCTTGCTGTCTGTCTGACAACTAGAATTTTAGTCATGCAACTACAGTGCCAATGATGCCTGTGTAAGCATGATATTATGGTCCACAGTGATGAAGGCAGGGGCGTAGCCAGACCTTGATGGGAGGGGGGGCCAGAGCCCAAGGTGGGGGGCACATTTTGGCCCACCACTTCCGCCCCCCTCCAGCCACTACCACCTCACCGCCCTCCTGCTGCCGCTTCCACCTCCCCGCCACCACTAAGGTACCTTGGCTGGCGGGGGTCCCCAACCCCGGCCAGCTAAAGCGTTTGTCCTGCGCTGGTCTCACATTGCCTGGCACACTGTTCTGTTTTCAGTCACTCTACATGCTCGTTTTAATGAAACTGAGCATGCGCCAGAACAGGGCAACAGGCAATGTGAGACCAGCGTGGGACAAACGCTTTAGCTGGTGGGGGTTGGGGACCCCCACCAGCCAAACCGGGAGCCCCAGAGTCAATTTGGGGGCCCAAGCCCCCATGCCCCCCCATAGCTATGCCACTGGTTGAAGGCTGGAGATTGTCAAACAGGAATACAAGAACTGTTTCTGTTCTATACCCAGGTCTGATATGGGACCGACATGGGACTAGTCAGTTTCTTTCATTTAGCCAGCTGTTGAGTTGAGTTTAGACCTTTTGTTCTATAAGTTTTCTCAGGAAAGGGATTAGATACTAGGTGGTCGTTTTGACCTTTGTTATGATCAAGGGAGCTCTTTCTCAGTACAGGATGCACCACAGACCTTTTAAGTGTCATTGGTGGCTGCCCTTCTACAAGAGAGGTGTTAATTTTAGTGCTTCCTTTAAAGCAATTTCTGCTTGCTAGCTGTACTTACATAAGTGCATAAGTATTGCCATACTGGGACAGACCAAAGGTCCATCAAGCCCAGCATCCTGTTTCCAACAGTGGCCAACCAGGTCACAAATACTTGGCAAGATCCCGAAAAACTTCAGTAAATTTTATGCTGCTTATCCCAGAAATAAGCAGTGGATTTTCCCTGTCAGTTTAATAATGGTCTATGGACTTTTCCTTTAGGAAGCCATCCAGACCTTTTTAAAACCCCACTAAGCTCACATTTACCACCATCAGTGTAACAGGTAGGAGGGAGATGGGCCTGGGTCCGCCTGCCTGAAGTGCACTAAAACTGCTTCAGGGACCTGCATACTGCTATCATGGAGCTGGGTATGATAATTGAGGCTGGCATAGAGGCTGGAAAAAAAATTTTTTTGAGGGTGGGAGGGGGTTAGTGACCACTGGGGGAGTAAGGGGAGGTCATTCCCGATTCCCTCCGGTGATCATCTGGTCATTTAGGGCACATTTTTGTGGCTTGGTCATAAGAAAAAAGGACCAGGTAAAGTCATCCATGTGTTCGTCAGGGACGCCCTTCTTTTTTCCATTTCTGTACATGTGTTAGGCACGCCCCAGTCCCGCCTTCGCTACACCTCTGACACCTCCCCGTGAACTATGGTCAGTTGAGGACGCCTAAAATCAGCTTTCGATTATGCCGATTTGGGCGACCCTGTGAGAAGGACACCCATCTTGCGATTTGTGTCGAAAGATGAGCACCCTTCTCTTTCGAAAATAAGCCTGATAATCAGAACTTGTATCCTGCCCTTGTGTAATCAGGAAAAACATGGTTTCTAAATGCAAAGCCAGGAGATTTGGCTGAAAGCCCTCATGAGGAGCATCTGTTGGTGGCTATATTAGAGCATGTCCTTATTTTGCACTGTTATATGCTGAGGGAACGTTCCTGTTCTCTGCTCTTTAGACAGAGATTTTTCCCCTGTATTTTAGCATATTTCCTAACCAGAATCCTACCAAGGGGTTAGACAAGAACAATCAAATTCTTTCCAAATGCTGCTGCAGCTACTACTTCCTTCAGTGAAGCACCGTGACTTGCAGGCTCTAATCCTTAATCAGTGCAGCATTTCCCCTGGCTTGTATTGGTATGCAGTAGGCTTTCTTAAATCAGACCTACTTTTTTCTCAGGCTTGGATCTATGCATGTAGTGCAGAAGACCCCAGCGTCCTATCTCCAACAGTGGCCACTCCAGATCACAAGTATGCTACAGATCCCAAAACACAGATCCATTTCTCATAGGTCATTTCCAGTAGAGATGTACGTTTGTTAGAAGGCTGTCTTTTGGCAATATGCTTGAACGCAGGCGCAGCATTTTTTGGACTGTGAAGGATCAGAGTCACCTTTACATTTGATGTATGCACATTTTGACTTCTGGTGTCTCTTATATACAGTGGGGGAAATAAGTATTTGATCCCTTGCTGATTTTGTAAGTTTGCCCACTGACAAAGACATGAGCAGCCCATAATTGAAGGGTAGGTTATTGGTAACAGTGAGAGATAGCACATCACAAATTAAATCCGGAAAATCACATTGTGGAAAGTATATGAATTTATTTGCATTCTGCAGAGGGAAATAAGTATTTGATCCCCCACCAACCAGTAAGAGATCTGGCCCCTACAGACCAGGTAGATGCTCCAAATCAACTCGTTACCTGCATGACAGACAGCTGTCGGCAATGGTCACCTGTATGAAAGACACCTGTCCACAGACTCAGTGAATCAGTCAGACTCTAACCTCTACAAAATGGCCAAGAGCAAGGAGCTGTCTAAGGATGTCAGGGACAAGATCATACACCTGCACAAGGCTGGAATGGGCTACAAAACCATCAGTAAGACGCTGGGCGAGAAGGAGACAACTGTTGGTGCCATAGTAAGAAAATGGAAGAAGTACAAAATGACTGTCAATCGACAAAGATCTGGGGCTCCACGCAAAATCTCACCTCGTGGGGTATCCTTGATCATGAGGAAGGTTAGAAATCAGCCTACAACTACAAGGGGGGAACTTGTCAATGATCTCAAGGCAGCTGGGACCACTGTCACCATGAAAACCATTGGTAACACATTACGACATAACGGATTGCAATCCTGCAGTGCCCGCAAGGTCCCCCTGCTCCGGAAGGCACATGTGACGGCCCGTCTGAAGTTTGCCAGTGAACACCTGGATGATGCCGAGAGTGATTGGGAGAAGGTGCTGTGGTCAGATGAGACAAAAATTGAGCTCTTTGGCATGAACTCAACTCGCCGTGTTTGGAGGAAGAGAAATGCTGCCTATGACCCAAAGAACACCGTCCCCACTGTCAAGCATGGAGGTGGAAATGTTATGTTTTGGGGGTGTTTCTCTGCTAAGGGCACAGGACTACTTCACCGCATCAATGGGAGAATGGATGGGGCCATGTACCGTACAATTCTGAGTGACAACCTCCTTCCCTCCGCCAGGGCCTTAAAAATGGGTCGTGGCTGGGTCTTCCAGCACGACAATGACCCAAAACATACAGCCAAGGCAACAAAGGAGTGGCTCAGGAAGAAGCACATTAGGGTCATGGAGTGGCCTAGCCAGTCACCAGACCTTAATCCCATTGAAAACTTATGGAGGGAGCTGAAGCTGCGAGTTGCCAAGCGACAGCCCAGAACTCTTAATGATTTAGAGATGATCTGCAAAGAGGAGTGGACCAAAATTCCTCCTGACATGTGTGCAAACCTCATCATCAACTACAGAAGACGTCTGACCGCTGTGCTTGCCAACAAGGGTTTTGCCACCAAGTATTAGGTCTTGTTTGCCAGAGGGATTAAATACTTATTTCCCTCTGCAGAATGCAAATAAATTCATATACTTTCCACAATGTGATTTTCCGGATTTAATTTGTGATGTGCTATCTCTCACTGTTACCAATAACCTACCCTTCAATTATGGGCTGCTCATGTCTTTGTCAGTGGGCAAACTTACAAAATCAGCAAGGGATCAAATACTTATTTCCACCACTGTATATGTTGGAACAATTCATATCTCCCCTTTTTGGGTTGAACGATTTCACTAGTGTTGGAATACCTAACTGACCCCTGTCGCACACATACTGCCGAAACGAGGCCCATGTCGGGTCTTTCAATAAATGTTGTTCCTTCACACCAATTCTTGAGGCACATTGTGCTCCTTTCTGCTGTGCTTTACTCACTGAACTTTTGATTCCCTGTCTCTTTTGTTGCTTGGAAATGACATTTCCCATGTTATTTTTTGCCTGAAACAGCAGAAATAATCCTCCAATTCTGGATTTTTTTTCTGTATTCTTAATAGTGTGCAGTCTTCCATAAGAGTGCACACTCTTTGAGAAATGTGCACACACTAATCAAAGAGCACTTGCTCTTTCCAAAAGTGTGCACATTGCTAACAATATTGCTCCCACAATGAAAAAAAGGAAAACAAGCAAACAAACCAACCCCCCCCCCCCCAAAAAAAAAAAAACACCCCCGCCCCAATTCCCCTAAATATTTTTGGGCTGCACACCCTTATTTTTCAGTCTACCTGGATACACTGTTCTCTCTGAGTGGGAGTCCTCCAACTGTATTGCTGCCAGCGGGGGGTAGTGTTTTAATATTGTGTTTTCAATCACTAGGGCCAGGGAGGTTCTTTGGAGTCCTGCAGAACTTGCCTATCCTTCGTTATTGAAAATGTTGTAGTGAAACAGTGCCTCCCATTGGTAGGACTGTAGGTGGATGACTCCTGTTTGTCACGTTTTCAAGGCAGAAACTAGGTTCGTGAGCCCTTGGGCCACTGCCGTGGAGCAGCAGTGGCAGGCAAAACCACCCCACACCAGAGACAAGGCAGAACTCTGACAGGAACAGTTAGACTTCACCTGCACTTGACCGCTGTTCCTCATGAGTTGAGCCCCTGGGTGCAGGCGGCCGGCAGGACTTACCGGACAGGGCAGGAACTAGATACCAACTAGGCTGAACAGGGATTGAGGGTCAGAGGGGAAAGGAATATACATGGGCAGCAAGGCAGGAAACTGGGCTAGGACTCACAGACAGACAAAACTACACAAAGCAGGAAATGGACAAGCTAAAGGACAGGAACTGAAAGCTGACAAGCAGCCACTGAAACAGGGTACAAACACTGACAGAAAAAAGAGACAGGACTGAAAGCTGCAGAGCAGCCACTAAGCAAGAGACACAGACAAACAGAAACTAGACCAAGAATACAAACCAGAAACAAGACTAAGAAATAAGCAATAAACCTAAGCTAAACCACACACAGACTAACTAGAATCAGACAAGGAACTATACAAGAAACCAGACTAGGCAGAAGTGCAACAAAGCACCAACAAACCAGGGCCCTTAGACGATGCAAAGGCAAACACAGAAGTTTCCAGGTGATTAATAAAGCCCATCAGCTGCTGAAGTTCAGCTGCAGGAATCACAAGGCAGCTACGGGTGCTGTTCAGGCACAAACAAGAGAAGCAAGTTTGGCAGCCCGGAAGATCCAGACCGGACTGGGCTGAAGTCTGGAACGGGTGACAGTCCAGAGCAGCCACCGGTTCTGGCCACCAGAGGGCGAGGTGAGCACAGACAAGGAAACATTCACATACGTGACACTGTTCAGCTAACAGTGCCTGGATACTTTTTTTTTTTACAGTCTTTTCCTCCAGGAAGTTGTCCAGACCTCTTTCCAACCCTGCTATGTTAACTTGAGCACTTCTTACTTAGTAACATAATAGATGATGACGGAGAAAGACCTGTACGGTCCATCCAGTCTGCCCAACAAGATAAACTTATATGTGCCACTTTATATGTATACCTGACCTGATTTGTCCTTGCCATTTTCAGGGCATGGACCATAGAAGTCTGCCAAGCACTAGCCCCACCTCCTAAGCACTAGCCCTGCCTCCCAAGCACCGCGTGCTGCCACCCAATCTTTGCTAAGCTTGTGAAGATCCATTCCTTCTGAACAGGATTCCTTTATGTTTATCCCATGCATTTTTTAATTCCGTTACCATTTTCATTTCCACCACTCCCGTGGGAGGGCATTCCAAGTATCTACCACTCTCTCCGTGATTTTCCGACACCAGATTCCACAGCTGAATTACGCAATGTGTGAAAACAAAAACTTTCTATGATTTGTTCTCAATCCACTGATCATTAATTTCACGGACTATCCTCTTGTTTTTGTGTTGTTTGAAAGGTTAAACAACCCGCCTGCTATTTAATCATTCCCATGAGTGTAATGAATGAAAGAAGTCTGCCATGTCCTTAGTCCAAGCACAGTGATGGTCTCCTCAGCCTGCATGTGAATACCTGGACATATGTTGGGTAGAATGTGGCAGAACAGGACAGTTTTACAAGTCTCCCTACACATGGTGGGCCATGTTTTTACCCGTGTTTTGCAGCCTGTTTGCTTCCTTATTAAACTCACATTCCTGCTTTATGAGCTGAGTGATGCTGTCCCCCGAGAGCAGTAATTCCCACTGCCCTGCTGACTGATGCTCTTTCACGCTGCTCTGAAGGGGCCGATTAATCTTTATAACTAAAAATAAGACCTCTCTAGCCTGGTTTTGTTCCTTAAGTGGGTGTTCTCAGACTCCAGATGCGTTTTGCATTGTATATGCTTCTTCTGCCATTCATAATATAAAAAGTTTTCTAATGTGGTAGTCACAATGTGCAGCCCTGCTATACAATGTGCCTTTTTCTAATGCTGCACAGTTCCTCTCATTTAAAGCTGCTGCCACATGCTTCCTGTCCTAGTACCACCATCTATAGAATATAGCAATCCTCTGCTATCTTCTGTAAGTGGAGTGCCTAGGGCCTGTCTCACATTGAGAGGGTCTTTACTAAAGATTAGCTTGAGTCAGTGGCGTACTAAGGGGAGGGCGGTGGGGGCGGTCCGCCCAGGGTGCACGCCGCTGGGGGGGTGCCGCGCGTCTGTCGGCAACTCTCGTTTGCTCCCTCTGGCCCCGGAACGGGTTATTTCCTGTAACAGGGCAGAGGGAGCAAGGAACGAGCGTTGCTGACAGACGTGCGCCACCACCCCCCCCCCCCAGCAGGTAAAGATGCACCGGGGGGGAGGGGTGTTGTTTCGCTGGGGGGAGCTGCCCCTTTCTCGTCCCCTGTCCCGCCCCTTCCACGCCCTCACCTCCCCCCTGTCATCTCTCCTCCCCCTCCCCTCCCCTTACTCTGCTATCCCAATCCCTGGTGGTCTAGAGGTACCTCTTCGGGGCAGGAAAGAGCCCCCTCTTTCCTGCCCGGAATCCTCCTGTCCTGGTGAGTCCGGCTCTCGGCGTTTCAAAATGGCCGCCGAGAGTTGAAGCAGCCTCGCGAGAC
Source organism: Microcaecilia unicolor (assembly GCF_901765095.1). NCBI lineage: Eukaryota > Metazoa > Chordata > Amphibia > Gymnophiona > Siphonopidae > Microcaecilia > Microcaecilia unicolor. The sequence goes on from NC_044044.1 coordinate 54,233,199, forward strand.
TTCAACTCTCGGCGGCCATTTTGAAACGCCGAGAGCCGGACTCACTAGGACACGAGGATGCAGGGCAGCTAGCAGCTCCGGGCAGGAAACAGGAGGCTCTTTCCTGCCCCGAAGAGGTACCTCTAGACCACCAGGGATTGGGATAGCAGAGTAAGGGGAGGGGGGATAGTCGCGTTTCGCCAGGGGGGGTCGCGTTGCACCCGGGGGGCGCTGCAACGGGGGGGGGCGCATCGGCGATCCGCCCTGGGTGTCAGCCCCCCTAGGAACGCCACTGGCTTGAATTCTCTGCAGCAGGGCCCATTTTGTTCCTGGGGGTAAAGACCCCCTATGAAAAGACAATTACAGTCTTCTAACCTTCGGAGCACTTGTGAGGTGGGGAAGACGACTCAGTTTTAAAGCTCTATGTTCTCCTCACCCAAAAGAAGCCAAGCCAAGTCTAGTTCAGGCATTGGCTGTAAAAATAAAATCTGGCAAGCTGTGGAATCTGTTACCAGAAGATAGATTCAAAAAAGGTTTGGTAAATTCCTGGAGGAAAAGTCCATAAAAAAATTACTAGCCAGGTAGACTTAGAAGAGCCATTGTTCACTCCTGAAAATGAACAATGGGAAATAGATCTACTTTTTGGGATCTGCCAGGTAGTTGAAGTAACTAATAACTAGTTAGAGAGGATGCTGGGCTCAATGGACCTTGGTCTGACTTAGCATGGCTTTTCTTATGTTACTGCTGCCATCTTGTCCTTTCCAAGGGTAGGTGAGAGTTCAGTCAGCCCTGGGTAATCAATCTGGAGACACCACTTCACTATCTTGGTGAACTTATCTTTATTAATTTGGAAACAGGCCCATTAATAAACTCAAATCTCTTACCCTTATTCTCCGGTGCAGTCCTGCAAGGCCCCAGGCATTCAATCTCCAAGTTCATATAGGCCTCCGCCTAGGGCACTCTTAACAAAAAGGTGCTCAATTTAGCCTTCCTTGTTCAGGTATGCTCCCACTCCAAAAAGCTAACACAGTTCTCACAGGGAAACTGTTTCACAGGAACAAAGCGTGCTCATGTACTAGCCCCAAAGTCACTGGTATATACATATATAAATATATACATATACACACACACACACACACATTATATATATATATATATATATATATATATATATATATATATATATATATATATATATAATAAAATTCTGCACCAGGTGTAATATATTCAATTAGCTGTAAAAAGCATACTAGCAAATTCTAAAACTGTTATTCCTAACAAATCTTTATTTAATCATTGCACTTACATATCCACATTATTGTTCATTAATCATTAAAAAACCACACTTACTTACAGCAATCACTCTTCACTCACTCATACACTACCTACACACATATCCCCACACTTTTAAACCTTCTTAAATTACCCTTATATTCCATATTTTTCTTAACTTGCCATCAAGGACAACAGTGGTCAATCTGACCCAATAGCAATACACACGATTCGATTATACATAGAAATAATATTAAAAGTTCTATCAAGTTCTTCCAAGTGCCCCATCAGACGTGAGATCGTCCAAAAACTAATATCTTTATTGCACATAGATTTGTTCACTTTGCAGACGATCCACTGTTAATTCTCTTAATAGGCAAAGTTATCACCATGAATATCTTCACTTCAAGATTATATCCATCTTGGAAAATTCATGTGATTTTCACCATCTATTTTCAATCAGCTATTATCATTAACTGCTTGCACTGTTCTTCAAAGCTGAAGACGGCACTGGTCTGAATCTTTAGCGATGCATTCTCTTTCTCAACAAGACCCTACACGCACATGTTTCGCTCCTCCGAGCGTCTTCAGGGGTCAAGATCTAAATGAACATATATGCGTATATGTATATATATGTCGTCCCAAGGACTTTCACTAACTACACCCTCTCCAAAAGACATTACACGAGTGATACCCGCAAGCGAGCCTTCTCCGGAGTAGCCCCAACACTCTGGAATGCATACTTCAGGAAGCAGGTGAAAGCTTGGCTCTTCAACAGGGGCATAGCCAGAGCCCGAGGTGAGGGGGCACATTTTAGCCCCCCCCCCCCGGCGCCACTGACCCCCCCCAGCCATTATCGACCCCCTCCCCGCCAACTTTGACAACCCCTGCCGACAACCCTCTCAACCCCACTCCCACTGCCAACCCTCCCCCCCCATCGCAGTGGGCTACCTTTGCTGGCTTCGTTCTGTTTCTGTAAGTCTGACGTCCAGCACGTACAACGTGCAGGACGTCAGAAACAGAACAAAGCCTACGCGGGAAGAAGAGGACCTCCTCGGCTGGCGGGGATTGGGGTCCCCCGCCAGCAAAAGTAGCCCACGGCGATGGCGGGGGAGGGTTGGCGGCGGGGGGGGGGGGCGAAAAGGGCATCGGCAGGGGGGTCCAGGGCCAAATCTACGTGGGCCCAGGCCCCCCCTAGCTACGCCACAGTCTTCAACCAAGCCTTTAATGGAAGAAGTAACTTGTTTCACTCACACACAAGGATTGACTTGGGCTGCACATACTGCAGCGGGACATGTTAATCCACTCCTACCCTAGCTGAGATAATATTTAACCATCTCTCTGACCTCACATGCAACTTTCTTCAAATCAATCACCTTACTTTCTAATTCTTCCTACTTTCTTACTCATCTATATATTACAACTTTGCCTTACCCCTCACTACCAATTATAATGTTCTAGTACGTATTGTGTTGTCATTACAAGTAGTATACCAAGCCATACTTTGTATTGTTGTTCAAATATTTTTACTGCTCTAATTGCCTAGTGCTCATGTTTGACCTATTCTTACTGTACACCTCCTTGAGTGAATTCCTTCAAAAAGGCAGTAAATAAATCCTAATAAATAAATATATTGTAACCAGGTACCTCTAAGTGCAGCCAAGGATAGAACAATCTCCTCCAGCCACGGGCTCCCGGTACAGTCAAGAAATAAATGTCCACCAGCAACTTCAATATTAAGGACTTTATTCCATGCAGGTTTCTAGTAGACCTGATACACAGTTCTTTCAGTTCATCATCACAGTTAAATCACCAAGCAGCAGTTTCTACCTTCTACTTTCTTTACCTTCAGGAGAGTTCAATACTTTAGGGACTCCTCATACCCAAGGAATTTCACCCTACATCAGCTTCACTGGTAAATTCAATACTTTAGGGACCTCCCTTACCCAAGGATTTTCAGCCTGCAAATACTTTTGGGACTTCCTCACACCCAAGGGATTTCAGCCTGCTTCAGTATTTTAGGGACCTCTCTTACCCAAGGGTTTTCAGCCTGCAACTGCTTCTTTCTCCTTCTGTTTCTCTCCTCTGGGACTCCTTCCCACCTGCCTAATCAATCCCTGGCTTCTGCTCTCACAACCAATCATTCTCCTTCCATTAGCTTCCCGCACACCCATACCAACTGAGTTGAGCATTAGACTAATGATGAACTCCTGCACACAGGGTTTCCTATCTCTCTTTCCCCCTAGTGGCAGCCAATCTACACATCCTGCCAGCTTACACCCATGTCTTCCCCCCCATTGCAGCTAGGAGTCCAGTCCGGGTTCCTCATCTCACCCCCTGGCTCCTTGCCTGCAATGCCTTCTGGGACTTGTATTTCAAACTGACACTGCCTTAACCCAACTATCCTGGATATGACTTTATCACAATATACTTACATATGTACATACACACACACACATATATATATATGTATATACGTATATGAATATGTGTATATGTTTATACATATACACATATTCAAACATGCGTGGGATAAACACAAAGGAATCCTGTTTAGAAGGAATGGTTCCATGGAATCTTAGCAGAGTTTGGGTGGCGATGCCGGTAATTGGAAACAAAACGGGAGCTGGGCAGACTTCTACAGTCTATGCCCTGATCGTGACTGAATAGATAGGGATGGGCTGGAGTGTAAATTTTAAAGGGCTTCGATGTTAGCTTCAGAACTTAGTACAAGAACAGTACTGGGTAGACTTCTACGGTCTGTGCCCTGAGAAAGTCAAGGACAAATCAAACGGGTATACATATAAATCATTCCTAAACCACTCAGGTTCATCAAAAAACACCTCTCACACAACCTTACCTAACACCTTCCCATCTAAATCCTCATCTACCTTCAGCCTATTATCGATTGTATTTAAGATCATGTAATGACTACATCATAATAACACTCTGTAAGCCACATTGAGCCTGCAAAAAAGGTGGAAAAATGTGGGGTACAAATGCAATAAATAAATAAATAAAAATAAATATAAAGTATCACATACCATGTGAGTTTATCTTGTTGGGCAGACTGGATGGGCCATACAGGTCTTTATCTGTCATCATTTACTATGTTATATATATATATATATACTAGTAAAAAAGGCCTGTTTCTGGAACGAATGAAACGGGCGCTAGCAAGGTTTTCCTGGGAGTGTGTATGTTTGAGAGAGAGAGACAGAGTGAATGTGCGAGTGTGTGGCAGAGTGAGACTGTCTGTATGACAGTGTGTGTGTGAGAATGAGAGTGTGTGGCAGGGCCCCCTCCCCTGTTCCTAATGCCCCTCACCCCGTTCCCTCCCCTCCTTTTCCTCCTCCTTCCCACACTTTGGGTTCCTTAAGGCTTTCAAAAGTCTATGTACCCCCGTGGCCCTAACGCCCAGTATCCGGATACCCCACCGCTTTCCTCCTCACCCCTCCCCCAAGATGTAATACTTTCACGTCCTTCATTTTTTTTTTTAAAGTGTCCTATCTACCCTGTGTACAAATGCCCGGCATTCAGATTGTGTTGCTCTCGTAAATTTTCATTTCTTTCATTCATTCAGAACTCCCCCCCCCCCCCCCTTAACACTTTTGGTTCCTTCAGTCTTTTAAACTCTCCTATGTACCCTGTGTGCTAATGGCCAGCATTGAGATTGTTTTCCTGTCCCAAATTTGCATGTCTTTCAGTCGTTCACAACTCCCCCCCTCTTCTCCAGTTTAACACTTTCCTTTCCTTCAGTCTTTTAAAACTCTCCTATCTACCCTGTGTCCTAATGGCCAGCATTCAGATTGTTTTCCTTTCCCAAATGTTCATGTCTTTCAGTTGTTCAGAACTCCACCCTCCCCTCATTTAACACTTTCAGTTCCTTCAGTCTTTTAAAACTCTCCTATCAACCCTGTGTCTCAGATTGTTTTGCTTTGCCAAATTGTCTGTCACTGATGTCACTGAGGTCAGTGCGTGCCTGCCTAGCAGACCACTTCCGGCAGGCAAGGTCCCAAGCACATCCTGTTGGAGGTGAGAATTATTATATAGGATATATATATATATATATATATATATATATATATATATATATACATACATACACACACATACATACATACATACATACATACACACACAACAGTTCCACTGCTTTCAGCTCAAATCCTTTGCTCTTTCACCTCCTCGTACGTTAGAGGTTGAAGGGACCCCTCTCCCTATCTTATACTAGCATCAAACACCTGGTATCCGCCCCGCAGGAGCCAAGTTTGAGCACTTTATCTGGTGCCTTTTCCTCTCCAGGAAACAGTGCTTGCCAGGAGCCTGGAGTGTGGCTCCAGCACTTCACAGTTCAAGGCTCCTTCCTAAGATTCTTTCTCCCCCCCTGTACCAAATTAGAGAGTATATAAATCCTATAAATCCTCTCAGCTTCTCCCCTTTTACCTTGGCCAGGGCAGAGGTATCCATGGGCTTTAGCTCAGCAGCTTCACCACCCTGAACTCCCTCTATGGGCTGCCAGTCCATTGGTTCCGCCCAGTGTTGCCAGGTGGGCGGTTTTACCGCCCAATTGGGCGGTTTTCCGCGACCCGCCGCGGGAAATTTTTGCCCGCGGCGGGTTGCGGTTTTTTGGGCTGGTTTTTGTGCTTCGGGCGGTTTTTTTAGGTGGCTTTTTCGGCCGCGGTGGGCGGGGTTAGTGACGTTTTTGGGCGGGGTTAGTGACGTGGGAGGCGGGGTTAGTGACGTGGGAGGCGGGGTTAGTGACGGGGAAGGCGGGGTTAGTGACGGGGAAGGCGGGGCCGATGACGGCGGGGGCGGGGTTGATGACGGCGGGGGCGGGGGTGATGACGCGGGGGCGGGGGTGTCAGGGGCGGGGTTTGAGTTTGGGCGGTTTTTGGGCTGGATTTTGGGCTCCTTTAGGCTGGAAAAATATTTTCCACCTGGCAACCCTGGTTCCGCCCCGTTTCTACTACTACTTATCATTTCTATAGTGCTACAAGACGTAAGCAGTGCTGTACACTTGAACATGAAGAGACAGTCCCTTTTCGACTGAGCTTACAATCTAATTAGGACAGACAGGACAAATAAGAGATAAGGGAATAACAAAGGTTGGAATGATAAAATATGGGTACTTAACAAGTGAGTAAGGGTTAAAAGTTAAAAGCAGCATCAAAAAGGTGGGCCTTTAGCCTAGATTTGAAGATGGCCAGAGATGGAGCTTGACCTACCGGCTCAGGGAGACTATTCCAGGTATATGGTGCAACAAGATAAAAGGAACAGAGTGGAGTTAGCGGTGGAGGAGAAGGGTGCAGATAAGAGAGATTTACCCAGTGAATGGAGTTCCCGGGGAGGAGCTGCTTCAAATCCCCCTGATTAGCCCTCCTGAACCAGTCAAAACCCTCTCCTTTAGGAGCCTGGGAATCGTAGTGCCTGCCACCTTCCTCGGCAGGGTCAGGTATTCTATCTTGGGGCTGCTAGGAATTGTAGTCTTCCTGGCCCTCAGAGGAAAGGGAAGGTCTATCCTGGTGGGGGTGGGGGGGTACTTTAACCCGGGGAAGCTGGGATTTGTAGTCTCCTAAGGTTTCCGGGTAAGATTTGCCCTTCTGGTGTTTTTCCTTAAAGCCTTTCTTACCTGTTTTCCTGAGCTCTTCACAGTTACATTCACAGAAGAATAGGAAGACATACAAAATATTTAAGGTAAATTAGTATGGTTGACCTCTTAGCCCAATGTAAAGGTTACTACAAGAAAAACAAAACAAAAATTAAAAAGAAACAATAAAAAAGGAAAGAAAAGAAAACTAAAGTGATAGTTTTTTATTGGATTCACTTAAAGCATTATTTTGAGTAGCTTTTGATAGAAAGAGGGTTCTGGCCTTCAAGGGCTAGGCAAAAAATGTATTAAGTGGTCCTTCTACTAAGGTGTGCTAAGGGAAAGGGAAGGGATTTGATATACTGCCTTTCTGTGGTTACAATCAAAGCGGTTTACATATTATATACAGGTACTTATTTTGTACCTGGGGCAATGGAGGGTTATGTAACTTGCCCAGAGTCACAAGGAGCTGCAGTATCGGGATGCATGGAATAGTTGCGTGACTCTCAGCTATGCCGGTCCCCTGCCCTCTCTGATGTTACTGCCTGTTTCAGGACAGGGGACCGGCAGAGCTGACAGCCATGTGACTGCTCTATGCAACCCCTTGCTAGGAGGAATGGTGGTGGGCGTGATGCAATTGGGTGGGTGGGGGGGTGACACACCTCAGGGGGTGAAGGTGTGACGTGCCTCATGGGGTGAATGCAGTAGCGACCCGCTCTGGGTGGCAAGCAAGCTATGTACACCACTGAGAACCAGTTCCCCTGGTTCTCAGGCTACTACATTAACCATTAGTGGAAAAGTGGCCTAGTGGTTAGAGCACTGGTCTTGCAATACAGAGGTGGCCGGTTCAAATCCCACTGCTGCTGCTCCTTGTGATCTTGGGCAAGTCACTTAACGCTCCATTGCCTTAGGTACAAACTTAGATTGTGAGCCCTTGTGGGACAGAGAAACAGAAGCCTGCCCTTGCAGATCAGCAGTGCGGCCGCGCAGGCTTCTGTTTCTGTGAGTCTGACGTCCTGCACGTACGTGCAGGACATCAGACTCACAGAAGCAGAAGCCTGCGCGGCCGTGTTGCTGATCTGCAAGGGCAGGCTTCTACACGGAATGTTGCTAGTGGAGGAGTGGCCTAGTGGTTAGTGCAGTGGAACATGGAATGTAGCTATTATTGGTGATTCTACACGGAATGTTGCTGAGTGGAGGAGTGGCCTAGTGGTTAGAGCACCAGTCTTGCAATCCAGAGGTGGCTGGTTCAAATCCCACTGCTGCTGCTCCTTGTGATCTTGGGCAAGTCACCTAACCCTCCATTGCCTCAGGTACAAACTTAGATAGTGAGCCCTCCTGGGACAGAGAAATATCCAGCCTACCTGAATGTAACTCACCTTGAGCTACTACTGAAAAAGGTGTGAGCAAAATCTAAATAAATAAATTAGGCTACTCCTCAACTTAGGGGTCCTTTTACTAAGGTGTGCTAATAGATTTAATGCACATTAATGATTAGCACGTGCTAACCTTTGGTCTAACCCAACATGGAACATCTTATGTCCTTAATGCTTCAACAGCAGTGCGTGAACCAGGGCTGTGCCAACACAGTAAGCGAGGTAAGCATGGCAGGAGGGCGCAGTCCTCTGGGGGGCGCCCCGCCGCACCATGCTTACCTCGCCCTCCCGCTCCCATGTCCCAACTGCCCGCCCTCTTCTCCCCCCCAACAAGATCCCTTTTAAATTTACCTCCGTCCGGTAGCGAAGGCGCAGCGTCAGTGAAGGAGGCGGCGCTCCCGACGTCTCTACTAGTCTTCCCTTCGCTCAGTGTTCCGCCTTCTTCTGACGTCAAGGAAATGACATCAGAAGAAGACGGGACATTGAGCAAAGGGAAGACTAGAGACGTCGGGAGCGTCGCCTCCTTCACTGACGCTGCGCCTTCGTTCACTGCCAGAGGTAAATTTAAAAAGGGATCTTGTGGGGGGGGGGGGGAGAAGAGGACGGGCAGTTGGGACATGGGAGCGGGAGGGCAGGGGAGAGAGGAGCGTGAATGGAGGGCAGCGATCATTTTCACGGGGGGAAGGGGCGCGTGCGTGCCAACTGTTCGTCTACGGGGGAGGCACCAACTGATCTTCTGCAGGGGGGCGCCACAGACCCTTGGCACGGCCCTGGCATGAACGGTTCAATTTTAACTAAATATATAATTAGGGTTTCTATTCTTAAGTGTTTTTCTGCTTCGCCTCACCCTATGCTTGGAATAAACTCCCTGAGCCCATACGCCAAGCCCCCTCCCTGCCCATCTTCAAATCCTTGCTCAAAGCCCACCTCTTCAATGTCGTTTTCGGCACCTAACCATTGTACCTCTATCCAGGAAATCTAGACTGCCCCCAATTTGATTGACTGCACTTTTTTGTCCTTTAGATTGTAAGCTCCTTTGAGCAGGGACTGTCCTTCTTTGTTAGATTGTACAGCGCTGCGTAACCCTGGTAGCGCTTTAGAAATGTTAAATAGTAGTAGTAGTAGAAGCTCATTTTATACCTATGGGCTTCTTAGCATTTAGTTAGTTTTTTTAAAAAGGTGTCTCCTAAATATTCAGAAAACTGGAGAATTCTCTTTTCATCTTTCCTCCTCTGAAGTGCAGCGCTCAAAAAAAAAAGAAAAGGTAAAATTATGTATATAAAATACTAAACACATGCTAAATACTATCAACAGATGTTCGGTTGGACTGTATTTGGTAGGGTTGCTTCCCCTTGGCACTTTTTGGTCACCTTGAGATATATACATATATTTTTTTTGAAGAGTGTGGATCTTTATATATCCACTTAGCTTCTGGTGCATCTGGACACACATTTTAGTATTTTCTTAATTTTTTTCTCACGTCATTGCACTCCTCCGGGCAGTGACGTGGAGGCGAGAGGAGGAGCGGCTGCAGAGCAGACAGCCAATGCCTGATGGCTGTCTACGGTGCCACGTTTCAGGTTTAAAAACATGGCTTTTTTCTCTTTTTGTAGTGGCCGCTGCTGCTCAACAGGAGAAGCAGCAGCGGCCAGACAGCGTTACCAGTGGCAGCTGCGGGTGGCGAGGGGGTTGTTGTGCTTTGGGGGGGTGTTTGATGAGCCGAGGGGGGGCTTGGGTGATGCGTGGAGGGGGTGTTTGAGCAGTGCACTCACAGCTGATTCCCAGGCAGGGGGAGAAGGGAAACACGCGGAGCAAGTTGCTCCGCGTGTTTCCCTACTCCTCCCCCTGCCTGGGAATCAGCTGTGAGTGACGTCAGCCTGGCTACGGAGCCTAGCTCAGCAACTCCAGGAGCCTAGCTCAGCAACTCCAGGAGCCACGGACACAGGCAGCTACTTTAGAATGTTGGAGGTGAGAATTATTATATAGGATTGTCCTTGTCATGTAAAAGCGATTTAATTTTCAAAGTTATCATCCATTTGGTTTTCATTTATAAGTAATTATTTATGTGTTTAGTTTATTTTTTTACCTGTGTTTTTAAGAGGTCTAGTTTTTGTTTCATATTTACCTTCTTCAGACATTTTTTTTAATCATTGCACACCTCTTTATCACCAATAAATTTTTATCATTATTATATATTGCATCCATTTTTTATTCTCATCTTTTTTTATTTTAATTTGTGTAATTAATATGCATGCTTTTGTTTAGATGTCATTATTTATTTTGTGTCTAGTCTTCCCGCAATAGGCCTTCAGAACTGATGAGCAATAAAGACTTTTCAAACCTGCAGGCTTGTGTCACGTCTGTGGCCGTGACCCCTCTCAGACTCACCTTATTTCCTGTGGTCAGCTTCTGAGCTGGCTTCTGTCTGTTCTTTGTGAGTTAGTTCTGTCTCTGTGTGCTGGCTGTATTAGATTGTCAGTGTGCTGTCACCCGTTCCAGATTTCAGCTCAGTCCAATCCGGATCTTCCAGGCTGCCCGACCCTTAGTTGCCTGGTGATTGTTGCACCTGAGTCTCAGCTGCCTGCTGGGCTTATTAGCCTTTTGGAACCTCTCTGCCTTTGCATTGCGTCTAAGGCCCTGGTATGTTGGTGCTTGTTGCACTTCTGCTAGTCCGGTTGTTTGCCTGAGATTCTTGCCTGTTTCTAGTTAGTCTGTGTTTAGTTTAGTTTAGGTTTTACTTGCTTTCCTTGCCTGGTTTCTTGTTTGTGATTCTGTGTTTAGTTTCTGTTTGTCTGTGTTCTGGCTTTGGGGCTGCTTTCAGCTCTTAGTTCTGTGTCTTGTTAGTCAGTGTTTGCTCCCTGTTTAGTGGCTGTTCTGCAGCTTTCTGTTCTGCCTTTTAGCTTTCCCTTTCTTGCCCAGTCTGCTGCCTTGCTGCCCATGTTCCTCCCCTTCCCCTCTGACCCTCAGTCCCTGTGCTGCCTTGCTGTTATCCAGTCCTGCCCTGTCCAGCAAGTCCTGCCAGCCACCTGAAGCCCAGAGCTCAACTCTGGGTGAAAAGTGGCCAAGTGCAGGTGAAGCCTAACTGCTTGCCTGAGATTTGCTTAGCCTCCAGTGTGGGGTGGTTTTGCCTGCCACTGCCGCTCCTCGGCAGGGGCCCAAGGGCTCACAAACCAGTTTCCTGTTTTGAGAACATGACAGCTTGCCATCCTCATCTTTGTTTACCTCACTTTTCTTTCTTGCTGCTGTACATATTTGTGAGGATTCAACTCTTTCCTTTTTTCGCTTTGTCCTGTGGTAAGTTTTGCATGTATGTGCGCTACCCATGCGCCAAAAAATAAAATTTATTATCACTGGGGGGGCATGTTTGGGGGAGAGTAGGCGTGGCTATGCTAATCAGCACATGGGCATTGATGTACACTAACTGATTAGTATATGAGCCCTTATCAACTACAAAATAGGTGTCGGTAAGTGCTCACAAGCTAATGGGAAAATTAGCACATGACCATTATTGAAGAAGTGTCAAAACTGACCATTTACCTTCAGCGCTTAAAGTGGCCTTAGTGTAACATAGTAACATAGTAGATAGTGTGTGGAAGAGACCTGGATTGTGGCTAGCACAGGTCACTTTTTAGCACTGCTTAGTAAAAGGACCCCAATGTGCATGAACATGAGAGACATGTCACATGCAAGCACAGATGGATCTGTGTTTTAGTTTAAATCTGTTTATTGACGTATTATATGAAACATATATACATAATGTCCAGCAGATAACCTTACTAATACAACAGACAACTTGTAATCCGTCCACATACATCAAATCATTTTCTTCTTTTATCCCTAGACACCCCCTCCCCCCACCCTCCCTTACATGTAGTTTAAAGTTCAACAGTTTTTATTGATGACACTTCAAAGAAAACACTGTTAACCTGGTGCGTATACAGAAATTCAGAATATATAAACAAACTCTGTTTTAACCGCATAATACAACTCGTTATCAAATTTTTAACATGTTATTTCTATCCCTCCCCCCCTCTAAGTGTTGGTCAACATGTGTGTGCTTTGACTTTCCATGTTAAGCTAGCTCCCTCCCGTCCCGGAGGAGGTCCTGGGTCTTATACTCTGATGACCCCCTCCCCCGTTCTGGAAGGTAATACTCTTATTATGCCGACTTAGTCTACTATACCAAGCTACCAAGTGTTATGATTTGTTCTGTTTACCATGTTTGTTCTTTAGGCATAGCTTCTAATCCGCCTTGACCGTTCTCCCATACACTTTGAAATTTAATAACCCCACCTGCTCCCTTTACCCACCCACTCCCCCCAACCTAATATTCAAAGAACGAGAGAGAAAAAAAAACACAGGATATGGCCGCTTATAGTCGGTTCAGAATAAAACTTCTCGCCCTGGGTGCCAAGGACTGGATATAAGGTTCCCAGATCCTCAAGAATGCCTTCTTTCCTTTAGGGGAGGATCCCACCTCTCTCCTCTCCATCATCAGCAGTTCATATAAACTATTTCTCCAATGCCAATACTCCGGCGGGTCAGAGTGCACCCAAGCCTGCAAAATCAGTTTCTTACCTACTAAACTGGCTTTCCTGATGAACTGCCGGGCTCCCCCCGTGTGCAAGACAAAGAACTCATACTGATCCAAAAGGAGACCCTGCGGAGTAAGCGGAACCTTGCTCTTTAGTATCAACTCTAGAAATCCCACAATTTGCCTCCAATAGTTCTGGATCTTGTAACATTCCCAAAGGTAATGATGTAATGTGCCTTCCCTCTGCCCACACTTAGAGCACAAAGGATCAATTCCTCCTCCGAATTTGGATACTTGATGCTTTGACATATATGCCCTATATAAAATCCTGTATTGACATTCCCTCATGGCCGCATTTCTCGATAGTGTAGGAATCCTAGCCGATAACTTCTGAAAGTCTAGCTTCAGGTTTGGACGCTTTAGATCATGAGCCCATTTCCCTAAAATATGGCCTGTATCTCTACCCCTGCTTGTCTCCCCCAATGCTTTTTGTAATCCAGAGACCGATAAGCGCCCCCCTCGCGTGAAACTAAAGAATGCCCTTATTTGGCAACCATGTCCACTACTCAATTTCCCTTGTTCTAGAGATCTGACATAATGTGCTATCTGGTAATACGCAAATTGATGATTTTGAGTAATACCTACCCCCAGAGCTCCAAGCTGCATTAATCGTCCCTTAGAATCTAGTACATGTTCTAGTCTGGTGATCCCCATCGTTGCCCACCTACAAAGTACTTTATTCTCCGTACCTGGTAAAAACTGTGGGTTGCCCTGCAAAGGCAGAAGATCTGTTACGTCCGCCGCTAGCCCCCAGATCTCATTTAACTCTCTCCACATTTGTCTCAGAGGTCTTACCAATATGCTATTGCTTACCCATGACGGGAGTTGTCGGCTCGGGCATTGTAACATGAAATATAAGTGGTATGGTTTGAAACATTCCTGCTCCAAGCTACGGGGGGTGTAGTCTTGCCTATCTAATAACCAATCACCCAGGTGCCGGAGTAGACTAGCCTGATTGTAGCGGCGGAGGTTTGGTAATCCAATGCCTCCCTCTCTCCATGACCCCATCATTAACTTCAAAGGGAGTTTTGGCTTTGACCCTCTCCAAATAAATTTCCTGACATATTTGAAGATTTGATTTATGTCTTTAGCCCGTAATCGTATAGGGAGTACCTGAAATAAATATAACCATCGTGGAAATTCCACCATACGAAACAGATGCACTCTCCCATGCAGATTAAGTGGCAGGGCTCCCCATCCATCTAATCGGTCCTTCAAAGCTGCAATCCTATTACCAATATTCGTCAGATGTATTTCCGATGTTTTTTTGGGAATCTGTACTCCTAAGTATTGGAGTGACTCTGATGCCCATCGTAGTGGGAACTCTGCTCCCCACATCTGCCTCACATTATTGTCTGTGGCTAGCGCTAATGATTTTGAATAGTTTATTTTAAAACTGGCGAAATCCCCATATTCCCTAAAGAGTTCTAATAAGGCTTCCAATGAGCTTTTTGGTTGTGTTAGATGGACCAACAGATCATCTGCAAAAGCAGATATCTTAAACCCTTCAGGTCCCCAATTTACCCCCTCTATTTCTGGGTGGTCCATAATTTCCCTGATCAATGGGTCTAAGACCAAAACGAATAGTAGGGGCGAGAGAGGACACCCCTGTCTCGTACCCCTCCTGATCGGGAATAAGGGTGACTGTTCCCCATTGATCCATAAATATGCCTGAGGGTTTACATATAGTGCTCCTATCGCATCCTGGAAAGCCCCTTCAATGCCCATCTTTGTCAGTACCGCAAATAGAAAGCCCCACACCACCCTATCAAAGGCCTTCTCTGCGTCGAAACTGACAACCAGAGAAGGCCTTTTCTGTCTTTCCACTGTCTCCAAGGATGCCAACAGAGCCCTCACATTCTTTGCCACTGCTCTCCCTTGCACAAACCCAGCTTGGGGGGGTGCTATTAACCAAGGCAAAAGCTTTGCCAGTCGATTTGCCAGGATCTTCGCATATAATTTAAGATCACTATTTAATAGGGAGATTGGTCTGTAGGAACTTACTTCAGTGTCTTCCTTCCCAGGCTTTCGTAATAATATAATTTTTGCTATGTTAAGGGAGTCTGGCATTGTCCCAGTTGAGATCATGTGGTTATATAAATCCAACAGAGGAGGTGTGACCTGCTCTTGTAGGATCTTATAGAATGCTATACTAAATCCGTCTGGCCCTGGCGCCTTGTGCAAATCACTTTGCTGTAGGGCCAACATCAATTCCCCTTCCTCAATAGGATTGTTCAGAGTCTCCCTCTGCTCCTCAGTGATCTTGGGCAAATTTTGGTTTATTAAATATAGGTTACTGTCTTCTACAATATCAGTAGGTTTTGCATATAGAGCCATAAAAAAATCCCTAAATCTCCCTATAATACCTCCGGTTTCCTTTATGAGATTCCCTCCTCCATCCTTCACTTGTAAGATCCTTGATGGCCCTTTCTTCCCTTGCACTAACCTGCCCAATAGTGCGCCTGCTTTGTTTCCATATTGAAATAGTTGGTGTTTATAGTACATTTGCGTTTTTTGTGCTCTTTGGTGAAGGAGCTCGTTTAGGTTTTTCTGAGTTATGAGCAGCTCCTTCTTGTTCTCGTCCGTTACTTCCTCCCCTAATCTCTTCCTTCTCACCCGAGCCTCTCTTTCCAAGCGGAGGATCTCTTTATCCCTCATTCTCCTAGCTCTAGCTCTGTAAGCTATCACCTCCCCCCTCATTACTGCTTTGGCTGTTTCCCAGTATAGTGCCACCTCATGTCTGTGACCTCCGTTAAATTGCTGGAATTCCTGCCATTTTTCACTGATAAAGGGCTTAAAATTTGGGTCTCTATACAGTTCAAACGGGAATCTCCACCCTCCCCTCCCAAGCCCTCTTCCAGAAACCTGTAGTTCAAACCATACCATCGCATGGTCCGAAATCTCGCATGGACCTATCTCTGCTTTTGGCACTTGGGAAAACAGTGCTGGGGATATGAGAAAATAATCTATACGGGATTGAGTCAAGTGCGCTCTGGAGGTATGTGTGTAGTCCCTCTGCGAAGGATGCAATATTCTCCACACATCTATCAAGTTGAGGGCTGAGCAGAGGAAAGGCACACCTCTTGATTGAAATCTATGCTGTGGACCCAATTTGCCACATCTATCTATCTCAGGATCTATTACCATATTGAAATCCCCTCCGAGTATAACATTGCCCCCCTGGTAGGAGCCCAGCAGTTCCAATAATTTGTTGTAAAATTTCTTGTCATATACATTGGGTGCATATATATTGCACAGAATATATGAAGATGTGCCTATTTCTACTTCCATTATCACTATTCGGCCTCCTTCATCTCGTTTTATTATTTTAGTTCGCAGCTGCAGGCCCCTCCGAATTAATATCAACACTCCTCCTTTTTTCCCCTGTGCTGGCGAGCCTACTGCCTGTTCTACCCAACCCTTCTGAAATTTACTGTGCTCTTTATTGGAGAGGTGGGTCTCCTGGAGGAATGCTATGTCAGCTTTGTGTCTCTGCAAAGCCTGCAGTACTTTAGTACGTTTCACCGGCGAGGAGATCCCCCCCACATTCCAGGATATCAACCTAATTGGGTTCAGCCTCTTGTTTTACAACCATTACAGTGTCTGATAACTTTCACATTCTGAAGAGCGCCCCCAAGCCCCTGGGCACCCTCCTTTCTTTGATCTGCAGTTGCGAGCCATATGCGACTGTCCAAACCAACAGGGATGAAATAAAGAAAAAAAAAAAAAAAAAACCTTTGCTCCCATAACTCCTTTCCATAGTTCCCTTTTCCCCCTCCCCACCCTTCCCCTTTCCCCCCTCCCACCACCTCTAGACTCCTTCCTTTCCTGTCCTGTTGTTCTCGCTAGAGAACGAGTCACGCCCCCCCCCCTTTTCCCCCCAGCGCTGACCTCCAGATTTTTTTTTTTATATTTCACCCCTTGTTAATTATGAGCTTCTAACTTTTATACAGTCCTGCTTCCTAGTATATATAGTATTGGCCTTAAATTTACATCTTTTCTATTTAAACTTAGACACAGCCTTTGATACAGAAAACTTTAGTGTAGATCCCTCCATGGGCCTAGAAAGTACCTGCATTTATTCAAGAATTCTACCTTTCTGTACAGTCCTTATTTTACAGTCCTGTCAGCATTGTATGTATTTATTGTCTGGGCTTACTCCAACCAAGCCTTTATCACCTCCTTATCACTGATCTCCTGGGCTGCTGTTCCTTGTGGCCTCGCTCCCTTCCTCCGGTCTCTGCTCCATTTTATTAGCAAAGTGCAAGGCCTCCACATGTGAGCTGAAGAAGTGTTGTTTGCCCTTGTACTGAATTCTTAGTTTGGCAGGAAACATTAGAGCGAAGTTCGCTCTTTTTTCATACAGGTTCTTGCACACTTCTACAAATTGCCTGCGCTGGGCTGCCACTGCAGTTGAAAAGTCTTGAAAACAAAGGACAGTGCGGGCCTCATACTGCACTTTGCCTCTTACTCTCCATGCTCGCAATATTTCTTGCTTGTGGGTATAGTTGAGGATTTTACATATTATCACACGAGGTCTTTCTAAGTCTTGTCCAGCACGGCCCAACCGGTGTGCTCGCTCGATTTTTAACTCCTTCTCCAACCCAGGTAAATTTAGTATCTTAGGCAGCCATGTTTCAAGGAAGTCCCGCAGCTCTACCTCGCGTATTGACTCCGGGAGCCCCACCAGCCTTAGATTATTCCGGCGTGATCTGTTTTCAAGATCTTCTATTTTAGCTTCCAGTTTGTTCAGTTGCTCCCTCATTTGTTCTTGCTTACTATCGCTTTGCTGGCACTGATCTTCCACGTCCGACAGTCTCTGCTGAAACCCAGTCAAATCTGTGCGTAAGCTTTCTAATTTGCCGTCCATTTGCACTATTTGGTCTGAGATTTTCTGTAATTTTTTGTCGACGGATGCCTCTAACAAAGCGGAGACCTCCGCAGCTATCTCTGCTGCCCAGGCGGAACTCACCGATTCGCTCGACGCGCCAATCTCCGCCATTTTGTTTTCGCCCGTGCGGCTCCGTGCGCTGTCTTTCCGGCTGATTTTTGTGGCCATTCCGACCCGAGTCACAGCTCGCCAGCCGTTGCTCACACCGGGGGAGTTTCCCGAGCCTTTCCAGCTCAATTTTGTGGGTTCTCAGCAGATGCGTGCAGCGCTAGGGGAAGTTGTTCTACGAGGGGTCTCGGAGCTCTCTCAAGCGGCGACCTTCCCTTCGCCTAGCATCACGTGACTCCCTCAAGATGGATCTGTGTTAATAGCAGCTAAAAATATTCATCAACATCTGGAGTTGCATGAACACACATCCATGCACATGCTAGAATACTGATCTGTGCATCCAATTTGTGCTATACCATTCCAGCACTTGTGCAGTGTGATGAGATCTCAGGTAATTGGAAAAGGAATCCCACCTACATTAGACAGAGGCATCCATCCACCTGTCCAGCTGACAGTCCCAACACCTAAGTGGAGTTGGTGAACCCAATTCTTTCCAGCCCTAAGCCATAGCGAACAAAGAATAATCAAGGCTTGAAGCTTTGAAGTTCTTTCTCTTACTTTTCATTCACACTCTGTGTCCGGAAAAAAGTCCAAGTTAATCCATATGAATATTCTGCAATATGTTTATTAAAGCATTCAATAAACCTTTTTCACAGTGATGTTACTCTTCTTATATATACTTCAACACCCAAACCCCTGAAGACACAAATCATTTCCCAGCATCCTTTCAGGCATGCAGATTAGTTCTTCAGTGGCTATTAGTGCCCTGGGGAAAGCACAAACAAAAACCCTTTGGTTGCTGCAGCACTGCTACCTTAATCCTACATGCTTAATGACCTTCTGTTGTTTCCTATCAGGTTTAATACATTCAATATTCCCTCTTCATTATCCCAAACTTGTGTCCTTTAATTCAGCTGCTTTACTTTCACACAGCCATTCCAAATACTAGCAGCATACGTCTCACTTGGCTGCTCTTTCAGCATTCTGCTATACCCTTTTTTATTCCTTTACTGTTCAGGGTAGAAGGGGGGAGGGGCAACCTCACCCACTTGGCTTCCATTTGCCATAAACCTCCCCATGACCATTCCCCAAACAAAAATTGCAGTCAAACTACCAGTCAAACTCTCAAAGCAAAATTACATATAGTTCATTCCAATACACTTTCCTCAGAAGTCCATCTTCTCTAGAAGAGAGCTCAACAGGAATTAGCAACAGCATTTTCAGGGCCAGGCTTTACCTTTCTCTTCTTGACAGGGGCGTAGCCAGATTTTGGGTGGGCCTAGTCAAGAAGTGGGTGGGCACCAAGTGTTCTCCTCCCCCCCCCCCCCCCAATGTGATGAGCAGTGTTGTTTACCGCCCAATTGGGCGGTTTTCTGCGACCCGCCGCAGGAAATTTTTGCCCGCGGCGGGTTGCGGTTTTTTGGGCTTCTTTTGTGTCTTTTGGGCGGTTTTTTAGGCGGTTTTTTCGGCCGCGGGGGTGGGGTTAGTGACGTTTTGGGCGGGGTTAGTGACGTTCTGGGCGGGGCCGATGACGGCGGAGGCGGGGTTGATGACAGCGGGGGCGGGGTGATGACGTGGGGGTGGGGGTGTCAGGGGCGGGGTTTGAGTTTGGGCGGGTTTTGGGCTGGATTTGGGCTCCTTTGGGTGGGAAAAAAATTTTCCACCTGGCAACCCTGGTGATGAGGCCAGCATCAGCAGCTTAGGAAGCTTAGACTGGAGAGCAGTGTTTTCAGCACCATCAGGGGGAGGTCTTCAGCTGGCGAAGCTTGGGATCCCCACTAGCTAGCATTAAATATGTGCTGCTGTTGGGTGGGCCTGACTACTACTACTACTTAGCATGTCTATAGCGCTACTAGGGTTACGCAGTGCTGTACAAGTTAAAACATGGGGAAGGACAGTCCCTGCTCAAGAGAGCTTACAATCTAAAGGTAACAAACTATGTAGTCAGTGTAGTCAGTGTATCATGAATGGGGAAGGTGGTTAGGCGCCAAAAGCAAGGGAGAAGAGATGGGTTTTAAGTAAGGACTTAAAGATGGGCAGGGAGGGCGCATGGCGTATGGGCTCGGGGAGTCTGTTCCAGGCATAAGGTGATGCGAGGCAGAGGGGACGGAGTCTGGAGTTAGCGGTGGTGGAGAAGGGTACAGATAGGAGTGATTTGTCCTGAGCCCTAAGTGGATGGGCCCCGGCCCACCCAGGCCCACCTGTGGCTACGCCACTGCTTCTTGAGTAAAGTGATGTGGTAGCCATGTTCTGCTCCGACTCAAACACCTCAAAATCCTGACTGAATCCTTCAAACAAAAAGGCTACAACCCCAAAATAATCTCCAAGAATGTTGCCTCTGCCCTTAAAATACTCAGGGAACATCTACTGCAGTAAAAGGAAAAGAAAAACACAGAGAGAATCCCCCTTGTAGTGACATACAACCCAGAGCTAGAAAAACTGAGAAGAATCATAAAAGATCTACAGCCACTATTCCAGGAAGATGAACTACTGAAAAAGATATTCCCATCCCCACAAGTGCTAGTCTTCAGACAGCCACCCAACTTAAAACACAAACTAGTGAAAACAAACTCCCAATAAAAACTCAAAACAAGAAGAGAGTGGCACACATCCTTGCAATCATAGGAGCCGACTCTGTGGGTGCTGTGGGTGCTTGAGCACCCCCAATATTGAGAACATTCCTTGTATGTGTCCAGGGAGGGGTTATTTCCACTGGGCTTAGCACCCCCAATAATTTTGAAAAGTTGGCTCCTATGCTTGCAATATATCTAGCTGCAACCTGTGCCAACACATTTCACAAGATCCCACAGTCATTCACAAAGGAAAAACATTTGACATAAAGGAATCCTTCACATGCTCATCTTCAAATGTGGTATATATCATTCAATGTAAAAAGTGTGAAGTGTGCTATATTGGAGAAAAAAGCCAGATGCTAGACAAGATTTAATCTGCATAGACATCTTATGAAAATACCAATGCCAACCACCTCTGTGGTACAGCATATTACAAAACCAGAACAGTGCTTCCAGTGCTTTTTTTGTAGGAAAAAAGGTACCGGTACTCATTATGGGTGCGGTCACTATCTATGGCTCCGCCCCCTACGGTAGCCACACCCACAGTAGCCACACCCCTTGTATCAGCCGTGGCGCATATAAGCAGTATCATTAAAAATACTATACCAGTATAGGAGCAAAAAACTAACGCGATTTTTTTTTCATTATAAATAATTTCTATAAGCTGTTACAGCTCTAGTATACCCAGTGCAAAATAAGATGTAAATTCTCAAATTGGACATCTTCCAAACACTAAAATGAAAATAAAATGATTTTTTTTCTACCTTTGTTGTCTGGTGACTGTTTTTCTGAACATGTTGGTCCCAGTCTCTGATTCTGAGGCTCTTTATCTGATCCCTTAACTCCATTTCCAGGGCTACCTTTCCATTTATTTCTTTACTTTCCTCCTTCATTTCTTGCCCTACATCCATAGGTAAAAGCTGGGTCCTCTGCAGACTTGACTGGAGGTATAGAGTGGGTGCAGATTTTCTCCTCTTTTCCCTTTCCCTCACCTTGTCAGTATGCATCTCCTTCCTCTCTCCATCACGTCCAGCATTTTCCCTCTCCCCCTCAATCCATGTCCAGCATTTCAACTCTCTCTTCTTCCCTCCATCCATGTCCAAAATTTCTCCTCTCTCCCCTAAATCCATGTGCATCTCCTCCTTTGTCTACCTTTCCCTCCATCCATGTCCTGCATTTCTCCTGCCCTTCCCTCCATCCATCCATGTCCAGAAACTCTGCTCTCTCCCCTGCCCTCTCTTCCCATCCATGTCCAGATTCTCCACTGTCCTCCCATCTGTGTCCAGCAATTCTCCTCTCTCCCCCCTGCCCTCCATGTCCAGCGATTCTCCTCTGCCCTCCCCTCTCATCTATGTCCAGCAATTTCTCTTCTCGTCACTATCCAGCCCTCCCCTGCCCTCCATGTCCAGTGATTCTCCACTGCCCTTCCTGCCATGTCCAGCGATTCTCCTTTGCCCCCTATCCTCCCCTCTATGTCCAGTAACTCACCCCAGGCCTCCACCTGCCCTCCCTCCTTTTAAGCCCCTGTCGAGTTCCAGTGCCCCAGCCCCACCTGCCCGCCCTTAGCTTCCCGACAGCCCTGCTTTCTGTTCCACCACCCCACGCGACGCGTTTAAATCTTTTATTATTTTTTTTTACGTGAAGTCGCAGTGCCGGCATTAGTGAGAGGACCAGGCTCGCCTCCTCCTGCCTTCCCTTCGTTCCCTCGCAGTGTCCCGTCTTCCTGTGACGTAGTTTCTTGTTTCCATGAGGGTGGGACACTGAGAGGGAATGAAGGGAAGGCACGAGGAGGTGAGCCTGGTCCTCTCACTAACACTGGTGCTGCGACTTCACGTAAAAAATAAATAAATAAAATATTTAAACGCGTCGCGGGTGGCAGGAACGGAAAACAGGGCTGGGGAGCTAAGGGCGGGCAGGTGAGCCTAGGAAAAAGAGGTGCCGGTACACCGTAGCGGCTCATACCAGCACAAAAAAAGCACTGAGTATATCAATGATTTTATGGTGAGAATACTAAAAGGAAACTTTAAGACAATCCAGGAATGTAAGACCTTTGAAGTAAAAATGATTAAATATTTTGACACCCACCAGACAGGACTAAAGATCTGGGTTTTCTAGCCCATTATAAACCATAAAATTCTACTGCTTTGTTACCCTCTTATTGACTATCCATCTCTCCCTGTCTCTCATCCACCCAGCTCCCCCTGAAACACTCTGCTTCCTCCATCTTGGCTCTGCCTAGTTGTTCTATCTGCGGTCCACTTCACTGTTATTGCTCCAGGGTTTATTTGTAGATCATTTGAAGTCAGATTACCATATTTGCAGAGACAAAAAAAGAGGACACAAAAAAATAAAATGCTGCCCTACCCCAAGTCCATCCTTCACCCCACCCCTGGACCCGCCCCAGCCGCACAGTCACCTTGATCCCACAAAAGCAGTTAAAATAATACTTTTTATTTCATAATCTAAATACAAAATTGAAAAAGATGTACATTTCCAAAAAAGCAAACATCCATGAGCAGCATGTCCCCCTCTCCTCTCCATCCCTGTCTAGCCTTATGATGCATTTCCCCCTTTTCCCTTCCCTCCCCTCCCCCTCCATGTACAGCATGTCTCCCTCTCCTATTCCTTCCCTCCCATCCATGAGCCGCTGCCCCTTTCTCTTCCTCCCATGCATGAGCAGCTTGTCCCTCCCATCCCATCCTGGGCCTACCTTGTAGCCCTGGTGATCTAGTGACCTCTTTAGGGCAGGAAAGATCCTCACACTTTCCTGCTTACTGCTGCTGACCTCTCCGCTGCCACTGCTTCTTGAAAATGGCTGCCGACACTTCAAGCGATGGACTCGCAAGGCTTCCGTGGCCTGCACTTGAAGTCTCAGCAGCCATTTTCATGAGGCAGCAGTAGCATAGAGGTCATCATCAGTGGACAGG
The DNA here is from genome assembly GCF_901765095.1 of Microcaecilia unicolor. Taxonomy (NCBI): domain Eukaryota; kingdom Metazoa; phylum Chordata; class Amphibia; order Gymnophiona; family Siphonopidae; genus Microcaecilia; species Microcaecilia unicolor. Next base: position 54,256,509 of record NC_044044.1, read on the forward strand.
AAAAAGTGGAGTTCTTTCCTGACCTGAAGAGGACATTAGATTACCAGGGTGTGCTACAGTAGGCTGGGGGGGGGGGGGGGGGGGAGGGGAGAAGGCAAACCCTTCTGTTCGTCCACCTGCTCACCCACAAACCAACCCACCAGCCAATCAGTCTGCCAATCCAGAAACCCGGACAGATGGGCTGGCTGGTAAAATACTGTCCAGAGGTCTGACAGTCCCCTGAAAATGACATGTACAGGGAAATCCTGATGAATGGTAACTCTACATAGAAGCATCCACTATACCAAATATTAGTCAACAGTCCAGAATTTTACTCTTTGTTCCAGCACTCATCTTCCTCAGCTCTGTCTTGCCCCTTCCCCTCATCCTCTTCAATTAAACAAAAAAAAAAAGTTCTGGGTCCTATACGCACAGAAAAGAGAAGAAACAGGTATTCAAATCCTCACTAATGCTGACTGCAGAACAAGCTAACCTTTAATGCCTCCTTGGTGTTAGAAAACCCTGCACTCAGCCTTCTGGTCTTTTGCACACTTGGCTGCTTCGTCACTGAATAGCTAATATCTTCATTACCATAAGATTTAAAGTAGCTAATGTGCTGATGCCAGAGCCAGTCTTGGTACACAGTTAGCTCATATACTAAACTCTTTTAATATAGGAAACTCACAGTAGCTCACACGTAAAAGCCTGAGCTAAGATGTGTACAACATCTAGAGCACTTTAGGGAAAAAGGATGGGACTTGATATATTGCCTTTCTGTGGTTACAAGCAAGGAGGGTTACATCCTATATAATAAAAAGCACCTCCAACGTTCTGAAGCTGACTCCGTGAAAGTGAAGCCTTGACGCATTCGCGCTCCTGCTGTATCCATCTCTTGAAATAACGTCACGTACTTTCGTGTTTGTAAAGACCAATCACTGGAAGGGAACCCTGCAGAGTTGCCAGGCAACGGAACGTGACGTCATACGCATGAGCATAGGCGCCCCGTATAAGAGGCTTGGGGAGGCTAAGCGTCCCCAGCCCAGCTGTGAGCTTCGCGGCGGCCCCGCCTGCCTCCCTCTCCAAATGTACCCCGAGACTCCCGACGACGAAATCTTCTGCTGCCGCCGCTTCTATTGAGCAGCGCAGCGGCAGCCAGGAACAACACCTACACTCATCCGCTGCCGCCGCTTCTCTCGGCGCCGGCCCGAGCCTCTTTACAACAGCGCTGACAGAAGAAAAAGAAGCGCGGGGCCGCAGCAGCGTTCAGACATGCGCTGTCGACTCTGCCCCGTGACGTCAATTTCCCGTTCCGGAGGCAGAGGACCGGCAGAGCCGACAGCGCATGTCTGAACGCTGCTGCGGCCCCGTGCTTCTTCTTTTTCTTCTTCTGTCAGCGCTGCTGTAAAGAGGCCCGGGCCGGAGGGAGAGAAGAGAACGTGTGGAAACGGTAGGAGGAGAGCAGGGGAGAGCCAGGGGACATGAACAAGAGCAGTGGAGAGCCAGAGAGCGATAGGGAAAGAAAGAGAGGACATGGAAAAGAGCAGGGGAGAGCCAGGGACATGGAAAAAAGCAGGGGAGAGCCAGAAAGAGATGGGGAGAGAAAGAGGAGCCATGGAAAAGAGCAGGGGAGAGCCAGGGACATGGAAAAAAGCAGGGGAGAGCCAGAAAGAGATGGGGAGAGAAAGAGGGGCCATGGAAAAGAGCACGGGAGAGCCAGGGACATGGAAAAAAGCAGGAGAGACCCAGAAAGAGATGGGGAGAGAAAGAGGGGCCATGGAAAAAAGCAGGGGAGAGCCAGAAAGAGATGGGGAGAGAAAGAGGAGCCATGGCAAAGAGCAGGGGAGAGCCAGGGACATGGAGAAAAGCAGGGGAGAGCCAGAAAGAGATGGGGAGAGAAAGAGGGGCCATGGAAAAGAGCAGGGGAGAGCCAGGGACATGGAAAAAAGCAGGGGAGAGCCAGAAAGAGATGGGGAGAGAAAGAGGGGCCATGGAAAAGAGCAGGGGAGAGTCAGGGACATGGAAAAAAGCAGGGGAGAGCCAGAGAGAGATGGGGAGAGAAAGAGGGGACATGGGCATGAGAGAGAGAGAGAAGCTGCTGGGGAGAAACTGGGGGAGACCCTAGCTGTCAGAATGAGAAATGCTGGCTGGATGAAAGGAGGGAGAAAGAGGAAAAATGCTGGAAGGAGGGAAGAAACTGGTAGGGAGGGAAAGAGGAAAGACACTGGAAGGATGGGGTGAGAGAGGACATGCTGAATGGAAAAGGGTCAAGAGAGAGAACTGTCTAGAAGGAAGGGGAGATAGAGGAAGACAATGGACAGAAGGATTGGGAGAGGATAATGGGTGGAAGGATGGAGAGAGAAAGAGGGATGACACTGGATGGAATGGTAGGAGAGAAAGAGGGAAGGTGCTGGACATGGATGGAGGGGAGGGAAGTATATGCACATGGATGGAGGGGAGAAATGCTGGATATGGATGGAGGGAAAACTGTTGAATTTAAGAGCTGGATCGGGATACTGAAGGATAGGGACAGGGCTACAGATGGTAGACAGGACGCATAAGGACACAGGAGGATGGTGGACATGATGAGAGAAAAAATATCAAATGGAAAGAAGACACTGCATAAAACAGAAGACACTGGGACCAAAGCGAATAGAAAAACTAAATGATCAGACAACAAAGGTAGAAAAAAGTATTTTATTCAGAATTTATTAACTGGAATATGTCAGCTTTTGGAAATGTGCATCTGTGATGTTTTGCATGTAAATTTCAATTTTTCTAGTATTGCTGCATGCGGAGTCTGACTTCTTGAGGTAACTTTCCAGTTCAGTATTTTGCCTTCATATCTGTTGTGTCATGTGTTTTTCATGTGTGATCAAGGTGCAGTATTCTGCTAGCGTGTAGTATTTTCAGCCCTTTTTGGTTTTGTTTCACTAGGTTGTGTACTGGTGTTTTAGAGCCCGGTGTAATTACAGTGCTGCCTTTCCACGCATAAGGTTTAGCTTGTCCTGTCCTTGGAATTAGTACTGTTATGGTTTGGTAAGGCTACATGAGTGTGTTTTTGCACAAGTCTGTGTATAGTGTTTTGCAGTGGAGAGATTGTGTATTGGGCTTACTGAGGTGGCACCAAATCATCAGAAAGGGTTTTAGAGCCTAAATCATGACACACTACCTCTTGAAGGATCTACATATAGTCGTTCATAAAAGGAGCTCATTGTGAACATTTTCCACCCTAAAAGGGTGTTTTGTGGCTCTACATGAGAATTGTGATCCCTTGTTTCATATTGTTGACGGTCTGCATTTTCCATATGGGTGGTATATTGGTTTATTAGGGTCTGCCCAGTGTTATGGTACAGTAAGGTTTATGAGTGTGTTTTTGCACAAATTTGTGCATAGTGTTTTGCAGTTTAGCAATTGTGGTTAGTACATGCTTTGAGCAACCACTTTATTCTTTGACATATGATACATATTTAATATCTAAATTTAATAAAAGGTATTAATTGTGACTTATTTTTTTTTCTGTGTTGTCAGACAATTATGGATGTAAGCCCGGCCCCCGGCCCCGCCCCTTTAGCCTCCCCAAACAGTTGGGCCACCGACCGCCTATGCGCATGAGGGTGTCGTCATCCCTCCCTTCCTCCCTTCCAGTTCCAGGCCCCCTACCTCCAAATTTTAAAAGTCAACTTCACTTATGAAGTCGGGTTTACGGCGGCCGGCAGCAGCGGTAACAGGTGTGCAGGCTCGACCCGTTTCTCTCTCTCAGCTCTGGTCCCACCCTTGCGGAAACAGGAAATGTATATAAGTAAATGTAACTAGTTACTATACTTAAGTAAAAGTTTTGTTACTTTTACTTTTACTGAAGTAATAATTTCACCAATTTTTAATACTTTCACTCAGTTACGTCTGATGCTTGCAGTTAAAAGTAAAAGCAGAAGGGAGATGTACATGCAGTGGTGTAGGAGGGGGGGGGGCGGTGGGGCGGTCCGCCCCGGGTGCACGTCGCTGGGGGGGTGTCGGCTCGCTGGTTCCCTGCTCTTTCTGCCCCGGAACAGGTTACTTCCTGTTCCGGGGCAGAGAAAGCAGGGAAGCAGCAGAGCCGATACAGCTCCCAGTGACGTGCACTGGGGGCGGATCAGCCCTTCCGCCTGCCCTCCGCTGCAAGGTAAGGGTGCATTTCGGGGGGGGGGGGGGGGGGGGGGTGCGCCGTGCCCTGCACCCAGGGGGGGTGCGTAGCAGCGACCCGCCCCGGGTGTCAGGCACCCTCGCTACGGCACTGTGTACATGACAATTCCTCAGTAAACCAAATGAAATAGCAAAACTTGGAACAAGATTTTGCTATTGCAAACCTTGCCATGCAAACAGTGGATCATTTCATCTTAAATTTTGCTGTTCAGTGAATATAACCTGTAAGAGCAGTGGAGTTGCCTGTGTTTGTTGAACTGGTTAGCGGCCTCCAGCCAAACAGAACAGTGTTGAGTTGGGTCGCTTTAAAGTGGAGATGAAACTGAAGATGGTAGCAATTCTTGGTGAACAGAAATGTCTTTTTACCACAACAGACTGCTGGTCATCCCATGGGAAATTTTATATTGGGATAACTATTCACTGGATTGATAAGAGTCTTTAGAGAGGAAGCCTTCTTGTTAGGCCTTAAGATTGAAGGGTTCTCATGTATTTGATGTTCTTGCATCAATTCTCAAAGATATTCACATTTTGCCATCAGACAAAAAATTGTAAGAACAACAACAGAACGATTCCAACTTTGTGAAAGCTTTCTTCGTAATTGTACAGCAAGACGATGATAATGAAGATAAAGATGAAGATGCAAGTAATGAGTTAGATAGCACTACTTCTAATGCAAATGATAATGACAATAATGATGATAAAGTACTCTTTGCTATATGGAAGTCAAGTGTTTCAGAGATTCCCTTGATCATAATCTGCGGAACCAATCAGAAGACATCAGTAATATTGAAACCTGACCTGATTTGAAGGAACTTTTTATCAGACTGAACAATCCACTTTCTGGTAGTGCAGTTGTTAAACACCTTTTTAGCTGTGCTGGATTAATGACTCGCAAGCACACTCGTATGAGTAACAGTCTTTTTCAAAAATGTAGTTTTACTAAAAACAAAGTGAATTGAATTGTAGAGCAATAAAGTTGTTGGGATAAAACATTAACAATAGTTGTGTTCATTTTAGTTGCGGTACTTTAACTTTTTACTCAAAAAGTATTATATTAGGCAATAACTTTTTTACTTTCACTTAAGTAAATTTTTAACTGTGTACTTCACTGTACTTTTTACTTTTACTTAAGTATTAAAATACACATTTTTATTTTTATGTAAGTACTTTGAACAATACTGTTAAAATGTATGGAAGGGTGGGAAGGGAAGAGGGATGTTGAGAGACACCTGGTTGTCTAGGAGGGGGAGGGGAGAGAGAGATGTTGGGCAGGGGGTGGGGTTCTTGTACTCACCCACTTTGGGCTCAGGCCAAGGAACATCCAAATCTCTTTTAAACATAGCTATGCTAATTGCTTTTATCACTATGCATTGAGGGGATCCTTTTACGAAAGGATTTCCCCATTATGGGACATACACCCTGTCACATACCTCCTCCCCCCCCTTTTTTTTTGTAAAGGACTTTCTGTCCTACCTCTAACTAGCTGCTTTCTGGGTAAACTCCACCTCCCTCCTGGGATAGGTAATCAGCATAAGCATGACCTTTCCCTGCCTAATATTTTACCATGAAATAATAGGCATGGAGGGCTAGATACCAACGCATTAATTTTGCATTGTTGTTTTTCATTAGGCCTAAACATTTCAGTAGTGCATGGTCTGTTATTAAGGTAAACTGTCTCCCTACGAGATATATCTTAGGGTCTCTATGGCCCATTTTACATCCTGTCACACCTGGTTATGGCTAGTAAGTATCTATGTTTCTTTAGAGAACAGGCTTCTTCCAGTTGCCCAGTTCTAGAATTAGTTCCTTAAAGGGCACTTCTATAGGTGGGTGATGCCTTTTAGGTGTCCTGATGCCATATGGCGAGAGCTTATTCTATGCAGATACCTTTATAGAATGCTAGCAGGACCGTAGATGTGGTGTACATGTGGACGCCTAAATGCCACAAAGGTGTGCGTAATTTATAGTATTCTGTAAGTAATACACAAAAGTGACAGCATCAACCACGCTCCTTCCATGCTCCGCCTTACAGAACAGCTCTTAAAGGGTCGATGTTCGAAGCAATTTAATTGGCCAAAAATGGCTTCTGACAGGTTATGTCACCTGTTTGGGCTAATTTTCAGTGGCACTTAATCAGTCAGTGCCACTGAACATAACCGGTTAGCACCGAACTGAAAACCAGCTATTTTGGGGGCATTATGGGGGCAGAGGCTGGTTAAGTGCCAATATTCAGTACTTAACTGGCCAAGTTAACCACATAAATGAGACCACATAAAAATCAGTCTTATCTTTATGCTATGACCCATAACTGGTTAAGTACTGAAAATTGCACTTAACCAGCTATGCATTAGCTGGCTCTGTTAATCCAGAATTTTAATGACGAAGGCCGGCATTGAATTTCTGGGTTTAACGCCAACGGCAGTAAGCAAAATGCCAATCGCCATGGATTGAATATCAGGTCCTAGCCCCTGATATTTATAACCATTTAACTGGCTGGCCAGGAACGGCATCAGGCTGGTTAAATGGCACTTAACCAGCTATCTGGCAATATTCAGTGGGAGATAGCTGGTTATCTCCCATTGAATATTACCGGTTAGCGCTTAGCAGATAGCTGGTTATATCGTGCAATCTAACTGGCTATCTGCCAATATTAAGCACATTGCCGGCATAGTTTAGCAGCCAAATTAGGCCACCAAAATTAGCAGGTCTATCGTTGCCTGGTTTCAAGTCAACTGGCCAGCACTGAATAAAACTAGCCAAAAATAAATCAGATATTCAAGGCTGGTCACCGGAAATGGCCTGACATTGAATATCTGGGTTCAGTGCCAACCACAGGCGTTAGCCTGACTAACTCCTGCGATCTGAATATCGGCTGTGTTTTTCTGCCACTTACCCATTCTGTATATTCACGTACATAAGTGGCACTGAAATGTGGGCCCCCAGGTCTAGAATGACCTCCTCTGCATCCACCTCAGGACACCTGCTACAGGAGGCAGTGTTCCTAGTCTCCAGCCCAAAAGATGCTCAAGAACGGGAGACCGACCTCTGTTTTCCTGCCCCCTTCCAAGCATAGGGTGCAGGGGACTGAACGCTTCCTTCCCAACCCAGAAATCTGCAGAGAGATATGTGATTCAATCTATTGCTTGTCTCACTCTAAGACTCCAATTTACTAAAATGCTTTTACAATTAATATTAACTGTAAAAATTAACCATAATAGCTGCAAGACCTCTGCAATAATTGTTGGGGGCTTTCCTCGTACATGGGGAAGGCAGCTGTGCTGCTAAAATGGGGTTACCATGCATTAATGACACAACTGCTAAAACGGCAGCAGTTAATTATATATCTGGAGGTATGATTAACTGTTCTGCGTTATCTGCCATGTTAGCAGTTAATGTGGTCCCTGCCCCTTCTCCACCTCCCAATGTTGGTTAATATCTGTTTCTAAATATCTAACATGGTTTAGTATATAGGCCCTAAGCCAACTCCAAAGAAGACACCTTGGGCCTGATTCTATCAAAAATCCATATGGTAAACATTTCTGTCTAAGTGTGTTCTATAACCGGCGCCTAGATTTAGGCATGGTATATTACTACTACTACTATTTAGCATTTCTATAGCGCTACAAGGCATACGCAGCGCTGCACAAACATAGACAAAAGACAGTCCCTGCTCAAAGAGCTTACAATCTAATATATAGAATACATTTAGTTGATATCCCAGTGCTTAAAACTACATGCCTCCATTTACACCAATGAAAACGTGGCTTAAATCCCTGCACATAGATTTACATGCACTGAGCCATAGTCTATAACTACATGCATAAATTTGAGAATGCCCATTTCCTTGCCCATAGCCACACCCCTTTTGAACTGCATGCTTTAGAATTTAGGCACAGTTCATTACAGAATACGCTTAACAAGTTGTGCACGTAAATTCTAATTATTGCCAATTAGTGTTCATTATTGCTTGTTAAGTGCTGTTATCAATGCTGATTAGCTTATTAAGCCAATTAAGTTACGCGCGTTATTAAAGAATACGCCTGGACTTTGGCATGAATCTCTAGGTGCGCTATATAGAATCCGGCAGCTTATGTCCCCTCTCCCCTATACTGTAACACTAGAGGAGGTCCCCTATGTTCCTGCAGTGTTGCCAGGTGGGCGGTTTTACCGCCCAATCGGGCGGTTTTCCGCGACCTGCCACGGGAAATTTTTGCCCGCAGGCGGGTCGCGGTTTTTTGGGCTTCTTTTTTTTCTTTTCCGCGGTTTTCGGGCGGTTTTTTCGGCCGCGGGTGGCGGGGTTAGTGACGTTTTGGGTGGGGTTAGCGACGTTCTGGGCGGGGCCGATGACGGGGGAGGCGGGGCCGGTGACGGCGGGGTTGATGACGGCGGGGGTGATGACGCGGGGGTGGGGGTGTCAGGGGCGGGGTTTGAGTTTGGGCGGGTTTTGGGCTGTTTTTAGGCTGGATTGGGTGGGAAAAAAATTTTCCACCTGGCAACCCTGTAGAGGAGTACCCCCTCCCAATGTTCCTGGAAGGAAGTGCTTCTGGCACTGATTCTCCTTGAGACCTTGGGCAAGTACATCTCTCATATACAGTGCTGTTTTTGTTCAGTAGTGCTATACATATAGCACTGTTGTTATTTCTCTGGGAGACCCTGTAAGATTGTACTCTTGGCCTGTGGCATTCTTACCTTGAGGTGTCTGGAACTGATGCAGATCAGCTCCCTTTCCTCCAGGGCTAGTCTTTTACTTTCTCCCAGTCTTTACGCTTTATCTGATTCCATAAACAGGTTTACAAGGAAACAAAGCCTGGAAGATAATTAAAGCAATTTCTTGCCTGACAGCTCCCTTTGTTGAGAACTAAATGCTCCCTTCCAGGTTCCTGGGGTGAAGCTGAGGATGTGATCAGCATTGTTCTGAAGCAGGTGAGAGAAATGCAGGGCTAACAGGTGCCAAGAATGAGCCTGTCAGCTCCCACTGCATAGCAGAGGGGGCCCCCAGAGGAGGGGAAAACAGCACTGACAACCTGTTTGAAGATTACCCCAGGTGGTAGTTTTTAATAACAAAATTTCAGTTTTTAAAAATTTCATTACTGATTATGCCTTTGTGGATAAAATATTCCAAACTCCTCCTACCTACCCATTATAAGTATAAGGAAGCTGAAGGTGTTGCTGTCCTGATCAACATGAGGTGCACAACTACCTTATCTCCCTCCCCCATCCCACTTACACAGATGTCACACAGATACAGCACAGACAGTTGAAGAGTGGGTCTTCATCACAGTCCCATGCACGTATCACACTAATACATGTAAAGCATGAATACAGCAGAAACAATTGCAAAATACTGCACACCATCTAATTCAGACAATGTAAATACCTAAGACATATTTAAACTATATCATAGCAAAAAGAAAGGAGCAGTGGGGTAGGAAGGGGGGGGGGGGGTCGGTGGGGCGGTCCGCCCTGGGTGCACGTCGCTGGGGGGGTGTCGGCTCCGCTGGTTCACTGCTTTCTCTGCCCCGGAACAGGAAGTAACCTGTTCCGGGGCAGAGAAAGCAGGGAACCAGCGGAGCTGACGCAGCTCCCAGCGACGTGCACTCGGGGCGGAGCAGCCCTCCCGCCTGCCCTCTTTGGTAAGAATGCGTTCGGGGGGGGGGGGGGGGTGCGCAGTGGCAAACCGCCCCGTGTGTCAGCCGCCCTCGCTACGGCACTGGAAAGGAGACCCAGAAATAAGATCCAAGAACATTCACTGAACAATGAAACAGATAAGGTATTATTTTGAAAACTATGGTGCTCATTTTCAAAACAGATGGATGTCTCTAATTGCCTTAACAATGTCCATCTACTAAAAACATCCAAATCCTGAATTTGGAAAGTCAGAATTTGAACATTTCACACTGTAGTTCCTCAAAATATCAAGGGGGTGTGTTGTGGGCTTGTTTTGGGTAGGACTAGGGAGGACACAAAAGTAGGATGTCCCACAGGGATTTTCTAATGGGAAGAAATATCCATGTCTTAAAAAGAAAAGACATTTTTATCTAGACTTGTTTCAATCATGTCCAAGTTACAAAACGTTGCTCTACCACTTCCTTAATCCCCCAATGGTTGCTGTTTCCTTCCCGCTCCCCTGAAAGTGAAACTGGAATGCAATCCCCTGATAAACTGATTATGGAAATGTCCTCAGGGGATTTCTAGACTGGTGTAGAAATCTCTAGATTCATTGCGAAGAGAAAACTGCCCAGGCCATGGGGCAGTGGCGTAGCCACAGGTGGGCCTGGGCCCATCCACTTAGGGCTCAGGCCCACCCAACAGCAGCGCATATTTAGTGCTAGCTAGTGGGGATCCCAAGATTGCCAGCTGAAGACCTCCCCCTGATGGTGCTGAAAACACTGCTCTCCACTTCAGTAGTCTAAGCTTCCTAAGCTGCTGATACTGGCCTCATTGCATTGGGGAGGGGGGAGGGGGGGAGGAGAACACTTGGTGCCCACTAACTTCTTGACAGGCCCACCCAAAATCTGCTGTCTGGCTACGCCCCTGCCATGGGGGCAGGACAAAGAAATTAATAAAAGGCAATGCAGGGAGAAAATTCTGGTCTTTGGTAGCCTGTCCCATAGCACCACTGAGCTGGAAGTCCTGGGAGCCAAAGCAGGAGAAGTTTGCAGTGTGTGGTGATTGGAAGCCTCTGCTACACAGCAGCCAGTGCCTCCAGAGAGTTCCTGAAGAAGTGCTTACACCCCTGGTTGGAGAAGTGGGAGAGAGCAACTAAAGAGATTATGTGGCGATGATTGAGGACTGCTAGGTACCAGTGGAGAGATTATCACATGCTGATACTCTGGTTACAAATAAAGGAGATTTAGGATAGAACTAAACCAGTGGAGAGATTACCACGTGCTGATACTCTGATTACAAATAAAGGAGATTTAAGATAGAACTAAACTGTGAGTTTGAAAGCCCTGATATTGTGTGGAGACTGTGTTTTACGCTGTGCTGACAATCTGAAGAAAAACACCCTGAATTGTACAGACCAAGTTGACAAGTTTATGAACTGGTTTTTTTTTTTCAAGTTACTGTTACTAAAGCAAGTTGAGGTTTTTGCAACTGAGACTGCTGACTGTTTTTTGAGTGAAAGTTCCCAGAGAAAGAGTACCCTATGACCTACTGTATTTATTCCGGCCCTGGCCTGCACCCAGTCCCAGGTGAGGTAGAGGGAAATCCCGGAATGGAGCTGAACTGGAGTTGTGCCCAGGGTTATAAGAATGTAATACCCCTCAGAATAGGTATTACTGTGATGGATTTTTCTAGGGCACTTGGAGGAGGGTGATCTCTGCCAGAGGGCTGGAGTAGTAGGATGTCCCTGGGTGGGAGGAGGCCCAGCCCATAGGGAATGGTTTGGAATAGAATGCAGGGGTAAAGAGTTACCCCTGGCAGGAGGGAGGAGTTGCAAAGGGGATAAAGGTTGGAATTATGCCCATAGAGGAGTCTTTGATTGCCTGATAGTCGCCAGCCAAGAGACCAGGAGGAGAAAAGGAGAATCCCAAGTGAGGAGTGTGGCTTCTGGCTAAAAAAAGGGGAGGGGGGGTTGTGGCTCCTCAAGCAGCAACCGTTAAAGTGTGTGAGCTACAGGTGGGCAGAGGAGAGACCCAAGCCCATGAGTTAGGTGATTGCAGTCAGGGAGACTTGGGTCCCAGGACCAGGGTGGATCCAGAAGAGGATTACTACTGGCGGAGGGGCAGATCAGAAGGAGGTCTGTGCCCACAGAGAATTAAGTCTGTACTGAGAAAAGGAGGAGCGGACAGCAAGAATAACACTGCCCAACAGATAGGCATAGATAGAACTTTATATATGCACATACTTATTACTTCCTGTTTGAAAACCGCCCTTGTAAATAACCCTGAGGAGAGACGTAGTAAAGGAGTTCCCCTGAGGAACAGAAGACTTGGAACTTGATTTGCATTTATTTCAAGCTGGATTGCTGAACTGTTTGATGTTACTGCTGTTGTGGAGTTGCAGAATAAAAGTTTGAGTTTTCACATAAGACTGTGGATTACGGTGTGTCTTTGGGGACTGATAGGTGAGAGTGAACTGACCGCAGAGAGTGCAAGCATCTCCCAAACCCCCGGATCGCAATTCTGGACCATATAACCCACCCCCAGCTTGACTAGAGTGTGGATCAGGAACTGAAAAAGTGTGCGGAGAGGTAGAGTGTGGGAGAATTGGTGAAATTGTGCCTGGCTATTGTGGGGCAGCTCCCTCAGTGATCACTCTACCCCTGCATTTGAGTACCAGCACCTTTTTGTTAATAATTATCATTCCTATAGTGAAATATATGTAGAGGGGCATAATCAAAAGGGACGCCAAAGTCCTGGCGAAGGGGTGGGGAAACCTGTATTATCGAAACAAGATAGGCGTCCATCTTTCATTTCGATAATATGGTGGTGGATGCCCAAATCGCAAAATTTAGGTCGACCTTAGAGATGGTCGTCCCCGATTTTTGGTGATAATGGAAACTGAGGATGCCCATTTCAGAAACGACCAAATCCAAGCCATTTGGTCATGGAAGGAGCCAGCATTCGTAGTGCACTGGTCCCCCTGACATAACAAGACACCAACCGGGCACCCTAGGGGGCACTGCAGTGGACTTCAGAAATTGCTCCCAGGTGCATAGCTCCCTTACCTTGTGTGCTGAGCTCCACCCCCCCCCCCCAAAACCCACTCCCCACGACTGTACACCACTACCATAGCCCTAAGGGGTGAAGGGGGCACCTACATGTGGGTACAGTGGATTTGTGGTGGGTTTTGAAGGGCTCACATTTACCACCACAAGTGTAACAGGTAGGGTGGGATGGGCCTGGGTCTACCTGCCTGAAGTGTACTGCACCCACTAAAACTGCGCCAGGGACCTGCATACTGCTGTCATGGAGCTGGGTATGATATTTTAGGCTGGCATAGATGCTGGAAAATATTTTAAAAGTTTTTTTTTGAGGGTGGGAGGGGGTTAGTGACTTCTGGTGCAGTAAGGGGAGGTCATCCCTGATTCCCTCCGGTGGTCATCTGGTCAGTTCGGGTACCTTTTTGAGGCTTGGTCATAACAAAAAATGGACCAAGTAAAGTCGCCCAAGTGCTCATCAGGGATGCCCTTCTTTTTTCCATTATCAGTCCCGCCTTCGCTACACTTCCGACACGCCCCCGTGAACTTTGGTCGTCCCGCGACGGAAAGCATTTGAAGACGCCCAAAATTGGCTTTCGATTATGCCAATTTGGGCGACCCTGGGAGAAGGACGCCCATCTCCCGATTTGTGTCGAAAGATGGGCGCCCTTCTCTTTCAAAAATAAGCCTGATAGCCTTGTACAAACGATATTTCTACTATTTCAGTGTTCCTGCCCCAGACAGTTTGCAATACATATGCCTGAGCAATGAGAAGTAAAGAGGGGAGTTTTCGGTAAAATGTCTAAGTCTAATTTTGTATTCCATCAAGTGTCCCAAACAATCATTCCTCATCCAGCTATCATACTCATTGCAACAGAAAACATTTTTTTTCAACTTTTTATGTGGTCCCCACATAAAATATGATAGCTGGATGAGGAATGATTGTTTGGGACACTTGATGGAATACATGTAGTATCTAGTCCCCACATATTTATATGTATGACGATCTATCTATTAGATTTTTTAAGTCTAATTTTGGACATTTTACTAGAAATCCAAAAATCGAGTGGTGAACATAGCCATTTTGGAATCTGAAAAAGTCTCTCTCTCTGGTTCAAAAATCACCTTTTTCCTAGACATTTTCCCCTCGATATTCAGCGCTACTTCACTGGTCACGAATGGCTGCTGACCAGTTAAATAGCATCTCGATGCCTAACTGTCAATATTCAGCAGGAGATAACTGTTTTCTATTCCTTTCCTAATAATACCTAACATTCTATTTGCTTTCTTAGCTGCAGCAGCACACTGAGCAGAAGGTTTCAACGTATCAACAACGACACCTAGATCCCTTTCTTGGTCCATGACTCCTAACGTAGAAACTTGCATGACGTAGCTATAATTCGGGTTCCTGTTTCCCACATGCATTACTTTGCACTTGCTTCCATTAAATGTCATCTGCCATTTAGACGCCCAGTCTCCCAGTCTCGTAAGTTCCTCTTGTAATTTTTCACAATCCTCTCGCCATTTAACGACTTTGAATAACTTTGTGTCAACAGCAAATTTAATTACCTCACTAGTTACTCCCATCTCTAGGTCATTTATAAATATGTTAAGTAGAGAGGTATGGTAGCCGTGTTAGTCCACTCTTAAGGTTATCAATAGAAATCAAACAAAATAAAACATGGAAAAGAAAATAAGATGATACCTTTTTTTATTGGACATAACTTAATACATTTCTTGATTAGCTTTCGAAGGTTGCCCTTCTTCGTCAGATCGGAAATAAGCAAATGTGGTAGCAGATATTATATACAAGTGCAACATCCAAGCATTACTTTGACAGTCTGATAGGGTGGGAGGGTGGGGGTGGGTAGGAGGTATGCATGGGGACATCAAAGCATTTCATTGATATTCTAACAAGATGGGTGTGGGTAGGTGAGAGGATGGTAATAAACAGAGACCCCTGGGGAACCCCAGTAACTACCCTTCTTCATTGAGAATACTGACCATTTAACCCTACTCTCTGTTTTCCTTTAACTAGTTTTTAATCCACAATTGAACACTACCTCCTATCCCATGACTCTCCAATTTCCTCTGGAGTCTTTCATGAGGTACTTTGACAAACACCTTCTGAAAATCCAGATACACAATATTTATTTATTTATTTATTGCATTTGTATCCCACATTTTCCCACCTTTTTGCAGGCTCAATGTGGCTTACAATACATCATGATTAGTGGAAATTCATAAGAAAATAGACATTTAGAATTGCAGAAAGATCTTGGGTAACATGATGATGATAAAACATGGTAGTAGTTTATCAAGCAAATATTGTAATACTGTTCTGGGTTTCTGTGTAGGAGTTCACGTTTGTTGATCTTTGTGGTATGCCTTGTCAAAGAGATTAGTCTTCAAAAGTTTGCGGAAGTTATAGTTCATAGATCGTTTTCAAGTTATGCGGCAGCACATTCCAGAATTGTGTGCTCACCTATATCCACATGTTTCTTCACCCCTTCAAAGAAATGTAGTAGATTGGTAAGGCAAGATTTCCCTTCACTAAATCCATGATGACTTTTGGGCTCATTTTCGAAAGAGAAGGGCGCACATCTTTCAACACAAATCGCAAGATGGGCGTTCTTCTCCTAGGGTCGCCCAAATCGGGATAATCGAAAGCTTTGTGTTGCGGGGACGACCAAAGTTCCTGGGGGCGTGTTGGAAGCATAGCGAAGGCGGGACTGGGGCGTGCTTAACAATTGGGCGTCCTCGTCCGATAATGGCAAAAAGAAGGGCGTCCCTGTCGAACTCTTGGGCGACTTTACTTGGTCCTTTTTTTTTTTACGATCAACCCACAAAAATGTGCCCTAAATGACCAGATGACCACCGTAGGGAATCAGGGATGACCTCCTCCTACTCGAGTCCCCAGTGGTCACTAACCCCTCCCACCCTAAAAAAAAGTTAAAATATTTTTCCCAGCATCTATGCCAGCTTCAAATATCATACCCAGCTCCATGACAGCAGTATGCAGGTCCCTGGAGCAGTTTTAGTGGGTACTGCAGTGCACTTCAGGCAGGCGGACCCAGGCCCATCCCCGCACTACCTGTTACACTTGTGGTGGTAAATGTGAGCCCTCCAAAACCCACCACAAACCCACTGAAACCACAGCTAGGTGCCCCCTTCATGCCTAAGGACTATGGTAATGGTGTACAGTTGTGGGAAGTGGGTTTTGGGGGGGCTCAGCACACAAGGTAAGGGAGCTATGCACCTGGGAGCTTTTTCTGAATCCACTGCAGTGCCCCTAGGGTGCCCGGTTGGTGTCCTGGCATGTCAGGAGGACCAGTGCACTACGAATGCTGGCTCCTCCCATGACCAAAGGGCTTGCATTTGGTCATTTCTGAGATGGGCATCCTCAGTTTCCATTATCGCTGAAAACCGGTGATGGCCATCTGTAAGTTCGACCTAAATGTGGAGATTTGGGCGTCCCCGACCATATTATTGAAACGAAAGATGGCCGCCCATCTTGTTTTGATAATACGGGTTTCCCCGCCCCTGTCTAGGGACGTCCTGCGAGGACGCCCTCAGGAAAATTTAGGCGCCCCGTTTGATTATGCCCCTCTTTGTCTCATTAATCCATGCTTTTGAATATGCTCTGTAATTTTGGTCTTAATAATAGTCTCTACCATTTTGCCCTGCACCGACGTCAGACTCACCGGTCTATAATTTCCCAGATCTGCTCTGGAACCTTTTTAAAAAATCGGCATTACATTTGGCCACCCTTCAATCTTCCGGTACCACGCTTGATTTTAAGGATAAATTACATATTACTAACAATAGCTGCGCAAGTTAATTTTTCAGTTCTATCAGTACTCTGGGATGAATACCATCCGGTCCAGGAGATTTGCTACTCTTCAGTTTGTAGAACTGCTCCATTACATCCTCCAGGTTTACAGAGAATTCATTAAGTTTCTCCAACTCGCCAGCTTTGAATACCATTTCTGGCACCGGTATCCCACCCAAATCTTCCTCAGTGAAGACTGAAGCAAAGAATTCATTTAATCCCTCTGCTACGGCTTTGTCTTCCCTGATCACCCCTTTTACTCCTCGGTCATCTAGCGGTCCAACCAATTCTTTTGCCGGCTTCCTGCTTTTAATATACCTAAAAAAAAATTTTTACTATGTGTTTATGCCTCCAACACAACCTTTTTTTCAAAGTCCCTCTTTGCCTTCTTTATCAGCTCTTTGCATTTGACTTAACATTCCTTATGCTGTTTCTTATTATTTTCAGTCAGTTCCTTCTTCCATTTTCTGAAGGATTTTCTTTTAGCTCTAATATCTTCCTTCACCTCGCATTTTAACCACGCCGGCTGTCGTTTGGTCTTCCGTCCTCCTTTTTTAATACACAGAATATATTTGACCTGGGCTTCCAGGATGGTGTTTTTGAACAGCATCCATGCCTGATGTAAATGTTTGACCCTCGCAGTCGCTCCTCTAAGTATTTTTTTTTCACCGTTCTTCTCATTCTATCATAGTCTCCTTTTTTAAAGTTAAACGCTAATGTATTTGATTTCCCACGTATACTTATTTCAAAGCTAATATCAAATCCATTCATATTATGATCACTGTTATCAAGCGGCCCCAGCACCATTATCTCCCGCACCAGATCATGTGCTCCACTAAGGACTAGGTCTAGAATTTTTCCTTCTCTCGTCGGCTCCTGTACCAGCTGCTCCATAAAACTGTCCTTGATTTCATCAAGGAATTTTACCTCCCTAGCATGCCCTGATGTTACATTTACCCAGTCAATATCGGGGTAATTGAAATCACCCATTATTATTGTGTTGCCCAGTTTGTTTGAGTCCCTAATTTACTTTAACATTTCTGCAGCTGTCTATTCATCCTGGCCAGGCAGACGGTAGTACACTCCTATCATTATCCTTTTCCCCTTTTTTTTTTAATGACCCCCAAAGTATTTTGTTCAGGGTTATGCAGGAGGGTGAAGAAAAGCTCAACAGAGCCTGGACCACAGGGGAGCAGAGAAGAGAGAAAAGGAAGAAGGCTTTATTTCTATGCCTGCAGAGAGGAGAAGAGACATGAACTGAGCTTGAATCCATGTGATCACAGACAGCAGAAAAGAAGGCACTGGGGTTTGCAGATAAAGGAAAGAGGTTTACTGCCAAGTAGGATTACCATATGGCTCCAGAAAAAGGAGGACAGATTGAGCCAGTCTGGGTTTTACTTCCATTGCTTTCAATAGAAGCAAAACCCGGACTGGATCAAGATGTCCTCCTTTTTCTGGAGTCATATGGTAACCCTACGGCCAAGTTATCAGTTCCAGGAGGGAGATTTTAGGCCAGTCCTGTATGTCTGACAATCCCATCATAGGAGAACTGCAGCACTGGCCTAAAAGTCTCCCTGGAGCTTGATCAATGAGAGATTCAAGCATTGATGCAGAGCTGTCAAATTACCCAGGTCATGGAGTGAACCTTTTGGCCAGTTCTGCTTTTGAACTTACATCTCAAAGCAGTATGGAATTTGTAGTCCTTGATTCTACCCACTGAAATCAGTGTTGCATGTCCTATAAGGCACCAGGACATAGGAGCCCACTCTGGGGTTGCTAGTGGGTGCTTAGCACCCCCAATATTTAGCAAGCTTCTTCATTGTGTCCATTCCTTTTGGTAGTTCCAGTCTTTTTGACATCTTGGTGTCTATGCATCAAGATGGGATTGTCAGAAATTCAGGTCTGGCCCCCTCCTGGAACTGGGTAACTTGGAAAATCCTGCCTATGGGATAGGAGAGAGGAATGGAGCCTGGCCATGTGTTCCCACGGTTTCACCCTTTATCCAACATTGTATTGCAGAGATTCACAAACGAACTCAACCAGGAAATTCGTGCAATGTGTGAAACAACATTAGACACGCAAGCTTTTTAGGCACTATTGAAACCAGGGCAGATACCTCTTATGGCCTAATTCCGATTTCTAGGTCATTATATTTGTGGTGGGTCCTGTGATTTATTTGTAGCTCAGAAGCAGAAACACATGGAAAGCTCCAACCTTGGCTGCAGTGCTTTGTCTGCTTGTCAGTCCCTGGCTGGCTCTCTGCTCCTCTCCCTTACTCTATAGTTCTGTCTCTTGCTATCTGTCTTTTTCCCCTTTGTTCTTTGTCGTTATTTAAATCTGCTGTTTATAGACAGCTACTAAAGCTGAAATAACAAAAAGAAAATCCACTACCAAAATGATGAGGATGCTGAATAGGATATATCCACAGATCATGAACTGAATCTCAAATGGTTCACAAACCCCATTATCCATTCAAGGTGGCTGTGTAACATAGGTAAGAAGAATGTGAATTGATTACACACAGACAGAAAACAGGGAGCAAAGAAAAAAAAGGGTCTATTATGTTAGACTACCATTATTTCTGCAAGACTCAGAAGGGAGACTTTTTGGTCAGTTAGTGCAGCAGGTTCCATAATGCACCATAACGCTGATAGCTGCCAGCTGAATATCGGGCACAGTATTTATTTATTTATTTATTTATTTGCAGGATTTGTTATGCTGCCTTTTGGTCAAACATCAAGGCAGTGTACAGTTTAAATCTGAGAAAACAAGTCGTATAAAATATTAAAAATACTTCTTAAATAAAAATGTACAATGTCACAGAACTATTGATTCAATAGGAGGGGAAAATGCATAGCACAACGATTTAAATTCCAAAATACAGATTAACTGTGGTAGGGTCCAAAAAGTAGTACAGGATGACACAAATGATGACCAACCATGGAGATGAATTTCAAAGTTCTTTATTGAAAGCACCAGAAAATATGGACCTGACACGGAAGAGTGCACAGCCACCAGCCTCAGAGGTCACAATCAAGCTACATAAGAAAAGATGGTTCACAATCAATATACATATACATCTAATCAATATGTAATTTAAACAATAAGGGGGTCTTTTTCTAAAGCTTGGCTCAAGTTATCTGCAGCAGGGTCCGTAGGAATAAAATGGACCCTGCAGCAGATAACTGGAGCTAAGCTTTAGTAAAAGATCCCATTAATAATGTAAAAAGTTTAAAACATTTTAAAAGGTAAAAGATAAAAAAATATAACTTAAAAAAGTGAGGAAAAATGTTGTCTGTACAATCACTTATAAAAATATAGATGTATGGCCAACTGAGGGGGCGGAGTTTCAAAATGGCGGCACGCCATGTTCACGGATGAAACCTCTCGACGACGACGGCAGCGAATAAACAAGATATACCTTAACATTATGCCGCATACAAAGCGTAAAGGAGCGGTAAAGACCGGGACCTCATCGGTCAGGACCTCTACTCCTTCGCAGCCATCAATCGAGAGGTTCACCGTGCGAATGCCAGAAATATTAGCCGGGAGCTGTCCTGCTGTCTCATTGTCGGGAGAACTACGAGAATTGGGACTTGATGTTACTCTCTCGCCCCGGCAACCCCACGTACCGTCTCCACCCGAAGGTCTTCTCTCTCCTGTTGGGACGCCCGAACCGGAAGTGCTCGAGGTAGTATCCCAAGTTAGAGGTCAGGACGGGAGTCGAATCGACGGAGGTTTGAAACCGTTGGGTCTTCAAACCCATAGAGTTTCTTTGGTAAAACCTGAGACTGTTACCCTTGAGAGCATATGGGAAGCTAGATACGAAGATTTCTAACGCAACTGACGGTATGGCAACACTCGTGAGTACTGTGGACAATCTTTCTAAATCTATAGATACCATAAAAACTGACTCCAAAAATCAAATGGATCAACTCAAAAAAGAAGTGGAAAGATTCCAAAGAACTTCTAATGCGATTATAAAAGATAATACAGCAATTCATAGGAAGCTTGAACAATTGGAAAATTATAATCGCAGATTGAATTTGCGTTTTTTAAATTTTCCACAAACTGTTGGAATTTCACCCTTAGATGCATTTAAAAGATACTTAACAGAGGTTTTGAAATATTCTTTTAAATGAGGACTCTGAAAGAACTACCTTAATCGTTTCTTTTATTTTTGAACAGGATTTGGAAGGAGTTAGACGATTATTCTTTAGAAATGCACAGTCCCTGTTTTGTGGGGCGAAAATATGGTTGTACTCTGATATTGCCAGACAGACCCAGGAGCAAAGAGGGCATTTTTAGTCATAAGAAAGGAGGTCTTAGAAATAGGTGCCTCCTTTTACCTGAACTACCCTTGCAAATGTGTGATAAAGTATTTGGGGCTTAAATATATCTTCTTCAATCCTGAGCATTTAAAAAGATTTGTGAATTCCAAGAAATTGTTGGCAACCTAGTATCTAAGTGGGGTTAACTGAATTTGATCTCTGGATTGGTGTGTAAAGCTATATGCTGGTTTAATTTTTACTTTAAAGTTTTCTTTCTCCTGGAATAATATGAAACTCCCCCTGACAATAATTGTGGTCTAAAGAAGATTGTTAAAATATGCCTTGAAAAATTTATCTGTTAAAATATATGCTTATCTGTATTTCTTGACAAGTGTTTTCACTGGAATTGTAAATTTAAAATTTATAAAAAAAAAAAAATATATAGATGTATATAAAATAATGAGTATGTGTGTGTGTATATCTAATATAATAAAACTCACCCTCAACGTTCTGAGGACACTGACGTAACTTCCGTAATGAAGGGTTTGTGGTGGTGAAGCCACTGAAAGCACCATGTCGCTGGGCCCCGCCCTCGCGTCAAACGCGATGACGTCGAGGGCGGAGCAATGGCATCACGCATCAAGGGCGGGGCAATGGCGTCAGTGGCTTCACAACCAAGAAGCTGATGAAGGTGCGTTCACGAGGTGCGGACCTATGGCATCAGTGGCTTCAGAACGATGAACCGGTGGGTAGGGAGGGAGGGGGTGTTGGGGAGGAAAACCTTGCTAGCGCCCGTTTCATTTGATCCAGAAACGGGCCTTTTTTTTACTAGTATATATATAAGGAGGGTACACATGAATATGGTATCAAACTACTAGTTAAATACATAATCTAAAAAGCTCATTTTCAAAAAAAAAAAAGTCCAAAAAATGATTTTAAATATTTTGCAGCACAGTTCATCCAGATTTCAAGAGGGCGTGTTTTTGGTGGGACATGGGTGGCTCCCAAAGGATAGACTTTTTCTTCACTAATGGAACAAAATGAAATTAAGACATTTTTGGCTACACCTGTTTCAATCACAACTAAGTGACCAAAAGGTGCCCTAAATGACCACTACTACTACTACTACTTAACATTTCTAGAGCACTACTAGGGTTACGCAGCGCTGTACAGTTTAACAAAGAGAGACAGTCCCTGCTCAAAGAGCTTACAATCTAATAGACAAGTGAACGGTCGGTCCGAAGGGGCAGTCAAATTGGGGCAGTCTGGATTCACTGAATGGTAAGGGTTAGGTGCCGAACGCAGCATTGAAGAGGTGGGCTTTAAGCAAAGACTTGAAGACGGGCAGGGAGGGGGCTTGGCGTAAGGGCTCAGGAAGGTTGTTCCAAGCATAGGGTGAGGCGAGGCAGAATGAGCGGAGCCTGGAGTTGGCGGTGGTGGAGAAGGGTACTGAGAGGAGGGATTTATCCTGTGAACGGAGGTTACGGGTGGGAACGTAAGGGGAGATGAGGGTAGAAAGATAGTGAGGGGCAGCAGACTGAGTGCATTTGTAGGTAAGAAGGAGAAGCTTGAATTGAATGCAGTATCTGATCGGAAGCCAGTGAAGTGACCTGAGGAGAGGGGTGATATGAGTATATCGGTTCTGGCGGAATATGAGACGTGCAGCAGAGTTCTGAACAGATTGAAGGGGGGATAGATGGCTAAGTGGGAGGCCGGTGAGGAGTAAGTTGCAGTAGTCAAGGCGAGAGGTAATGAGAGCGTGGACGAGAGTTCGGGTGGTGTGCTCGGAGAGGAAAGGGCGATTTTTGCTGATGTTAAAGACTTAGAAGTGACTACAGTTGGGGGCTACTTGTAAAGGCCTTGCAAGACCCAGGTGTCAGAACACTGAAAAACAAAAACCCTCAAATAAGTTTACAACCAACTTAACTCACTGGACTTGCAGGTTTAAGTACTGTCAAATTATCTTGTGGAATTCAGAGTAACTGGAGTTACTCCTCCAGTGGTCACTGTTCTCCTCCAAGTCCCCTAAGATGTGACAGCGACAGTACATACCATACTCTGACAGCTTCACTCATGATGGCCATTTCCATTAAAGAAGCAAGCAGGTCCCAGGAGTAGTCTAATGGTCAGTGGACTGTAGACAAGGAAGGCATTTTTAGTGAGCATATTCCATTATTCAGCTATGTATATTATGTTATGCATATTATATTGTGAACCATCTTTTCCTTAAGTAGTTTGATTGTGACCCCTGAGGCAGGCAGCCGTGTCCACCAAAACACGGGTCAGAGAAGCAGAAGAAAATATTTTATGTCATCAGCATAGCTAAATGGTGTGCTGCCCTGTTCCTGAATGAGAATGGAGGGGGGAGAACATGTTAAACAAGATGGGGACAAGTATTGAGTCTTGGAGCACACCGGATTGTACTGGATAGATTGGGGAAAGTGAATCATCATGGAAAAGCTGGAAAGTACAGCCAGAGAGATTGTCAGAAAACCAAGAGAGGACAGTAGCTTGAAGACCTAGAGAATGAAGATGAGAAATGATGGGAAAGGGAAATGGGACTTGATATACCACCTTTCTGAGGTTTTTGCAACTACATTCAAAGCGGTTTACATATATTCAGGTACTTATTTTGTACCAGGGGCAATGGAGGATTAAGTAACTTGCCCAGAGTCACAAGGAGCTGCAGTGGGAATCGAACTCAGTTCCCCAGGATCAAAGTCCACTGCACTAACCACTAGGCTAAGGAGAAATGAATGATCCATAATGTTGAAGGCTGAAGAGAGATCAAGAGAAACCAAAATAATTGAGAAGATTTGGTCAAGGGAGGAACGAATGGAGTTGTTAAGAGCAACAAGGAGGGTCTCGGTACTGTGTTGACGATGGATGCCTGATTGGTATACATGTAGTGTGTTCGTGTGCTCAAGAAAAGAGCCTAGTTGAGAAAGACCTATCTTTTCAAGAATTTTGGAAAAGTAAGGGAGGTTTGAGATTGGCCAAAAGAAGAGACAGAAGGATCAAGGTGTGGCTTTTTAAGTAAAGGGTGGACTAAGGCATACTTCCAGACAGGAGGAACAATGCCAAGTGAAAGACTATCGCCGAGGAGAGGAAGAAGATGGGGGGAAAAGAAGGCAAGAACTGATTGACCAGGTATGCCAGGCCGTGGATTTGCAGGGGAGGAGGAAGGATGAAGGGAATGGACGGTGCGAGTAAGAGAGTTGAGTAGGAAGGCTGAAAGAGTGCCAGGATGCTGGGAGAGCGCTGGAGGGGGGAGAAGAAACTGGAAGATTGTCAGACAGGGTGGACAGGGAACAGGAACAAGCATGAGGTGGCAGAGAGAGACAGAGAGAGTTATGAAGGGAAATTTTTTTAGACAGCTAGGAGTCAGCAAGAGTGGTAAGAGAAAGGAGAGAGGGGTCATACGAAGGAGAGACAGTATGAGTGGGAGAGAACTATTCTAAAATCTGGAAGGCAGCTTGTGGTCGATTGGAAACAATGGAAAGGTGACGGTTGAGATACTCATGCTTAGCAGAACGAACTTAGCAGTAAGAAGTGAAAGCAATGAAGTGCACGAAAGTGGTCGAGAGAGGCACCAGTACTTCTCCTGGGCAGTGACTCCTAATGTGGAACCTTATGTCATGTAACTATAGTTTGGGTTCCTCTTTCCCAAATGCAGCACTTTGCACTTGCTCACACTAAACATCATCTCCCATTTGGATGGCCGGTCTCCCAGTCTCATAAGGTCCTCTTGCAATTTAACAACTTTAAATAACTTTGTATCTTAATGCAGCCTAAGGCCCCCCCTGCCTACCCCATAGGCATCCTGGGTCTACCTGTATAAAACCTGGTGGTCCAGTGGGATTGTGTGTACAGGAGCAATGCCCACTTGCTCTTGCTTGTCAAAGCAGCCAGTGTAAAATGGCTGCTGTGACCTCTATTGGCAGGCCTTGAGGTACTTCCTTGTACTGCGAGGCTTCTGCTAGAGGTTGCAGCAGCCATTTTATACTGGCTACCATGGTGGCTAGGTGGAAATGGCCATCGCTCTTGTCCATAGGACCCCACTGGACCACCAGGTATGTACAGGTAGGCCTGGGGGGGGGGGAGGGTGCTACAGGAGTGGAAAGTGGGGGGGGGGGGGGCTTGGGATGCCTTAAGATAAAAGTGGGGGGGGGGAGGGGAGATCGTGGATCGGGTCATGGAGAAGGCAGTACGACAGCTATCTGCTAGAACCCGGAAGCGAACCAGGCACTGGCTAATATTCAGACCGATGCCCAGTTAGCTTTGTAGCTAAAGTTAGGATAGCATTTTTGCTGTTCTATCTTTAGTCACTTACTTGGCTCATCCCATGCTCCACCCAAGTTCGCCGACAGACTGCCACCACACTAACTGGACAATGTAGTGGTGGTCTGTGGTGGTCTTTAGCAACACTGTCCAGTTAAGTGCCATTGAACATTGGCATTTAGGTGGTCAGAAGTAATTTAACCAGACAGGACCCTCTCCTGCCCAGTTAAATTGCATTGAATATTGGGCCCATTGAGCTCAAAATGGACCAGTTTGGACTGGGAGTTGGCCCAATGCATTTCTTTAAGAAAGACAGTTCCAGTCCCTGCCACATACAAAGATTAATCTTAAGCCCTTCCAACGTTTTCTCACTAGAAATTTACTGGAACCCTGAAAACCTCAGCGGTGCTCCTTGCATATAAAAATTGTTTAAATGCAAGGGTTTATAGCACCCACCTCGTCACTGGTTCTCAAAGGGTTCAAACACCAATTTGCAAGAAACACTGCTGAGGTTTTCAGGGTTCCAGTAAACCTCTAGTGGAAAAACGTTGGAAGGGCTTAAGATTGATTGATTGTTCTCACTTAAGGTGTGGCCTTATAGTCAGTATTGCTGCAAACAAAGATTAATACATTGAAACATAGCTTTTATGAAATGGCTTCTTTCAAACTGTCCCTCTTCTCTCATGGGCACAGAGGCAACACAGATAAAAGCAGTCACATACACACACCTATGCACACAAACACTCTGATACACCCACATATATACACACAACGAGATGTGTGGAGAGATAGTGAAGCTGCTTATGGCCTCTTAGAAGCTTATGGTCCCAGCCCTCATCTCAACCAACAAATACTGGCTTTTCCTACCATCTCTATGCTGATGACTCCCAAATCTACCTTTCTACCCCTGATATCTCACCTTGCATCCAAACCAAAGTTTCAGCGTGCTTGTCTGACATTGCTGCCTGGATGTCTCAACGCCACCTGAAATTAAATATGACCAAAACCGAGCTTCTCATTTTCCCCCCCAAACCCACCTCCCCGCTCCCCCCGTTTTCTATTTCTGTTGATGGCTCTCTCATTCTCCCTGTCTCCTCAGCTCGAAACCTTGGGGTCATCTTTGATTCTTCTCTCTCCTTCTCTGCTCATATCCAGCAGACCGCCAAGACCTTCGTTTCTTTCTTTACAACATCCGTAAAATCCACCCCTTTCTTTCCGAGCACTCTACCAAAACCCTCGTCCACACCCTTGTCACCTCTCGTTTAGACTACTGCAATCTGCTTCTTGCTGACCTCCCACTAAGTCACCTCTCCCCTCTCCAGTCGGTTCAAAACTCTGCTGCCCGTCTCATCTTCCGCCAGGGTTGCTTTACTCATACTACCCCTCTCCTCAAGACCCTTCACTGGCTCCCTATCCGTTTTCGCATCCTGTTCAAACTTCTTCTACTAACCTATAAATGTACTCACTCTGCTGCTCCCCAGTATCTCTCCACACTCGTCCTTCCTTACACCCCTTCCCGGGCACTCCGCTCCATGGATAAATCCTTCTTATCTGTTCCCTTCTCCACTACTGCCAACTCCAGACTTCGCGCCTTCTGTCTCGCTGCACCCTACGCCTGGAATAAACTTCCTGAGCCCCTACGTCTTGCCCCATCCTTGGCCACCTTTAAATCTAGACTGAAAGCCCACCTCTTTAACATTGCTTTTGACTCGTAACCACGTGTAACCACTCGCCTCCACCTACCCTCCTCTCTTCCTTCCCGTTCACATTAATTGATTTGATTTGCTTACTTTATTTTTTGTCTATTAGATTGTAAGCTCTTTGAGCAGGGACTGTCTTTCTTCTATGTTTGTGCAGCGCTGCGTATGCCTTGTAGCGCTATAGAAATGCTAAATAGTAGTAGTAGTAGATAGTGAAGCTGCTTATGGCCTCTTAGAAGCTTATGGTCCCAGCCCTCATCCCAACCAACAAATACTGTTTATGTTTAGGAGTTACTCTGATTCCAGGTACAAACGAGGCAACTGCCAACCAAATACAAAAGACCATTAGTGTGCAGCACTTACAAAAGTTCATACAAAATCTTACACACACAAACAGTCTTATTGCTATTAGTAGTGAATGCGATGCAACCTGCTCTCACCAAACTTATGGCCACATATGCTAGGAATTTTTCAGATAAATGCAAAATAAGTAAAGCTTACATCTGCCCCTAAATAAGCTATAATAAGCCCACCTATGCCAGAAACGGTATTTAATGACAGTGATTCACTGTAACTGAACCAAATCTCAGTGAACCAGAAAGAAGTAATAGGGCAAACTGGAGTGGAGGAGTGGCCTAGTGGTTAGGGTGGTGGACTCTGGTCCTTGGGAACTGAGGAACTGACTTCGATTCCCACTTCAGGCACAGGCAGCTCCTTGTGACTCTGGGCAAGTCACTTAACCCTCCATTGCCCCATGTAAGCCGCATTGAGCCTGCCATGAGTGGGAAAGCGTGGGGTACAAATGTAACAAAAACAAAAAAAGCAATTCACCTGGATTGTTTACAAATTACTTATAGTAGTTCTGCAACTTCAGTTTGAATTCCTTCAGAACTCTGGGGTATGTGTGGTATATACCCCAGAGTTCTGAAGGAATTCAAACTGAAGTTGCAGAACTACTATAAGTAATTTGTAAACAATCATTATAGTTGCCTACAGTACCTGGAGATTGGGAGGTGGGCAATGTAATGCCAATTTTTAAAAAGGGCTCAAGGGTGAATTGAAAAACTATAGACTTGTGAGCCTTACATCAGTTCCAGGCAAAATGGAAGAAATGATTATAAAGAACAAAATTACAGAACACATAGACAGACCTGGTTTAATGTGACTAAATGAATGTGGATTTAGCCAGGGGAAGTCTTTTTAAGCATGAAGCTTGTAGATAAAGGTAAGCCAGTTGATGTGCTGTATCTGAATTTTCAGAAAGCATTTGGCAAACTGCCTTATTGGAAACTTCTGAGGAAATTTGTTCCCTTCAGTTTCACTTTGCTGTAGTGCTTGAACGCAGAGATAATCTTCGACAGGAAGATACTTTGGGTACAGTATTCAGCTGTCATACTGGGGTACAAATTATATGATAACGTGGATCGAATTGGTGGAGGGGAAGCATTGTATATTAATGAGAGCCTTGAATCAAATAGATTGAAAATTCTGCAGGAAACAAACACACATCTTGGAATCTCTATGGATTGAAATTCCATGTGCAAAGGGGAAAAGAATAGTGATAGGAGTGTACTACCGTCCGCCTGGTCAGGATGAACAGATGGATGTAGAAATGGTAAAGGAAATTAGGGACTCAAACAAACTGGGCAACATAATAATAATGGATGATTTCAATTACCACGATATTGACTGGGTAAATGTAACATTGGGGCATGCTAGGGAGGTAAAACTCCTTGGAACAGCTGGTACAGGAGCCGACAAGAGAAGGAAAAATTCTAGACATAGTCCTTAGTGGAGCGCATGATCTGGTGCGGGAGGTAATAGTGCTGGGGTCGCTTGATAACAGTGATCATAATATGATCAGATTTGATATTAGCTTTGAAGTATACACAGGAAATCCAATATGTTAGCATTTATCTTTTAAAAATGAGACTATTGTAATAACTGTATCCCGGTAGCAATCCCTCTGCTCTGGGGTGGTGGTAGGCTTCCTTCAGCAGTCCAAAACAAAGTCCTTCCAGACACCACAGCTTTTAGTTCAAACCAGCTTATTCCCCTCCTCCACAAAACTCAGTTCAAAAGAGTTAATGTCCCATTCAGTTCCAACTCTCCCTTTAAATCCAAGTTCTCCCAGTTCCAACCTCCTGGGTTTCAGTTTTAAAAGTCTCTCCTCTTGGGTGGTTGCAAAATGGCAGTACACCTCCCACAATACAGCTACTTGACTCCTGTGACCACCCACTGCATTCAAACCTGCCCCAGAGTACAATTACAGTCCATGTCAATCGGTTCCTCCAAACCTGGTGTGCTGGGCCCTCCTGACTCTCCTTCCTCCAAGCACTCCATTAACTCTGCTTCTCTGCTAGTTTGTTGGTTAGTGCCTTCCCCTCAGGGTTGCCAGGTGGAAAATATTTTTCCAGCCTAAAGGAGCCCAAAATCCAGCCCAAAACCCGCCCAAACTCAAACCCCGCCCCTGACACCCCCGCCCCCGCGTCATCACCCCCGCCCCCGCCGTCATCAACCCCGCCCCCGTTGTCATCGGCCCCGCCTTCCCCGTCACTAACCCCGCCTCCCACGTCACTAACCCCACCTCCCACGTCACTAACCCCGCCTCCTACGTCACTAACCCCGCCTCCCACGTCACTAACCCCGCCTCCCACGTCACTTACCCCGCCCAAAAACGTCACTAACCCCGCCCACCGCGGCCGAAAAAGCCACCTAAAAAAACCGCCCGAAGCACAAAAACCAGCCCAAAAAACCGCAACCCGCCGCGGGCAAAAATTTCCTGCGGCGGGTCGCGGAAAACCGCCCAATTGGGCGGTAAAACCGCCCACCTGGCAACACTGCTTCCCCTTCCTCCCAGGTGGGAGGAATCTTGTACTGATTTCTGACCCAAGGGAATTGAACTTTGTCATCACAGCTCCCCCTTCTGGCCCTTGTCTGCCATAGCAGCTGCTCTTTCCAGTCCTTACCTCCCTTCCTTCCATGTGGTGTCCCTAATGGGTTTTGGAACCTACCACCCCGATCCCTTCTCTCAGGGTCTTGTGGGGAATGTAGTCTGGCCCCATACCTCCTCCTAGCCTGCTCAGACCCTCCAACCTCCTTACACACACCCCCCTATGCTGTATCTCAAAGGAAAAAGCCTGTAACGCTAAATACCAGCGGGTGAGCCTGGCGTTCTGACCCTGCATTTGTTGGAGCCATTTCAAAGGCACGTGGTCAGTAATCAGAATAAAAGGATTGCCCTGCAGATAGTATTTCAGAGCCTCTATAGCCCATTTTATGGCCAAACACTCCTTCTCTATAACAGCGTAATGCTGTTCTACCGGGTGCAGCTTCCTACTCAGAAAAAGGACAGGGTGCTCCTCCCCTCCAAACTCTTGGGATAGCACAGCCCCCAATCCCGTCTCTGATGCTTCTGTTTGTAACAGGAAGGGCTTCTCAAAATCTATTCCTTTTAAGACCGGTTCCTGACACAAGAGGTCTTTCAACATTTGGAACTCACAGCATCCTGCCTCTGTCCAATTTAGGACATTAGGGCAACGTTTCCTAAGCATGTCTGTTAGGGTACTTGACCTCTCGGCAAATCTAGGGATGAATCTGCAATAATATCCTATCAGACCCAAAAACCCCCTCAATTGTTTTTTGGTGTGTGGCAGGAGAAAATCACGCACTCCGTGCACTTTATCCGTTAGGGGTTTGATAACTCCCCCTCCTACAATGTATCCCAAATATTTTACCTCTTCACAGGCAAACACGCATTTCTTTGGGTTCACTGTTAGGCCGGCCCACCTGAGGGATTCTAGAACAGCTTTGACTTTGGGCAAGTGGGACTCCCAATCTGAACTAAAAATGACAATATTTTATTTATTTATTATTTTATTTATTGCATTTGTATCCCACATTTTCCCACCTATTTGCAGGCTCAATGTGGCTTACAGAGTTTTGTTATGACAAAGTCATTCCAGGAAATCAAATACAGTTAATATTGTACAAAGATTGAGTAAGAGAAGAGAGAAGGAAGGTGTTAGGCAGGGTAATATAGACTGTGAACTTTAATAGCTGGATGGGTTGGTGGGGTAGTTTTGTAAGGCTATGGGTTCCCTTTGTAAACCTTGTTGAAGAGATATGTCTTCAGAGATTTGCGGAAGTTGGTTATTTCGTCAATGGTTTTCAGGGCTATAGGTAATGCATTCCATAACTGCGTGCTCAGGTAAGAGAAGGTGGTGGCGTGTATCAGCTTGTATTTTAGTCCTTTACAGCTGGGGAAGTGTAAATTGAGAAATTTACGGGCTGATCTTATGGCATTTCTGGGGGGCAGGTCCACGAGGTTCAGCATGTAGATTGGGGCGTCTGCGTGAATTTTTTTATGTACAATCGTGCAGATCTTGAATGCAATACATTCCTTGAGTGGGAGCCAGTGCAACTTCTCTCTTAAGGGCTTTGCGCTTTCATATTTAGTTTTGCCAAATATGAGTCTGGCCGCAGTATTCTGGGCTGTTTGGAGTTTTTTGATAGTCTGTTCTTTGCAGCCAGCATATAGTGCGTTGCAGTAGTCTAGATGACTTATTACCATAGACTGTACCAGAGTACGGAAGATGTCTCTCGGGAAGAAAGGTTTTACTCTTTTGAGTTTCCACATGGAGTGGGACATCTTTTTCGTCGTATTCTTTACGTGGGTATCGAGTGTGAGGTTTCAATCAATGGTAACTCCAAGAATTCTCAGATTTTGTGAGATGGGAAGAGAACAGTATGGTGTGGTTATGGTGGAGTAGTTCTTTGTGTTGTGTTGAGAAGCGAGTACCAGACATTGTGTTTTTTTCTGCGTTGAGTTTTAGCTGGAATGCATCTGCCCAGGAGTGCATGATTTGGAGACTTTGGTTGATTTCATTGGTGATTTCATTTAGATCATGTTTGAACGGGATATAAATCGTTACATCATCTGCATATATGTAGGGGTTGAGGTTGTTGTTGGCTAGAAGTCTGGCTAAAGGTATCATCATTAGGTTGAAGAGAGTTGGTGAGAGGGGGGATCCTTGGGGAACTCCACATTCAGGTATCCATGGGGGTGATATGTCCATGTTCGTTGTTACTTGGTAAGCTCTTGTGGTCAGGAATCCTTTAAACCATTTGAGAACTGTGCCTCCTACTCCGAAGTATTCTATGTTTAAACTTTTTTATTATCGAAATGCACAGTACAATGCAACTTGGAGATTTCATTCAACAAAGTTCAGTTTTCAAATCAGCATTGCAATAACATATGTATCTGCTTCAATCACTGAATCCCATTTCACTTTTTCCCCCCAACCCCCTCCCCTCCTTGCATCTTTATATTTCAACAATTGTTAAATAAAGTCATAACATTACAACGATATAACAGAACCTTTGATTTGGCAAGTGTACAATTGTAAATCAACTACTATTCTACTGTAATGTAACGTACTCAGCTTACCGCTCCAATTTAATACAGAACTCCTACTCCTCAATCCCCTCTCCTACACCCTCCTCCCACTATTCCCTACTAACCCCCCACCCCCAACCCTCTTGATTAACTCATATTGATACATCCCAATATTATAGTGATATATGGTTCCTTTATAAAGTATTAATGACCAAACTTCGGCCTCTCTGTGTCATTTTTTCCAGGTAGCTACCCCATGTTTTAAGAAACCATATTTTCCTTTTGTACTGTCCTTTTACTTCTTTCGCCTCCCACACTAACAATTGGTGCACCCTGTTACGCCAATGCTAATAAGGTGGTGAAATGGCTACGGTCCAATATTGCATAATACATTTTTTCGCTACCAGACATAATTTTCGATATAATAATGTTTTGTCAGCATTGAGTCTTAAAGGTTCATCTTTCAGAGCTAGTATCAACTGTCGTGGATTCATGTCTATTCTACTACCCAAAACATGAGACAGGTAAGTAACTATTTGTCTCCAATATCTCTGTAGTGCTACACATCCCCACATCGCATGGTATAAAGTATTGTCATATCTATTACATTTCAAACAGAGCGCTGTCTCTATACCCCCTGATTTATATAATTGTACTTGGGTAAAGTAAGCTCTGTGAATTATACTCCGAAGTATTCTAGTATGTGTAATAGTATTCCATGATTAACCATGTCGAAGGCGCTGGACATGTTGAATTGTAGGAGGAGTATGTTATTACCAGTTGCAATTGCTTGTTTGAATGAGTTAATTGCGGACACTAGTACAGTTTCGGTGCTGTGATTTGACCGGAATCCTGATTGAGACTCGTGCAGAATGGAATGTTTATTTAGGTATTCAGTGAGTTGTTTCATCACAATGCCCTCCATGAGTTTGGTTATGAGCGGAATAGATGCTACTGGGCGATAATTGGTTAGGTCCATTGTGCTTTTCTTAGCATCTTTTGGCAGCGGAGTAAGTAGGATGTTTCCTTTATCCGTGGGGAAGAGACCATTTTGAAGCCTGTGGTTTACATGATTTGTGAGGTCTTTTTTGAATTGTTTGGGGGCGGATCTTATTAGGCTAGTAGGGCAAATGTCTAGTTTGCATTGTGACTTGGCATATTTTCCAAGCCATTGTGAGATTTCATCTGACGATAACATGTCAAAGTTAGTCCATGATCGATCTGCTGGGCATTCCCCGGGTTTTGGGTCTAGACATTCAAGGATGTTTGTGTACTCAGTGATGTTGGTAGGTATCATGAGTCAGAGCTTTATAATTTTTTCATTGAAGTAGTTCGCAAGATTTATTGCGGATGGGGTGTCTATGTTATTAGAGGTGACCGATGTAGTATTTAGGAGTTTGTTTACGAGTGAGAAGAGTTTGTGTGTATCCTTGTAGTTACCCAGGGCTTTCGCTCCACCTACCCAGAGCTACCAGGTACTTCTTAGCCAGGATCAGGTGACCCTCAGGGGGAGGAATGCTGGCTTCGGCCTAACCCCTGGTAAGCCTTTTCTTGGTTGAGAGGTGCCCAGCTCTCCCACCGGTTGCCTTCTCAGGTGCCGTGGAGGACTTGCAGCTCATCTGCATATCCTCGGAGCCTTCGCCAGAGTGACTCCCAGGTCCGTTCCGATCCACTCGGGGCCTCTGCTCAAGGTGCACAGTGCTCCTACCAGGTGCTGTGGAGGACTTGCAGCGTTCTGCATATCCTCACAGCTGCATCCGGGGTGACTCCCAAATCCACCCCGACCTTCCCAGGGCCTTCGCCACAGTTACCCAGGGCTTTCGCTCCACCTACCCAGAGCTACCAGGTACTTCTTAGCCAGGATCAGGTGACCCTCAGGGGGAGGAATGCTGGCTTCGGCCTAACCCCTGGTAAGCCTTTTCTTGGTTGAGAGGTGCCCAGCTCTCCCACCGGTTGCCTTCTCAGGTGCCGTGGAGGACTTGCAGCTCATCTGCATATCCTCGGAGCCTTCGCCAGAGTGACTCCCAGGTCCGTTCCGATCCACTCGGGGCCTCTGCTCAAGGTGCACAGTGCTCCTACCAGGTGCTGTGGAGGACTTGCAGCGTTCTGCATATCCTCACAGCTGCATCCGGGGTGACTCCCAAATCCACCCCGACCTTCCCAGGGCCTTCGCCACAGGTGCTGTGGAGGACTTGCAGCTCATCTGCATATCCTCGGAGCCTTCGCCAGAGTGACTCCCAGGTCCGTTCCGATCCACTCGGGGCCTCTGCTCAAGGTGCACAGTGCTCCTACCAGGTGCTGTGGAGGACTTGCAGCTCATCTGCATATCCTCGGAGCCTTCGCCAGAGTGACTCCCAGGTCCGTTCCGATCCACTCGAGGTCTCTGCTCAAGGTGCACAGTGCTCCTACCAGGTGCTGTGGAGGACTTGCAGCTCATCTGCATATCCTCGGAGCCTTCGCCAGAGTGACTCCCAGGTCCGTTCCGATCCACTCGAGGTCTCTGCTCAAGGTGCACAGTGCTCCTACCAGGTGCTGTGGAGGACTTGCAGCTCATCTGCATATCCTCGGAGCCTTCGCCAGAGTGACTCCCAGGTCCGTTCCGATCCACTCGAGGTCTCTGCTCAAGGTGCACAGTGCTCCTACCAGGTGCTGTGGAGGACTTGCAGCTCATCTGCATATCCTCGGAGCCTTCGCCAGAGTGACTCCCAGGTCCGTTCCGATCCACTCGAGGTCTCTGCTCAAGGTGCACAGTGCTCCTACCAGGTGCTGTGGAGGACTTGCAGCGTTCTGCATATCCTCACAGCTGCATCCGGGGTGACTCCCAAATCCACCCCGACCTTCCCAGGGCCTTCGCCACAGTTACCCAGGGCTTTCGCTCCACCTACCCAGAGCTACCAGGTACTTCTTAGCCAGGATCAGGTGACCCTCAGGGGGAGGAATGCTGGCTTCGGCCTAACCCCTGGTAAGCCTTTTCTTGGTTGAGAGGTGCCCAGCTCTCCCACCGGTTGCCTTCTCAGGTGCCGTGGAGGACTTGCAGCTCATCTGCATATCCTCGGAGCCTTCGCCAGAGTGACTCCCAGGTCCGTTCCGATCCACTCGGGGCCTCTGCTCAAGGTGCACAGTGCTCCTACCAGGTGCTGTGGAGGACTTGCAGCGTTCTGCATATCCTCACAGCTGCATCCGGGGTGACTCCCAAATCCACCCCGACCTTCCCAGGGCCTTCGCCACAGTTACCCAGGGCTTTCGCTCCACCTACCCAGAGCTACCAGGTACTTCTTAGCCAGGATCAGGTGACCCTCAGGGGGAGGAATGCTGGCTTCGGCCTAACCCCTGGTAAGCCTTTTCTTGGTTGAGAGGTGCCCAGCTCTCCCACCGGTTGCCTTCTCATAAGTTCTGGGAGAAGAGGATATTTCTCTGGTAAGTGAACAAATTTTGCTTGTGCTTTCGGAACTTGAAGATTGGGGTTTAAAGGAGGAACTGTAAGTTAGTGATAGGCTGATATCCTTAATACTTTAGCAAGTTTTAAATTACGGAAAAACTCAAAAAACACTAAGATGGAGTCAGCAGTCCAGCAGCGAGAGGGGTGCTATCCAGTCTTTTGCATTGAGTGTCACATGTATGATTATCTCCCAATTGGTGAGGTGTCATATGTGTGTGCCCGATGCAAAGAGCTCCTAGCTCTCAGAGAACGTGTCCGTTCCCTTGAGGCTAGAGTAGCAGACTTGATGGAGCTGAGGGAGACAGAGAGGTACATAGAGGAGACCTACAGGGATGTTGTAGAGAAGTCCCACCTCCAGTCA
The DNA here is from genome assembly GCF_901765095.1 of Microcaecilia unicolor. Taxonomy (NCBI): domain Eukaryota; kingdom Metazoa; phylum Chordata; class Amphibia; order Gymnophiona; family Siphonopidae; genus Microcaecilia; species Microcaecilia unicolor. The sequence continues at coordinate 54,292,596 of NC_044044.1, forward strand.
GGTAGCCCCTGTGCTACCTTGGAGGAGGGAGGTCTCCTAGAAGGAGAGCATCACCCTGGTGAAGTAGGAAGTACTCCTGTAGCCAGGACCTGCCCACCAGGGGATGTATTATCCTTTCGCACCGAGGATATATCTCCAAATGTTGCCCGGGAGGGAAAGGTTAGGACAGCTGTTGTACTTGGTGATTCGATCATTAGGCATATAGATAGCTGGGTGGCTGGTGGACGTGAGGATCGCCTGGTGACTTGCCTGCCTGGTGCGAAGGTGGCGGACCTCACGTGTCACCTAGATAGGATTCTAGATAGTGCTGGGGAGGAGTCCGCTGTCTTGGTACATGTGGGTACCAATGACATAGGAAAATGTGGGAGAGAGGTTCTGGAAGCAAAATTTAGGCTCTTAGGTAGAAAGCTGAAATCCAGATCCTCCAGGGTAGCATTTTCTGAAATGCTACCTGTGCCACGCGCAGGGCCCAAGAGACAGGCAGAGCTCCAGAGTCTCAATGCGTGGATGAGACGATGGTGCAGGGAGGAGGGCTTTAGATTTGTTAGGAACTGGGCAACATTCTGGGGAAGGGGGAGCCTATTCCGAAAGGATGGGCTCCATCTTAACCAGAGTGGGACCAGGCTGCTGGCATCGGCGTTTAAGAAGGAGATAGAGCAGCTTTTAAACTAGAAATGGGGGGAAGGCCGACAGTCGCTCAAAAGAGCATGGTTCGGGATAAGGTATCTTTCAAAGATATCACCATAACAGGGAAGATAGAGTATCCTGATAGTGAGGTTGCAAAAGAGATTGTAGTAGATCGGGTATCTTTAAATAACAATAAAAATCAGACAAAAGATTGCCAATTAATACTGTCAAGTACTAAGCATGATGTACTTAGGAACAACAAACATAGTTTGAAATGTCTATATGCGAATGCCAGGAGCCTAAGAAATAAGATGGGGGAGTTAGAATATATTGCACTAAATGAAAAATTAGATATAATAGGCATCTCTGAGACCTGGTGGAAGGAGGATAACCAGTGGGACACTGTCATACCGGGGTACAAATTATATCGTAGTGATAGGGTGAATCGGATTGGTGGAGTCTATACCGCATATAGACTGGGGTAATGTAACATCTGTACACGCAAGGGACATAAGATTTCTTGATGAAATCAAGGACAGCTTCATGGAACAGCTAGTTCAGGAGCCGACAAGAGAAGGAAAAATACTAGACTTAGTCCTTAGTGGTGCTCATGATCTAGTGCAGGGGGTAACGATACGAGGGCCGCTTGATAACAGTGATCATAATATGATCGGTTTTGATATTGGCATTGAAGGAAGTGAAACTAGGAAATCAAGTACGCTAGCGTTTAACTATAGAAAGGGTGATTACGACAAAATGAGAAAAATGGTGAAAAAAAGACTGAAAGGAGCAGCTCGCAGAGTAAAAAACTTGCATCAGGCGTGGATGCTGTTTAAAAACACCATCCTGGAGGTTCAGGACAAATATATTCCACGTATTAGAAAAAAGGGAAAAAAGACTAAACGTCAGCCGGCGTGGCTAAACAGTAAGATAAAGGAAATCATTAGAGCCAAAAAACAATCCTTCAGAAAGTGGAGAAGAGAACCAACTGAAAGTAACAGGATAGATCATAAGGAATGCCAAGCCAAATGCAAAGCGGAGATAAGGAGGGCAAAAAAGGACTTTGAGAAGAAATTAGCGTTGGAAGCAAAAATACATAGTAAAAACTTTTTTAGATACATTAAAAGCAGGAAACCGGCCAAAGAGTCGGTTGGGCCGCTGGACGAAAATGGTGTTAAAGGGGCGATCAAGGAGGACAAAGCCGTAGCGGAGAAATTAAATGAATTCTTTGCTTCGGTCTTCACCGAGGAGGATTTGGGGGGGACACCGGTGCCGGAAAGAATATTTGAAGCGGGGGAGTCGGAGAAACTAAACAAATTCTCTGTAACCTTGGAGGATGTAATGGGTCAGTTCAGCAAGCTGAAGAGTAGTAAATCACCGGGACCTGATGGTATTCATCCCAGAGTATTAATAGAACTAAAAAATGAACTTGCGGAGCTACTGTTAGAAATATGCAATCTGTCCCTAAAATCGAGTGTAATACCGGAAGACTGGAGGGTAGCCAATGTTACTCCGATTTTTAAGAAAGGTTCCAGAGGAGATCCGGGAAATTATAGACCGGTGAGTCTGACGTCGGTGCCGGGCAAGATGGTGGAGGCTATTATTAAGAATAAAATTGCAGAGCATATACAAAAACATGGACTGATGAGACAAAGTCAGCACGGATTTAGTGAAGGGAAGTCTTGCCTCACCAATCTAATGCATTTTTTTGAGGGGGTAAGCAAACATGTGGACAATGGGGAGCCGGTTGATATTGTATATCTGGATTTTCAGAAGGCGTTTGACAAAGTGCCGCACGAAAGACTCCTGAAGAAATTGCAGAGTCATGGAATCGGAGGTAGGGTATTATTATGGATTAAGAACTGGTTGAAAGATAGGAAGCAGAGAGTAGGATTGCGTGGCCAGTATTCTCAGTGGAGGAGGGTAGTTAGTGGGGTCCCGCAGGGGTCTGTGCTGGGTCCGTTGCTTTTTAATGTATTTATAAATGACCTAGAGATGGGAATAACTAGTGAGGTAATTAAATTCGCCGATGACACAAAATTATTCAGGGTCGTCAAGTCGCAGGAGGAATGTGAACGATTACAGGAGGACCTTGCGAGACTGGGAGAATGGGCGTGCAAGTGGCAGATGAAGTTCAATGTTGACAAGTGCAAAGTGATGCATGTGGGTAAGAGGAACCCGAATTATAGCTACGTCTTGCAAGGTTCCGCGTTAGGAGTTACGGATCAAGAAAGGGATCTGGGTGTCGTCGTCGATGATACGCTGAAACCTTCTGTTCAGTGTGCTGCTGCGGCTAGGAAAGCGAATAGAATGTTGGGTGTTATTAAGAAGGGTATGGAGTCCAGGTGTGCGGATGTTATAATGCCGTTGTATCGCTCCATGGTGCGACCGCACCTGGAGTATTGTGTTCAGTACTGGTCTCCGTATCTCAAAAAAGATATAGTAGAATTGGAAAAGGTACAGCGAAGGGCGACGAAAATGATAGTGGGGATGGGACGACTTTCCTATGAAGAGAGGCTGAGAAGGCTAGGGCTTTTCAGCTTGGAGAACAGACGGCTGAGGGGAGATATGATAGAAGTGTATAAAATAATGAGTGGAATGGATCGGGTGGATGTGAAGCGACTGTTCACGCTATCCAAAAATACTAGGACTAGAGGGCATGAGTTGAAGCTACAGTGTGGTAAATTTAAAACGAATCGGAGAAAAATTTTCTTCACCCAACGTGTAATTAGACTCTGGAATTCATTGCCGGAGAACGTGGTACGGGCGGTTAGCTTGACGGAGTTTAAAAAGGGGTTAGATAGATTCCTAAAGGACAAGTCCATAGACCGCTATTAAATGGACTGGAAAAATTCCTCATTTTTAGGTATAACTTGTCTGGAATGTTTTTACGTTTGGGGAGCGTGCCAGGTGCCCTTGACCTGGATTGGCCACTGTCGGTGACAGGATGCTGGGCTTGATGGACCTTTGGTCTTTCTCAGTATGGCACTACTTATGTACTTATGGTCCTATTATGGTTTTGTAGTACGTTCTTTTAGTTTGTCTGGTAGTGTATTTGTATTTTCTTTGTAACTGTATTTTCTTTATAACTGTTACATCCATGTAAGAGGTTACGTAGTCAGAGTGCCACCTCAGCAGCTGATCAGCCAATCTTTGGCAGCACGCAGCCACCCCATTTAATCCAAATGGCATTCGATTAAATTGGAATAATCCTAAAGGGGTGCCAAAGGCTGTTTTGGGCTTAGCCTCCTCTGTCAGCGGCACTTGTCAATACCCTTTCGTAAGATCTAAGGGTGTTAAATACTGGGCCCGCCCCAGCTTGTCAAGTAAGTCATCTATCCGGGGCATGGGATAGGCATCAAACCGGGATATGGCATTCACCCTTCTGAAATCTATACAAAACCTCTGGGACCCATCACTCTTTGGTACCAAAACCACCGGACTGGACCAGGGACTAACCGATTCCTCTATGATACCTAAGTCCAGCATCTCCTGTACCTGCCTTATAATTTCCTTCCTCTTAAATTTGGGTGTTCTGTAGGGCCTCTGCCTTACAATCCTACCAGGCTCGGTGATGATATCATGGGAAATCAAATGGGTTTCCCCTGGTAGGGGGTTGATAACATCCTGAAACTCCCCTATCATTTCCCTTACTCGTTGCATCTGCCCAAGGGATAGAGACCCTCCAATAACGGGCTTCCCCCCTTCCTGTACATCACTCAGTTGGGGACCCAACTCCTCTTCAAGAACTACCACAAACCCTTCTCTTGCTATCCATGGTTTTAATATATTTACATGGTACGTCTGCATTCTACCTCTCTCATGCTTTACCCGATAGGTCCGTGGGCCTACCTTTGCTGTTACCAAGCAGGGTCCCTTCCACTGAGAAGTAAACTTATGGGGATCTGAGGCCACCATGACGAGCACTTTATCCCCTACTTGAAATTTCCTTACTTTTGTGCCCCTGTCATAATACCTTTTTTGGTTCTCCTGGCTCTGCCCCAGGGTGTCCTGAGCAAAAGCCGTGACCCTCTGAATCCTTGCTCTTAACTCCCTCAGGTATGCACTAACCTCCCTCGGCTCTTCCTCTCTCTCAACCCACGCTTCCTGAATTATGTCCAGAATGCCCCGCGGCAATCGTCCAAAGACCAATTCAAAGGGGGACACCCCTTGGGATGCTTGGATATTCTCTCTACATGCATATAAAGCATAGGGTAACAACTGGTCCCAATCCTCATATTGCCCTTTCAAGCCTTTCCTTAACATCTGCTTAAGGGTTTTATTAAATCGCTCTACCATCCCGTTCGTCTGGGGATGATAGGCAGCCGTGGTAACGTGGCGTATGATAAAAGCTTCCCACAGCTCTCTTAACTGTCTAGATTTGAAATTGGACCTTTGATCTATAAGCATTTCCTGCGGGAATCCCACTTCACAGAAAAGCTTAACCAATTCTGTCGCTATACCAGTAGCCTTTATATTCCTCATCGGGAAGGCCCAGGGAAACCTAGTGGCCCTATCCATAACTACTAAAATGTAAGCAAAACCCCTAGGTGTTCTGATGAGGGGCCCCACGATATCCATAGCCATACTTCGCATAGGTTCCCTAATAATAGGCAATGGTACCATAGGTACCCTGGGAGGGTATCGGTCCACCAACCGCTGACAGGAGGGGCAACTTTGGCAATAATTCTGGACTTCCCTTTGTACGCCGGGCCAATAAAAACGCTCCAGCACCTGTTTTAACGTACTCTGGGAGCCCTTATGCCCCGCCAAAGTATGATCATGGGCCCCTTTTAGAATAAGGCTCCTAAAAACCCTGGGAATCACCAGCTGCCCTTGCACGGGTCCCCCCACAGGGTCCTGTATTTCCCGGTACAATAATCCCCCACCCGAAAACGGGGAAAACCACCTGAATGCCCCCCTTCCACTTGTTCCCAGGCCCTTTTTAATACCGGGTCAGCTCTCTGCTCCTGGCCAAAAGAGGGAAATCTCTCCACCACCTCTTCGGGCTTCCATGACATGGCCTCCCCTTCCCCCATCCTCCTTAGGGCCTTAGCCCGGCTATGCCTCTCTGCCCGCCGTGTTTCTCTAGCCTTCCTCCCTTTACCCGGTTCTCCTATTATCTCCTCATGGAAAGGGAACAGCTGACCTACCGACTCCTCCCTCCTATCCTGAGACTCACCCCGAGCCTTCTGAGCCCGGGTGGTCACCCACCCTGTCACCCCTTTCAACCCACGCACAAACAGATCCCACTTTTTTTTCCCCTCTAAATGCTAATTTTACTGCTCTTCTCCCACCACTTCCCTTTTACACGACCCTGACTGGGTTCCCTTGCATGATCCGTGTTTCCCCCTTAGCTTCACACTTCAATCCAGCATTGATCCCCCCTTCAGGTACCTCTTACCTGGGGTAACAGCTGGTCTTCACTTTGCTAAGGGTGGCCTTGTCAGCTTCACTCCGGCTGCTCCGTGGTTGCTTCAATCCGGTCCCATCTGAGGTTCCACTGTAATAACTGTATCCCGGTAGCAATCCCTCTGGGATGATGGCAGGCTCCCTTCAGCAGTCCAAAACAAAGTCCTTCCAGACACCACAGCTTTTAGTTCAAACCAGTTTATTCCACACCCCCCCCCCCCCCAAAACTCAGTTCAAAAGGGTTAATGTCCCATTCAGTTCCAAAACATAGCAAAAAGAAAAACTCTCCCTTTAAATCCAAGTTCTCCCAGTTCCAACCTCCTGGGTTTGAGTTTTAAAAGTCTCTCCTCTTGGGTGGTTGCAGAATGGCAGTACACCTCCCACAACACAGCTACTTGACTCCTGTGACCACCCACTGCATTCAAACCTTGCAACTCTACCCCAGAGTACAATTACAGTCCATGTCAATCGGTTCCTCCAAACCTGGTGTACTGGGCCCTCCTGACTCTCCTTCCTCCAAGCACTCCATTAACTCTGCTTCTCTGTTAGTTTGTTGGTTAGTGCCTTCCCCTTCCTCCCAGGTGGGAGGCATCTTGTACTGATTTCTGACCCAAGGGAATTGAGCTTTGTCATCACAGCTCCCCCTTCTGGCCCTTGTCTGCCATAGCAGCTGCTCTTTCCAGTCCTTACCTCCCTTCCTTCCATGTGGTGTCCCCAGTGGCGTAGCCAGACTGCCAATTTTGGGTGGGCCTGAACCCAAAGTGGGTGGGCACAAAATTTTCTCTCTACCCCCCTCCCCCAGCAAAATGTAGTCACACTCAGATACATTTGTCACACAGGGTAAAGTGCTGCTTTTCAGTGCATCAGATTTCAGACAATTTATTTAATAGCCTAACATCCTTTTCAGTGAGCTTTCAGAGGCCAAAACCTCCTGCCTCAGGTCAGTATAATGCTGTTACGGTATCCTCTCCTGACCTAAGGAAGGAAGTATTGGTCTCTGAAACTTTATTAACACCATATTACTTTATCCTAAATTAAAAATAAAATTATTTTCTTTACCTTTGTTGTATGGCCATTTACTTTTTCTCACTGTGTTGCTCCCAGTCTCTAGATTCTGCTTTCCTTCGTTTTCGCTTAACTCTTCTGCCAGGGTTTCCTGGCCATTTGTCATTTTTCTCTCCTTTTTCTTCAATATTTTTCTGCCTCTCTCTCTGTCCAGATTTAATTCATTCTTACTATCCATTCTTTAATTTCCTTCATCTACTTATGGCTTCTCACCCTTGTTCTCCCCATGCCCCTTCCTCTTATTCTCCAGTCTTTCACTACTCCCCTTTTCCATCCAGCAGCTTTCCTCTTTCTCTCCCCATCCTTCCAGTGTCTCCCCTCTCTCTCCCCATCCTTCCAGTAGTCTCCTCTTTCTTTCTGCATCCTTCCATCCAGTTTCACCTCTTTCTCCCTACCCTTCCATCCAGCATCTTCCCTCTTTCTCTCCCCATCCTTCCACCCATCTACCCTCTCTCCTGATCCTTCCATCTAATGTCTCTCTCTCCCTCCTTCTAACCAGTGTCTCTCTCTCTACCCTTTTCTGTTCAGTGTCCCTTCTCTCTCCACATCCTTCCAGTCTCCCCTTTCTCTCTGCATCCTTTCATCCATCTCCCCTCTTTCTCTCCCCATCCTTCCATCCAGTGTCTCTCTCCCCATCCATCCGTTTTCCCTCTTTCTCTGCCATCCTTCCATCCGTTTTCCCTCTTTCTCTGCCATCCTTCCGTCTGTTTTCCCTCTTTCTCTCCCCATCCTTCCGTTTTCCCTCTTTCTCTAACATCCTTACATCTGTTTTCCCCTCTTTCTCTCACATCCTTCCGTCTGTTTTCCCTCTTTCTCTCCCCATCCTTCCGTTTTCCCTCTTTCTCTGCCATCCTCCTATCTGTTTCCCTCTTTCTCTCCCCATCCTTCTGTTTCCCTCTTTCTCCCCAGTCCCCATCCTGCCATCCGTTTTCCCTCTTTCACTCCCCATCCTTCCGTTTTCCCTCTTTCTCTCCCCATCCTTCCGTTTTCCCTCTTTCTCCCCAGTCCCCATCCTGCCATCCGTTTTCCCTCTCCCGATTCAGGCCCGCCAGCCCCAACTACAAAAAGAAGAAGCGCTCAGCTGACTGAGCTGAGCGCCGCCGCTAACACTAACGACGAGAAAAAATGTTTTAAAAAAAAGCGCGGCACCGCAGGCAGCCTCGAAGCATTGGCTGCTGGCTCTGCAGGCTCCTCCCGTCTCTTACATCACTGCCTCTGCTTCGCTCCAGGGGCAGTGACGTAAGAGACGGGAGGAGCCTGTAGAGCCAGCAGCCAATGTTTCGAGGCTGCCTGCGGTGCCGCGCTTTTTTTTTTTAAACATTTTTTCTTGTCGTTAGCGTTGGCGGCGGCGCTCAGCTCAGTCAGCTGAGCGCTTCTTCTTTTTGTAGTGCCGGCCCTGCTGCTCAACAGGAAAAGCAGCAGTGGCCGGCAATGGGAGCTGGGGTTGGCGCGGGCCTGGAGGAAAAGTGGGTGGGCGGGCCAGAGCTGAAATTGGGTGGGCCTGGGCCCACCCAGGCCCATCCGTAGCTACGCCCCTGCGTTCTGTATGCCCTAAAGGGGAGAAATATGCCCTATAAAGCACTGTTATAATATTTTAAAGCAACAGCGAAAGCTAGAAGGATGCTTGGGTGCATAGGAAAAGGAATGGCCAGTAGGAAAAAGGTGGTGATGATGCCCCTGTATAAGACCCTGAGTGAGACCATATTGTAATATATGGTAACATATATTAAATGTTTTTTTTTTTTTTCCTGGGGCTCTGGGGGGGCTGTTCCAGGGTTTAGGTGGATGCTGCTGGCTGCAAAAGGTTTAAAGTTAGTTTGGGAATTGTTAATAGAGTTAGGTGAAGGAAGTGTGAGATGTTTCTTAAATATGGTTTTATTTTTCAAGGAATAAACCATGATTAAGTGGGGATTGTACTATAAAATGTTCCTTGCTGTTTCAGGTTAAAATTTGACTTTAAAATGCTCTATATAGGAAGTTTTGCAGTAACTTTTATGGGGGGGGGGGGGGGGACAGCCAAGATTCTAAACCAAACAGATAAGAAAAAAACCTGTCTTTCTCTGACAAGCTGATTGGTTGAGTGATGTCATATGTTCCTCTAGGGGGGGGGGGGGGGTTGCCAGGGAGACTGCTGATTGAACTGAAGACTAGAGCAGGGAATGACTGGGAGAGAAAGGTATGCTGAGTTTGTGAAATGTAAGAAATAAAAGTATATTTTATGAGTTTAAAGTGAAATGTGACATTGAAAAAGGGTACTTTGACATTGAAAGTGAGCTGAGGTGAGTGTGAAGAGGGTTTAAGAGATAGAACTGGGTTCCAAGAGATAAAAAGTAAGTTACAATTTTGTGGAATGAGAGTCTGTATGCTAAGGTATTAAGTGGACACATGGCTGCCTACTCTTTTTAGAATAGGGAAAAACAGTTGAGACACAGGAGTGTGGCAGACTGTGATTTCTGCTGGTAGTTGTACTAAGTGAGAGAAACTGTAAGGGTGTCAGGGAACGAAATGTGCTAGAATTTAAAGGGGGATTAAGGGGAAATTGAGGGTGAATCTTATTTAGAGAAAGAAACTTTTAGGCTGTGTCTGTGGGGAAAGGTGTGTTGTTTGTGAGTGCTCTGAGTTCAGTGCAAGGTTTGTCAGGTGGCAGATTAAGCACTGCTTTTGTATGAGTGTGCTGTATTCTCCAGATTGATCTGATAGCTGTGCAGGGAAATGTTATGTTTTTATGTGAAGTCTGTGAGATAGAATGTTGTATTACTATTTGAATATGGAATGTGTTACTGTGTGTTGGTTCTGAATGCAGTGCTGAAGCCTGCTGGATCATTTTAGACTAGGGAAACAGCAGTGAGAAATAGGCTGTGAAGTGAGTACTCCTTTAACTTATTTTATTTCAGTTAAAGAGTGTGGCCACAGTATTGAGAATTGATTAATTGTCACCAGAGTGGAGTCAGTTCCTGGACAAGCAGGGAGTTTAAGGGCTTTGCCTCCATTTATTTTCTTTATAAGTGAGGTTTTAGGAAGAAGAATTCCGCTGAAGGATTTCCAGATGAGCTCCAACGCAAGAAAGACATCATGTAAGTAAATTAAACTACAGCTAAGTGACATTTGCAAAAGGGTGTTGAAGGACATATCATTTTTTTTGTTGGTTCACAACATTTTAAGGGAAAACTAAAGAACAGAACAACATCAAATATAAAAAAAATCCATGTGCTCCTGACTTGCCTAAGTGTTCTGGGTTCAAGGGAGATCCCTGCAGAAACATCCATAATGCCTATAAAGACTCAAATTCTGACATCAATAGCAAGGAAAGAGTATAGAAACAAATATCTGATTTGGATAAAAAGACAATTTAAATATTTATCTGAAAAGGTTCTTTTCTGCCTTTTTAGGTGATTTTGTTGAAAGAAACAGAAAAAGTTAAGGGTATACATGTAAAACTACATTTGAATGTTGAATGTGTTATTGCAGTTCTATTAAGCCACACACTAATTATGAATTTGAGTTTATTTGAATGAAAATTTGTTTACATTTGTATTCAATAAAGAAAAAGATATCTTGCAAATCTGAAGGTGCGGTTCTTCCAGTTCAGGAACAAATCCTAAATTTAGCTTCTTTTCCTCCTCTATTCTTTGAGAGTAAAGGACGAGGTTAGTTTATTTGTTCCACTCCCGCGGCTGTGAGTGTGTGTTCCCTGGATATTCGCCACGACTTCAACCATCAGGTATCTGGGAGCACATCACTACAGTCCAGCCGAGAGGGGTGGTAACAATATTTAGAATATTGTGTGCAATCCTCGAGACCACAGCTACAAAAAGATATAAACAGGATGGAGTCCAAATCTGATGTGGGATCTGATGGTAAGGGTGCATAGTAATTTCTGTCTGATTTGTTTTTCTATTTCAGCAACATAATCTGATCGATCCAAAATCACAATTCCACCCCCTTTGTCAGCGGGTTTAATCACTATTGCAGTATTATTAGCCAGGCCTTTAATTGCAGATTTTTCTTTTTTAGTGAGGTTATAAAAATGGGGTCTCTTCTTTATTCCAGACGGAAATAGTGAAGTAGGCACTGCAGAGGAGCAAAAATGAATAAAATACACTACAAACAATTAAAAATGTCAATATCAACGAATTAAAAACATCATGCACCAAACAAATTCCACATGGCCACATTTCATTCTTAGTCTGCATCAGGATAAACAGCTGAAAAAGGAAAACAACAAGTCAAACATCATGCTGTACACTTGAACTCAATAACATCAATGGAGTAAATATTCAGCCAGTGGCGGTGAGTGTTTTGCTAACTGCCACCGGCATTATTCCTGGATATTCAATGCCGGGCCATGTTTTGACTTCGGCATTCAGCGCCAGCTAACACATAGCCGGTTATGTTTATATTCAGAACTTGGGTTGCCGCATAAAGCTTGAACTGTGTTTTATGCGGTTCAATTTATACGGTTACTCTGGCCAGTTAAATGCTAAATATTGGCACTGAACTGGCCAAGTGCTGACTCCACCCCCAGAATGCCTCTGAAAATTAGCAGATAGCCCTGGCTAAGCGGCCTAGTGGTTAGGGTGGTGGACTTTGGTCCTGGGGAACTGAGGAACTGAGTTTGATTCCCAGCACAGGCAGCTCCTTGTGACTCTGGGCAAGTCACTTAACCCTCCATTGCCCCATGTAAGCCGCATTGAGCCTGCCATGAGTGGGAAAGCGCGGGGTACAAATGTAACAAACAAAAAAAAATTTAACCAGTCAGCGGCCACTCCTGGCCAGTTAATCACTTTGAATATCAACCAGAATATGATTGAATTGTCATATATATAACTAGTCATATGAATAACCCCAAATTTATAACAATGCACCACATTCCCTCCACCCCCCTGTGTTCTTGGAACAGCCAGGTCTAATTTAAGGCTACTTACTGGGCCTCATGCATATGGACAAGTTCCAATTTAAAATCAGTTTCCAATTAGACTAGTGTTTTTTTTAATTGCATTGTAACGAGGAAAAGCAGAAATTATAAGCCCATATATGCAAAGGGAGTAAAGCCAGGCCTAGTTCAGTCTGTGCCTAATGAGCTGGAGCCACGTGGTTACCTTAGGTTAAGACATTTCCTTAGATTTTGAAATGATGGCAGGAGCCTGCCTCCTGATCCAGAAGCCCTTAAATTTGATGCTTTGTCTCTATGTATCTTGCACTGGCCCAGTAATGGTTTAGAATAGATTATTATTGTCCCCATCATAGGATCCATTTCCTGCACTGGCATGCACATAAACCATATCCCCTGCAGACCCCGAGAGCAGACTGATCTCACCCTTCCCACCTCCCCTGTCCAACTCTTTTAAAAAGACAGGCAATATCATTCCATGGGTTATACATTAGTCCACGGAGACAGCTAATTAAAGCCCCGGGTAGTAATTCAGTCTGGCGGCCTTTACAAATGCACAGGTGTGACACCAATGCTGCCCTGAGATTTATCTCTGGGCTCCTTTTCCAGCAATCCTTGAATCTTTAAAATCAACAGAAGATGCTGAGTTATCGTGGCTTGCTTAATGGGAGCTCGCCCTGTCAATTCCACTTTTCGTAGGGGTCTATCACAGATGCAACGAACAGGCTCAGCAGTGCTCTCATTTTTCAACTGCAGCCCTCCTGGACTTCAATCAGCTTTCTGAGATAACCACAGTGAATAAATATGGCATATATTTTCATGTATTTATCCTAAGAAGCAGGTTGCAGAGCAGTGTGGCAGCTGTCACGCTGCTGACCTTACTCTGTCTTCACGCTCCTCTTTCCTTTACCGTTACCACTTCCTCTGAGGATCTGAAGGTGACAAAACAATGTGACAAGGCGGTGGCCAGAGCCAGAAGGATACTAAGCTGCACCAAAGAGAGGTATAACCAACAGAAGAAAGGAGGTGTTTGTGCCTCTGTACAAGTCGTTGATGAGGCCCTACTTGCAGTATTGTATTCAAGTTTTGGAGGCTGTATTTTGCTAAGGATATAAAAAGATCTGAAGCAGTTCAGAAGAAGGCGATAAAATGGTATGGAGTTTCTGTCAAAAGACATGAGAAGAGAATTGAAGACCTGAAAGGGGAACTGGAGAGATATGATACAGATGTTTAAATACTTGACAGGTATTAGTATACAAACAAGTCTTTTTCTGAGACAGGAGATTTGTAGAATTAGAGAACGTGAATTGAGGTTGCAGGGTGGAAGACTTAGGAATAACATCAGGAAATAGTTCTTCACAGAGAGAGAGGGTGGTGGATGCCTGGAATACCTTCCCAGTGGAGATGGTGGGGACAAAAACAGTGAGTGAATTCAAAAAGAGCATGGATAAACACAGAGGATCCCTATATAGAAGTGAATGGAATCAAAGCAAAACTTCTTCACATTTTTAAAAAGTGCACAGAGGGGTGCAACCAGCATGAAGCAGCAGGCAGAACTCTTAACTACGTTATTAGGCAGACTATTTGGATCATACAGGTCTTTACTATGCTGTTCTCAATCTGGCTTCTATTGTGCCATGGTACTGGTTTCCACCACTTCTGCTGGCTGGTGACCCGAGACATACGGATTCCCAGCATGTGCTCGGAACCTTCCGCCTTTCAACTTCACATCGTGACCTTGATCTTTTTCAATAGTAATGCTGCCTTCCAGTAGCAGATCAGCTTGGAGACCATTTTAGGAGACTGTGGATTTTCAGAGATGACAGTAATGACAGAGGGTGACAGGTAGCTATAGAGCAGGACTAAGAGAAAGGGGGTAAGACAGCTGCAAACAAGAATCACACTGCTTGCCTTACGTCTGCTTTATGCTTTTTATGTTGTAACTTGTCTTTATTTGAATACATGAACACCATATCTCAGTGTAACATTCCCAAATACCTTGTTCCTACATCAGGGGTGGGCAACCATGGTCCTTGAGGGCCACAACCCAGTCGGGTTTTCAAGATTTTCACAGTGAATACGCTTCTATTGTATGCAAATAGATCTCATGCATATTCATTGTGGAAATCTTGAAATCCAACTGGGTTGTAGCCCTCAAGGGCCATGGTGGCTCATCCCTGATATACATAGTCCATAAACACATGCTTTTTTTTCTTTGTGTTCCCCCACTCCATGCTTTTTAAATGATTTCAATTTGTAAAGCACAATTTTATATGTTATTAAAGAAAATCTGCCTGCTCTTTATTCCTACTACTAATCATTTCTATAGCACTACTAGATGTACGCAGCACTGTACACTAAACACATATGAAACAGTCCCCGCTTGACGGAGCTTACAGTCGATTCAAGACAGACAAACAAGATAAATAAGGGAATTACCAAAACAGACATTGGTACTGAAAGGTGATAGGAGTTAGGAATTAAAAGCAGTCTCAAAAAGGTGGGCTTTTTCTTTTCTTGTTCCTCATTTTTATTACTCCTGTGTGGGATATGCATAGAGGAATCCTGTGCAGAAGGAATGGATCCTCAGAAGCTTAGCTGAAATTGGGTGGCGGAGCAGGTGGGGGAAAGAGGGGGTGGTGGTTGGGAAGCAAGGATAGGGGAGGGCAGACTTATATGGTCTGTACCAGAGCCGGTGCTGGGAGGCGGGACTGGTGGTTGGGAGGCGGGAAATACTGCTGGGCAGACTTATATGGTCTGTGCCCTGAAAAGGACAGGTACAAATTCAATTCAAGGTAAGGTATACACATATGAGTTTGTCTTGGGCAGACTAGATGGACCATGCAGGTCTTTTTCTGCCGTCATCTACTATGATTTATTGATTTCCTTTTTTGATATGTATGTTTTGATTATGATCTGTTATGGTTTCTTATGCACATTTTGTTTTTTATGTCTTTTCCTTTTACGTGGTTGTTTGTATATATGTTATCCCGGTCTAATTGGTTTAATTGCCCCTGATGCAGCCACTCCTGTTCCGAAACATGTTGGGCCAATGGGCATATGACAAAGGAATTGGACACTTGCATTTCTCATCACCTGTTTTATATCTATACTTTAAATAAATTGGATTGAGCCAACTGCTTCATTCGCTGCTTATGTGTTCTATTTGCTCCTGCTGCAGCTGGCATTCACCTCTTCTTTTTTCCTGATTTTAAATGATTTTTGCCATTTTTGGTTGGTGAAGATATTTTGTATTCTTGTATCTTGTGTAAAGATCCTTTCAGGACCCTCACTAGCCCAGTATGCACCTGGCTTCAAGACCAACTAAGTGCACTGAGGAGGTGTATACCATTCTGCTACAGCATTCCCTATTGGGATGGCTACAGTGGTACTGCCCAACCCTACTAGAGATCCCCTAGTGTGTGTGTGGATTACTGTATGAATTTATTATGAGAGGAGCACTTTTGTAGGCTCAGCCTTTGGCCTACTAGGTTCATGTCCAGTGTGAAGCCTTCACTGAGTTTTAAGTTAATATCTTTTAATGAAGTAAATGTGAAGATCAGAAATTTTACCCACCCCTCTACCTGACTTCAGAAGAGAGGAGCGAACTTGAGCTACAAGACAATGAAGGAGAGAGAGAGAGGTGCTTAACTACATGAAAAAAGGTACTATAAGGAAAGATTCCCTTATGAAGAGTGTCTGTATGGAGGAGGATCCCACAGAGGAGGGAGTAGCCTTGTGAAGCTCAATCCAACATAAATAGGCTTGCCTAGTACTTGGGGAAACCCTGGACATAAGGCCATACCGAGGGCTGTGTTGGGTAATACAGCCACAGAGGGCCCAAGTGAGGCAAAAGCGCTGAAATTGCTCCCTGCCATTGAATTTTTGTTGGTCATGATGTAGTGGGCAGGGTGGGAGCACCAAGGGGCGTGTCACACAGGGTTCAATTCATTGTACAGTCCTGCTTTGACCCCCAAAAGAACAGATGATCTGGAAAAGGGATCACAGACATGTATACCTCCCTCAATATCAGTGCCCTTAAGCTTCTCATCTTAAATAGCCTGAAAATCCTTGGGGTCGAGCTAGACAACCACCTGATTATGGACAATCAAGTGAAGGTGGTGGTGAAGAGAATGTTTTTTGCAATGTGGCGGCTGAAGCGTATTAGAAATTGCCTGCCTAGAGACCTCTTCCGTACTCTCGTTCACTGGCTGGTCCTTTCTCACCTGGACTACTGCAGCGGGATATACGCTGGCTGCCATGACTACTTACTAAGAAAGCTCCAGACAGCCCAGAACACGGCTGCCAGATTAATTCTAGGCAAATTGCGCTTTGCCCATGCACAACCATTGCGTTTCGCTCTGCACTGGCTCCCTGTCAAAGATTGCATCAAGTTCAAGATCTGTTCTCTAACGCACAAGATCGAATTCGGAGAGGCCCCAGAGTACACGCTCAACCTAGTTGATCTATCCCCTAGAAATGCTCTGTCGTCATCGCGCAACTTCCTCTGTCTGCACTATCCCAGCAGTAGGAAAGTCAGATACAAGAGTATGCTTGCTTTGACTTTCCCGTATACCAGTGCAAAAACTTGGAATGAACAGCCGAAGCAATTAAAAGGGATATCCGACCATCAACTATTCAAAACGGTTTTAAAGACCTTCCTATTTACTAAAGCCTACTCCCTACCGTGCCCGGCCATTTAATTCTCCCGCTGTTGGTTGGCGGGGGACTCTGATCCGCTGGCTCCTGCTGAACAGTTGACCCTTTCCATGTTTTCTCTGTCCTGTCATCCTATGTTTTACCTTTCCTATTGTACTGTTTCATGCACTGTTGTAAGCCACATTGTGCCTGCACTTGTGGGAAAATGTGGGATAGAAATGCGCTAAAAATAAATAAATAATGATATACAACATCAGACAATGAAGAGTACCTCAAAGAAGTTATATTATTTTTTACAAGACCTCAGTAAAGTTAGTTGGATCACCCCATATCAGCCTCTGAGTATTTGTAGTGAATTGGAAAATCTATGCCTGGGCCTTAAAAGGAAATCTCTTTCCTTGGAGAGAACCTACTCCCTTAGAGAAGAGTGTTCTTGTACTGAGTGAAGAAAGGGAAAAAGCTGAGTGAAAACAAATATTCTGAGGGTGCTTGGACACAAGAGCTGACAGATGGTCTGCCCCAAGACAAGTTACCCCTTACATTTGTCCCATACCTATATTATTAATACAAGCCTTTAATCACAGCTGGCTCAGTTGTGGGAATCCTGGAGTCACTGATATGGAATTCTAGAAAGACTTTATTTTTTATTTTTATTATATCTTACAGATATTACAATCACCATTTTTCCTCACAGTGAAAATGCAATATAACGACATCATAAAGGAAACAAACTATAAATCACAAGAAAAAGAAAAGCCTTCAACCTCAATTTATACATTTATAAATAAATAAATAGTATTGTAAGCCACATTGAGCCTGCAAAGAGGTGGGAAAATGTGGGATACAAATGGAATAAATAAATAAATAAATGTAGGAAATAGATCCAAGAAGACAGGAAAAGAAATAAAAATAACAACATTCAATCAGTTATAGAACATGAGCCCAAGACAATCCCCTCAGCCTGTCGAGGGTGCATATTCTAGAGATTAGAGTTCACTGTATAGAGCTGTGCAATGCAACTCTTCCTTTGCATTAAAAAAAAATCTATCAATTGTATATAGTCAAAGAAAATATAGGTTCTGGCCTCAAAGACAACAGTACAGATACAGGGAAACTTCAACACAAAAGTGACACCTAAGGCCACAACCCTTGCCCATAAGGCAATTGTGTTTCTGTAGCTAAATCAGGAAATATATGAATCTTAGAACCCATAAACAACTCATTCACATAACGGAAATACAAACAAAGAATATTATTGTGATCTGGCTCTAAAGCAAAAGTCACTACTGCAGTAGACCTCTGCTTTATCACTTCCAACAAAGATGCCATGAATTCTGTCACATTTAAATTACCAGATCTTTCTCCTAAATCTGCCCCGAAATATATTCTGCCAGTAGAGATAAACTGTACTTTAACCAACGGTGGCACAGCTTCAGATGGAATCTTCAAAACGTGTACAAAAGTATTTCTTCACCATTTCAACTAGTGAAATTAAAGGAGATCTGGGGAAATATAGGGGGTGTAGTTCGTTCCTCCTAACTTGGATCTCCAAATATTCAACTTTTCAATGTAAATTCTTCACAAGCACAGTATTTATTTCCTGTACTTCGCCCATTTGAGGTCTAGTTCTTCCAGCTTAGTAGAATGCTGATTTACTTCATGAGCCTGTGCAACAATAATTTCAGAAACAGTCTTTAAATCCCCATATGTTGTACCAGATAATTTCAGTAGTGAAGAGTTGACCTCATAAACAGCTCCATGGTACGACCTCACCTTACTACTACTACTACTACTATTTAGCATTTCTATAGCGCTACAGGGCATACGCAGCGCTGCACAAACATAGAAGAAAGACAGTCCCTGCTCAAAGAGCTTACAATCTAATCAGGACAGACAGGACAAATAAGGGAAAAGGACAAAGAGTAGCAAGATTCCGTGCAGAATCTCAAAGAGTAGCAAGATTCCGGAGTCCCACTGTAGCAACATTCTGTGCAGAATCCCAAAGAGCAGCAAGATTCCGGAATCTCAAAGACTACTACTACTACTTATTACTACTACTACTACTATTTAGCATTTCTATAGCGCTACAGGGCATACGCAGCGCTGCACAAACATAGAAGAAAGACAGTCCCTGCTCAAAGAGCTTACAATCTAATAGACAAAAAATAAATAAAGTAAGCAAATCAAATCAATTAATGTGAATGGGAAGGAAGAGAGGAGGGTAGGTGGAGGCGAGTGGTTACAAGTGGTTACGAGTCAAAAGCAATGTTAAAGAGGTGGGCTTTCAGTCTAGATTTAAAGGTGGCCAAGGATGGGGCAAGACGTAGGGGCTCAGGAAGTTTATTCCAGGCGTAGGGTGCAGCGAGACAGAAGGTGCGAAGTCTGGAGTTGGCAGTAGTGGAGAAGGGAACAGATAAGAAGGATTTATCCATGGAGCGGAGTGCACGGGAAGGGGTGTAGGGAAGGACGAGTGTGGAGAGATACTGGGGAGCAGCAGAGTGAGTACATTTATAGGTTAGTAGAAGAAGTTTGAACAGGATGCGAAAACGGATAGGGAGTCAGTGAAGGGTCTTGAGGAGAGGGGTAGTATGAGTAAAGCGACCCTGGCGGAAGATGAGACGGGCAGCAGAGTTTTGAACCGACTGGAGAGGGGAGAGGTGACTAAGTGGGAGGCCAGCAAGAAGCAGATTGCAGTAGTCTAAACGAGAGGTGACAAGGGTGTGGATGAGGGTTTTGGTAGAGTGCTCGGAAAGAAAGGGGCGGATTTTACGGATGTTGTAAAGAAAGAAACGACAGGTTTTGGCGGTCTGCTGGATATGAGCAGAGAAGGAGAGAGAAGAGTCAAAGATGACCCCAAGGTTTCGAGCATTGCATTCAATTCTTGTTGCCATATCTCAAAAAAGATATAGCAGAATTAGAAAAGGTTCAGAGAAAAGAGACCAAAATGATAAAGGGGATGGAACTCCTCTCGTATGAGAAAAGACTAAAGAGGTTAGGGCTCTTCAGCTTGGAAAAGAGATGGTTGGGGGGAGGGGATACGATTGAGGTCTATAAAATCCTGAGTGGTATAGAATGAGTAGAAGTGGAGGATGTGGCAACAGCGGTTAGTGTATCTGGGATTAAAAAAAGGTTTGGACAAGTTCTGGAGGAAAATTCCATAGTCTGTTACTGAGATGGACATGTGAGCGGAGAGGAGGCATGCACTGTGCTAATCAGTTAGTGCAACTGCATCACCTTGCCCCAGGGTCGCTGAGAGACACAACTGGGCCTGGGGCAGGACCACCACTCCCTCCCACACCTGGGCCACTGCTGCACCATGCGCACACCCTCCTGCACACTCGGGCCGCCTCCCACAGTCGGGCTCCCACCACCACCCCCTTACCTTCCTCCTGTGTCACTCTGCTCCTATGTGCCGGGACCTGGGTTATTGCGTTAACACAATCATCCGAGTCCTGGCACACAGGAGCAGAGGCAGATCCAGAAGCAGGCAGGCAGAAAGAAGCTTCTGCTCCCTCTCCCCAGGCCCCCTCTTGGAGGCTGGGCCCAGGAAATCTTGTGTCCCCATCCCCCATCCCAGCAGCCCTGCTGTGCACTTTTTAGTGCTTGATTAACACATGACTCCTTACTGCCTAGAAAATAGGTGCCAGTAAGAGCTCACTTGGTAATGGGGAAATTAGCGCGTGGCCATTAATAGGGAAAATGGGTCATTTTATTGCTGTGCTAAAAGTGGCCTCGGCATGTGGGAAAAGCCCCACGCTGGGGATAGCGCAGGCCACGTTTTTGGAAAAATGAAAAAATAAGTTTATATCTGGACCAATGACGATGTCTGGTACATGAATCTTAGTGTAATGGCTTTGTGAGAACTATCTAGAATAATTTTGTTAAATGATAATGTGATTCTGAAAATTGCACTGAGGATTTTGGCTTTGGGTTGTTATATGAGAGACACATTAATGGTAGGGTTCTGCCTGGGTCAGATGAGACACAAGGATTGAAGGAATAAAGAGATGTATGTAGTGGACAGTACTGCTACTGGCAGTGTGCTCCTTTATGATGTACTAGCTGTTGAGCCCGGGGGGGGGGGGGGTTTGAAAGGCCCCTTCTCGCCGCTGCAAGGCCCCCCCCCCTGCCGCCGAGCTCGCCACTGCCCCTCCGAGGTCACTGCTACAGCCCCCCCGGAGTCGCCGGCACCGCTCCACCCAGGCCGGGCCCTCGCTTAGCTATTGAAACAGCGTGAGAACGCAGCACACAGCTCAGATGAGCTGCGGTCCTTCTTCTCTGCCTGTGTCCCGCCCTTGTGGGCGAGGGCGGGACACAGGCAGGGAAGGAAGGCCGACGGCGGCTCAGCTGAGCTGTGTGCTGCGTTGACGCTGTTTCTATAGCGGAGCGAGAGCCCGGGTGGAGGGTGGGTGGTGGCGGGGGGAGTGGTGGCGGCGACCACTTTGGGGGGGGGGGAAGCGGTAGCGACTGCGGTTTCGTCCCTCCCCTTGCGCAGTAGAGACCCTCTCTGTCCCGCCCCCGTCATCACGTATTGACGTGGGGGCGGGACAGAGAGGGTCTTTAGTGCGCATTTGCGAGTGAGTTCGGTCACTCACCGTTTATATGTTTGATTGGTGGGTTTGTTTTGTGAAGAACCAGCCACCTTGTTTTACCCCCACCCCCTGTCTAAACACAGAAAATGCAAAGTGAAGGGTAAAGTCGAGTCTGTTGAAAATCTTAGGTGATTGGTATTCAGCATGAGTTAACGGTACTTAATGAGATATTTGTGGAATGCATTTCATGGATGCCAGTTCCCTAACCACGTTCTGTGTTTCAGAAATGCAGTGAGCCACTCATCTTTACGAGAGGATTATATCTCTCTGTTCTATTCTATTCTGGGTATTTTTATACTGCTACAATCAGTAAAGAATCTAAGCAGGTTACATAAAGTTCAAAACACATAGTTAAAGATACTGATAGCCCTACTATATTATTTATCCAAATATTTAGTAAAAAGATGTCTTCAATCCTTTATGAAATTGTAAATATCCAAAAAGCTTTCAAATTTGTTCAGCTTTAGAATTCCGCAATTTGCTAGCTTGATAAATAAAAGAGCCATCAAGAACTTTTTTATAACAATTTTTTAACAGATGGAAATCCCAGTATAAGAGTAGAGTAAAAATGAGAATTCTTCCGAATGGCTGGATAAGCTATTAACTGTGGAAGAAGAGAAGAACAATTCCCCTGTAAGATTAATTGCTGATAATGTGTTGCTTGCTAATTTTGTCCTATTTCAACTGATACTTGACAGTAAGCAAATGCATTCTGTGCTGGGCACAAACTTACCTTGTAAGATGAATTCCTCACAGACAGTCCCTGGAAATGTCCAGTATATTACATTATGACAAGATAGTATGCTTTATAAATGTAGAGACCCCAGAGGCCTGCAATGAGAAGTGTATGTCTATATCTTACACTAGTTGAAAAATGCACACACACAGTGTGACATAATGGCACTTTCCTCTTTCTTTCATTTACAGATTAAGACATCTCTGTGTTGGGGACTCGGTTAAAAGAGCCATGGTAATATGTGTCTCAGTAACAGAGCCAGTTTAACCACTGGACCAGTAAGGCTGTGGCCCAGGGCGCCGGCGAAGCCAAAATACCCAGACTCTGACCTCTACAGCAGTGGTTCCCAAACCTGGTCCTGGAGGGCTCCCCAGCCAGTCAGGATATCTAGAATGAATATTCATGAGAGAGATTTGCATGAGGTGGAGGCACTGCATGCAAATCTCTCTTATGAATATTCAGTGTGGATATCCTAAAACACCTGACTGGTTGGGGTGCCTCCAGGACCAGGTTTGGGAATCACTGGTTTACAGGTTAAGCCTTTTCTCCCACCCACCTTGGTCCAGTCTATCGCCTTCTCTTTTCCCCCTCCCTGCAGGTCTGGCACTGTTTCCTCATCTCTCTCACTCCCCCATAGTCTTGTAAGGTTTATGTTGGTTGCCAACAGGAGCAGCAGCATGAAAGGCCTTTGGCCAACCCATGAGAAGGAGAGATGCTGAACCCTACGGAGGGGGAGGAGCGAGTGGGTACCAGAAGCAATGCTATGGGGGTTGGGTACAACACCAAAACAAGTTGGCTCAGGGCGCCAATATCCCTTGAGTCAGCCCTGCTCAGTAGTGTATGAGTGGGGTCTGGATGAGTGAGCATTATCCCTTGGATTCTATAAAGGTCACCCAAATTCATTAGTTAACGAGCCATTGACAATCAATTATTGACATTAATTGATACTAATTAGGACTTCTGCATGCATCTGCCTACGTGCTATTCTATAATGCTGAGCACCCAGAGGAGCATAATCGAACGGGGACGACCATCTCTAAGGGTGCCCATCTTTAAGGACGTCCCATTGAAGGGGCGGGGAAACCCATATTATCGAAACAAGATAGGCGTCCATCTTTCATTTCGATAATATGGTCAGGGACGCCCAAATCTCCACATTTAAGTTGACCTTAGAGATGGTCGACCTAAATGTTGAGATGGTAAACCTTAGAGATGGTCGTCCCCGGTTTTCGGCCATAATGGAAACCGAGGACGCCCATCTCAAAAACAACCAAATCCAAGGCATTTGGTCGTGGAAGGATCCAGCATTCGTAGAGCACTGGTCCCCCTCACATGCCAGGACACCAACCGGGCACCCTACGGGGCAGTGGACTTCACAAATTGCTCCCAGGTGCATAGATCCCTTACCTTCGGTGCTGAACCCCCCAACCCCCCCCCCAAAAGAAAACACTCCCCACAACTGTACACCACTACCATAGCCCTAAGGGGTGAAGGGGGACACCTACATGTGGGTACAGTGGGTTTCAAGTGGGTTTTGAAGGGCTCACATTTACCAGCAGAAGTGTAACAGGTAGGGGGGGATGGGCCTGGGCCCACCTGCCTGAAGTGCACCCACTAAAACTGCTCCAGGGACCTGCATACTGCTGTCATGGAGCTGGGTATGACATTTGAGGCTGGCAAAAAATTAAAAAAAAATTTTTTGTTGAGGGTAGGAAGGGGTTGGTGACCACTGGGGGAGTAAGGGGAGGTCATTTGGTCAGTTTGGGCACCTTTTTGAGGCTTGGTCATGAAAAAAAATGGACCAAGTAAAGTTGACCAAATGCTCGTCAGGGACGCCCTTCTTTTTTCCATTATTGGCCGAGGACACCCATCTCTTAATCACGCCCCAGCCCCATCTACGCTATGGTGCAGACACGCCCCCGTGAACTTTGGTTGTCCCTGTGACGGAAAGCAGTTGAGGATGCCCAAAATCGGCTTTCGATTATGCCGATTTGGGCGACCCTGAGAGAAGGACGCCCATCTCCCGATTTGTATCGAAAGATGGGTGCCCTTCTCTTTCAAAAATGTCTCAAGTGCAACCCTATAGGGGACGTGGCCATGGAAGAAGCATGGGCACATCAAGGACATTCTAAAATTGTAGGTACAGTGTTACAGAATACTGGGCTTGTGCTCCCAGCTTGAGAGCCAGATTTACACCAGGTTTCAGCAGCGCAAGTCCTCATAGCAAAAGGTTTACTGAATCTGGGTAGCAACTGAAGGTGTATGTGAAGTGCATGAGAGCATATGACAGCTGAGGAGAGATATGGCAGAGGTCTATAAAATAAAGAGTGGATTGGAATGGGTAGACATGAATCGCTTGTTTTATTCTTTCCAAAAATACAAGGACTAGGGGGCATGCAATGAAGCTACAAAGTAGTAAATTTTAAACAAATTGGAGAAAATATTTCTTCACGCAATGTGTAATTAAACTCTGGAATTCGTTGCCAGAGAATGTGGTAAAAGCAGTTAGCTTAGTGGGGTTTAAAAAAAGTTTGGATAACGTCCTAAAAGAAAAGTCTGTAAGCCATTATTAAGATGGACTTGGGGAAAATCCACTGCTTGTTTGTAGGAATGTATTGTATTGTTTTGGGATCTTGTCAGGTACTTGTAACCTGGATTGACCACTGTTGGAAACAGGATGCTAGGCTTGAAGGACCTTCAGCCTGTCCCAGTATGGCAATGCTTATGTTCTTATGTAACATAGTAAGTGACAGCAGATAAACATAGTAACACAGTAGATGATGGCAGAAAGACCTGCACGGTCCATCCAGTTTGCCCAACAAGATAAACTCATATGTGCTACTTTCTGTGTATACCCTACCTTGATTTGTACCTGTCCTCTTCAGGGCACAGACCATATAAGTCTGCCCAGCACTATCCCCGCCTCCCTCCACCGGCTCTGGCACATACCGTATAAGTCTGCCCAGCATTATCCCCGCCTCCCAACCACCAGTCCCGCCTCCCACCACCGGCTCTGGCACAGACCGTATAATACACTGAAACCTTCTGCTCAGTGTGCTGCTGCGGCTCGGAAAGTGAATAGAATGTTGGGTATTATTAGGAAAGGTATGGAAAACAGGTGTGAGGATGCTATAATGCCGTTATATTGCTCTGTGGTGCAACCGCACCTTGAGTATTGTGTTCAATTCTGGTCGCCGCATCTCAAGAAAGATAAAGTGGAATTGGAAAAGGTGCAGCGAAGGGCGACTAAAATGATAACGACTTCCCTATGAAGAAAAACTAAGGAGGCTAGGGCTTTTCAGCTTGGAGAAGAGACGGCTGAGGGGAGACATGATAGAGGTATATAAAATAATGAGTGGAGTGGAACAGGTGGATGTGAAGCGTCTGTTCACGCTTTCCAAAAATACTAGGACTAGGGGGCATGCGATGAAACTACAGTGTAGTAAATTTATAACAAATCGGAGAAAATGTTTCTTCACCCAACGCGTAATTAAACTCTGGAATTCGTTGCCGGAGAACGTGGTGAAGGCGGTTAGCTTGGCAGAGTTTAAAAAGGGGTTAGACGGTTTCCTAAAGGACAAGTCCATAAACCGCTACTAAATGGACTTGGGAAAAATCCACAATTCCAGGAATACATGTATAGAATGTTTGTACGTTTGGGAAACTTGCCAGGTGCCCTTGGCCTGGATTGGCATGCTGTTGTGGCCAGGATGCTGGGCTCGATGGACCCTTGGTCTTTTCCCAGTGTGGCATTACTTATGTACTTAAGTCTGCCCTGCACTATCCCCGACTCCCAACCACCAGCCCCGCCTCCCACCACTGGCTCTGCCACCCAATCTCGGCTAAGTTCCTGAGGATCCATTCCTTCTGAATAGGATTCCTTTATGTTTATCCCACGCATGTTTGAATTCCGTTACCGTTTTCATTTCCACCACCTCCCGAGGGAGGGCATTCCAAGCATCCACTACTCTCTCCGTGAAGAAATACTTCCTGACATTTTCCTTGAGTCTGCCCCCCTTCAATCTC
This sequence comes from Microcaecilia unicolor, assembly GCF_901765095.1. Taxonomy (NCBI): domain Eukaryota; kingdom Metazoa; phylum Chordata; class Amphibia; order Gymnophiona; family Siphonopidae; genus Microcaecilia; species Microcaecilia unicolor. The sequence goes on from NC_044044.1 coordinate 54,318,604, forward strand.
ATTTCGTGTCCTCTAGTTCTACCGCCTTCCCTTCTCCGGAAAAGGTTCGTTTGCGGATTAATACCTTTCAAATATTTGAACGTCTGTATCATATCACCCCTGTTTCTCCTTTCCTCCAGGGTATACATGTTCAGGTTAACAAGTCTCTCCTCATACGTCTTGTAACGCAAATCCCATACCATTCTCGAAGCTTTTCTTTACACCACTTCCATTTTTTTAACATCCTTTGCAAGATACGGCCTCCAAAACTGAACACAATACTCTAGGTGGGGCCTCACCAACGTCTTATACAGGGGTATTAAAACCTCATTTCTTCTGCTGGTCACACCTCTCTCTATACAGCCTAGCAATCTTCTAGCTACGGCCACCGCTTTGTCACACTGTCTCGTCGCCTTCAGGTCCTAAGATACTATCACCCCAAGATCCCTCTTCCTGCCTATCAGACTCTCCCCGCCTAACGCATACGTCTCCCTTGGATTTCTACTCCCTAAATGCATCACTTTGCATTTCTTCGCATTGATTTTTAATTGCCAAACGTTAGACCATTCTTCTAGCTTCCGCAGATCTTTTTTTCATGTTTTGCACTCCCTCTGGGGTGTCTACTCTGTTGCAAATCTTGGTGTCATCCGCAAAAAGGCAAACTTTACCTTGTAACCCTTCGGCAATGTCACTCACAAATATATTGAATAGAATCGGACCTGAACAGTCCATCCAGTCTGCCCCAGTCACACTCATTGTTAATTCATGATTAAATCAACAATGAATGTGAAATTATATACTTGATCATGGTCTTTCTTTGGTATTTCTGGGACATAGAAGTCCGCCCAGCTCTGTCCTTATGTTCCAACTACCGGAGTTGCTATCAAAGCCCACTCCAGCCTATCCGAATCTGTCTTGTTATTTGCTTACATCTCTCCACCCCCCAGTCTAGTCTCTTTCCCCCTCCCTGCAGGCTGGTACTGCTTTCTCACCTCTCTCACTCCCCCTCAGTCCTGTAAAGTTTACGTTGGTTGGCAGCAGCACCAGCATGACAGATTGCCTTTGGCCAGCCCCTGGGTCTTCCCTCTACCATGTCCCACTTACAGGAAATTGCATCAGAGGAGGCAGGATTCGGCAGAGGGAAGATCCAGGGGCTGGCCAAAGGCAACCTCATGCTGGTACTGCTGCCACTGCTCAGCGCCATCTGAAACTAAACATGACCAAGCCTGAGCTTCTTATCTTCCCCCTAAACCAACCTCTCCTCCTCCCCCATTCTCTGTTTCTGTGGATAACACTCTCATCTTTCCTGTCTCATCAGCTCATAACCTTGGATCTTCAACTCCTCCCTCTCCTCTGCACATATTCAGCCGACTGCTAAAACCTGTCATTTCTTTCTCTATAATATCACCAAAATTCGCCCTTTCCTTTCTGAGCACACTACCAGAACCCTCATCCACACTCTTATCACCTCTCGCTTAGACTATTGCAACTTGCTTCTCACAGGTCTCCCACTTAGCCATCTCTCTCCTCTTCAAGCTGTTCAAATTTCTGCTCCACGACTAATATCCTGCCAGTGTCGTTATGCTCATACAGTTCAAAATCCTCTTATTGACCCATAAGTGCATTCACTCTGCAGCTCCTCAGTACCTCTCCACTCTCATCTCTCCCAACATTCCTCCCCGGGAACTCCATTCACTGGGTAAATCTCTCTTATCTGCACCCTTCTCCTCCACTGCTAACTCCAGACTCCGTTCCTTTCATCTTGCTACACCATATGCCTGGAATAGGCTTCCTGAGCCAGTACGTCAAGCTCCTTCTCTGCCCATCTTCAAATCCAAGCTAGCCTAAAAGCCCACCTTTTTGATGCTGCTTTTAACTCCTAACCCTTAGTCAGTTGTTCAGAACCCTTATTTTATCATCCTCACTTTACTATTCCTTTATCTCTTGTTTGTCCTGTTTGTCTGGCCTAATTAGATTGTAAGCTCTGTCGAGCAGGGACTGTCTCTTCATGTTCAAGTGTACAGCGCTGCGTACGTCTAGTAGCGGTATAGAAATGATAAGTAGAAGTAGTAGTAGTGATCAAAGTAAATGTTACAGGACTGAGAGAGGTGAGGGAGCAGTGCTGGACCCACTGGGAGAAGGGGAGAGACCAGACGGGTGTGGGGGGAGGGGGAGAAGAAAAGGCTCAACCTGTAGACCAGGTGAGGTCAGACGCTGGGTATTTTGGCACACTTATTCGCTGGTGCCCTGGGTCAGAGCCTCACCTAGTCCACTGGTTAAGCCAGCCCTGCATGCAATTATAGAATATGGGGTCTCCGCGTGTAAATTTTGGCACGGGTATTTGCACCACATTTTTGTGGGTGCAAATGGCAGTGCCTAAATTTACGTGTGACCCCTGCACGTAAGCACTATTCTATGAACCACACCTAACTTTAAGGGTGGTTAATAGAACAGTGCTTTTTCGGTGCTGATTTTTTGGGCAGCATATATAGAATTCATTCCATATTGAGCTATGTTATATATGCCTAAGAAAGAACCAAAACTGCTTCTCAGAATATATTTTTATGTTGATATTATCGAAGAGAGTGTCCAAGGGATCTTAAAGATATATAGAAATTTGGCATCGTCATCATATTATTATTATTAGCATTTGTATAGCGCTACCAGACGCACACAGCGCTGAACACCTAACACAGAGAGACAGTCCCTGCTCAATAGAGCTTACAATCTAATAAAAATGGGAGATTTCAATTAAACACTCAAAGAACTACCAGAAAAAACTGGAGCATGCAAAAAAGTGGAGAAAATTGCTCAAGTAAATGTCTCACTAGGATATGATAAGGATGTAACTTTTCTAGATGTTATAAATGATTGCTTCATGGAGCAGTTGGTCCTTGAAATGATGAGAGGAGGAAAGTACTTTAGATCTAGACCTTACTGGAACACAGGACCTGCTGCAAGGAATAACAAGGGTAGACAGTAATTACTGTAATGCAAACCAATTTGTTATAATCACTGGAAAGAGGACATTAAAGAAAATAACTGCAGTAGAATTTAATTTTGAAAGGAAGAGTACAATAAAATGATTGGATGTGTTTTTTGATTTTCACAGGGAAATCAATAGTGCATCAGAACTAAGTCTAGGCATGCAATGGCAGCAAGACCAGATTTCCCTCCCTGTGTCCCGCCGTAGCGGAAACAGGAAGTTACATCAGACGAGGGCGGGACACGAGGGAAGGCGATCTGCCGCTGCGCTTTCACACGGAGGTGAAGCGCTGCCAAATCGATTTGAATGCAGGGGGCCCAGTGGCGGACGGAGAGGGACTGTCGACGGAGCCGAGGGCGGGCGGGTGAGACCAGGGACTGCGGCACCAGGCCCCCCTTGGAGGGTCGGGCCTGGGGAACTTTGTTCCCCCTGCCCCCCCCCCCCCTTGGCGGCCCTGCTGTCACTTACTGTTCCCCTCTCACATCTCAGGAACAATCCAGATTCCATAACTGCCTAATTCCTCATTCAAGGCCAAATTGAGTTTGGACCTTTTGATTAGTGATGATCTGGTTTCTTCTGGGATCTTCTGGTTTATTAGGCCAAAAGTCAGACATGGAGGGGCATAATCGACCAGAAACGCCTATCTCCATGGGCGTTAATCTCCGAGAACGGGTCCGTGAAGGGGCGGAGTGAACCGTATTTTTTAAAAAAAATAGACGCCCATGCTTTATTCGCCAAGGTGTGAGCTGGGCGTTTTTGCTTTTCACCGATAATGGAAAATGAAATCGCCCAGCTCAAAAACGAATAAATGCAAGGCATTTGTTCGTGGGAGGGGCCAGGATTCATAGTGCACTGGTCCCCCTCACATGCCAGGACACCAACCGGGCACCCTAGGGGGCACTTTTACAAAAACAAAAAAAAAGGTAAAAGAGCTCCCAGGTGCATAGCACCCTTCCCTTGGGTGTTGAGCCCCCCAAATCCCCCTCAAAACCCACTGCCCACAAGTCTACACCAGTACTATAGCCCTAAGCGGTGAAGGGGGGCACCTACATGTGGGTACAGGGGGTTTGGGGGGGTTGGACGACTAGTAGCATTAAGCAGCACAATTGTAACAGGTAGGGGGGGGATGGGCCTGGGTCCACCTGCCTGACGTCCACTGCACCCCCTAACAACTGTTCCAGGGACCTGCATACTGCTGCTTGGGAGGAGGGTATGACATTTGAGGGTGAAAGTAAAAAGTTGTGAAACATCATTTGTTGTGGTGGGAGGGGGTTAGTGACCACTGGGGGAGTCAGGGGAGGTCATCCCCGACTCCCTCTGGGGGTCATCTGGTCATTTAGGGCACTTTTTGGGGCCTTATTCGTCAAAAAACAGGGTCCAGGAAAAGTGCCCTAAATTCTAGCTACAAACGCATCCATTATCGGCGAAGGGCGCCCATCTCTGTTCGGGTGATAACCACGCCCCAGTTCCGCCTTCACCACGCCTCCAACACTCCCCCGTCAACTTTGTCCGCATCCGCGACGGAGTGCAGTTGAAAGCGTCCACAGTTCGGCTTTCGATTATGCCGCTTTATTTGTTTTTGTGAGAAGAACGCCCATCTCCCGATTTAGGTCGGAACTTGGGCGTTATTCTCGTTCGATTATAAGCTGGATACCCAGTTTAGGCACCACCATCTATGCTTCACAATCCAGTGCTAACAGCTCAAGAACTATTGTCTAGCACTCCCATCTGAAGTAGAACCCTCTGCAACCCCAGCTTATACACAGCCATCCGCAGTCTTACAACTGCTTTTCCTCCTCTTTATCGTTTATAGCACTATTAGAACAGAAATACAGGGTGAGGCAATAAATAAATAATAACCTCCTAGAATTTTTTTGCTGTTTTCTCAACCATTTGGAATTTCAACTTGAAATTTTATAGCTTGTTGTAGCTATCTAAGTTTATGTGCCAAGTGGAATTAGATTATCTTAAAACATGGTATATTTATAGACTTTTTAGCATGACCACCCAGCAATTTTTGCATGTTAAAAAATACTAGTAAAAAAGGCCCGTTTCTGGCTGAAATGAAACGGGCGCTAGCAAGGTTTTGCGCGGAGTGTGTATGTTTGAGAGAGTGTCTGTGAGAGTGACTGTGTGAGAATGAGAATGTGTAAGTGTGTGTGTGTGTGTGTGTGTGTGTGAGACAGAGAGTGGGTGTGAGTGTGTCTGTGAGAGAGCGTGTGTGTATGTGAGAATGAGTGTGTGCGAGTGCGTATGTGAGACAGTGAGTGTCCTTCCCTGTCCCCCCTGTCAGGTGTCCGGACTGGGGGGACTGTGGACAGTCATGAAGGCAGCCCCTACCAAAATAATGAAAGGAAGACCATTTGTATAATAATCACTGCATTCCAGAGAACAAAATGGAGCAAGTTCCCACATGCTATCTTTTGCTTTCTATATTCAGTAGCTGACGGACTTGCTAGACTTACCTAAGTGGCTGCAGCTGCAATACACTGAAAAGAAAGCAAGGAAACCTATGAGACGTAGATTCGGCCGTCCCCTTGGCCTCTGACGCTCCTCCCTTCTATTTGATTTCCCTCTGATAGGTCCGTCATTCGGTGTGACGCTCCTCCCTTTTCCTGTTTCAGTTCCCTTTGATAGGTCAGAGCGGTGCAGCTGTGACACTCCTTTCTTCTCTGATAGGTCAGGGCGGGGCAGAGATGTAGTGTGCTTAAAAATGGTTACAGTGCTTCGAACATACGAACTGTTGAAGCCTCATAGTGTGCTTTAGAACGTTGAGGGTGCTTTTTATGTGCAGATGGGGCGTGGCCTATGACCCAGATGGGCGTGGCTGAGATTGAGGGTGAGTAGTCCGAATAGCCTAGCCTACCAGGAGGACAGGAGTTCAGGACAGATGGAGTGAGCTTCAGAACGTCTGAGGGGGGATTTTATTTATATAGATTTGCACTGTAAAACTACCATTATTTAAAATTAAAAAAAAAATGGGTGCCATATTATTGTTAATGATGTCACAGTGACATAGAGTTTTGTAAACAATAACTTGAATTTGATGATATGATAATTTACAGATAATTTCTTTAAAGCATTTTGGATCAGAACAGCGATCATGGTCAAGGTATCAGCAGATGATCTGGTACAGCCTGCCACAGGGAGTGATCGACAAGGCTGTTAAGAACTTCCCAAAGCAACTGAAGGCCTGTGTTAAACTGGAAGTGAGCATTCACAGTGACTGTGACATTCTGACACATTGTTAATTGTATCTTCTGAATGATGTTATTTTACTGTGTTATAGCTCAACATTTTCAGAGGTCCTTTTACTAAGCTGTGGCAAAAGGGGGCCTGTGCTGGTGTCGACACATGCTGTTGATGTGCTCTGAAGCCCCCTTTTACTGCAGTGGGTAAAAGGCTGTTTTTTAAAAAAAGAAATCTGTGCAGCAAGTGAAGCACTTGCCATGCAGCCATTTTGGGGGGAGCACTTACCACCATCCATTAAGGTGGGGTCATCTTTGACTCTTCTCTCTCCTTCTCTGCTCATATCCAGCAGACCGCCAAGACCTGTCGTTTCTTTCTTTACAACATCCGTAAAATCCGCCCCTTTCTTTCCGAGCACTCTACCAAAACCCTCATCCACACCCTTGTCACCTCTTGTTTAGACTACTGCAATCTGCTTCTTGCTGGCCTCCCACTTAGTCACCTCTCCCCTCTCCAGTCGGTTCAAAACTCTGCTGCCCGTCTCATCTTCCACCAGGGTCGCTTTACTCATACTACCCCTCTCCTCAAGACCCTTCACTGGCTCCCTATCCGTTTTCGCATCCTGTTCAAACTTCTTCTACTAACCTATAAATGTACTCACTCTGCTGCTCCCCAGTATCTCTCCACACTCGTCCTTCCTTACACCCCTTCCCGGGCACTCCGCTCCATGGATAAATCCTTCTTATCTGTTCCCTTCTCCACTACTGCCAACTCCAGACTTCGCGCCTTCTGTCTCGCTGCACCCTACGCCTGGAATAAACTTCCTGAGCCCCTACATCTTGCCCCATCCTTGGCCACCTTTAAATCTAGACTGAAAGCCCACCTCTTTAACATTGCTTTTGACTCGTAACCACTCGCCTCCACCTACCCTCCTCTCTTCCTTCCCGTCCACATTAATTGATTTGATTTGCTTACTTTATTTATTTTTTTGTCTATTAGATTGTAAGCTCTTTGAGCAGGGACTGTCTTTCTTCTATGTTTGTGCAGCGCTGCGTACGCCTTGTAGCGCTATAGAAATGCTAAATAGTAGTAGTAGTAGGTGGCGGTAAGGGCTCCCGTGCTAGGCAGTGTGCAGCACTGTCCAATTACCGTCAAACACCAGCACAACAAAAATAAAAATATTTTTGTAGCGACAGAAATGGTGCACGCTGGGGGTGGGAACTACCACTGGGCTGCTGTGGTAGCCCGGTGGTTCTTCTGGCTTAGTGCGCAGTAAGCCCGCATTTAGCTTACCGCCGCTTAGTAAAAGAGCCCCTCAATGCACAAAAATAGCTAGGTAGTAATGCTAAAATGTCAGTAACAAGAACATAGCTTAAGAAAATGTAATGTTTAATAGTAATACATGAGTATGACGACTAAATAAGTTCTTAAAATTTCTTGTTGAACTTCAAAGCAGTTGCTGAGAAAACTGCAAGAAACTTTAGGGGGTTATTTGTTTTTGGCTCACCCTGTATATAGCACTGGACATATGCACATAACAGACAGTCCCTGAGCTGTAGAGCTTATAATATAATCAAAAGGCTATTGGAAATGTAATTATTATAGAAAAGTGATTCAAGCTTAAGAAAATTGATGTAAAAGGAAAATTTAATGTAAAGGATCCTGGATTTGATTTACAACCTTTTCTGAGGCTTATATTTCTAGTTTATGCAGGTACTTTCTATGTCCCAAATAGGCTCACAATCTGAGTTTCGTACCTGGGGCAATGGAGGGTTAAGTGGCTTGCTCAGGATCACAAGGAGCCAAATTGAACCTAGTTCACCAGCTCCCCCGATATTCAGTGCTATGTAACTGGCCAGGGATGGCTCCTGGATGGTTAAATAGCCTTAAGCTGGCTAAGCACTAATATTCAGTGTGAGATAGCCAGCTATCTCGGCTGAATGTTAATACTTAGCAGCTAGCCCGGTCACTGGCTACGTTGTGCGACATAGCCGGTTATCAACAATATTCAGCAACTGACTGCCTAAGTTTAGCGTCCAGATAGGCCTACATAAATAGCAGGTCTATCTTTGGCTGCTATATCTTAGCCAGTCAGCCGATGAATGTCAGCTTAATTGGCTATGTACATAACAGCCAAAGAACCCTCCCGTAAATTCAGTGCTGGTTGCCTTATACAGCCTGGCATTGAATTTACGGGTTTGCCACCGACCACAGGAGTTAGCCGGGTTGCCTCCCCGGTTTCATTATTGGCCCCCAGGTTCTTAGCCCACTGTGCTGACCATTAGGCTACTCCTCTACTGGCTCTAGGGGGAGCCAGAGTAAGGTTTAAAAAAATGTTTTTGTTGATTTTGTAGAAAATACAATTTATTTATTTATTTATTTTATTTATTTGTACCATTCGTATCCCACATTTTCCCTCCAATTTGCAGGCTCAGTGTGGCTTACATTTGCCGTAATGGCGTATGCCATTTCCGGGTAACAGAATTACAAATGGTATTGCGTTCAGGTGCATACCTGCATGGTAATATACATGGAACAGATCATGGTATAAATATATATCATGTGGATATATACATGGTAAGGGAGTATACATTATGGTAATGCATGAAGGTACTGGGTAATAAATTGGGTTGTAACATATATTAGGTCATTGGCTATGGAAAGACCATATTCGACATGAGGATTGTAGTGGTAGTTCATTAATATCAGTCAAGTGATAAGATTTCAAGTATGTCTAGGTCATGTAAGGTCTTATTAGTATTTAAGATGGATGTTTATGGTATGCCTTCTTGAACAGATCTGTTTTCAGTAGCCTTCGGAAGATAGTTAGGTCTTGCGTGATTTTTATGGCCTTCGGTAGTGCGTTCCATAGCTGCGTGCAGATGTATGAAAAACTGGTTACGGTAGTGGAGATTGAGGTCTACAAAATGTAAATGTAGTTGCAATACAAATGGCAAAATGGCTAATCATAGTAAGAGCAAAAATAGTGATAACAAACCAAAAATAATCAGCGACATAACAGCCTTCCTATAAATGTAAATCATACAGAACAATAGGAGAATAGATGTGTGTATCTATAAGGAGAAAGTATTTAGTTAGGTTACTATCAATTAAAATAGTCTAATATTGACCATGTTTGGTGAAGTGATGAGAAGTGATCAGTCTTAATAGCAGATATTTCCTCATAGTGCCTGAAGGAGCAAAGTAAGTTCCACCATTCATGAAAGGAAATATTCAAATTATTCTTCTAGTGTAGAACAATGAAATGAAGAGTGAGTGAAATCATCAGGTTAATAGATTTGCAGACCAGGCGTGGATGACTTTAACATTATAATTTTAAAAGTTAAAGTAGCTGTAAAGGTAAATAGTCTTTGAAGAATATCCCAAATTGATTTCCACTAAAATTGTAGATTTTGTCATTGAAATAGCATTTGAGCAAGAGAGCCCACTGCGGACAGACATGACCAGTGTATATTTCTTAATTAATATATCAGCAGCTTAAATCTGTTAGATTATGATTGAGTTTAGCAAGCTTTTCAGGTGTCTAGTAGGATTTATGAAGGATATAGTAGGTAACTTGGAGGGGCATTTTTGAAAGGAATGTCCAAGTTGCAATTTGGACGTCCTTGCAAAACGGCAAAATCCAGGGGTGGGGAAACCTGTATTTTTGAAACAAGACAGACGTCCATCTTTCATTTTCAAAATACCATCAGAGACGTCCAAATCCTTAAATTTGGACGTCCCTAGACATGGACTTTTCTGACTTTCAGCAATTTTCAAAACCCATTTGGGTGTGGGAGGAGCCAGCATTTGTAGTGCACTGGTCCCCCTGACATGCCAGGACAGCAGTTGGCACCCTATGGGGGCACTGCAGTGGCCTTCATAAAATGCTCCCAGGAACATAGCTCCCTTACCTTGTGTGCTGAGCCCCCCAAACCCACTAACCACAACTGTACACCACTACCATGGCCCTTACGGGTGAAGGAGGGCACCTATATATGGGTACAGTGGGTTGTGGTGGGTTTTGGAGAGCTCGCTGTTTCCTCCACAAATGTAACAGGTAGGGGGGGGTATGGGCCTGGGTCTGCCTGTCTGAAGTGCACTGCAGTACCCACTAAAACTGCTCCTGGGACCTGCATGTGCTGTCATGGACCTGAGTATGACATTTGAGGCTGGCACAACATATTAGTGACCACTGGGGAGTAACAGGAGGTCATCCCCGATTCTCTCTGGTGGTCATCTGGTCATTTCGGGCACCTTTTTGTGCCTTATTCGTAATAAAAACACTTCCGGGTGAAAATGTCCCAGTGTTCGTCAGTGACATCCTTGTTTTTTTTTATTATGGGTCAAAGACGTCTAAGTGTTAGGCACACCCAAGTCCCACTTTTGCTATGCCTCCGACATGCCCCCCCCCCCCTTGAACTTTGGACGTCCTTGTGATGGACTGCAGTTGGAGACGTTCAAAATCGGGTTTCGAATATACCGATTTGGATGTCCCTGGGAGAAGGACATCCATCTTCCGATTTATGTCGAAAGATGGATGTCCTTCTCTTTCAAAAATAAGCCCAATAGTAACATAGTAAACAGCGGCAGTAAATGTACAGTCCATCCAGTCTGCCCAACAAGATAAACTCATTTTACATGGTATGCAATACTTTATATGTATACCCAAGTTTGATTTGTCCTTACCATTCTCAGGGCACAGACCGTAGAAGTCTGCCCAGCACTCTTCTTGTACTAAAAGTTCTGAAGCTAATGCTGAAGCCCCTTAAAATTTACACTGAAGCCCATCCATATCTATTCAGTCAAAATCAGGGCATAGACCATAGAAGTCTGCCCAGCACTGGTTTTGCTTCCCAATTACCGGCAGTAGATTGTAGAAGGGCAGCTGGTAGTGAGGATTCCATGGTTTTTGTTCAAAAGGAGGTCCCATTCTTTTTTGGAGAGTGACGCGTCCAATTCTTTTAACTCTCAAACTGGATTGCTATATGGCAAAGAGGGAGCATGAGGCACCAACTAGGTGGAAAGATCAGAGTTTGGAGTTGGTGATGAAGTAGGAAAGCACAGATCAAAGTGACTTGCCTGATGAACAGAGTTCAGAAAAAAGGGTGCAGGGAAAAAGAAAAGAGATGTAAGACGAAAAACTGAAGAGTTAATTGAAAAGAACCTCTGGAACAAGGGATCATAGGATACATATGACAGGGAATCGACTCAGGTGTAATCTAAGGAAATAGTTATTTATGGAAAGAGGGGTGGAGACACAGAACAACCTCCCAGTTGAGGTGGTAGAGATGAGGACAATATCTGAATTCAAGAAAGCATGGGACAAGCACAGAGGATCTCTAAGAGAGAAGAAAGGATTGTAGAGCTGAACAGGCTGTATGGTTTTTATCTGTCATCATTTTTGTTTTTGTGTAAGAGGCTCAGGGCATTTGGAGGGTAGATCCCAAGCACTAATCTGGTCTTGGGATAAGTGAAAAATCCTGGAGCAGAACATCCCAAGAGAAAGTTGTGATCCAAACGTGAGAGTCTGTCTTTCTAGTACCATTTTCCTATTTCCAGCAGACCTGTATATTTGAAAGCATGCTACTGGGTTGATTTTTTTTGTTACATTTGTACCCCACGCTTTCCCACTCATGGCAGGCTCAATGTGGCAGGCAATGGAGGGTTAAGTGACTTGCCCAGAGTCACAAGGAGCTGCCTGTGCCGGGAATCGAACTCAGTTCCTCAGGACCAAAGTCCACCACCCTAACCACTAGGCCACTCCTCCACTTTTTGTCATTACAGAGATGGATTATATGAAGTGAGACTGGAAGGCACAAGAGAGGTAAAGATCATTTCTAGGCAAAGGACATTTAGTTTTCCCTTTGCTCCTCAGGACCACATAAACAAAAAACATTTCCCTGCCCCCACATCTGCCATAGCCATGGTCTGCCAGGGAGCACTGGATGGTTGTGCCTTAAATGAAAGTGCTAGATGTTGGTACTTTAGATGGGTGTGCTGGATGGTTTTGTCTAAATGGGAGAAACAGGACGGGATGTGATACTCGATCTGGGTGCACCACTGATGCCCCATCATTGTCTCTTTCTGAGTTGTGCAAATAGAGACATGCATAGAAGGGGCTTTTGGGTGCAGTAAGTCCCATGACTTGCACAACTGCGGCCTGCCAGAGTTTACTGAGAAACACTGGCTGCTCTAATTAGCAGGCCTGCCACCGCTTCTGTACTGTCTTCAGCAATGACTCCAGACATCACTCTTGTAATTAGCCCTAATAGAAATACTTTTAAGCCTATTTACTCATGAATGTTTTAAACTTCTCAAGTTCAACTTGAGTGGTGTGCAATTTTGTGAGTGAGGTCACCAGATGCTCCATGTTACTTAAGGCAGGTTCATCCAGTCCTGGTTTTTACATCAGGGAATGACAGAGATGCATACCTGGCTTTTCTTTGATAGATCCGGTGTAAGTTGAGGTGACAAGCCATACACCCATACAGCAACCAGCAAGGCCCCCATGCAGACCCTACCTCCATATTCTCTCTGGGATGTATTCTCCAAGGACATCTTTTTATGGTGTATCTAAATTCTCCTCTTTCTAAGCATTATACTCAAAAGGGGAAATTGAATATGGAATATGGCTTTAAAAGCTGCACCTTCTGAGACTTCATGTACTATGGGCAAGTATTTATCTACAGAGAAATATCCTCTGAAATTCTCATTCTCTAAAGCACTTAGGCAGGATTTGGCCATGTTTGCTACAAGAAAAAAAAACAAGGTACCTTATGCAGTCGTTGCATCTGATTGGTCCATAGTGACTGTGATGTCATAAAGGAGATCTCTCTGCATGAGCCAGGCCACTCCCATACCACCACTTTTTGTGCCAGGGTGCTCAATGTCGGTCCTCAAGGGCCACAACCCAGTCGAGTTTTCAGCATCTCCACAATAAATATGCATGAGATCTATTTGCATACAGTGAGGGTAGTGCATGCAAATACATCTCATGCATATTGTAACCAGGTACCTCTAGGTGCAGCCAAGGATAGAACAATCTCCTTCAGCCACAGGCTCCTGGTACAGTCAAGAAAACAAATGACCACCAGCAACTTCAATTTTAAGGCTTTTATTCCATGCAGGTTTCTAGTAGACCTGATACACAGTTCCAACAGCAGCATTCACCTTTAATCTTAAGCACATGTACGCCACCTGAAAGTGTGTGGCAAATAGTCCCCTTTAAGCAGTGGCGTAGCTAGGGTAGTTGACACCTGGGGCCGGTTATTTTTTAACACCCCCCTCCAAAATCTAGTACTAGGCATGCCGAGAATACAAAACACTCAGGACCTATAGAGCAATTCTACCATACCATAAGCAGTCATTTCTACGAATCACACAAGGAAAAGGAAAGCATCTTAAACACTGCAGTGAGCACTAGAACATCAATTCACCTATTGTAAAACGAAACCAGACAGAATAGTACAGATCATCGATCCTGCACAGTCAATGCCAACTGAAAGCCATGTCTTTTTCACAAACACAGATACACCCTAATCCACTATAGAATAAGTAATAATAAACTTTCTATTGACATAAAAATTAAACTGAACCCCCAAGATGCCAGACTCTGCAACACCACAGAAAGAGAAAATGTCCCCTAGTACTGTGCAAAATATAAAGACAGCAGATGTAAATTTGAAAAAAAAAACTAACAAGAACCAATCACCACTTTACAAATTAACAAATAGAAGTAAAAATAAATATAGAAAATAAAATAATACCATTTTTTTTGGACTAATACATTTAGCTTTCAGAGGCCAAAACATCCTTCCTCAGGTCAATACAGTATAGTGCTGTTACAGTATCCTATACTGACCTGAGAAAGGGGGTTTTGTTCTCAGAAAGTTAGCCAAAATGTATTAAAATTAGTCCAATAAAAAGATTACCTTGCTTACATGTTCTATTATAAACATTTATTAACACAACTACAATACTACTTTATCCTAAAGCAAAAAAATAAAAATATATATTTTATTTACAGTTTGTTGTCTCTGGTTTCTGCTTTCCTCATCTTCTTTTCACTGTCTTCCATCTAGCATCTGTCTTTGTTCTCTCTCTGCCATCCAGTGTCTGCCCTCTCTGCTGTCCCCTCCATCCAATGTCTGCCCTCTCTCCCTGCTCCTTCCATCTACATCTGCCCCTGTCTGCCCTTTCTCTCTGCCCCTTCAATCCACCATTTGCCCTCCCTCTCCCATCCATCCAGGGTCTGCCCTCCCTCTCACTCCCCCTTCCATCCAGGATCTGTCCCCTTTATCTGCCCTAGTTCCAGCCCCACTATCCCACCAGTCCCCAGTTTCAGCCCCCAGCCATTTCTCCCTGTCCTTTTCAGCCCCCAGTTTCAACCCCAGCCCTTTTCTCTCACCAGTCCCGAGCTTCAGCCCCAGCCACTTTTCCCTGTCTCCTTTTCAGCCCTCAGTCCCCACAGTTTCATCCCCTGCCCCCTTTCAGCCCCCAGTCCCAGTACTAGCCCCCTTATCCCACCTACCCTCCTTTTCAGCCCCCAGTTCCAGCCCCCTTCATCCACATGCCGTGCATTAGGGCCCCCCTTTTCAGCCCCAGACCCATTCTCCCACCTGACCCAGGCATGCCCCATTTTCCCACCAGCCCTCTTCTCCCATCTGAGAACCCCACTACCACCCCCTTCTCCCATCTGGGAACCCCATCCCCCTCTCCCATCTGGGCTCCCCTTCTCCCATCTGGGCACTCCCATCCCCCATCTCCCATCTGGGCTCCCCATCCCCTGCTCCCATCTGGGCACCCCATTCCCTTCCCCCATCTGGGCACCCCGACCCACCTCGCCTACCAGCTCCGTCAAGACGACAGCCCTCTTCTCTTGCCACCACCCTGCCTTTTAAAAAAAATCAGTGAAGCGGCATGGCAGGCAGTGCCTCGCGTCTGCACTGCTTGTAAAAGAAGTAGATCTCCTCGTCATCGTCGGTCCTCACTGTGTCCTGCCCTTGCGGAAATAGGAAGTTACCTTAGAGGAGGGTGGGACACAGTGAGGCCCGACGACGAGGAGGAGATCTACTTCTTTTACAAGCAGGGCAGACGCGAGGTGCTGCTTGCCATGCTGCTTCACTGTTCTTTTTTTAAAGGTAGGGTGGGAGTAGCAGGAGCGGAGCACCCCCCCCCCACCCACTGACACCCGGGGCGGACTGCCCCCAGTGCCCCGCCCTTGCTACGCCACTGCCTTTAAGTAGTAGGCTACCAGCACCTACCAGGATTCAATACAGGCTCACAGTCAGCTTCAGTCTGGGCTCTTTATCCAGTGCACAATAAACAGTAGTTCAATTCCCAAGACAATCAGTTCATCCTCCCAGTTAAATCACAAAGCAGCCTTTACTTTCAGGAGGTTTCAATACTTTAGGAACTTCCTCACACCCAAGGGATTTCAGCCTGCTTCAGTACTTTAGGGACCTCTCTTGCCCAAGGATTTTCAGCCTGCAACTGCTTCTCTCCGCCTGAACTCAACTCCCCTGGGACTCCTTCCCACCTGCCTAATCAATCCCTGGCTTCTGCTCTCACAACCAATCATTCTCCTTCCATTAGCTTCCACCCAGTGGTGTGCTGGTAAATGTTTAACAACAGGCTCTCTCCCCGGTCCACCTCGGCGCCCCCCAAAATTGCAGAGCTGGCTATAGCCAGTGGGTGGGGGGGCAATGCATTACTCTGTCCAGGAAAAAAAAATTAAATGATCCCAGGTTCCAATCTAATTCATGTTTAATGTGGGATAAAATGCCATAAATAAGTAAATAAATATAAACTTTTAATGTTGAGCACCTGATTCTCAAAGGGAACATATTCCAAACACTATAATGAAAATAAAATGATTTTTTCTACCTTTGTTGTCTGGTGACTGTTTTTCTGATCATGCTGGCCCAGTATCCGATTCTGCTGCTATCTGTCCTCTTAACTCCGTTTCCAGGGCTTCCTTTCCATTTATTTCTTTCCTTTCCTCCTTTCTTCTTCATTTCTGGTCCTCAGCTTCTGCCTATTTTCTTCATCCATGTGCAGTTTTTCTCCTCGCTTCCTTTTCCCTTATCTTATCTCCTTCCTCACTCTTCCCTCCCCTCCATCCATGTCCAGCATTTATTCTCTCTCCCCTCCTCTCCCTTGCCCTCCATCCACCCATGGCCAGCAGCTCCCTTCTCTCCCCTGCCCTCCATCCACCCATGGCCAGCAGCTCCCTTCTCTCCCCTGCCACCCCCTCCCGACTTGTTCCGCAAATTCTCCTGCTTCCTCCCTCCCTCCCGATCCGGTCCCTCACCGACCCTACCTTGGCCATCAAATTCTTCAGGGCAGGCAGTGTTGCCTGCCCGCTGTCATCACTGACTTTCCTCCGCCGCCCGATCGCGCTTCAAAATGGCCGCCGAGACTTACAGAAGTCTCGCGAGGCCGCCTCTGGAAGTCTCGGCGGCCATTTTTAAAGCACAAACAGGCGGTGGAGGAAAGTCAGCGATAGCAGCGGGCAGGCAACACTGCCTGCCCCGAAGAATTCGATAGTCAAGGTAGGATCGGTGAGGGACCGGATCCGGAGGGTGGAGGGAGGGAGAGCCGGCTCGCCCTTTCCAACAACCGGCTCGCAAGTCCGGCCAAAATTTAACAACCGGATCTTGCGAGCCGGAGCGAGCCGGCTCCAGCACACCACTGCTTCCACCACACCCATACCAGCTGAGTTAAGCATTAGACTAATGATGAGCTCTTGCACACAGGGTTTCCTAACTCTTTCCCCCTAGTGGCAGCCAATCTACACATCCTGCCAGCTTACACCCATGTCTTCCCCTATTACAGCTAGGAGTCCAGTCTGGGTTCCTTATCTCACCCCCTGGCTCCTTGTCTGCAATGCCTTCTGGGACTTGTATTTCAAACTGACACTGCCTTAACCCAACTATCCTGGAGGTGACTTTATCACAATATTCATTAGGGAAACGCTGAAAACCTGACTGGGTTGTGGTCCTTGAGAACCGACATTTAGTGCTCCTGTTTTGAGCAATGGCCATGCCCAGAGTTTTAGGGAAATAGCAATGGAGGGGAGGGGGGAGGAAGACAGTATGATTGAAAAAAATTTCAAATTTATATTAGCTATGAATGGTTTTAATTAACAAAGGGTGAGCTTTGCTGCTTTACATGTGCACTGTAGAAATATTCTATGGCATGCAGACGAGGAAGGCAGTTTATTAAAGAAATAATCTGAATCATAGTTACCTGATGACAAGGTCCACCTTGGGGGTCAAAAGAATGTCCTTCAAAGAATGGAAAAAGGATCCAATAAAGAATAAAATTACAGAACACATAGACAAACATGATTTAATGGGACAGAGTCAGCATGGATTCAATCGAGGGAAGTCTTACCTCACCAATCTGCTTCATTTCTTTGAAGGCTTGAATAAACATGTGGATAAAGGTGAGCCTGTTGATGTAGTGTATCTAGATTTTCAGAAAGCTTTTGATAAAGTTCCTCACGAGAGACTCCTGAGAAAATTAAAGAGTCATGGGATAGGAGGCAAGGTTCTGGTGTGGATTAGGAATTGGTTATTGGACAGGAAACAGAGGGTAGGGTTAAATGGTCATTTCTCTCAATGGAGGAGAGTAAACAGTGGAGAGCCACAGGGATCTCTACTGGGACCAGTATTATTTAGCATATTTAAATGATATGGAAATCGGAACGACGAATGAGGTGATCAAATTTGTAGATGATACAAAACTATTCAAAGTTGTTAAAACACATGCAGACTGTGAAATATTGCAGAAGACCTTAAGAAATTGGAAGACTGGGCATCCAAATGGCAGATGAAATTTAATGTGGACAAATGCAAGGTAATGCATATTGGAAAGAATAATCTGAATCATAGATACCTGCTGCTAGGGTCCACCTTGGGGGTCAGCACTCAAGAAAAAGATCTGGGTGTTGTGGTAGATAATATGCTGAAATCTTCTGCTTGGAGTGCGGCCGCAGGCAAAAAAAAGCAAACAGTATGCTAGGAATTATTAGGAAAGGGATGGTGAATAAGACCGAAAATACTATAATGCCTTTGTATCGCTCCATGGTGTGTCCGTACCTTGAGTATTGCATTCGGTTCTGGTCGCCGTATCTCAAAAAAGATATAGCGGAATTAGAAAAGGTTCAAAGAAGAGTGACCAGAATGATAAAGGGGATGGAACTCCTCTCATTTGAGGAAAGGCTAAAGAGGTTAGGGCTCTTCAGCTTGGAAAAGAGATGGATGAGGGGAGATATGATTGAGGTCTACAAAATCCTGAGTGGTGTAGAACGGGTAGAACTGAATTGAATTGTTACTCATTCCAAAAGTACAAAGACTAGGGGACACTCGAGGAAGTTACATGGAAATACTTTTAAAACAAATAGGAAGAACTCTTTGCCATAAGTACATAAGTACATAAGTAGTGCCATACTGGGAAAGACCAAAGGTCCATCTAGCCCAGCATCCTGTCACCGACAGTGGCCAATCCAGGTCAAGGGCACCTGGCACGCTCCCCAAACGTAAAAACATTCCAGACAAGTTATACCTAAAAATGCGGAATTTTTCCAAGTCCATTTAATAGCGGTCTATGGACTTGTCCTTTAGGAATCTATCTAACCCCTTTTTAAACTCCGTCAAGCTAACCGCCCGTACCACGTTCTCCGGCAATGAATTCCAGAGTCTAATTACACGTTGGGTGAAGAAAAATTTTCTCCGATTCGTTTTAAATTTACCACACTGTAGCTTCAACTCATGCCCTCTAGTCCTAGTATTTTTGGATAGCGTGAACAGTCGCTTCACATCCACCCGATCCATTCCACTCATTATTTTATACACTTCTATCATATCTCCCCTCAGCCGTCTCTTCTCCAAGCTGAAAAGCCCTAGCCTTCTCAGCCTCTCTTCATAGGAAAGTCGTCCCATCCCCACTATCATTTTCGTCGCCCTTCGCTGTACCTTTTCCAATTCTACTATATCTTTTTTGAGATACGGAGACCAGTACTGAACACAATACTCCAGGTGCGGTCGCACCATGGAGCGATACAACGGCATTATAACATCCGCACACCTGGACTCCATACCCTTCCTAATAACACCCAACATTCTATTCGCTTTCCTAGCCGCAGCAGCACACTGAGCAGAAGGTTTCAGCGTATCATCGACGACGACACCCAGATCCCTTTCTTGATCCGTAACTCCTAACGCGGGACCTTGCAAGACGTAGCTATAATTCGGGTTCCTCTTACCCACATGCATCACTTTGCACTTGTCAACATTGAACTTCATCTGCCACTTGCACGCCCATTCTCCCAGTCTCGCAAGGTCCTCCTGTAATCGTTCACATTCCTCCTGCGACTTGACGACCCTGAATAATTTTGTGTCATCGGCGAATTTAATTACCTCACTAGTTATTCCCATCTCTAGGTCATTTATAAATACATTAAAAAGCAACGGACCCAGCACAGACCCCTGCGGGACCCCACTAACTACCCTCCTCCACTGAGAATACTGGCCACGCAATCCTACTCTCTGCTTCCTATCTTTCAACCAGTTCTTAATCCATAATAATACCCTACCTCCGATTCCATGACTCTGCAATTTCTTCAGGAGTCTTTCGTGCGGCACTTTGTCAAACGCCTTCTGAAAATCCAGATATACAATATCAACCGGCTCCCCATTGTCCACATGTTTGCTTACCCCCTCAAAAAAATGCATTAGATTGCCAGAGGATGTGGTAACAGCAGGTAGCGTATCTGGGTTTAAAAAAAGGTTTGGACAAATTCCTGGAGGAAAAGTCCATAGTCTTCTATTGAGACAGACGTGGGAAGCAACTGCTTGCCCTGGGATTTGTAATATGGAGTGTTGCCACAATTTGGGTTTCTGCCAGGTACTTGTGACTTGGCTTTGCCACTGTTTAGAAAATGGGATACTGGGCTAGATAGACCACTGGTATGACCCAGTATGGCTATTCTTATGTTCTTATGAAGGCAGTTTATTAAAGAAAAAAGGTGAATTACTGTTAGAAGTGAATAGAAAGCTGCTTTTAGTGCACATTTCTGAGTTACAAAGGGCAGCCTGTAGATTATAGGTGCTATAAATGGGTTTTGTCTCTTCTCTTTTCCTCGCCTTCAGTCTTGCTCGTCATATAGGGGCACCACAGAGCTGAATTTGTTCTACTACAGGGGTAAATATTTATGTTGTGAAGCTATGAAAGCATACGTGGAGGGGCATAATCGAACGAAAACGTCTATCTCCATGGGCGTTTATCTCCGAGAATGGGTCCGTGAAGGGGCGGAGCGAACCGTATTTTCGAAAAAAATAGACGTCCATGTTTTATTCGACAATTTGTGAGCTGGGCGTTTTTGTTTTTCAGCGATAATGGAAAATGAAAGTGCCCAGCTCAAAAACGAATAAATCCAAGGCATTTGTTCGTGGGAGGGGCCAGGATTCATAGTGCACTGGTCCCCCTCACATGCCAGGACACCAACCGGGCACCCTAGGGGGCACTTTTACAAAAAAAAAAAAAAAAGGTAAAAGAGCTCTCAGGTGCATAGCACCCTTCCCTTGTGTGTTGAGCCCCCCAAATCCCCCTCAAAACCCACTGCCCACAAGTCTACACCATTACTATAGCCCTAAGGGGTGAAGGGGGGCACCTACATGTGGGTACAGTGGGTTTGGGGGGGGTTGGACGACTAAGCATTAAGCAGCACAATTGTAACAGGTAGGGGGGGGATGGGCCTGGGTCCATCTGCCTGAAGTCCACTGTGCCCCCTAACAACTGCTCCAGGGACCTGCACACTGCTGCCAGGGAGGTGGGTATGACATTTGAGGGTGAAAATAAAAAGTTGTGAAACATCATTTTTTGTGGTGGGAGGGGGTTAGTGACCACTGGGGGAGTCAGGGGAGGTCATCCCCGATTCCCTTTGGGGGTAATCTGGTCATTTAGGGCACTTTTTGGGGCCTTATTCGTGAAAAAACAGGGTCCAGGAAAAGTGCCCTAAATTCTAGCTAAAAATGCATACTTTTTTTCCATTATCGGTGAAAGGCGCCCATCTCTGTTCGGGTGATAACCATGCCCCAGTCCCGCCTTCACCACGCCTCCGACACGCCCCCGTCAACTTTGTACGCTTCCGCGATGGAGTGCAGTTGAAAACATCCAAGTTCGGCTTTCGATTATACCGTGTTATTCGTTTTTGTGAGATAAACGTCCATCTCCCAATTTAGGTCGTTCGATTATAAGCAGGAAAGTGTAGTGAATTAGTTGTTAGCATTTATAATCCTTGGTTTGTTTAAAAATTATGATAGAGGGAGACTTGGGCAGTAAATCATTGGGGGAGTAACTGAAGGACTGAGGAGGAGCTCAGAGGTTATAAAAGAGAAGTTCATGGGAAAAGGTTTGTCCTTGGTTGCCTGAGGTCTGAGCTACCTATAACCCATCTCTACCTGTTTTCAAATCTATGCTGAAAACCCACCTTTTCACTGCTGCTTTTTAGCTCCAATTACTTCCCTCACCCTTAACTGTCTTGTCTGTCTGTATTATTTAGATTGTAAGCTCTTTTGAGCAGGGACTGTCTCTTTGTATTAGGTGTTCAGCGCTGTGTGCGTCTGGTAGCGCTATACAAATGCTAATAATAATAATACCTCCTTGCCAGGTGACCCATTGCAATTAAGGGGGGTCCTTTAGTGCCATAACCAGTGAATTAAAGTCACAGTGAGCTGTTACATTGCATCAGCCATTTGAAGAGCCAGAGCGGATTGGGGAGTCCAGCCATAACCGGCTCGAATGGAATGTGGTCTACCCATTGCTGAAGTGAGACTTTCAGGGTGGCAGCCTGAAAGGAAAAGACAGTTGGGGTCTAGCCCGGATGGTATTGAAGTACATTGGGAGAGTGAAATCCACTCTGGAATCCAGTTATGCCATCGAGAAAAACAATTATGATTTAATCCTGGACGGTATTAAGATCCACGCAGTGAAATTATCAGTTAGTCAGTTCAATAAATGTTCCAGTTGTTTCAGCAAGCAAACTGATTTTTCTGTGCTTTTTTGGCAAGTTTTATTTGCCTGAAACTTAAATCTGGGCCTAAATTTATCCCTCGGATGTTCATGGGTTGTCATAGGTTTTGACAGCTTGAGGTAAATTCAGATTTATTCAGTGATGTTGCTGTGCTTCGGATCAGAGATCCTTCCCTCTGATATCCATAAAGTTATTGGAAGAAGGAGTTAAGGACCTTTCATACCTGTGCCATGTTTGGGGTAGGGAAGAAATTATTATTGCTGCATCAGAATTGGCAATCAGTGGTCAGGGTGTATTTTGTGATCCCTTTGTGATCCTACTTAGGGAGAGCTGTTAGGCAATCATAATGTGGCATGATTGTTATTAAGAAGTAAGAGAAGACCTACCCTGTTTCCCCGAAAATAAGACATCCCCTGAAAATAAGACCTAGTAGAGGTTTTGCTGAATTGCTAAATATAAGGCCTCCCCCGAAAGTAAGACCTAGCAAAGTTTTTGTTTGGCCCCGATGGGTGCCCACTCTCTCCCCCCAGAAGCTCACTATTTGGCAACTAGCCATCCAGCCCAGTTCCCATTAGTGTGGAGGTAGTGATGGCGATATGGTACTGTGTTGTGGTTTATTAGGGGAGGTTGTTTGTTTTTTGGTGTCCTTGTGAGAGCCGGACGTCTATAACACAAAGCAACGCATTCTTTTCCTCGTTCTTCCTCTATCAGGGGCCATCGTTGGGATTTTTTTTTGTATGTGTAATCGTTTGGTTCTCTAGTGTGGTGCATTTGGGTATGGCTTGTACCGTGTTTCGCCAAAAATAAGACATCCCCTGAAAATAAGACCTAGTGCATCTTTGGGAGCAAAAATTAATATAAGACACTGTCTTATTTTCGGGGAAACACGGTAGTGCCTCCCAAATGTTGTCACATTGGTTACTGATTCGTGAGCATAGTATCTTTAAAATTTTAATTATTAACTTTTAAGATTTTGAAATAACAGGTTCCTCCTTTGCTCTGCCCCCTTATTCAAGTTTGCACCCCAAGATGGCCTCTAAGATCCAGTTAAAAATTGTTTGCATTTCCGGATAAATCTGTTTTTCATAAGAAACGATTGGGAAGCAGGAATTTTAGACAATTGGCTGTGACAGAGTGGAATAATTCACCAGATGAGATGAGAAATATCACAACTCTTTCTGGTTTCAGAAAGGCTTTGACATTTTATGTATTTTCTTAGAGGAAATGCTGGTTGATGTTTGTTTTTACTTATTTTAATTTGTATGTGTGAGTTTTGTATTTTGTATTTATTTTTATTTGTTTTATATTTGTAAATCATCTTGAATGGCTGTTGCCAAAAGGAGGGTTTATAAAGTTTTCTAAATAAATAAATAAATAAATAAATAAATAAGACAGTTTATAGTTTATTAAAACTTGATATCCTGCCCAAACCAAACTAGTGGATTTTAGTGGTGTACAATATAATTTACCACACAGAAATAAGAAAAAGCATGTCATTAAAATATAGGATAGCACAGTCATTCAACACAGAGACTAACGTTATCATGTTACAATATAGGTCCGATCTGCCAGCCTCGAGAGTGCCACTACCTCAACCTCTGCTTCCCTTTCAGTCTAGCTAACTCTATCACATTGGTAGACTCGTCAACTCCACATCCAAGGTATTAAAGAACACTCTTACCTTTGACCTCGGCATCTTGCCAGTACTGACTGCAGTGTCCCAGCATGGCATTAGGAGGCACTCTTCCTCAGAGCTGCCAAGTCACCAAGGGGGTCTTTTACTTAGGCACGCTGGCGTTTTTAGCACGCGTTAAAAATAGGCGCACGCTAAACACTAAAGACGCCCATAGGACATTGGCGTCTTTAGCATTTAGCGTGCACCTATTTTTAGCGTGCGCTAAAAATGCCAGTGCACCTTAGTAAAAGACCCCCTCAAGTTCCATAAGTGAGATTTTTGTCTTCTCATACTTTTGAAAGTACATCCCAGAGCAGTATGGTATTTGTAGTACCTGATCCTGCTCTTCAAAATTTTTTTGTAGATTCTGTAATATATCAGACTGGGATAGATAGAAACCAGGGCTAACCTAAAATATCTCTCCAAGAACTGAGCAACTTGGTAGCTCTGATTCCCTCTGATCCAGAACAGACCCACTGTTACAGAACACTCGTCCCTCTGATCGAGAGCTAGTAGGATTTTATTTTAAATGTCCATTCTCTTCCATCCATCTAGTGATTCAAGGTCAATCAGATCATGATTTTCCCACATTGCAAGCCTGGTGCTGTATTTCCCATTTTTTGGCTACAATTCCATGCTTGCACTGGGGTAAAATCTCTGACTGGATCAACCTCTTCAGCAGGGCTGGTGTTGGGGGGGGGGGGCAAATAGGGCAATTGCCCTGATCCCATGCTATAGGGAGTCTCAAACCTGCCTAAAGCTAAACAAGCTACAGCCTGCTATGGTGGGTTTGGGGGGTCTCCGATGACATTTCTGCCCTGGGTCCCCAGCATATTTAATACTGTCCTTGCTTTTTAGGTTGATGTGCATGAAAGGTTAACTTAGAAGGTCATCTTGGCAGAGATTGAGCTCACCGGAGCACTGGCAGCAAATCTCAACCCACATCTGAGCTGAGTGCATTAGCTTCTGGACATGCCTACACGCCAGTACTACTACTACTACTACTTAACATTTCTAAAGCGCTACTAGAGTTACGCAGCGCTGTACAATTTAACATAAAAGGACAGGCCCTGCTCAAAGAGCTTACAATCTAAAGGACAAGTGAGTAGTCAGTTCGATAGGGGCAGTCAAATTGGGGCAGTCTGGATATCCTGAAGGTAAGAGTTAGGTGCCGAAGGCAGCATTGAAGAGGTGGGCTTTAAGCAGAGACTTGAAGATGGGCAGGGAGGGGGCTTGACGTAAGGGCTCAGGAAGGTTGTTCCAGGCATAGGGTGAGACGAGGCAGAATGGGCAGAGCCTGGAGTTGGCAGTGGTGGAGAAGGGTACTGAGAGGAAGGATTTGTCCTGTGAACGGAGGTTTCGGGTGGGAACATAAGGGGAGATGAGGGTAGAGAGGTAGTGAAGGGCAGCAGATTGAGTACATTTGTAGGTAAGAAGGAAAAGCTTGAACTGAATGCAGCATTGAAGAGGTGGGCTTTAACGCCAGTACAGAAAACAGTGCTAAGACTGAGCTGCAGAGCTGGCCCAGGTCCTATATTTTCAGCGGTATCAGGCGAGTTCTCACGCACCAATTCCCCCCGAGACAATTCCCACTTAAGGGGGACGATTCCCACCAAGGACTTTTCCCTCCTGGTCTTTTCCTACCCTCCCTATTCTTTTTTTTTTTTACTGATCATAGCTTCTTTCTTGTATTGAGTCCCATAAGTCCTGGCGGTGCTTTTTTTTAAATGGCGTCTGGAACAAGGAGGTTAGAGCAGCATACGGATGTACACAGAGAACGTAACAGAATAACTTTTCATAGGTAGTGTAGTAATTTGTTATAAATCATAATCAGTGTGTCATTTGAGGGGCTGAATTAGGTTGAAATCTAGTTTGGGGGTGTGTGTGGTAGGGGGGATTGCTCCCCACCACATGAACTGCATGTCTGAAAGGGGAAAGGGATGTGTAAAAGATAATGTTGTGGAAGGGGGGTGTACTGGCCCCCCAAACGATCTGGAAGAGAAAAGGGAGGGAGATTACTTGCCTTGTGTGTTTTGTATTTTTTGGGGGTTATGGGTGGAAATTGTCCTCCCTGGTGTGGTGGGAATTGTCCAGATGGGAATCGGTGGGTGGGAACTGACCTAGAACCATTTTCAGCCTGTGCATTTAGTGCTGCATTTTCAGCCACCTGCATCCTGCAGTTTCCTGGAGACGCCTGTTGTATTTTCAGACCCCGTGTTCTGTAGAACAGGATAGACGTCCCTCATTATCATTCCTGGTCAGAAGCCAAAGCGCAAAATGACTTTCAATGAGTTGAACCCACAGACAATAATTTATTTGAGCACTGGAACAGAAAGCGCTGGATTACTTTACATGGTTTTCAGGAGCGCTCGGCTGTATCAGGCTCTGCTCCCACATCTTGACTTTGGAGGGGCTATTAACGTACTAACAAGGTTGGGAGCATCCAGTCTCCAGGCCCCCCTCCCTCCTGAGATGCTCTGATAATACAGTCTGAGCCATTTTCCAATAAGTTTCCTAACTGGCAAAGTCCAGCATTTTTAACAAGCTGACAGAGAGAATTAATCAGGGTTAGAATTTTATTTATTAGCATTCAGTTAGCTTTGAAGAATGGTCTTTGCAGCAGATGCATTTCCACTTTTCATTTGAAAATGGAAATGTCAGAGGTTGTCCAATGGTTGGACCGCTGCCTAGCAGCACAGAGGGAGCATATCCAACCTCGCCCCTCAATTTTATCTCTGGGTTTTCCACTGCAGTTTTCTTTTCATTCTTTCTCATCTTTCAAGTCTTGAACATTCTTCTGTGCCTTTCTCACCCACTGCCAGTTCCAGATTTTATTCTTTCCACCTTGTCATGCTGTATGACTGGAATAAACTTCCTTGAGTCAGTGTGTCCAGCTGCCTCTCGGGCTCTTTTGAAATCCACTCTAATTTGAGGCTGATTTTCAAATGCTAGCTCTTGTTGATGCCCAGGTTATTTCTAATCATTTCCAGAATAAATGAAACACTTTAATTCTCCCTGCCCCAATTTGACTACCCCTACTTGACTGACTGTACATTTGTCCTTTAGATTGTAAGCTCTTTGAGCAGGGACTGTCCTTCTATGTTAAATTGTACAGCGCTGCGTAACCCTAGTAGCGCTTTATAAATGTCAAATAGTGGTAGTAGTTATTTGTTCTGTTGTATGGCCAGATTGTTAGCTCCATAGAGCAGGAACCATCTCTTATGTATACATACGGCGTCTGTTATTTTATCTGCTCCATCCAGCCCAGGTCTGGTCTTCACTGCAAGGCCTTCTCAAAGCTCCACTCTCTGGGGTTCATCTACTTTTCATCCTGTTGCCTTTTTGCTCTGAAGTCCTACATTCTGCTTTTCAGTTTCTTACATCACTCTTCCCTCTCTTGGACACGGGTTATCAGTGGACTTTCTCTAAACCTGGACCAGTAGTTGAAATCCTGGATGAAATACACCCCACTTCTATTAAGGAATTCAGGGGTCCTTTTACCAAGCTCCAGTAAGAAGGGCCCTGCGCTAGTGGTGAGGGCTGTTCTAGCTGTACGCTGTGGACCTTTATACCGCAGCGGGTAAAAATGCCTGAAAATAGGCATGGCCATGCAGTAAGATTGCTTTTACCACGTGGCCATGCGAAAAGAAACACTTACCATCGCCTATTGAGGTGGTGGTAAGGGCTCTCGCGCTAACCCGGCAGTAACCGGGTAGTATGCGGTGCTGCCTGGTTAGTACCAGGTTACTTCTGTGCTAGAAAATCATGGCCAATTTTCCATAGCGCAGCAAATGGCACACGCTGGGGCTGGAACTACCACCGGCGCCCATGTTTGACCAGCGGTACTTCCAGATTAACTTGCACAAGAAACGTTATAGAATAGCACCTAAGCCATCTAACCATTCACCCCAATTTAGGCGTTTAACTTCTGTTTGAGCACCATATTGGTGCCTCCCTTAGACGTTGCACAAGATATAGACACAGATGTCACCTGATGGGAATTACAGAGCAGACACACCTGTAGGCATCACCTGAATGAAGTCGCAGAGCTAAGGTACACACAGATGCCTAGGCATCACCTGAAAGTCATATAAAAGGTCATTGTGAAATTGTTCATTTTGTCGCTTTACTTCTCATAAGCTCCCAGAAGCCGCCATATTTGGAATACAGATAGGCAGCTGGAAAATTTTCATGTCATGCCATTCCTGTGTCACTTATGGGAATGCTTGTTTTGTTCATTTTTTTTCCATGATTTTTTGTTGTTGTTGTTGTTCTGAGACAGATGTTGTCCAGTGTTCCTACAAGAGTGCACATTATTAGCAAACAGTGCACATTCTTTTCCTAATAGTGCATACATGTGCAAACCATCCTGCATGCATAAACCTTGGACCAGATATTCAGACCACAGGAGTTAGCCCAGCTAATTCTTGTGGTCAGCGCTGAGCCTGGACATTCAGTGCTGGGCCGTTTCCGGTGACCGGCATTTTGGCTGTTCCAAACTTAACTGGGCAAGCTGATATTCAGTGCTGGCTGGATAAGTTTGAACCAGCCAAAGATAGGCCTGGTATTCATGTGGCTAAATATGACCATCAAACCTGTGCTGAAAATCGGCAGAGAGCCAGATATATCATGCAATATAAACAGTTAGCCACTAACCATGAATTTTCAGAGGGTCATGGCCAATGGCGTAGCTATGTGGGGCCTGAGGGGGCCTGGGACCCCGTAGATGTCCTCCTGGACCCCCCTCCCGATGACCTTCTCGACCCCCCCCCCCCCCCGCGAACCCTCCCCCGCCGTCACCTACCTTCGGTTTTGCTGGCGGGGGACCCCAATCCCCGCCAGCCGAAGTCCTCTTCGTCCTGCAAACAAGTCTTCGTTCTGTTGCATGCTAACCAGGGTTGCCAGATTAACCAGTTCCAAACCCGCCCAAAACCACACACCCCCGCCGCCCCCCCCGTCATCAACCCCGCCCCCGCTGTCAAGCTCGTTCTGTTCTCTGAGTCTGTGCAGGACGTCAGCATGCAACAGAACGAAGACTTTTTTGACTGCAGGACGAAGAGGACATCGGCTGGCGGGGATTGGGTTCCCCCGCCAGCAAAACCGAAGGTAGGCGACGGCGGGGGAGGGTTCGCGGGGGGGGGGGATCGAGAGGGTGGGAGGTTGTGAAAAGTGGCAGCGGGTTGGCAATGGGGGAGTCGGCAATGGCGGGGGGGGCTAAAATGTGCCCCCTCACCTCGGGCTCTGGACCCCCCCCCTCCCACCGAAGTCTGGCTATGCCCCTGGTCATGGCTGGACATTTCTTGCTGAAAATTCAGTGATAGCCAGTTATGGTGCATTTAACTGGCCAGGTACCAATCCTGGCCACTTAAATGCTTTTTAATTGTATATAAGAACATAAGAATAGCCATACTGGGTCAGACCAATGGTCCATCTAACCCAGTATCCTACTTCCAGCAATGGCCAATTCAGGTCACAAGTACCTGACAGAATCCCAGTTAGTAGCAACTAGAGAGTTGCACGGGGACAGAAATCTTACCCATCCCCGCCCGTCCCTGCTGGAATCTAACCCGTCCCCGCCCGTCCCCGCAAGAATTTAACCCATCCCCACCCATCCCCGTAAGAATTTAATAGTACATAAAAGAAAGTTCCAGTCAGCTCCCTCAGTCTCTCTCTGGATTTGAGCCACAGCACTGTAGGCAAGGAAGGAACGGAAGTTGGAACTTGGAACACTCTGGTGCGCACATGTAAGATTTGTCTCTGATTCATTGGCAGTGTGTGCTGAGAGGTCGCCACATGCACACGCCAGTAGGTCAGGTGACAACTGATTCTCGTGCCTGTGTCAGAGCTGAGGTCTGTGCACCAGCCTGGGAGCAAAGAGGATTAATAGTAAGTGACAGCAAATAGACCTGAACGGTCCATCCACTCTGCCCAATAGTCACACTCATGATCAATTCATCATTAAATCAACGAGTGTGATATTATATACTTGATTATGGTCTTTCTTTCGTGTTTCTGGAACAAAGACCACAGAAGTCTATCTGGCCCCATCCTTATGTTCCAACTGCTGGAGTTGCCATCGAAGCCCACTCCAGCCTATTCATGTTCTCATTTGTGGGACACAGACCATAAAAGTCTGTCCAGCACTGTCCTCATGTTCCAGCCACTGAAGTTGCTGTCTAAGCCCTTTCCAGCCCATCCTACACCAGATTGCCATGTATGAGACACAGACCATACAAGTCTGCCAGGTATCAGCTCTAGTTCATCACAGCCAGAGTCGCCATCTAAGTGTCACTTGACATATCCGCACACATGCAGCCATTTAAGGTTAGCATGCCTTTTTGAATTCCGTCATCATTTGTGACTCTACCACCTCCTTAATGGAAGACTTTCCACATTTATGCTGTTAAAGCAAGGAAGAAAGGAGGAGGAGGAGGAGACAGCACTCAAATAAATTGGTATTCGGTAGATGAGAGGCTGGTGCAGGTGCAGCTTACACTTCCATGGAAAGCCCACAGAACTGGTTCCATCCCCGCGGGAACCCCGCAGAAACTGCCTCCGTCCCCACGGGAACCCCGCAGAACTGCTTCCATCCCCACGGAAACCCCGCAGGAACTGCCTCCGTCCCTGCGGGAATCCCGCGGGTTCCGTGGGATTCCCACGGGGACGGAAGCCGTGCAGCTCTCTAGTAGCAACATTCCAAGCTACCAATCCCGGAGCAAGCAGT
The DNA here is from genome assembly GCF_901765095.1 of Microcaecilia unicolor. Classification (NCBI taxonomy): domain Eukaryota; kingdom Metazoa; phylum Chordata; class Amphibia; order Gymnophiona; family Siphonopidae; genus Microcaecilia; species Microcaecilia unicolor. Next base: position 54,349,199 of record NC_044044.1, read on the forward strand.
GGCTTCCTCCATGTCCTTCTCAATAGCAGACTATGGACTTTTCCTCCAAGAACTTGTCGAAACTTTTTTTAAACCCAGATACACTAACTGCTGATACCACATCTTCCGGCAGAGTTCCAGAGCTTAACTATTTGTTGAGTGAAAAAATATTTCCTCCTATTCATTTTAAAAGTAGTACCCTGTAACTTCCTTGAGTCTCCCCTACTTTTTGTATTTTTTTTTAAAGAGTAAAAAAATTGATTTACGTTTACTGGTTTTACACCACTGGGGATTTTGTAGAGCTCTATCATCTCCCCCCTCAGCCGTCTCTTTTCCAAGCTGAACAGCCCTAACCGCTTTAGCCTTTCCTTATATAATAGAAGCTCCATCCTCTTCTTTGAACCTTTTCTAATTCTGCTATATCTTTTTTTAAGATGCAGTGACCAGAATTGCACACAATCTTAAAGGTGTGGTCGCACCATGAAGCATGTGTTCACTGTTCAGGAAGAGTGTGCCCTCTTTCCAAATAGTGCACACTGTGCAAAGAATGTGCTCATTACCAGCGAACATGTGGTTTTTTTCTGCTCAGCTTTGTTTAACAACATGATTGACATGGGATATATCACTGACATTTCCCATGTTGTTGAAAATGACAGCCATTCCCAGTTTGGAATGGGGTCATCATAGTAACATAGTAACATAGTAGATGACGGCAGAAAAAGACCTGCACGGTCCATCCAGTCTGCCCAACAAGACAAACATATGTGTATACCTTACCTTGATTTGTACCTGCCTTATTCAGGGCACAGACCGTACAAGTCTGCCCAGCAGTACTTCCCGCCTCCCAACCACCAGTCCCGCCTCCCATCACCGGCTCTGGCACAGACTGTATAAGTCTGCCCTCCACTATCTTCGCCTCCCAACCACCAACCCCTCTTCCCCCCACCTGCTCCGCCACCCAATTTTGGCTAAGCTTCTGAGGATCCATTCCTTCTGCACAGGATTCCTTTATGCATATCCCACGCATGTTTGAATTCTGTTACCGTTTTCATCTCCACCACCTCCCGCGGGAGGGCATTCCAAGCATCCACCACCCTCTCTGTGAAAAAATACTTCCTGACATCTTTCCTGAGTCTGCCCCCCTTCAACCTCATTTCATGTCCTTTCGTTCTACCGCCTTCCCATCTCCGGAAAAGATTTGTTTGCGGATTAATACCTTTCAAATATTTGAACGTCTGTATCATATCACCCCTGTTCCTCCTTTCCTCCAGGGTATACATGGATAATCCTATGCAGAGCAGCATGGGATTGGTTTGCTCTGGGCACCATTTATGAGATACTCTTTGTGGTACCATATCTAGTACTGATCGATGAAAACTTGAAGCCTCTGAGATCATTAATGACATTATTTTGAACATGGTCACTCCCAGGAACTCAAGAGGGCAATTTAAAGATTTCCGGAATCAGCACTATAATGTTTGATTGGTATTTGGGGTACATTGAAAAGGAATGTTGGAAATTCCGTACAGCTCCCTGTGAAGGGTAATCTATTACTCCCAAAGAGGTAGTGTCTTAATTCTGGGGGTTTATTTTAATCTACTTGCCCACTGGGGGAGCCAGAGATGTTTTTTGAAGGTCATTAGCTGCTGTGTAATTGGAGAGAACAGTAATTGCACAGCCAGAGGTGCTGGGCAGTGAGCATACAGGCAGCAGCTACACTGCAGCAAACAGCACAATCTTTCCTGATTAACTGGAGAAAATTGACAACACGTCTTGTGGAAAATTTGTTTTCTGGTAAATTTAATTTCTGTCGCCACTCAATCTAATTTCTGTTAATCTGTGCATGCTAACTACCCTCTCCCAGCTCCCCATACATATCCACACCCCCTTCTCAGCTCTCTGCGCAGCCTTACCACAGCCCCCCACCCACCATGCTCTATCTAGTTCAATACTCCCTCCCTGAATTATTGTGAAACCTTACTACTGTCAGCTCAGTCCTTCTCCTCAGCTCTTTGTAGTCTTTACACTGCCCCCCACCCCATGCCCCTTCCCCAGCTCTTTGTGCTGTCTTACTGCCAGCTCCTATATCCTGTACCCAGCAATCTATTTAGCCTTACTCCCCCCCCCCCCCCAATTTTCTTGTCTTTCCTTTTAGCCTTACAACTAGTTCCCCTCCCCCAACTTCTTCCACACACTCATTCACCAGCCTTGCCACAGAAATACCAAGTTACTTAGGTCCAGAAGGGTGACTTCAGGTCAGTCCTGGATTTCTGATTACCTGCATTGTGATACTTACTGTGCTGATTTCAATAGGATTGAAGACTGGCAAAAATACCATCTCTCTTCTGCTTAGGGTTACCATATGGCTCCAGAAAAAGGAGGACAGTTTGAGCCGGTCTGGGTTTTGCTTCCATTGCTTTCACTACTACTGCTTCTACTTCTGCAGCAACTGGGTCACTTGGCAGCATTGTTACCACCACACCTTCCCAGAGATACCAAGTTATTCAGTTCCAGACTGGAGACTTTTTGGTCAGTCCTAGTTTTGAACTTCTATCTCAAAGCAGTGTGAGATTTGTAGTGCCTGATCCTGCCCATTGAAATCAGTGCTGCAAGTCCGAAATCCAGGACTGTCCCAAAATCTGCAGTATGGAACTGAGTAAATTGGCAGTTCTGCCTCCCAGTTCTCAGCACAGCCTAAACGCCTTTCCCTTTCTTGCAGTTCTCTTTACAGCCTTACATCACCTGTGAGCCCCAAGTTTAATGGTCACTGTCCTTCTAAGCAGTTCTTTCATGTGGTATATTACATCTCTTTATGTAGCACTGCCAGTGCTTTACAGGGACAAATAATAGACAGTCTTTGCCTTTTGAAACTTACAGTTGAGTATACGAGGCCAGCACATGCCCTGTGCTTACATTCACAGCCCTGTGGTGCTAAGAATCACTGGCACTGATGATCAGGCCCTGGGCCAAGGCCTGGCTTGAAGCCATTAATCATAAATCAATGATTCAGCCGGTCCCCAGAATTTCTCAGCAGCAGGCAAGAAAGAAATGGACTTTTCTGCCTCTTATTTTGTCCCTGAGATCCCTAGTGATTTCCTGGGCCGGCAGGTAATTAATTTTAAGGACTCTGACCGATTTTCTCAGTGTATGGGAAGGATACGGTGACTTTCGCTGCTGAGGTGGGGAAAAGACTTCACTTAGACCAATCCACACAGACTGTTTGATCCTGGTTGTGAGCCACTGCATGCATAAATATATAAAGGCCAACTTTCATAGCCATTGCTATGGTCAGCAGCAGCACTTTATTACAAATGTCCAGCAGTTATACACATATTCCCAAATTCTATTTAGCAGGACAAAAGGTAGGCACCAATATGGTGCTCAAACAGAAGTTAAATGCCAAAATAGGGGTGAATGCTCAGCGCTAATGACATGCAAATTTAGGTGCACTGTCAGCGCTGAGCATTAGGGAGCCGTTTCAACATTAGGGGAAAGATGGCGCCTGTGCTGAAGAGTTGTACATCAAGCACAGATCTTCAGCGCATGCCCAGAACGCCAGAGGGGGGAGGAGGGAAGGAGGAGGAAGAGGATTCTGTAGTTTGCTGCTTTTGCAGTGATATCACCTGGCATAAAGGAGGATTTAGTAGCAAAGGACACACAGACACCCACAATGCCTAAACTTTCCCAGCAAAACTTTCCACTGTAAAGTGGGGCAACCCCATCGCCCTGCAGGGCAGCAAGAGGATGCATCTCTGGTCAGGAGGAGGGGAAGGAGAGCGGCACCACCACGGCTTTCCCACTGCAACCGGGGAGATAGTGCCTGCCCCTCTCCCTCCACCAGCTGGAGCCCGAGTCCTGGATAAGCTGTTCTGATTTAAGAAAAGGCTAATTTTGAGACCTTCTTCTTGGACTGTCTTGACAGCTCTCCACCACTCCTCCATTTTAGCTTTAACATCAGCTCAGAGCTGGTGTAGGGTTTAAAGTGGTAGGAGTGCCCGAGTTCACAGCGCTGTTTTCGAAGTATAAGAGGGAGGAGGAAAGAAGTTCATTTTAATTTCTTTTAAATGTCATCTGCGGTATCCCTTGGCGCACATGTTGTTCCCCGTGCAAGAGCCCTCTGAGCATTATGTGCAGGTAAATGCCAGGTCTGCCAAGGGGGGGGGGGGGGAGGGGGAAAGATTCCCCGGGCCGCTGGCTTGCAAGGCTTCCAGAGGCAGGCAGAAGGTTCGGCTCCCTTGGTCTGTTACTCTCCTGCTCCTGTGTGTCGGGACCTGGGTGATTGTGGGGGTGGGGGTGGGGGTGGTGGCTGCAGCTGCGGCCCAAGTGGGAGGGCCAAGGTCATGGCTCTGTCTCTCTGTGGCCCTGGTAAATGTGGGTGCTAGTCTGGTGCTATTGGCCTCTAAGTGCCCTCATTTACCTTTGAGCATCAAGACCTAAGTGTTCTAGTGCATAACTGCAAAGGGATCGCTCACATGGGCGGGTCATGGACTTTTCGATTAGTTAAGTGTGCGTTTTATTGAACACTGTCAGGTGCTGCATTTAAGCACATTTGCAGCTGCCATAGAGCAAATGTAAGTGATGGCAGCTGAAGCTAAGTTGGGAGTGGAGGGAGTAGCCTAGTGGTTAGAGCACCAGTCTCAAAAATACTTGCTACAGAAACACAGTTGAAATATTATTTTTAGGAATTTCAATTAAATAGGAAATACAACACAAACTTCCTTAGACCACTTTAAGGGGGCGTGATATAGAATAAAGGAGTAAATTAAGAAATATACATCTTAAAGTAAGATAGTGAATGGAGGCTCAAATTTCTTCTTTTATCTAATATTACTTAAGTCTTTTCATATCTAGAAAAACTTTTAATTGTTCTGGTACATAAAATATATGCTTTCACTCTCCAAATCTTATCATGCATCTGCACGGATAAGCTAGAAAAAACGTGACTCCAAGATCAAGCACTTGTTGTTTCATGCTCAGGAAAATCTTTCTCCTCTTGAGTGTTATGGTTTTCAATTGGTTCAATTTGTCTATGAATAGCTAGTTTTCCCTTTACCATAGTGGAATTATATTCTTGTAGTTGTTTAATATCTTTCTGCATCAAATTAACAAGGGAAGGTTAGATCTTCCTTCACAACTTCTACCGTTTTAGACATTTCTTCAAACTTATTAGTCAACTGTGAAATTGCACCTGAGGATCTTTGAAGAGTGTTTATTTATTGTATTTTTATTTTTGTTACATTTGTACCCCGCACCTTCCCACTCATGGCAGGCTCAATGCGGCTTACATGGAGCAATGGAGGGTTAAGTGACTTGCCCAGAATCACAAGGAGCTGCCTGTGCCAGGAATTGAACTCACTTCCTCAGTTCCCCAGGACCAAAGTCCACCACCCTAACCACTAGGCCACTCCTCCACTCTGGAGTGTCCATAGCATTTAGTTTTATCCAGATTTTTTCCAGACTTATCTCCGTTGTTAATCCCGGAATCCTGACTACATCTCGGGGCTCCTCTTCCAGGCGTTCCTGCCGCGGTGCAAGGCCCATGCCCGGCAGCCGTCCCTCCACACTTAAGGTGGGTTGAGAGTTGTCTCCAAGCACCGCACGAGACGCTGGGCATGGAGGAATATTAGAGTCTGGGGGCGGAGACAGAGATGTTTACTGACCCAGCGCCTGTTCCGCTCCTTCGGTCACTTGCGCTGCGGGTCTTGCTGCCCCCAGTTCCAGTGAGGCTCCGGTGAGGTAGCGATCGAGGCTTTGCTGGACAGGTGAGGAAGCCGAGGCAGGCGGGGGAATGAACCTCAGCATTCCTTTTCTCTTCGTATGAGGCATCGTGTTTAGAAGATAGTGGTAAAATATCCAGCACCAAACGCCTTCATGCCGCCATCTTGACACGCCCCCCCCCCCCCCCCCCCTCAAAAATGGCTGTGTTAGAGCACCAGTCTTAACATCTAGAGGTGGCTGTTTTAAATTCCACTGCTTCTTCTTGTGATCTTGGGCAAGTTACTTAACCCTCTGTTGCCTCAGGTACAAAATTAGATTTGAGCCCTCCAGGGACAAAGAAATAACCCGTGTACCTGAATGTAACTCGATTTGTGCTTCAAAAGAGGCGGTATATCAAATTGATAAACTTGAGCTACTACTTAAAAAGGTGTGAGCAAAATCCAAATAAATAGACAGAAAGCAGACACTGAAAGTCCAAACAATTTCTTGACTCGTACAGACCCAACGTGGCCACATTTCGGCAATAAGGCTGCATCAGGGGTAGTAATATAAAACAGCTAAGCAGGCTTAGCCCAGATAGCAAAATTGATCGTCCAATATGACTTCAGCAGTAGTTTGACAGAAGGTGGACCAGCAGCTTCTTAAAGAGGTGAAACATGGCCACGTCGGGTCTGTATGAATAAAAAAACTGTTTGGACTTTCAGTGTCTGCTTTCTGTCTGTCTCTTTAGTAATAAATGAAGACATAAGGAGCTAATGCGACTCTAAAAGTTAAGTAAAAATTTGATTGAACTTGTGGGAGAAAATAAATAAAAGACAAAAACATTTTTGGGAGGTTTTTTCTCCGAGGACAGCAGGCTGATTGTTCTCACAAACCCGCCCGCCTCCCCTTTGGAGTTGTGTCTTCCCTTGAAGTGTATTGTCTTGCTACATACTGGACTGGCCGGCTCGAGCCGGTTTCGGGCAGGAAGATGGCCGCGCATGCGCGGTGCGCATGGGCGCGCGAGGACTAGCAAAGGCCTTTGCTAGTAAACTTTCCGATGGAGGGGGCTGCCGAGGACGTCAACCCATCAGTGAGAACAATCAGCCTGCTGTCCTCGGAGAATACCTTCTACAGGTATGTAGCATTCGCTTTAGCCGATAATGACTGCATGAACTCCTAGAATTGATTGGCATCTGGAGCTAGTAAGGAGTCATTTGAGGCTTTTCCTCCCATTTTTGTAAGAATAAGTTTGCTTGATTGATTTAAAAAATTGACGTAAATTTATTGTAAAAGGATTACTTTTGAGTTATTTAAGATTTGAAATATCCGCAATATATAGTCCCCTATATATATATATATATATATATTTTTTTTTTTTTTTGTAGAAGATTCACATGCTGTTACCATTAGTGCACAGCCATTTCCAAAAATTAGTGCTAGCCCTTACTACCACCTATTTTGTTGGGGGTAATGCTCATGCACTGATCGTGTGCTAATTAGCGAGCAATAATGTAGATACGCTAACTGATCAGTACAGAAATGCCCACTCTCTGCCCCCAATATGCCCCCTCCCAGAAAAATTAAGAAATATTTTTTAGCATGTGGTTTGTGTGCTCACATTTTGAATTTACCATGTCTCGCAGTAAGCCTTTCTAATCTGCGGTAATCACATGTTAGTATTTACCACAGCTTAATAAAAGGAGCCCTTATGCTGTAAATGGCAGTAATCAGCCGATTCTGTAAATTAATAAGTCCCTGCCACATCTAGTCACCCCCAATTATACCAGCTCTATGGCTGGCCACCTCTATTCCCCCTTTTATCCAGCATCTGTCCCCCTCTCCCCCTACATCCAGTGTCTGCCCACTTTCTCCCCCCTAACATCCAGCATCTAACCCCTCTCTCCCTCTTCCCAGCTGACACCCCCACCCAGGGCCGGTCCTAGGGTCTCTGGCGCCCCCCTGCAGACTATCAGTTGGTGCCCCCCCATATCCTTCCTTCTCCTACCCTGCCCCTGTCCAGCGATTCTCCTTCGCCTCCATCCCCCTCCCATTTATGCCCACCCTGCGTGGTTTGTCTTTTTTTTTTATTTACCTCCGTCCCAGCAGCTGCGTCATTTCAAAGCCCTGCCCGTCTCTAGCCTTCCCTCCCTTTGTGAGTTCGTTCCTGCAGAGTCCCGCCCTCGAGGAAATGACATCAGAAGGCGGGACTCTGCGGGAACGAACTCACGAAGGGAGGGAAGGCTAGAGACGGGCAGGGCTTTGAAATGACGCGGACGCTGGGACGGAGGTAAATAAAAGATTTAAACCCCCAAGGGCGGCGTGGTATGGCGGTACAGCACCGCAGCGGCGCCCTTGAAGGCAGGCGCCCCCCTGCGGTGCTTACCCCGCTTACTGGGTTTGACCGGCCCTGCCCCCACCGCCGCCACTGCTGTTTATTCAGACCAACAGCAGCAGCAAAACAAAAGTAAAGCGATCATAGGGCCAGCTCTGTGCATACTCGCAGCTGCTGGTCCTGCCTTCTATGACATCACTTCGTGTTCTGGGGCAGAGCCGACAGCCTCGAGCATGAACAATGCAGTCCTATGATCTCTTTTTCTTTGTTTTTGCCGCCACTGCTATAATAGCAGCAGCAGCACGTCAGGTGGGAGTGGGGAGAGCTTGGTGTGCCTCCTGCCCCCTCCGGAGTTTTGTGCTGCAGTGGCACCCGTGGCTCCCCCCATTCCACCACCTGTGGCTGGCATAAATGCAGGCACTCTGATACTGGGTTATGCTTGTATTCTATAAAAGAACCTGGGCACTTGTCCAGTCTGTTTTCTAAGCCTTGGAGTCCTCCCTCAGAATTCTAGGAGTGATGTTTGATAAATATCTCTCGTTTGAAGAGCATGTCCTGGCTCTAGTTAATAAGATGTTTAAAGTATTATGGAAATGATGTCGTGTAAGGTCAAATTTTAATCAAGAAGTGTTTAGATCAATTGTGTAGGCCTTGGTGCTTTCATATATCGACTATTGTAATATAATCTGTAGTGCATGTAAGGATACAGTGATTAAAAATCTTCAAACTTTGTTAACACTGCAAGATTGATATTTAGATCATCTAAATTTGACAGTTACCCCTTTGTTGGTGCAGTTACATTGGTTGCCAGTACAGGCACAACTTGTTTTTAAGCTTTGCTGCCTTGTGTTTTTGATATTCATGGTGAAGCTACAGCATATATGCTAGATTTAATTACATTATCATGTAGGAATGCCTTCCCAGGTTCTAGGTGTTTCTAATTTTACAATATCTGGATCCAAAAAGTAGAGGAGTGTGGTAGCCGTGTTAGTCCACTCTTAAAGGTTATCAATAGAAATCAAACAAAATAAAACATGGAAAAGAAAATAAGATGATACCTTTTTTATTGGACATAACTTAATACATTTCTTGATTAGCTTTCGAAGGTTGCCCTTCTTCGTCAGATCGGAAATAAGCAAATGTGCTAGCTGACAGTGTATATAAGTGAAAACATTCAAGTATTACTATGACAGTCTATGTTCCTAGCCCATTAAAACCATAAAGCTGTATGTCTCTGTTGGTCACCCCACCCCTCACCTATCCACACCCATCCTGTTAGAATATCAATGATATGCTTTGATGTCCCCATGCATACCTCCGACCCACCCCCATCCTCCCACCCTGTCAGACTGTCATAGTAATGCTTGAATATTTTCACTTATATACACTGTCAGCTAGCACATTTGCTTATTTCCGATCTGACGAAGAAGGGCAACCTTCGAAAGCTAATCAAGAAATGTATTATGTCCAATAAAAAAGGTATCATCTTATTTTCTTTTCCATGTTTTATTTTGTTTGATTTCTATTGGATCCAAAAAGGATGGCTTATAAAAAGGGTTTTGCTAGTACATTTGCATATCCGGCAGCTAGCCATTGGAATGATTTACCAATCAATATTCGAAGGCAATCTGATTATGTTTTTTTTCGAAAATTATTGAAAACATTCTTACTTAGAAAGTTTTTAAATATATAGTGATTGGTTTGTATAATGTATATGGTTTTTCATTAGTTTGTATAGATGTTCCAGTTGTTTTTATTCTGAGCCACACTGAACTTTGACAGTATGTGTGGGATGTAAGTGTCATGTAATGTATTGAAATGTGGTGTTCCCCAGGGCTCTCTGATCATGATGTAATCTTTGGGACAAAGCTAGACAAACTAGAAGTCCATCTGCTGATGACATCACATTGTTAGTACCATCTACTCATTCCCTAGATAATGTAAATGGCATGATTCGAGCATATCATTGGTAAATGGGTATCATTTAATCTGTTCAAATTAAATGGCGAAAAAATGTTCATATTAACTTTGCCTTAAAATATGTTACCTTATTTAGAATTCATAACTGATAATAACATATTTAAATTGGAGTCTTTAAAAATACTAGACTTTATTACAGATAATACGCAGTCATTAGAGGCTCAAGTTCATTATGTAGTTAAAAAATCCTTTAGGATTCTTCATAGATTTAGAAGCTAAGGCTATTTTTAAATTATGTGCAATGGTTTTTTTTTAACAGTCTATAGACAAGCTCCATTATATTTAACAGAGCTAACAGTGTTTCCATTGACATTTAGTCAATGATTGATTAGACAAAGAATGTTATTTGGTTTTCAGGACCCAAAAGGGGTTCGATATAGATCTATTTGGATAAAAACATCCAGATATTAACCCCCTAATACTGTAAAAGTCACTAAACATTGTGTGTGCATAGTTAGACACGTGCCTAATTTGTGCATGCAATTTAATAAGCTAATTAGCTCTAATAATTGGCTTTTTAACAAGCAATTGTTGGCACTAATTACATTTAATTGAATTTTACATGTGATCTGAAAAAGGGGGCGTGGAAATAGAAGGGTCATGAGCAGAATGGGGATGTTCCTAAAATTATTGTACATTATAGAATAACAGGGATATGGCGTTTCCAAGATGGCGATGTGACCGGAAGTGTTTTAAGTTAGCTCCGAGAGTTTGTGTTGTTTTTCCTCACATTATCTGCAAAGAAACAAATATACCTCATACGAAAAGGAAGGGGACGGTGAGGTCAGTTCCCCCTCCGACCTCGACCTCCTCCCCGCAACAACAACCAACCTTAGAGCACTTTTTCTCCGGAGTCTCTCAGAGTCGCAGGGCAGAGGAGCTCGATGCGGCGATTCCCAGGGAAGGGGACTCGCTACTGGGCGAAGAAACATCGCTTTTCCCCCCTGCACCGACAGTTCCTCCGTGTCCAGCGTTAACTGCGCCGATAGAGGAGAAACATCCCCCTTCCGGAAGTGGAGTAGGGATGCAATTCAGTGAGGAACTACCGACGCAGACAAAAATGCTGGGCGAAGAGGCCCGAATGAAGGCCCCAGAAAATCAATCGGAGTTAAATCTAGAACGAATTTGACAGATGTTAACTAAGATGGACCAAACCCTTCAAAGATCTTCCAGTGAAGTAAGTCTTTTAAATCAAAAGTTTGAGGATTTAAAAACTACTGTGGAATCTGTTAAATCTGACTTAATAACGTGCGTGACACCGCTTCAAAAAGAAATGGAAAAGTTCAAAGAGTTTCAATCAACAGTAGTTAAAGAAAGAATTCTTATACAGAGAAAAATTGAACAAATTGAAAATTTTAATAGGAGGTTGAACTTAAGACTTTTGAACTTTCCAAAATTATTAGGATATACCCCAATGGATTTATTTCGTAGATATTTAATGGAGAATTTGAAAATGTCAAAGGAGACTATACCACCAATAAGTAAAATCTTTTATATTCCGAAGAGAAATATTGAAGGAATGAGAGGTGGAGCTCAATATCCTATGGAACAGGATAAAAGGGAAGGTTTAAAAGATATTTCCGCAATATTGGAGCAGTCTCTAGAAGATGTGACAGAAACAGGATTTGAACTCCATATTACGATTATATTTTCGAAATGCAAAAACTCCTTTTGGTGGAGCAAAGATAATGATGTTCCCAGACGTAACTAAACAAACGCAACAACGGAGGAAAGAATTTTTGAATTTAAAATCAAAGACTTTAGAGCTGGGAGGATCCTTTTTGTTAGTATACCCCTGTAAATGTATAGTGAAAATAGGGATGGTCAAACATGTTTTTTTTGTACCGGAGCAGCTCAAGTTTTTTCTGGATGCTAAACAACAGAACTGACGCTAGATAGAATAAACAGAGACATGCACTCGTTAAGTTTTAGACATAGTTTTTTTTTTTTCCTCTTGAATCTTCCCTAAATTGAGTACGCCCCACACCTGTTGTGGTCTAAGGAAGCTAACTTTAAAAGTATCAAACCTATGTATATTTATATAACAACAATGTTTTGTATATGGAGCTGTGTTTCTGTAGCAAGATTATTCTTGTGGATCTAGTTTATTTTGTTTAAACAATAAACCAATAAACAAATTTAAATATAAAAGAATAACAGGGATATACACCTAAAGTAGGCATGTATATTTACACTACGTTTCAGTTGATGCAAATAGCCACATCTGAAGTTAGGTGTGATTCCTGGGCATAAGAGTTATTCTATAAACCACACCTAACTTTAAGCATGGCTTATAGAATAGCACTTTTTTCAGTGCCATATATAGAATTCACCTGTAAGTGCCAAAAGTATAGAACTCTTCCAGAGAGTATGAGATTGATTCACGATTATAAAAAGTTTCAAAAATCTCTTAAAACTTATTTATTTCAAAAATAGGTAATGTCAAGATCTTAATTGATAGGATTATTTTAATTATTGTAAATTCCCAGGTATGCCTGGCTTGTCTTAATATTAAACTTCACTGAGCTGCAAAAAGGTACATGTGGTATATAAGAAATGTTATGCAATGCAATGTAATGTATTTAGAGAATATGATCCTACCACAAGATTTTGGAGCACCTAAGTGGGGTGAGGGTCAGTTATAGACAGGGTCGGTGTTAGGGGCAGTTGCTCTGGGCTCCAGGGGGCCTCATGGTCCAGGCATCTCTTCTCCCCACCACAGTCCGTCTCCTCCTTTCCCAATCGTCTTAAAAAATTCATTTCCATTCTCAGAGGGGCCCCAGCATGGCAGCTATTCTCACAAGCTGCCTGACGCTCTCCCATAGGTTTCTCTCTCTGCCACAATCTGCTCCCCTTTAATGCAATTTCATGTTTCCGCCTGGGCAGATTGCAGCAGAGAAGGAAAACTTCGGAGCAGCTGGAGGCAGCTTATGAGAATGGCTCCCGCATCTGGTCCCTCTGAGAAGGGAAATAAACATTTTAGAGAAGACCTCAAGGTGAGGGGAGGGGAGAGAGAAGGACTGTGGTGGGGAGAAGGGGAAGAGATGCCCAGACCGTGTAGTAGCAATGCAGGTGGGGAGATTAGTGAGAAGGTGTATCAGGGATCAGGGGCCCCTCCTTAATTTCTGCCCTGGTCCCCTACCATGTCTAAAACTGGTCCTGGTTATAGAATTACCTGTATAACATTTTACATAGAACATTCCATCATGAGTTGTATGTGCGACCCTTTTTTACCTGGTGAGCATCAGGGTAGGCTACTTTTAGTAGTTTTAGGACTATTTGTGAGGTCAGGGCCACAACGAGTAAGCTGGGAGGCTGAAAGCCATCATAGATTCACTCATTCAGAACATTCCTTTCACTCAGTAAGTCAGTCCAGGCCAGAAGTTGACGTTCTAACCAAAAAGCTTATGTAATTTGATGAGGCAGGAATACTGCAGAAATTGATCAGTAGGGCATTCCACAAGGAAGGTCCAATGTAACAACTAGTAGCTGTCTATTTAGCAGTGCTTGAAGAAGGCAGTTGAATTAAACATTTGTGAGAAGAACATAAAGTTCATTGACATACATACAATATTCCCATAATTTATCCAAAAGATAAATAGGGACTTCTATATGAAAAGCCTTATAGAGCAGGCTGCAGCTTCAAAGAAATCTGTGTTGTAATCAGAACCAAAGTTGCAGGAAGACCAAGTTTCCAAGTTTATTAAAATCTGCCCAACAAGATAAACTCGGAAAAAGATCTAGGTGTCATAGAGGGGCATAATCGAACGAAAACGTGTATCTCCATGGGCGTTTATCTCCGAGAACGGGTCCGTGAAGGGGCGGACCGAACCGTATTTTCGCAAAAAATAGACGTCCATGTTTTATTCGATAATTTGTGAGCTGGGCGTTTTTGTTTTTCAGCGATAATGGAAAATGAAAGCGCCCAGCTCAAAAACGAATAAATCCAAGGCATTTGTTCGTGGGAGGGGCCAGGAGTCGTAGTGCACTGGTCCCCCTCACATGCCAGGACACCAACCGGGCACCCTAGGGGGCACTTTTACAAAAAAACAAAAAAAAAAGGTAAAAGAGCTCCCAGGTGCATAGCACCCTTCCCTTGTGTGTTGAGCCCCCCAAATCCCCCTCAAAACCCACTGCCCACAAGTCTACACCATTACTATAGCCCTAAGGGGTGAAGGGGGGCACCTACATGTGGGTACAGTGGGTTTGGGGGGGTTGGACGACTAATAAGCATTAAGCAGCACAATTGTAACAGGTAGGGGGGGATGGGCCTGGGTCCACCTGCCTGAAGTCCACTGCACCCCCTAACAACTTCTCCAGGGACCTGCATACTGCTGCCAGGGAGGTGGGTATGACATTTGATGGTGAAAATAAAAAGTTGTGAAACATCATTTTTTTGTGGTGGGAGGGGGTTAGTGACTACTGGGGGAGTCAGGGGAGGTCATCCCCGATTCCCTCTGGGGGTAATTTGGTCATTTAGGGCACTTTTTGGGGCCTTATTTGTGAAAAAACAGGGTCCAGGAAAAGTGCCCTAAATTCTAGCTACAAACGCATACTTTTTTTCCATAATCGGCAAAAGGCGCCCATCTCTGTTCGGGTGATAACCATGCCCCAGTCCCGCCTTCACCACGCCTCCGACATGCCCCGGTCAACTTTGTACGCTTCCGCGATTGAGTGCAGTTGAAAACGTCCAAGTTCGGCTTTCGATTATACCGCGTTATTCGTTTTTGTGAGATAAACGTCCATCTCCTGATTTAGGTCAGAACTTGGGCGTTTTTCTCGTTCGATTATAAGCAGGATTGTGCACAATATGCTGAAAGCTTCTGCCAAGTGTGTTGTGTGGCGGTGGTCAAAAAAGCAAACAGGTGCTAGGAATTATTAGGAAAGGGATAGAAAATAAGACAAAGAATATTATAACGCCTCTGTATCGCTCCATGGTGTGACCTCACCTTCAGTATTTAATTCAATTCTGGTCGCTATATTTTAAAAAAGATATAGCAGAATAAGAAAAGATTCAAAGAAAAGCAAACAAAATGATTTAGGGGATGGAACTTCTCTCATATGAGGAAGGCTTAAGAGGTTAGGAGGGGGGATATGATTGAGGGTGGAATAGAATGGGTAAATATAAGTTGATTTTTTAACTCTTTCAAAAATACAAAGACTAGGGGATACTCAAGGAAGTTACATTGTACTACTTTTATAACGAACAGGAGGAAAGATTTTTTTCACTCAACGAATAGTTAAGCTCAGGAACTTGTTGCCAGAGGATGTGGTATCAGTGGTATTGATTCTGGGTTTTAAAAAGGTTTGAACAAGTTCCTGGAGGAAAAGTCCATAGTCTGCTATTGAGATAGACATGGGTAAAGCCTGGAATGGAATGTTGCTTTTATTTGGGATTCTGTCAGGTACTTGTGACCTGAAATGGCCATTGTTGGAAGCAGGATACTGGGCTAGATGGACCATTGGTCTGACCTAATATGGCTATTCTTATGGTCTTATCTCTACAGGGAGCTGGGAGCCAGAAATAGCATGGACTGCTGTAGACTGATGTATTTGAAGATGCAATGGGGGCAAATTAGGTATGCGTGGAGTAAACCAATGTGACATTTCTGCATGTTACACCCACCCCCCATGGTATGACCAACTGCCTTTTCTGCATGTGGAAGCCTTGTGCACGTTTGTGTCTCTGAAATGCATGTTGCCAGGGCTATTACAAGGTATTTTGAAGTACAGGACAAGTTGTCAGTTTGATGGGCTCCTTCATCATCCTGCTAAGCTGGAAGGCAAAGATAAGCAGCCTGAGGGGACAGAGACAGCTTCAGGCAGGAGCAAGTGCTAAGAGAGGGATGTAGCCTCAGTCTCCAGCTCTAATATCTACATCAGTGATCTCCCCGTATTACCAGAGATTCTCAGCCTGAACAACTCAGAAACCAAATTCCTGCTGTGCATCATTTTCACTCCCATCCCAGAAAATTTCTAAAAAATTGTAACTCTCTTAGGGTTCCTTTTAATGAAGTGCACTAATGGATTTAGTGCATACTAATGATTAGCACATGTCAAATGCTGCATGGAACTTAATGAACACTAATTTATTTGTGTGCGCTAAGCTGCTTATTTTCACAGCAGATATGTGTCCCAAAAGGGGTGTTTTCTGGAGAATCCACCCAAGTCGCCATGACTGGGTGACAGGAGAATTAAATCAAGGACGTGATATGGACATCATCTACTTAGATTTCAGCAAGGTTTTTGACACGGTTCCCCACAGGAGGCCCTTGAATAAACTAGAAAGCCTGAAGATAGGACCCGAAGCGGTGAACTGGATTAGGAACTGGTTGACGGGCAGACGCCAGAGGGTGGTGGTAAATGGAGTTCGCTCGGAGGAGGGAAAGGTGAGTAGTGGAGTGCCTCAGGGATCGGTGCTGGGGCCCATTCTGTTCAATATATTTGTGAGTGACATTGCCGAAGGGTTACAATGTAAAGTTTGCCTTTTTGCGGATGACACCAAGATTTGCAACAGAGTGGACACCCCGGAGGGAGTGGAAAACATGAAAAAAGATCTGAAGAAGCTGGAAGAATGGTCTAACATTTGGCAATTAAAATTCAATGCGAAGAAATGCAAAGTGATGCACTTAGGGAGTAGAAATCCAAGGGAGGCGTATGTGTTAGGTGGGGAGAGCCTATAGACACGGACGGGGAGAGGGATCTTGGGGTGATAGTATCTGAGGACCAGAAGGTGATGAAACAGTGCGACAAGGCGGTGGCCGTAGCGAGAAGGTTGCTAGGCTGTATAGAGAGAGGTGTGACCAGCAGAAGAAAGGAGGTTTTAATGCCCCTGTATAAGACGTTGGTGGGGCCCCACCTGAAGTATTGTGTTCAGTTTTGGAGGCCGTACCTTGCGAAGGATGTTAAAAAAATGGAAGCGGTGCAAAGAAAAGCTACGAGGATGGTATGGGAGTTGCGTTCCAAGACGTATGAAGAGAGACTTGCTGACCTGAACATGTATACTCTGGAGGAAAGGAGGAACAGGGGTGATATGATACAGACGTTCAAATATTTGAAAGGTATTAATCCGCAAACGAATCTTTTCCGGAGATGGGAAGGCAGTAGAACGAGAGGACATGAAATGAGATTGAAGGGGGGCAGACTCAGGAAAGATGTCAGGAAGTATTTCTTCACAGAGAGGGTGGTGAACGCTTGGAATGCCCTCCCGCGGGAGGTGGTGGAGATGAAAACGGTAACGGAATTCAAACATGCGTGGGATAGGCATAAAGGAATCCTGTGCAGAAGGAATGGATCCACAGAAGCTTAGCTGAAATTGGGTGGCGGGGGGAAGAGGGGGTTGGTGGTTGAGAGGCTAGGATAGGGGAGGGCAGACTTATACGGGGTCTGTGCCAGAGCTGGTGATGGGAGGCGGGACTGGTGGTTGGGAGGCGGGAAATACTGCTGGACAGACTTATACGGTCTGTGCCCTGAAAAAGACAGGTACAAATCAAGGTAAGGTATACACATATGAGTTTATCGTGGGCAGACTAGATGGACCGTGCAGGTCTTTTTCTGCCGTCATCTACTATGTTACTAATCAAAACTGAAGCTCAGAAGATGTTCAAGCTGCCCAGAAAAAGGCATTTTGAGAAGGGGCATTTCGGAGCATGTCAAAGGTGTGTTACGGGCAGTGCTTGTTTTGTAGAAAAAAAGGTGCCGGTAGGGTCACAACATATGGCTCCACCCCTGTGATAGCCACACCCACAGTAGCCACACCCCTTACACCACCCATGGCGCATATAAACAGACATCACTGAAATTATTATACTAGTATAGAAGAAAAAAATTTGATTTTTTTTCCCATTATAAATCATTTCTGTAAGCTGTTACAGCTCCAGTATACCCAGTGCAAAATAAGACAGCAGATGTAAATTTTCAAATTGGACATATTCCAAACACTAAAATGAAAATAAAATGATTTTTTCTACCTTTTGTTGTCTGGTGACTTTGTTTTTCTAGCCATATTGTCCCAGTCTCTGATTCTGCTGCTCTCTATCTGTTCTCTTAACTCCGTTTCCAGGGCTTCCTTTCCATTTATTTCCTTACTTTCCTCCTTTCTTCTTCATTTCTTGCCCATATTCATAAGTAAAAGCTGTATCCTCCTCCGTGGAATTGACTGGAGGAGGTATAACGTGGATCCAGCTTTTGCCTATTTTCTCCATCCATGTGCAGTTTTTCTCCTCTCTTCCCTTTCTGTCATCTCCATCCATGTGCATCTTCTTCATTTTTCTTTCCTCTCCTCCATCCATGTCCAGCATTTCTCCTCTCTTCCCTCCCCTGTATTCATAGAAAGCAGTAATTCTCTCTCCCCTCTCCTCCATCCAAGTCCAGCATTTCTCCTCTCTCCCCCCAAACCCCTCCATCCATCCATGTCCAGCAATTCTCCTCTATCTCCTGTCCTCTCCATCCATTTCCAGCATTTCTCCTCTCTTCCATGCCCTCCCCTCCCATCCATGTGCATCTCCTTCCTGTCTTCCCTCCCCTTCATCCATGTCCAGCATGTCTCCTCTCTCCCCTGCCCTCCCCTCCCATGTCCAGCAATTCTTCTCTGTCCCCTGTCCTCCCCTGCCCTCCCCTCCCATGTCTCGCGATTCTCCTCTGTCCCCTGTCCTCCCCTGCCATCCATGTCCAGCAATTCTCCTCTCTCCCCTTCGCTCCCCTCTCATCCATGTCCAGTTCTCCTCTCCCCTGCCCGCCCCTTCCATCCATGTCCAGCGAATCTCTCTTCCCTGACCTCCCCTCCCATTCATGTCCAGTATGTCTCCTCTCTCCCCTGCCCTCCCCTCCCATCCATGTCCAGCGATTCTTCTCTCTCCCCTGCCCTCCCCTCCCATCCATGTCCAGCAATTCTCTCTTCCCTGCCCTCCCCTTCCATCGATGTCCAGCGATTCTCCTCACTCCCCTGCCCTCCCCTCCATATCTAGCGATTCTCCTCTCTCCCCTGCCCTCCCCTCCCATCCATGTCGAGCGATTCTCCTTCTCTCTCCCCTGCCCTCCCCTCCCATCCATGTCCAGCGATTCTCCTTCTCTCTCTCCTGCTCTCCCCTCCCATCCCATCCATGCCCAGGAAGGACAGGCTGGGGAACAAATCGATAGAAGGGGAGGGCAGGGGAGGGAGGAGAATCGCTCCACATCGATGCAGGGGGAGAGAGGAGAATCGCTGCCGCTGGACAGTAGGTGCAGGATTCGCTGGGAAAAAAGGTGCCTGTACGCTGTACCGTTGCGTACTGGCACAAAAAAAGCCCTGGTTACGGGCAGTGTCACAGGGTGGACATCTCCTAGCAATAACCGATAGCTGGGAGACATCCTGGGATGGAAATGAAAATATCCCAATTTAGACGTGCTATAAATGTGAACAAGTGAAGACACAACCTGTCTTTGGACCCATTTGTGCTTTTGCTGAGATGGAGAGTGAAGAGGTGGAGTTTGTCATGGTGTGAAGGAGAGTGTTGCTGAGTGGTTTGTTTGCTGTCTTTGTCTGCCCCAGTTAGGGTTGCCAACTGGCTGGTTTTAAGCCGGCCTGGCCGGTTTTGCAAAGCAAAACAGCAAAAGTAGAGGCTGACAAATGCGCAAACCAATAGGGAGATAATATCAATAACCAGTTTATTCATATCAAGCTGTTTTTCTGCTACAGGCTGCCTACCCGGCGGTCCTGGGGCTCTCTCTCCCTCCATTCCCTCTCACCTCCAACTTCACCGGCATCCCTCCCCCTCTCCTGGCTGGTCCTTGAAAACCAATGAGTGGCAGGCAACACATAAGAACATAAGAGTAGCCATACTGTGTCAGACCAATGGCCCATCCAGTCCAGTACCCTGTTTTCCAAACAGTGGCCAAGCCAGGTCACAAGTACCTGGCAGAAACCCAAATCGTGGCAACACTCCATACTACAAACCCCAGGGCAAGCAGTTGCTTCCCATGTCTGTCTCAATAGCAGATTATGGACTTTTCCTCCAGGAATTTGTCCAAACCTTTTAAAAACCCAGATACGTTAACCGCTGTTACTACCTTCTTCGACACAGAGTTCCAGAGCTTAACTATTTATTGAGTGAAAAAATATTTACTCCTATTTGTTTTAAAAGTATTTCTATGCAACTTCCTCGAGTGTCCTTTTGGAGCGAGTAAAAAATTGATTTACTTCTACTCGTTCTACACTACTCAGGATTTTGTAGACAATCATATCTCCCCTCATCCGTCTCTTTTCCAGGCTGAAGAGCCCTAACCTCTTTAGACTTTCCTCTTATGAGAGGAGTTCCATCCCCTTTATCATTTTAGTTGCATCAAAAACGTTGAGACCACCTTTGCCTGTAGCAGAAAAAACGGCTTTTTGGGTGCCGGTTTTAAGGGTCTGCTGGCAGCCAGCCTGCCTTTGCAAAACCAGCCAGGCTGGCTTAAAAACGGCCATTGTGCCAGCTACATAAGGAGTGGGAGAGATACAGAAAGCAGCATCACCAGGATCCTATCTGTGTCCCCAGGCTCTGCAGATGTGCCCTATGTTCCCACCCCATAGATAAACTCTAGTGGGATCTAGCTCAGCACTATCTACTCTACAGCAGTCAGCTGGGCAAGGTCAGCCTCTCTGTGTTACCTTTCCATCCCACTTCAGCTTCTATTGGTGTGGAAGACTTCATTCAGTTTCTGCACTATTGCCACCACTATTTTTGCTTGATATAGACCCCAAGTTGCTGGCCTTTAAGGTCAAAGAGACTGTCATGGTGTGCCACCACTTCCTTTCCAAGGAGTTACACCTCCCCCGCACTGAAGTTCTCCTTCCTAATGAAGCTATCCTTGCTGGCTGCCTTAGTAAGAGTGGGTTGGAGATGTTTGAAAATATCGACTTGGACGTCTTTATAGGGCATGTCAATTGCCACGGCTTAAATAGTTTGAATCTGAGCATCTCTTTGGAAAGTTGACCACACATTTGGACATTCAGGGGGGGGGGGGGGGGGATGACATCTATATTGAGCAATCTAGGCACCATTTTAGAACGTTAATGCTATCTTAACATAAAAGGGGAAGTGGCTTGTCATAATGCAGGAAAAATCAGCACCTGTGAAACTCTTTTGCTCTCCATCCTCTCCTCCCAACACTAGCCACCAGAGCCCAGGAAGCCATGAAGCTGGAAGATGCCTCATTTACTACTGTGCCAAGGAAAGCTGAGAACCCCCCTTCCCTATCTGATTGGGAGATGATCCGAGACCTAGTCTGTTTTCAGGTTTTAGTTACAAGGACTTTCTTGCATTTTTCAGGACCTGGCTGGTGGACATGATAGAGCGCAGGCAATGCTATTCATGGATGACTTTTATACTGTAAACGGCACCTCAGTATTTCTTGATGCTCATTGACTGCACCATTTCTGTTGGGAAAGGCACCTCAGTAGTTCTTGAGTTTTCAAGGACTACACTATGTTTGATTCAAAAGGCATTTCAGTATTTATTGTTGTTTAAAGACTGTACCCTTAGTTTTCATGTTGCGACAGTGGTGATGTGGGGATATGTGCCTATTTATCTAGCTAGGAGACATCAGTTTGTAGCTGGAACACAGCCCACATACCTGGCAAGCTGTGGGAGCTAGAGTCCCTGGGCAGGTTTAAGAGCACCATCTGCTGCATAGGGTGAGATTGGGGATGCTGCTTTCCTCAGGGTCCTGTCCAGCCTTGGCCTTCACATCCTGCTTCAGCTTGTGCAACTTGTGCTTGCAGTCTTCTATTGGCGTGGAAGGCTGCATTCAGTTTGTGACACTTTTGGTGCTTGGTATAGGCCCCAAGTCTTACCTTGTCCTTCATGTTCTGCAGACCCTGAGGGTGTTGTTGCCTGGCTGCTAGCCTCCCTGGTGCCAGATTGGGGGAAGGGACCTGCTGGGTAGGCAGGGCAGCGGTCTGGGCCTCAGGGTAAACCTGAATGTCCCTCTGGAGAGACACAAACTGCAGCCACGTGTTGTTCTAAGCCTCCTGGGACACCTGCTGCATCTCCTGCAGCACTTGCAGACAGATCGTGTTCCTGCCGTCTCTGTGCCCCACCTGCCATCTGTGGTGGGACTCTCCCCTGTGGGCTCCCTGTGCTGTGCTAGTCCCTTGCCTCATGGTTTTCAGAACACAGAGCAAGCTCCTGTCTGTGCAGTGGCAGAGATGATGTACTGGTTCATACCTGACATGTGGCCTCTGTGAGACAACAGACCTTTCAGTTCCTTATCTTTATACATATCCCTCCAGTTCAGTAAATAACCCTGTATATGTGTAGATATATAAGAATACATCTGAATGCATCTGTAATAAAGCCCATAGCAAGAGTTGGGTGGAGGAAGCAGGCTGCAGTGCAGAGAACAAAATCTAGTCTTGGCACTCACAAGGAACCCATACTGGTCTCGTACCTACCACGTGGTGAGTGCTAGACAACACTCCTTGAAGTACATCTGCTGTAGTGCTAGTACATATCCTTGTGGTACTCCACTATTCATCCTTCTCCATTTAGAGAATTATCCGTGCAAACCTACTCTCTGTTTTCCATCTTTTAACCAGTTCCCAGTCCAAATCAGAACATTGCCTCCTATCCCATGGCTTTTTTAATTTTCTCAGGAGTCTCTCATGTGGGGCTTTATCAAAAGCTTTCTGAAAATCTAGACACAGCACATCAACCGACTCACCTTTATCCACATGTTTATAAAAAAATATAGCAAATTGGTGAGGCAAGACTTCCCTTGGCTGAATCATGTTGAGACTGTCATGTTTTTTTTTTTCGTAAAATTCTTCTTTATAATACTTTCCACCATTTTCCCAGCACTGATAATCAGGCTTACTGGATCTGTAGATTTCCAAATCATCCCAACAGAAAGGACTTAACAAGGATCTGGGGTTCCTGGCCCATTATAAACCTTAAAGCTGTATGTCTCTGTTGATCACCCCACCCCTCACCTATCCACACCCATCCTGTTAGAATATCAATGATATGCATGATGTCCCCATGCATACCTCCAACCCACCCCCATCCTCCCACCCTGTCAGACTGTCATAGTAATGCTTGAATGTTTTCACTTATATACACTGTCAGCTAGCATATTTGCTTATTTCCGATCTGACGAAGAAGGGCAACCTTCGCAAGCTAATCAAGAAATGTATTAGGTTATGTCCAATAAAAAAGGTATCATCTTATTTTCTTTTCCATGTTTTATTTTGTTTGATTTCTATTGATAACCTTAAGAGTGGACTAACACGGCTACCACACTCCTCTACAAATCATCCCTGAAACCATTTAAAAAAAATTAGCATTACATTGGCCACCTTCCAATCACCATGGATGATTTTAATGACAGATTACCAATAGGACACCTGCAGTTTCATTTTTGAGCTCCTTCGGTATCTTGGGGTGTATATCATCTGGTCCCTGAGATTTACCGTTCTTTAACTTGTTGATTTAGCTTATTACATACATCGCCCAGGTTTACTGAGATTTCTTTCAGTTCTTCTGTATCATCACCCTTAAATGCCATTTCTGACTCCCTTACATTTTCCTCAGTCAAGAACAAAGCAAAGAATTTAATTTACCCCCCCCCCTGTTTACACAGCCCATTCAAAGTGCCTCTACAGCAAGCTACTTTTCAAATTCTCTTTTAGCCTTCTTTATCAATGCCTTGCCTTTATCAATGCCTTGCATCTAACTTGCCAGTACTTATGCTGTTTCTTGTTTTCTTCATTTGGATCTTTTTTCCCATTTTTAAAAGATATTCTTTTTGCTCTAATAGCCTCCTTCATCTCATCTTGTAAACATGCTGGCTGTTGTTTGGCCTTCCTCAACTGAGTTGTTAGAGCCACCAAATATCATCTTGTGTGGGGCTACGACATTGCTTACCAACATGTATCAAGGACATCCATCTCTTCCAGATCACCTTCAAATTTTTCATTGGAGGTATCCTCGGGTCTAGTAGATAGACATAGAGAATGCATTTGGAAATGCCCATTGAGAAATATTTTGTCCTTCAAGCATGCACTGCTCACCCCCAATCCACTTCCCTCTTTCTGTCACAAGCTTGGGTAGAGAGGCATATAGTGGTAAAAAAAAACCCTAGAATGGTGAGGGGGCCACCCCAGAGGTCTCCGGGAGCCATCATTGAAGAACAATACAATAGAAACATTGGCGTTCTATTCCATTACCAGATATGGTGTCTTTGAACTGTACAGTGTTACTGTCTCATCACCTCGGTCCATCCTGACCCCATTTTCACTGAGCTGTAGTAGCATATGCAGACAACTTAGTGAATTTGTACTATTTATACCCACTAATACTGCATTGTTTCTTCACTGACCTGATGAACAGAGGTTAACTCTCAAAAGCATGTCCAACATACATTAACTAGTCCAGTCAAAAAGGTCTCACTGCAGCTTGTTTGACCCTTATTTCTACATATCCAAGTGAACTAACATGGCAATCATAGTTATCTGCTTCAAAGCAGGTACAAAATAAATAAATCTTCAACAACATCCTGCAACTCACAAGTTAGATACTAAGGTAAAAGTACAGGGCTGTTCCTCAGACTCTTCAGTGCAGAACCCTTATCTCCAAAACTTCTATGGCTTCTTCTAGGTCAGATGCTAAACTGCCACATCAGACTTTTGTTCTTCAGAGACTGGACAGAAAAGCATCTCTACTTCTTTGGTTTCCTCTGTATTCTTGGGCTGTTAGTTAAACTTAAGTCACCAGCCTTCTCCCCTTCAGATTCCTTGAGTCACTTTTCTCTCTGTAACTCTTCTCCTGAAGACTCCCTGTGTCACACTTCACTCTGCAACACTTTCCTCCTTAAAGACTCCTTGAGTCACTCTTCAGTGTACAACACTCTTCTCCTAAAGATCCTCTGAATCACTCTTTACTTTGTAACCCTTGCTTCCTGAAGACTCCCTGAGTCACTCTTCACTCAGTTACTCTTCATTCTGCAATACTCTCCTCCTGAAGACTCCCTGAAACACTCCTCAATTCACTTGTCAGACATCTGGAGCCATCTTCTGGGACCTCTTGGAAGGCATTCCCAAACCACACTGGACACTTGCTTTCCTGCCCACAGACCAGCTTGGTCTTCAGAACCCTCTCTTCAGAGCTTAGGAACACTCCCTGAACCCTGACACTTAAGGATAAGGCAGTTTGAACACTTAGTACTACAAGACTTCTCCTAGGGGCTGAGAGGTGCTGTTTTTGAAAGAACAATTTACAGGATAGGAGAGAATGGGGCTTATTCCTGCTCCCATCATGCCCTGGACTCACTTGGGTGATTCAGGGTCTTGGGGGACAGCCAGTGATGACCCTCAGATTAATTGTGTTAAGGGTGGGCTTCAGGTTTCTAAGCAATCTGTCAGGTGGGGGATGGGGGAAGGAACAAGAGGGGATTCCTTCTGGCCCACTAACCATTAGGAATCTGAAGCCCCCATAAGAAGGGGTGATTGGGGGACGTCCATGTCTGTGAGGAGATGTGCCATCATGTCAAACTTTGTTTCACTGAATATTAATTTCCAAGCATTCAAAAGCTTCATTTAACGTCCTTTAATCATTACACTTCTGTGTATTCTTTCAGGCATGCCCACTCTGATGCAGATTTTAGTGTCATCTGCAAATAGGTAAACTTTTCTTTTTAATTCCTTTGCAATATCACTTACAAAGGTATTGATCAGAACTGTCCCAGGACCAATCCCTGAGGTCCACCACTAATCACCTCCCATTCTCAGAGTGAATTCCATTTACCACTATCCTCTGTTTTCTATCAGTCAGCCAATTCCTAATCCAGTCTAATACCTTGGGATCCACCCACAAGCTGCTCAGTTTATTAATGAGCCTTCTGTGCAGGACAACATGAAAGATTTTGCTGAAATCCAAGTAAACCACATCTGGGACATGCCCTTGATCTAATTCTATAATCACCTAATCAAAGAAATTGATCAGGTTTTCTTTTTTTTAACATAACCTCCTGTGGTAAAACTGTGCTGTCTGAGATCCTGCAGACCATTGGATTATACATACTTCACAAATTTTTCCTTCACTAGATTTTTAATTAATTAATTTTTTCTACCACCAGGTTAGATTAACCAGCCTATAGTGTTTAATCTCATTTCTGTTTAGGCCGTAGCTACCATTGACTGAGTCCAGAAAAAAAATAAGATGGGAGAATTAGAATGCATAGCACTAAATGATGAGATAGATATAATATGCATCTCAGAGACTTGGTGAAAAGAGGACAATCAACGGGACATTTTGTTAACAGGGTACAAATTGTATCTCAATGATAGAGAGGATCAAATTGGAGGGGGGGGGGGTTGTGCTATATGCTAAAAAGAGAATTGAGTCCAATAAAATAAACATTCCACATGGCACAGATAGCAGCGTGGAATCATCATGGATAGAAATTCCATGTGTGAAGGGAAGGAGTATTCTTGTAGGGCTGTACTACCATCCACCGGGACAGAACGAACAGACAGATGAAGAATTGTTTACAGAGATTAGGAAAGCTGGCAAATTGGGTAACGCTATACTAATGGGTGATTTCAATTACCCTGATATTGACTGGATAAATGTTACATCAGGGAGTGCCAGGGAGATAACATTTCTAGATGTAATAAATGACTGCTCCTTGGAGCAGCTGGTCCAGGAACCGACAAGAGGGGGAACCATTTTGGATCTGGTCCTTGGTGACATGCAGGGCATAATGTGAGAGGTGGCGGTGTTGGGTCCCCTGGGAAACAATGATCATAACATGATCAAGTTTGAGCTACTATCTGGAATGAACCCGCAAAGGAAATCTACTGTAGCTGCATTTAATTTTCGAAAGGCCAACTATAATAAAATGAGGAAAAATGCTTAAAAAGAAACTAAAAGGATCGGCTGCAAAGGTTAGGACACTAAATCCGGCATGGACATTATTCAAAAATACCATCTTGGAAGCCCAGTCCAGATGCATTCCACGTATTTGCAAAGGTGGAAAGAGAAAACGTCAGCCAGCATGGTTAAAAGGTGAAGTAAAAGAGGCCATTACAGCCGAAAGATTGTCCTTCAAAGAATGGAAAAAGAACCCAAAGGAAGAAAATAAGAAGCAACATAAGCACAGGCAAGTCAGATACAAAACATTAATAAAGAAGGCTAAAAGTGAATATGAAGAGAAACTTGCTGCAGAGGCTAAAACTCACAGTAACAACTTTTTCAGGTACATCAGAAGCAGAAAGCCTGCGAGGGAATCTGTGTGACCGTTAGATCACGAAGGAGCCAAAGGGGTGCTCAGGGAGGACAAGGCCATAGCGGAGAAACTGAATGAATTCTTTGCTTCTGTCTTTACGGAAGAAGATGCAAGAGATCTGCCTGTACCGGAAATAGTTTTGAAGGATGATGATGCGGAGGAACTGAAAGAAATCTCGGTGAACCTGGAAGATGTACTGAGCCAATTTGACAAATTAAAGAGTAGTAAATCACCTGGACCGGATGGCATAAATCCAAGGGTACTCAAAGAACTCAAGCACAAAATTGTTAATCTGCTGTTAGTAATACGTAACCTGTTGTTAAAATCGCCTGTAGTACCTGAAGATTGGAAGGTAGCTAATGTGATGCCAATTTTTAAAAGGGTTCTAGGTATGATCCTGGAAATTATAGACTGGTAAGCCTGACGTTGGTGCTGGGCAAAATAGTGCAAACTATTATAAAGAATAAAATTACAGAACACGTAGACAAACATGATTTAATGGGACAGAGTCAGCATGGTTTCAGTCAAGGGAAGTCTTGCCTCACCAATTTGCTTCATTTCTTTGAAGGCTTGAATAATTATGTGGCTAAAGGTGAGCTGGTTACTGTAGTGTGTCTAGATTTTCAGAAAGCTTTTGATAAAGTTCCTCATGTGAGACTCCAGAGAAAATTAAGAGTCATGGGATAGGAGGCAAGGTTCTGGTGTGGATTAGGAATTGGGTATTGTACAGAAAACAGAGGGTAGGGTTAAATGGCTATTAAAGTGAGGATGATAAAATAAGGGTTCTGAACAAGTGAATAAGGGTTAGGAGTTAAAAGCAATATCAAAAAAGTGGGCTTTTAGCTTAGATTTGAAGACGGCTGGAGATGGAGCTTGACATACCGGCTCAAGAAGTCTATTCCAGGCTTTTGGTGCAGCAAGATAAAAGGAACGGAGTCTGGAGTTAGCGGTGAAAGAGAAGGGTGCAGATAAGAGAGATTTACCCAGTGAACGGAGTTCCTGGGGAGGAGTGTAGGGAAAGATGAGAGTAGAGAGGTACTGCGGAGCTGCAGAGTCAATAAGAGGAGTTTGAACTGTATGTGGAAACGGATAGTGAGTCAGTGAAGTGAATTGAGGAGAGGGCTAATATGAGCATTGTGAGATTGGCGGAATTTTAGTTGTGCAGCAGAATTTTGAACAGATTGAAGCGGAGAGAGATGGCTAAGTGGGAGTCCTGTAAGAAGCAAGTTGCAATAGTCTAAGCAAGAGGTGATAAGAGTGTGGATAAGGGTTCTGGTAGTGTGCTCAGAAAGGAAAGGGCAAATTTTGGTGATACTATAGAGAAAGAAACGACAGGTTTTAGCAGTCTGCTGAATTTGTGCAGAGGAGAAGAGGGAGGAGTCAAAGATGACCCCAAGGTTATGAGCTGATGAGACAGGATGGATGAGAGTGTTAAACACACAAATAGAGAATGGGGGAAGAGGAGAGGTTGGTTTAGGGGGAAAGATAAGAAGCTCAGTCTTGGTCATGTTTAGTTTCAGATGGCGGCGAGACATCCAGGCAGCAATGTCAGACAGGCAGGCTGATACGTTGGCCTGGATTCCTGCTGAGATTTCTGGTGTGGAGAGGTAGATCTGGGAGTCGTCAGCGCAAAGATGATACTGAAAACCATAGGATGAGATCAGAGTACGAAGGGAAGAAGTATAGATGGAGAAAAGAAGAGTTCCCAGGACAGATCCCTGAGGTACACCAACTGACAGTGGGATAGAAGTAGAGGAGGATCCACCAGAGTATACACTAAAAGTACGCTGGGAGAGATAAGAAGAAAACCAGGAAAGAACAGAGCCCTGAAATCCAAGTGAGGACAGAGTATCAAGGAGTAGGCTGTGATCAACAGTATCAAAAGCAGCAGATAGATCGAGAAGGATGAGGATAGAATAGATCCAAAGGCCAGGAACAGGTCATTGGAGACTTTAGCAAGCGCTGTTTTGGTTGAATGAAGGGGGCGAAAGCCAGATAGAAGTGGATCAAGAATAGCTTGAGATGAAAGAAAGTCAAGGCAACGACGGTGAACAAGCACGTTCAAGTATCTTAGATAGGAAAGGGAGGAGGGAGATGGGGCGATAGTTGGAAGGACAGGTAGGGACCAATGAAGGTTTTTTAAGGAGTGGTGCGACCATAGGCGCCGACTCCGTGGGTGCTGTGGGTTCTCGAGCACCCCCAATATTTTTAGCACTGGAAGTTCCCTTCGTTCCAGCCCAGCCAGAATTTTAAAAGTCCCTCCAAGTTCCAGGGCCGTCGGGCCGTCCGTCCCTCCCTCCCTCCGATTCCAGGGCTGTCCGGCTGTCCCTCCCTCCCTCCCTCCGATTCCATGGCCCGCCCTCCGCCCCTCCCTCTGCCCGTCCGAATTTTAAAAGCCCTCTTTTTACCTTGTTAGTGAAAAGCGTGCACTGCAGGTTCATTGCTTCAGCCTTCCTTTCTGTCTCGGCTCTGATCCCGCCCTCAACAGGAAATGAGGGCGGGACCAGAGCCGAGAGACAGAAAGGAAGGCTGAAGCAACGAACCTGCAGTGCACGCTTTTCAATGACGAGGTAAAAAGAGGGCTTTTAAAATTCTCTATGAGCTGACTGCCTTTCACATGTATCTTTTAAGGGTTGGGGGGTAGGGGGGGAAGAGGGGAGAGAAGAGGAACAGGGGAGGGATATTCTAGGATGTTGTTGCTATTTGAGTCTCAGACATTAGTGCTGTTTTATTATGACAGGCTTCCTATATAGGTCTACAATGTGTTTTTTTTACAGCATTTAGTTACTGGAATTCAGAATGGACCATCCCCTCCGGAAAAACGCACAAAAACAGGCCAATGGGATGTATGGGGTGCCAGCATTCTTAGTAGACTGTCCACACAGGCATCCCAGCACTGCAGTGGGGCACCCTAGAGGGCACTGCAGTGGACTTCACATAAAAGGTTCAAGGTACACATCTCACCATTACCCCCTTATATTTTATGGGGAATCCTCCAAAACCTACCACAAATCTACTGTACTCAACTGTACACTACTACTACTATTTAGCATTTCTATAGCGCTACAAGGCATACGCAGTGCTGCACAAACATAGAAGAAAGACAGTCCCTGCTCAAAGAGCTTACAATCTAATAGACAAAAAATAAAGTAAGCAAATCAAATCAATTATTGTGTACAGGAAGGAGGAGGGTAGGTGGAGGCAGGTGGTTACAAGTGGTTACGAGTCAAAAGCAATGTTAAAGAGGTGGGTTTTCAGTCTAGATTTAAAGGTGGCCAAGGATGGGGCAAGACGTAGGGGCTCAGGAAGTTTATTCCAGGCGTAGGGTGCAGCGAGACAGAAGGCGCGAAGTCTGGAGTTGGCAGTAGTGGAGAAGGGAACAGATAAGAAGGATTTATCCATGGAGCGGAGTGCACGGGAAGGGGTGTAGGGAAGGACGAGTGTGGAAAGATACTGGGGAGCAGCAGAGTGAATACATTTATAGGTTAGTAGAAGAAGTTTGAACAGGATGCGAAAACGGATAGGGAGCCAGTGAAGGGTCTTGAGGAGAGGGGTAGTATGAGTAAAGCGACCCTGGCGGAAGATGAGACGGGCAGCAGAGTTTTGAACCGACTGGAGAGGGGAGAGGTGACTAAGTGGGAGGCCAGCAAGAAGCAGATTGCAGTAGTCTAAACGAGAGGTGACAAGGGTGTGGATGAGGGTTTTGGTAGAGTGCTCGGAAAGAAAGGGGTAGGTGAGAACAATCAGCCTGCTGTCCTCGGAGAACATAGGTGGTGCATTCCCCACCCCCGCCCACTCTACTACTACTACTACTACTATTTAGCATTTCTATAGCGCTACAAGACGTACGCAGCGCTGCACAAACATAGAAGACAGTCCCTCCCCTCCCCCCTCCTCTCTCTCTCCCCCCTCCCTCCGTGTTCCAGGCCCTCCTTCCCTCAGAGTTCCATTCCTGCCCTCCCTCCTAGTTCCAGGCTCCCCCCTCCCTCCCTTCAAATTCCAGGCCCCCCTCCTTTCCCTCCCTCCGAGTTCCAAGGCCCCCTCTCTCAGTTCCAGGCCCTCCCTCTTCCCCCCCAGTTCCAAGCCCGCCCTCCCTCCAAGTTCCAAGGCCCCCCTCTGAGTTCCAAGGCCCTCCCTTCCTCCCTCCGAGTTCCAGGCCCCCCTCCAAGTTCCAAGGCCCCACTCCCTCTGTCCGAATTTTATGTTTAAACCATTTTTATTAGGAAATAAAGTACAGAGTCGCATGTCTCAAAAGTCCTTAACAACAGAAGCGAGATCATGCATATCTAACAATAAACTTTAGCCAAATTTTAGAAACATTCCCCATCCCCCCACCACTACAATAGCCCTTATGTCTGCAGGTGTCACCTATATGTGAGTACAGTAGGTTTTTGGTGAGTTTTGGATGGCTCTCACTTTCCACCACAAGTATAACAGTTAGCATAGGCGGTCGGTGGCCCAACTGTTTGGGGAGGCTAAAGGGGTGGGGGGGTTAGGGGTGGGGCTTACATCCATAATTGTCTGATAACACACATAAAAAAATAAGTAAAAATAAAATAATCACAATTAATACCTTTTATTAAATTTAGATATTAGATATGTATCATATGTCAAAGAATAAAGTGGTTGCTCAAAGCATATATACTAACCACAATTGCTCAGCTGCAAAACACTATGCACAACTTTGTGCAAAAACACACTCATAACCTTACTGTACCATAAATATTACACTGGGCAGACCTAATACACCAATATACCACCATACGGAAAATGCAGACCGTCAACAATATGAAACAAGGGATCATAATATCACAATTCTCACGTAGAGCCAAAAAACACCCTTTTAGGGTGGCTAGTGTTCACAATGAGCTCCTTTTATTAACAACCATATGTAGATCCTTCAAGAGGTAGTGTGTCATGATTTAGGCTCTACACTCTTTCTGATGTTTTGGTGCTACCTCAGTAAGGCCAACACACAATCTCTCCACTGCAAAACACTGTACACAAACTTGTGCAAAAACACACTCATAACCTTACCAAACCATAACAGCACTAATTCCAAGGACAGGACGAGCTACAACCTTATGCATGGAAAGGCAGCACTGTAATTACACCGGGCTCTAAAACACCAGTACACTACCTAATGAAAAACAAAACAAAAAGGGCTGGAAATACTACACATTAGCAGAATACTGCACCTTGATCACACATGAAAAACACATGACACAACAGATATGAAGGCAAAATACTGAACTGGAAAGCTACCTCAAGAAGTCAGACTCAGCATGCAGCAATACTAGAAAAATTGAAACTTGCATGCAAAATATCACAGACGCACAGTTCCAGGGTCCCCCCTCCCTCACAGACAGTTCCAGGGTCCCC
Source organism: Microcaecilia unicolor (assembly GCF_901765095.1). NCBI lineage: Eukaryota > Metazoa > Chordata > Amphibia > Gymnophiona > Siphonopidae > Microcaecilia > Microcaecilia unicolor. The sequence continues at coordinate 54,381,816 of NC_044044.1, forward strand.
TTCCCTCAGTTCCAGGGTCCTCCCTCACAGGTCCAGGGTCCGTCCTCCCTCCTCCCCCCCCTCACAGACAGTTCCAGGTCCCCCCCCTCACAGACAGTTCCAGGGTTCCCCCTCTCTCAAAGACAGTTCCAGATGCCTCCCTCCCTCACAGACAGTTCCAGGGTCCCCCATCTCTCAAAGACAGTTCCAGGGCCCTCCCTCACTCACTCACTCACTCACAGACAGTTCCAGGGTCCCCCCTCCCTCACAGACAGTTCCAGGGTCCCCTCCCTTCGAGTTCCCGTCTTCCTGCAAATTTTAAACGTCATCTGTCATACCTCGTTGGTGTTAGAGCAACAGAAAAAGCATTGCAGGCTGGGCTCCGTGCTTTAGTTGTTTTGCCTTCTCTCTGTCTCAGCTCTGGCCCGCCCTTGCGGAAACAGGAAATGAGGGTGGACCAGAGCTGAGAGACAGAGAGAAGGCAAAACAACTAAAGCACGGAGCCCAGCCTGCAATGCTTTTTCTGTTGCTCTAACACCAATGAGGTATGATAGATGACGTTTAAAATATGCAGGAAGCTGGGAACTCGAAGGGAGGAGGGAGGGAGGGAACGAACTTGACTTCCGGTGGGTGGAATATTGACTGAGTCGGCGCCTATGTGCAGGGAGGGAGTGAGAGGGATAGACGCTGCATGGGGGGGGGGGGGAGATGAGAGAGAGAGAGACGCTTGGGGCTTGCGGCTGGGGAGGCTTAGCCTCCCCAAGCCTCTTATACCGGGCGCCTATGAGAGTTAGAGTGGTTTATGGGTGGTAAAAACAGCTTTAGCGCACAGGAATGACCTGCACAAGGGCACGTTAAGGCCACTTTTTACCGCTGTTTGATAAAAGGGCCCCAAGTCTGGGTTGTATGGTAGATGGGGAGGGGTGAGACTGTGAGATATATGTTGAAGATGAGATAAGCGTTATTTTTTTGCTTTAAAATTTCTGTGAGAATAATGCTCACTACTTGGAGCATTTAGGGACTAGGCTCGTTTATTATAGTAATATGAAATGATTGCACTCACTGTTTGGGACATTTTGAAATGAAGGAGATATTTGTGTGTGTATGTGGGGGGGGGGGGGGGGGTGTTGACAGACGAATCAATATAGAGCTGGCTGTTTCATGTTTTGAAGGCCATGCTTTTTTTGACCAAGGTCTTTTTTCTCCACCTTTCTTCCCCTTTTTTTTTTTTTTGAGAGTGTGGGCCCTTGGCCCCCCTTGTTGCTGTACAGTGACTATCAATTCATAACATCTGGATAGTATTTAAAAGGAGTAAGACTGTGAGACCCATCTTTGCAATTGCCTCTGTGTTGTTTTATGCTGTGTGAGGCCTAGCACTGCCATGTTGCAACAAAATTGTCTCTGTATCTGAACTCTCCTTAATTGTTCTTTCAAAGTTTTCAGGGTTGCAATCAAGGGCGCAGCCATGGGTGGCCAGACCCAACTACTTTTGCCTAGGCTCACCCAGGAATGGTGCACCCCGAGAGCCCAACCAACAATGATACAGCATCCCTGGCTGGCTGGTTTGCTGGCTCCCTTCCTTCTGCTCCCACTGCTGTCCCACGAGTCTGGCACTTCTGTTTTCCTTCCCTGCTTTGTGCTTCCAACATGGCGTATGCTACCCGGCAGCAATTCATACACAGCGGCCGGCTCCTGGGTTCCCTCTGCAGCATCCTGCCCTCTCTGATGCAACTTCCTGTTTAGGGCAGGGCTCAGCAGCCTGGAGTGTGTGTAAATCACTGCCAGGTAGCACATGCACTGTGGCACATATCAGTATCCGGCAAAATAATTACCACAAAGGCACAACTTTGCTTTATAACAAATATAAATTTCTTATAAAGCTGTATTAATAAAACAGGTAACCTTTGAAGTAGCAGTTTAATTATGTAGCCTTAAAATCTAATATGCAAAAAATATCAACCCCTGACACTGCACAATGGAACATTATGCTGTTAATTTAAACATATATTTTGCATCCACATAAAGACCCATAATCCCTTCTCCAGGAATGATATTAAAAAAAATAAAAAAAGATGTAGCAGAATTAGAAAAGGTTCAAAGAAGGGCAACCAAAATGATTAAGGGGAGTGAATTCCTCTCATGTGAGGAAAGGCTTAAGGAGGTTAGGACACTTCAGCTTAGACAAGAGACCGCTGAGGGAGGATATGATAAGAGTTCTACGAAATCCTGAGTGGAGTAGAACAGGTAAACATGAATTGATTGTTTATTCCTTCAAAACTATTTTCAAAACACGCAATTAAGTTACAAAGTAATACTTTTAAAATGAATAGAAGGAAATATTTTTTTCACTCAACAAATAGTTAAGCTCTGGAACTTAATAAGATTTGGACATGTACCTGGAGGAAAAGTTCATAAACTGCTATTAAGTTGGAGATGGGGAAAGCCACTACTTATATCTAGGGTTCACAACTTGGAATCTTGTTACTCTGGATTGTGCCAGGCACTTGTGACCTAGATTGGCCACTGCTGGAAGCAGGATACTAGGCTAGATGGACCATCAGTCTGCCCCAGTATGGCTATTCTTATGTTCTTAAAAATGACAGAGGTGCCTTTTGGGAGGGAGGCTGGAGGGAAGGGAGAGAGAGGCTGGACCTGTTGGGGGAGGGGGAGCAGAGAGAGAAGTACTGGACCCAAGGGGAGGGCTGGAAAGAAGGGAGAGAAGTGCTGGACCCATGGGAGGGGGGGCTGGAGAGAAGGCAGAGAAGTATTGGACCAGTGGAGGGGGACTAGAGAGAAGGGGGAGAAGTGCTAGACCCATGGGGAGGGCTAGAGAAGTGCTGGACCCAGGGGGTTGGAGGGGAGAGGGGGGGCTGGATCCATGGGGGGGCAGAGGGAAAGGAGAGAAGTGCTGGATGGAAGGGAGAGAGGTGTTGGACTCATGGGAGAGGGCAGCTGACTGGCTGGAAGGGAGAGAGGTGCTGGATCTGTGGGAGGGAAAAGGAAGGAGGGAGATATCGAAGCTAGGGGATAAGGGAAGAGGGAGTCAAATACTAAACCCACAACAGAAGTGAGAAAAGGAGGGAGGGCAGGCAAGCCAGATACGGGCAGGCGGGGAGAGAAGCTGGATGGGGTGGGTCAGAAAGGAGAGCGACAATTGGTGTGGGCATAGACAATGGAATCGGGTGGGCCATGGCTCCACCAATATTTTGCTCAAACAGTATAAGCAACTAAGGAGTTTGACTTGTTTGGCTCCTCCAACTTAAAAGATGTTATGCTGCCTCTGGGTGTGGGAGAGGAAGAAAGGGGAGCCTCAGCTCTAACCCTCGTCGTCTCTTCGCCACCCTTAACTCCCTCCTCAAAGTGCCCTCCGCTCCCACCCCCCCTCACTCTCTCCTCAATCACTGGCAGACTACTTCCGCGACAAGGTGCAAAAGATCAACCTCGAATTCACCACCAAACCATCTCCTCCTCTTTACCCTATAGCCCACTCCCTCAACCAACCTACGCATGCCTCCTTCTCCTCCTTTCCTGAGATCACCGAAGAGAAAACCGCCCATCTTCTTTCCTCCTCAAAATGCACCCACCTGTTCCTCGGATCCCATCCCCACCAACTTACTTAACACCATCTCTCCTACTGTCACCCCCCCCATCTGTCATATCCTCAACCTCTCTCTCTCCACTGCAACTGTCCCTGACACCTTCAAGCATGCTGTAGTCACACCTCTGCTCAAAAAACCATCACTTGACCCTACCTGTCCCTCCAACTACCACCCCATTTCCCTCCTACCCTTCCTTTCCAAGATACTTGAACGTTCACAGCCGTTGCCTTGATTTTCTCTCCTCTCATGCCATCCTCGATCCGCTTCAATCCGGCTTTCGCCCCCTACACTCGACAGAAACGACACTATCTAAAGTCTGCAATGACCTGTTCCTTGCCAAATCCAAAGGTCACTACTCCATCCTCATCCTCCTCGACCTATCTGCCGCTTTTGACACTGTCAATCACAATTTACTTCTTGCCACACTGTCCTCTTTTGGGTTCCAGGGCTGTGTCCTCTCCTGGTTCTCCTCTTATCTCTCCCACCGCACCGTCAGAGTACACTCTCATGCTCTTCCTCCACCCCCATCCCGCTCTCTGTTGGAGTTCCTCAAGAATCTGTACTTGGACCCCTTCTTTTTTCAATCTACACCTCTTCCCTGGGCTCGCTGATCTCATCTCATGATTTCCAGTACCATCTTTATGCCGATGACACCCAGCTTTACCTCTCCACACCTGACATCACTGCGGAAACCCAGGCCAAAGTATCGGCCTGCTTGTCCGACATTGCTGCCTGGATGTCCAACCGCCACCTGAAGCTGAACATGGCCAAGACCGAGCTTATTGTCTTCCCACCCAAACCCTCGTCTCCTCTCCCTCCTCTCTATATCTCAGTTGACAACACCCTCATCGTCCCCGTCTCATCTGCCCGCAGCCTTGGAGTCATCTTCGACTCCTCCCTCTCCTTCTCTGCGCATATCCAGCAGATAGCCAAGACCTGTCGCTTCTTCCTTTACAACATTAGCAAAATTCGCCCTTTCCTCTCTGAGAACACCACCCGAACTCTCATCCACTCTCTCATTACCTCTCGCCTCGACTACTGCAACCTACTCCTCACTGGCCTCCCACTTTGCCATCTATCCCCCCTTCAGTCAGTTCAGAATTCTGCTGCACGTCTTATCTTCCGCCTGGACCGATATACTCACATTTCCCCTCTCCTCAAATCACTTCACTGGCTTCCGATCAGGTACCGCATACAGTTCAAGCTTCTCCTCATAACCTACAAATGCACTTGATCTGCAGCCCCTCCCTACCTCTCTACCCTCATCTCCCCTTACGTTCCTACCCGTAACCTCCGCTCTCAAGACAAATCCCTCCTTTCAGTACCCTTCTCCACCACCGCCAACTCCAGGCTCCGCCCTTTCTGCCTCGCCTCACCCCATGCTTGGAATAATCTCCCTGAGCCCATACGCCAGGCCCCTTCCCTGCCCATCTTCAAATCCCTGCTAAAAGCCCATCTCTTCAATGTCGCCTTTGGCACCTAACCACTATTCAAGAAATCTAGACTACCCCAACTTGTCATTTCGTCCTTTAGATTGTAAGCTCCTTTGAGCAGGGACTGTCCCTTTTTGTTAAATTGTACAGCGCTGCATAACCCTAGTAGCGCTATAGAAATTTCAAGTAGTAGTAATAGTAAAAGATGTTATGCTGCCTCTGGGTGTGGGAGAGGAAGAAAGGGGAGAAGCTAGACACAGGGAGGTATACAGAAACATAGGAGAGATTATAGGAATGGAGGAGAACATAGGGACAGGGAAACAAAGGGGAGATGCTTCACAAGGATTGTATATAAATGCAGAGGGGCAATCCAGATATGGGAGGGGGTATATGGATATAGAGGGGAGATGCTAGACATCTGGGGTATGGGGCACAGAGGGGTGATGCTGGATAGGGGGAGAGGATAGGGACATAGAGTGGTGATGATGGATGTAGGGATATGGACATAGGGGAGATGCTGGACAGGGAAATATAGGGACACCGAGATGGAAGCTGGATGGTAGCATGGAGAGAGAAGAAATGTCATATGGATTGGAGACCCAGGCCCACCCGTAGCTACGCCACTGAACCCTAGTGCCCACCCATCCAACCTGTTGACCCACCCAAAAATTGCTTGCTGGCTATGCCACTGATTACAATGAACATCCAATTGTCCTTTACAAGTTTGTCAACCTTTCTTGTTTAAGACTCATCCATTGTTATCACTGGTCATCCACTTTGATTTTGATCATAGAAATCAGCCCTTCTCAGTCTCCAATCTTTACATATTTTGTCTCAGCAAAGGACAGTACTTACATAAATATAGTCATCACCATAAACAACCTGCGCGCAGTGGTGAATTTCAATTGGAGGGACTCCTTCAAGAGTCAGAAATTCTATCATGGCACGGTTGCTTAAATCACATCAAGTGTTCACTGCATGCTTCCATTAAAAAAAAAAAAAAGAAGCAAAACAGCCTCTTCACACAAACACGTCTTGCCAACGGAGGTGAAGGAAGAGTGGAGGAGTGGCCTAGTGGTTAGGGTTGTGGACTTTGGTCCTGAGGAACTGAATTCAATTCCCACTTCAGGCACAGGCAGCTCCTTGTGACTCTGGGCAAGTCACTTAACCTTCCATTGCCGCATTGAGCCTGCCATGAGTGGGAAAGCACGGGGTACAAATGTAATAAAAATTTCAAAGAACAAATGAACACATGTAGAATGTCAGTGATGCCATCTGTTGATGAATTGTGGAGGCATTACTTTTCATTTAACTCTTATATGTGGGAGTTAGACCCTTTTCAATGGGAAGAAAACTCTGGAACAAGGAATCATAGGAGGAAGGTGAAAGGGGGCAGACTCAGTGGTAGGCTAAGGAAACATTTCTTTATTGAAAGGGTAAAGGACGCATGAACAGCCTCCCAGTGTTGGTGGTGTAGGTCTGGATGGGCAGACTGGATAGTATTTTTCTGCTTTTGTGTTCTGTTTCTAGGGAAACCTAGTAGGGGACAATAGCAGGGTAATTTTGAAAATGTTCTGATCATGTGCTATTATCCTTCCCTAACCTAAAAATACCCAAAGGAGTACCTTTATTAATGCAGGCAAACGTTTGCACATTGGGAACATTGCATGTATGCTTTTCCATATTTGGATGGGCAATAATTCAGGTAGGCCAAATAGTTTGAAATACAGTCCTAAGAATTACAGTAAGGTAATGCTGGGTTACCCACTCGACTCACATAGAAAGTTCTAACTGTAGCTGCTGAGTCTCAGAGGGCCTTGCGAGCTCTACCATTACCCATGGCCAGATATCTCAAGTTCACAGCAAACCCACCCCTGAGCTCAGAGACAATTAAACTAACCTCGTCTCCAAAGTTGTAAACTATGGAGGGGAATGGAAGCTAAAAGGATTTTGAGACCCAGTAACCAGACAGATGGAAAGTACAAGATACTTCTTTATTTTAAACCAAATTTGGGGTATAGAAAATGTGTTCAAGTTAATAAAATTGATTCTTTTGTTGCATAAGCATATATTCAAACAATTCTTCATGTAGAGCAATTTAAACATCATTTTAAATCTCTCATAACAGTTTCAGTGATACCACTGTGGAACAACAGAGGAACCATCAGACAAGTATTAACCAAGTTATGTTACTTTCTTTCTTTTTACTCTATAGCTATAACTTTCTTTTGTAGTGTATGTCTTAATAATTGATTCTTTATGATCTATTTTTATGCAGACACCCGGAACCAGTCTCTAGAAAAAGTAAGTTTGACTAAGCTCAGCGACTTCTCAATGTCCTTTCCTTTGCTGTATATGGAGGTGCAGACTTATCTTTGGTCTCTCTTTGTGCTTCTTTTCTTCACTTTGTTTGACCGCTGGAGCTCAGGTTCTTTTCTTCCAGCTTTGGAACCTCCTGCCTTGCACTTTAAAACAAATCAATAAAAAGAGACTTTCTTCCTGTCAAACATTAGGATTGGCCCTAGCTGGTACATAGGGATTACTGGGGCTGTTCATTTTGCAACCCTAAATAATTCTTCTATACTTCTCACCGTATCCCATAACTAAAGAAGGCCACTCTTCTATGCACACTGCAGTCACACTACCCACAGCAACTTGGTCTGTCCAAAAGGGTGCAAATTTCCACACTGTCACATTTGCAAATCATGCTGTTTTATTTCAGGCCCAACCTTAAGCCTTGTAGACCAGTTTCCCTTGGGACTTAACTGGGACTAATCTACTTCAATAAACGTGTTTCACACAGTCACACAGTTGGTTTTTCTCCCTCAGGCCCAGATGCACTAAACTTTAACGACCCTTTAACGAAGAATTTTCAAACCGTGCCATGCATTAAAGGCCATTTTCCGACGACGGTAGCAGAAAACGAAAACAGAATGCAGATGAGCAAATTGTGTAGAAACCCTATTAAAACGAGATGCATCAAAGTTTTCCGACTACCCTAACGCTGGAAAACTGCTGGAAAGCTAACGACAGGTCTCTATACCTGTCGTTAGGGCTGTCCGACTAAAAGCTTTAATGTAAAAAAACAAAAAAAAAAGCGAGGGGGCAAAAACACGTGTCAGGGGCGCAAGAAGACCATCAGATCGCTGACTGTAGTCTTCAGGACGTCTCTCTCCTTTGTCTTCCCTGACCTGGCCCGCCCCCCGTCTGACGAAAGAAACCTACGGCAGACGGGGGCGGGCCCAGGTCAGGGAAGACGAAGGAGAGAGACGTCCTGAAGACTACAGCGATCTGATGGTCTTCTTGCCCGTGCAGCGCCTTCATACAGAGGTAAGAGGCGCTGCATGGGCCCGGTAATGCGGAGGGGGGGCCCAGTGGAGGGAGGGATCGGCGGCGATGACCTCAGGGGGGTGGCCAGGGCGGGGCACGGGGCGGAGGACGGCGGGAGGCGGGGCTGTGTGGAGAAAGAGTTGAGAGACAGGAAGGGAGGGGGGCCGGGGCTCCTAAAGCTTTGATTTCTGTTTTGTTTTTTAATTTAATGCTGGGGGAGGAAGCGGGGAGCAGCGGCAAACATGGTCGGGGGGGGGGGCAAGGCCGTACATACAGGACGCTCCTGACGAGTGCCTTTGCCCCCTCCCAATCCACGTGTTTGTGTTTTGGCCTTTTTTTTGTTTGTTTTGTTTTTCGACGTTTATGGCATGTGCAGAGCAGCCAGCATAAGGCTTGGCTGCTCTGCACATGCTTTAGGGGCCGATTACCGACGGGGATTCCACCAGTTTGATGCATTGTACTTTCGAATACCGCACCGAACATGTGCAACTTGGGTTTTTTGGTGCATTGTTCCTTTTTTAAAATTCGTTAAGGACTTTTACGTTTTTGATTTTTTAACATTTGGTTGATGCATCTGGGCCTCAGTCTTCAAAACTTTGAAACAGCACACAGGTAATAAGAAATCAGTTTTCATATTTTTTTTTAACAAATCCCACACCTTTCACTTTCAGCTCACTTTAACTTCACTCAATATTTAAGCACTTAGAGAAAAACTAACTTTCAAACACTTTTGGCTCAGAAATCAATCACACAGGCAGAGCTCTCTCACACATGTCTTCACTCTTCAGCCCCTCTCCCAGGCAAACTGTTGCTAAGCAGGGTTGCCAGGTGGAAAATTTTTTTCCCACCCAAACGAGCCCAAAACCAGCCCAAAACCCGCCCAAAGTCAAACCCCGCCCCTGACACCCCCACCCCCGCCGTCATCAACCCCGCCCCCGCCGTCATCGGCCCCACCTCTTCTGTCACCGCCCCGTCATCGGCCCCGCCCAGAATGTCACTAACCCCGCCCAAAACGCCACTAGCCCCGCCCCCACGGCCCGAAAAACCGCAAAAAAAAAAAACGCTGAAAGACCCCAAAACAAGCCCAAAAAACCGCAACCCACCGCGGGCAAAAATTTCCTGTGGCGGGTCGCGGAAAACCGCCCAATTGGGCGGGAAAACCGCCCACCTGGCAACACTGTTGCTAAGGGAGACAGTGACTCTGATTCAATGGGTTGCTTCCACTAACCAATCAGGTCTCAGATCACAGAATGTTTGGAAGCATGGACCCTAACTGAACTTTTTACAATCTCCATTTTGAAAGAGAAGTTCTCCATTAAGAATAATAGAAAAGTTGAATTTTTAATAAAATACTACCAAAATGACTATGAAATTTGTTCAAAATATCCTGTAACCATTAGTGCTGTCAAATCACACATACTGTTCTTTTTTCATACATTTTAAACACAGATTTAATGACATTAATACATTTTTATCATAAATTACTCTCAAACCCCCCATAAAAATGTCCACTGCAATAAAATTCTGCGTTGCCCCACGCACACCCCCGAGTGACACCCGCTCAAAAAAAAACATTTTTTTTAAAGCTCAGAACTGGCCCAAACTAAAACATTCACATTTGATCACAAAAATGATTTTTTCCAAAACCTAGCCCACCTAAAGAGGTTCTCAGGAACGCATAACTTCCATCAAATTTCATCAAAAATTAACCCTTTACACTCTGGCCCAACAGGACCAAAAAAAAACATTTTAAAAATAAGCTAAACAATTTCTTGGGCCATCAGACCCCTTACCGGGTCCCCAGAAGGGTCAGAATATGACCTTCACCTCCAATCCAGGTCCCAGAGGACCTTCTGCAGTAGTGGTGAAATACCATGATTTACCATGGTAACTGTGGAGCCTTGCCAGGGCACCTGTCAAATTTAGGCCCCAACTTCACTTTGGGCCAAGTGCTGGCCCAGGAGTACTACCATGTATGCACAAAAAGTTGTATATGCTTAGATCCACTTCCTACAGGAAAGCTCAGCTGGGCAGCCTCAGGGGTGGTTGCAGGCATTGACCTCTGGAGCCCTAATGGGTCATTCTACTACCCACCAATGACATCATTAGTGCTCAGAATGGCCCAGGACCCCAGGTACATTATTAATTATTAACTAACAGGGTTACATAACAATATAAGAAAATTGCTAAACTGGGTCAGACTGATATCCTATTTCCAACAATGGCCAATCCAGGTCATAATTACTGGGCAGGATCTATAGAAGTAATTTAATTTCTTATATACTGCCTACAGGCAATTGAAGCAGTGTACATTCAAGTTTTGTAGGTATTTTTCCATCCCTAGAGGCAATGGAGGATTAAGTAATTTACCAAACATCACAAGGAGCTGCAGTGGGAATTGAACCTGGTTCCCCAGGTTCTTGTAAGTGAGGCAACAAAGAGTTAAGTAACTTACCCCAAATCACAAGGAACTGCAGTGGTATATGAACTAGGTTCCCCTGGTTCTTAGTCTGCTACTCTCAGTGTTGTTAGGCTATTCCTCCACTCTGTGTAATTTACCCACATGGATAAGCTGTGTATTTCTCCAGGTCTGCCTCAATAATGGTTCATGGACTTTTCATCCTAGAACTCAGCCAAACCTTTCTGAAACCCAGTTACTTTTACCACATCCTCTGGCAGTGAATTCCAAAGCTTAATTATGCATTGCATGAAAAAAAATCTCCAATTGGTTTAAGTGCACTCCTTAGAACCACTATTATTTTTTTTCTTTGATTTAACTCACATCTTTTTCTTATTACTTCGTATCATTTCCATAATGCAACTAGACATATGCAGCACTAGACATAAACGTGTAAGATAAATTTCTTTTGGAGGGGACTCCTTCAACAGTGCATTGAATTCCTATGACAGTGCATTGCTTAAACCTTCTTGAATGCTCAAGAAGTGGAGGAGTAGCCTAGTGGTTAATGCAGCGGACTTTCATCCTGGGGAACTGAGTTCAATTCCCACCACAGCTCCTTGTGACTCTGGGCAAGTCATTTAACCCTCCATTACCCCTGGTACAAAATAAGTACTTGAATATATGTAAACTGCTTTGAATGTAGTTGCAAAAACCTCAAAAAGGAGGTATATCATCCCATTTCAAGTCCCTGCTCAACAGAGTTGACAATCTATTCAAGACAGACAAACAGGATTAAGGTAGTTTCATTTATTATGGATTTGAATAGGGCCAGAGACAAAAAATGATGTACTGACTCAGGAAGTCTATTCTAGGTGTAGAGCGCAGCAAAGTGGATGAAACAGCCTGGAGTTGACAGCAGAGCAGAAGGATGCAGATAACTTGACTTACCTGATGGACAGATTTATAAGGGAGGAGTGTAGAGAGAGATACCACAGGAGAGATACTGAGGAGCTGCAGAGTAACTTAGTAATGTCATGGCATGTCACCTACCTAGTCTTTGTACTTTTAGAAAGAGGAAACAATCAATGTGCGTTTAGCTGTTCCACTCCACTCTGGATTTTATAGACCTCTATCATATCTTTCCTCAGTCCTCTCTTCTCTAAACTGAAGATCCCTAACCTCTTTAGCCTTTCCTCATAGGGGAATCATTTCATCCCCTACATCATTTTGGTCACCCTTCTCCGTGCCTTTTCTAATTTCATTCCACCCGATATTTAGAGGGGCATGACCGCAGAAATGGTACCTAACCGGCTATCTGGCAATATTCAGTGCTGGATAGCCGGCTATCCTGCACTGAGTATTGCCAGTTAGCAGTTTAAAGATAGCTGGTTATATCACGTGATATAACCAGCTATCCCGTGATTTTCATATCTATAGCTGGCACCAACTTAACCGGCCAGTGCTTAAAATTGGCTTGGATATTAAATGCTGATCACCGGAAATGGCCTGGCATTGAATATCCGGGTTCAGCGTGGACCGCGGGAGAGAGCCCAGCTATCTTCTGCAGCCTGAATATTGAGACCATTGTGTCTGTTTTCAGATGCATCAACCAGAGTTACACACATTACTCATGGTGCAGGCACAACATGAAGTGATACAGAGACATGATAGTTTCCATTTTATTTCTATTCCTTTCCTAATAATTTTAACGTTCTATTTGCTTTTTTGGCCATTGCTGCACACTGAGCAGAAGATATCAATGTATTGTTCACAGTGACATCTGGATCCTTCAACTGGGTTGTGATTCCTAATCTTGTTGCAGTAGTGTTGATTATTATTCTCTATGATGTATCTCACTTTGCACTTGTCCACATTCAATTTCATCGTCCATCTGGATGCCCAGTCTTTCAGCTTGCACAATCCCTCTGCAATTCTTCACAATCTAACAGACCTTTGGGCAATTTTATGTCATCTGCAAATCGGATCACCTCACATATGGTTTTCTTTTTCTAGACCATCTATAAAGGGTCATGGATTAGATATACCACCTTTCTGTTGTACAATCAAAGCAGTTTACATATATTATATGCAGGCATTTTTCTGTCCCTAGTGGGCTCGCAATCTAAGTTTGTACCTGAGGCAATGGAGGTTTAAGTGGCTTGTGTCACAAGGAGCTGCAGTGGGAATCAAACTAGGGTTCCCCAGGATGAGGTTAAGAGGAAACAGGCTTAGGAAGAATCTAAGAAAATATTCTTTCGTGGAAAGGGTGGTGGATGCGTGGAACAGCCTCCCGGTGGAGGTCGTGGAGACGAAGATTGCATCAGAATTTAAGAAAGCATGGGACAGGCATGTAGGAGCCCTCAGGAAAAGGAGTAGTTAGTGGCTACTGAAGAAAGGCAGACTGGGGATTCCTGTTCAGAAGGAATGGATCCTCAGGAGCTTAGCCGAGATTGAGTGGCAAGAGCCGGTAGTGGGAGGCGGGGATAGTGCTGGGCAGACTTATACGGTCTGTGCCCTGAAAAAGACAGGTACAAATCAAGGTAAGGTATACACAAAAAGTGGCACATATGAGTTATCTTGTTGGGCAGACTGGATGGACCGTGCAGGTCTTTTTCTGCCGTCATCTACTATGTAACTATGGATGGGCCATTTGGCCCTTATCTGTCATCATGTTTCTAGGTTCTCAGCCCACTGCACTAACCATTAGGCTACTCCTCCAGTGCTAGTACAAATCCCTGAGGCATACCACTAATCACCTTTCTCCATTGGGAGAATTGGCCATTTAAATCTACTCTCTGCTTTCTATCTTTTAACCAGTTTCCAATCCACAATGCCTCCTAACCCATGACTTTTCAATTTCCTTAGTTGTCTTTATGAGGAAATATATTCTTTATTTAATTTACTGCATACCAATTTCATGAGGCAACCTCATTCGAACTGGTTTACGATCCAATAAAATACAAACCAGAAAGAAAGAAAGAAAGCTCTGAATGTCTATATATGTAAGGGTTTATATTCAGTGTGGTTTAAGTGAGCAGGAGAGGCTGAGCAGGCTGGGTGCTGATATTCAGCAGCAGTTAACCGGGCAGTGTAGCTCAATTTTAGCTCTGATCCGGGCAGTTCTGGGACTGTCTGGGGGTGAACTCAAAGAGGAGCTGGCATGTATTCAGAGCCAGTGCCCAAATAACTAACAGGCCCTTTTACTAAGCTACGGTAAAAAGTAGCCTGTGGTAGTGTGGCACTCTGGGCCATTTTTTACCATGGCCCTTTTTAATGGGACATAAATGGCCGTGTGCTAAAAATAAAATTAGCACGCAGCTATTTACAGCTTGAGCCCTTACCGCAACCCATTGACCTAGCGGTAAGGACTTACAATGGTACACGTGTGGTAATCATACAGCGTGTGCCATACAGTTATGTTCTTAACTTACCAGTGCTTATAATATTTTCTATTTTTATCATTTGGATTTGCATTCCATTATTTGAAAGTCATCTGTTAGCTTTAATAACCTATTTGACTTCACTGTTTAACCAGGCTGGCTTTTGTTTGGTCTTTCTTTGACATTTTCTAATGCATGGGCATTATCTAGTCTGTGCTTCTAAGATAGTGGGCCTGCTATTTTAAACGATTTAACCATGCAGGAGGTCCTGCCCAGTTAAACTGCACTGATCAGGTGATCCCAGCTTTTCAGCAACTGAAAATCCAGGGAGACTATCACAGCTTTATTCAGTTAGTGCCGGGGTAGTCTAGAAGCAGAGTGGAGATGGGATTTGCGCAGTTCGTAGCAATTTTCAGTCTGCTAACCAGAGCCGTGACAAGATAAGGTTAGGACAGCAAAATAGCTGTCCTAACTTATCCAGGTAGTTGTCTGGATACCAGTTTGACCAGCACCCAGAGAACTTCCAGTGGCCAGGAAAGACCAGAATATTTAATGATGGTACTCAGATTAGGCCAGCATTGAATATTCAAGTCAAATTCTGCCCATGGAAATCAGTGTTTTAAAAATAACTTGTATGTTTAAATCTTTTATTATTGAGTTCCAACCAAGCAAAATACCATACAAAAAATGTCTTTAAAAAAAAATCACACAGGATCAATAGTATGAACCTGTGACAAAACTTGTCTTATCTGTTATGGTCATTATTGCCAAAGGGCCTCACCACTGTTACTCCTTGCACAATTTACTCGGTTCTGGATTAATGAGACAAAGGAAACATGGATTTAGTGAAGGGAAATCTTGCCTCACCAATCTATTACATTTCTTTGAAGGGGTGAACAAACATGTGGATAATGGAGAGACAGTTGATATTGTGTATGAAAGACGCCAGAGGAAATTGGAGAGTCATGGGATAGGAGATAGTGTTCTATTGTGGATTAAAAACAGGTTAAAAGATAGAAAACAGAAAGTAGGGTTAAATGGTCAGTATTCTCAATGGAGAAGGTTAGTTAGTAGGGTTCCCCAGGGATCTGTGCTGGGACGTTTGCTTTTTAACATAAGTACATAAGTAATGCCACACTGGGAAAAGACCAAGGGTCCATCGAGCCCAGCATCCTGTCCACGACAGCGGCCAATCCAGGCCAAGGGCACCTGGCAAGCTTCCCAAACGTACAAACATTCTATACATGTTATTCCTCTAATTGTGGATTTTTCCCAAGTCCATTTAGTAGTGGTTTATGGACATGTCCTTTAGGAAACCGTCTAACCCCTTTTTAAACTCTGCCAAGCTAACCGCCTTCACCACGTTCTCCGGCAACTAATTCCAGAGTTTAATTATGTGTTGGGTGAAGAAAACTTTTCTCTGATTTGCACTGATAGCACTAAGATGAACCCTTACAGAGTTGGTCTTGAGACCAGACTCAGATAAATGTAGAAGGTATTCAAGCAGGGTCTGTGTAGGACAAGAGCGAGGATCTAAGGCCTTGCTGTTACACCAGACGGTAAACCTCCTCCATAGAAAGAAGTAACTCTTCTTAGTGGAATCTTTCCTGGAAGCAAGCAAGACTCTGGAGACACCCTCCGAGAGACCCAAGGAGGCAAAGTCTACGCTCTCAACATCCAAGCCGTGAGAGCCAGGGACTGGAGGTTGGGATGCAGAAGCGCCCCCTCGTTCTGAGTGATGAGGGTTGGAAAACAGTCCATTCTCCACGGTTCTTCGGAGGACAACTCCAGAAGTAGAGGGAACCAGACCTGACGCGGCCAGAAAGGAGTAATCAGAATCATGGTTCCGCGGTCTTGCTTGAGTTTCAGCAAAGTCTTCCCCACCAAAAGTATGGGAGGATACACGTACAGGAGGCCCTCCCCCCAACGTAGGAGAAAGGCATCCGACACTAGTCTTCCGTGGGCCTGAAGTCTGGAACAGAACTGAGGGACCTTGTGATTGATCTGAGTGGCAAAAAGATCGATCAAGAGGGTGCCCCACGCTTGAAAGATCTTGCGTACAACTCTCAAGTTGAGAGACCACTCGTGAGGTTGCATGATCCTGCTCAATCTGTCGGCCAGACTGTTGTTTATGCCTGCCAGATAGGTGGCTTGAAGAAACATGCTGTTCCGGCGAGCCCAAAGCCACATCCTGACGGCCTCCTGACACAGAGGGCGAGATCCGGTGCCCCCCTGCTTGTTGATATAATACATGGCAACCTGATTGTCTGTCTGAATTTGAATAACTTGATTGGACAACCGATTCTTGAAAGCCTTTAGAGCGTTCCAGACCGCTCGTAACTCCAGGAGGTTGATCTGCAAACCGGTTTCCTGGGGGGACCAACTCCCTTGAGTGTGAAGCCCATCGACATGAGCTCCCCAACCCAGGAGAGATGCATCCGTCGTCAGCAATTTTTGTGGCTGAGAAATTTGGAATGGACGTCCCAGGGTCAAATTGGATCGAATTGTCCACCAATGCAGGGATTTGAGAAAATCTGTGGACAGTAGGATAACATCTTCTAGATCCCCCGTGGCCTGAAACCACTGGGAAGCTAGGGTCCATTGAGCTGATCTCATGTGAAGACGGGCCATGGGAGTCACATGAACTGTGGAGGCCATGTGACTGAGCAATCTCAACATCTGCTGAGGTGTGATCTGCTGAGAGGCCTGCACCCAAGAGACGAGAGCCAAAAGACTGTTGGCTCTCGGCTCGGGAAGGTAGGCACGAGCCATCTGAGAGTCCAGCAGAGCTCCTATTAATTCCAATATTTGAACTGGAAGAAGGTGGGACTTTGGATAATTTATCACAAACCCCAGTAGCTCCAGGAGTCGAATAGTCGTCTGCATTGACTGTAAAGCTCCTGCCTCGGAGGTGTTCTTCACCAACCAATTGTCAAGATAAGGGAACACATGCACTCCCAGTCTGCGAAGAGACGCCACTACTACAGCCAGGCATTTCGTGAACACTCTGGGTGCAGAGGCGAGACCAAAGGGTAGCACACAATACTGAAAGTGCCGTGTTCCCAGACGGAATAGCAGATACTGCCTGTGAGCTGGCAATATCGGGATGTGAGTGTAGGTGTCCTTTAAGTTCAGAGAGCATAGCCAATCGTTTTCCTGAATCATGGGAAGAAGGGTGCCCAGGGAAAGCATCCTGAACTTTTCTTGGACCAGATATTTGTTCAGGGCCCTTAGGTCTAGGATGGGATGCATCCCCCCTGTTTTCTTTTCCACAAGGAAGTACCTGGAATAGAATCCCAGCCCTTCTTGCCCCGGTGGCACGGGCTCGACCGCATTGGCACTGAGAAGGGCGGAGAGTTCCTCTGCAAGTACCTGCTTGTGCTGGAAGCTGAAAGATTGAGCTCCCGGTGGGCAATTTGGAGGTTTTGATATCAAATTGAGGGAGTATCCCAGCCGGACTATTTGAGGAACCCACCGATTGGAGGTTACAAGAGGCCACCTTTGGTGAAAAAACTTTAACCTCCCTCCGACCGGCAGATCGTCCGGCACAGATACTTTTATCTCGGCTATACTCTGCTGGAGCCAGTCCAAAGCCCGTCCCTTGCTTTTGCTGGGGAGCCGCAGGTGCCTGAGGAGGCGCACGCTGTTGATGTGAACGAGCGCGCTGGGACTTAGCCTGGGCAGGCTGTCGGGAAGGTGGATTGTACCTGCGCTTATTATAAGCGTAGGGAGCAGTCCTCCTACCCCCGAAAAAACGTCTACCAGCTGAGGTAGATGCTGAAGATGCCCGGTGGGAGAGTTTGTCATAAGCGGTATCCCGCTGGTGGAGCTGATCTACCACCTTTTCGACTTTCTCGCCAAAAATGTTATCCCCCCGGCAAGGAGCATCTGTGACACGTTTTTGGACTCTACCATCTAAGTCAGTGGCACGCAGCCATGAGAGTCTGCGCATCACTATACCTTGAGCGGCAGCCTTGGATGCAACATCAAAAGTATCGTAAGCACCCCTGGACGGGAATTTACGACACGCCTTCAGCTGCCTGACCACCTCCTGAAATGGCTTGGCCTGCTCCGACGGGAGCTTGTCAACCAAGTCCGCCAACTGCCTCACATTATTCCGCAAGTGGATGCTCGTGTAGAGCTGGTAAGACTGAATTTTGGACACGAGCATAGCAGAATGGTATACATAAAGAATCCATAGTTCTAGATTCACGCCCCGGGGGCGCCAAAGTGTAATCCCTAGAACTCTTGGCCTTCTTAAGGGCCAAATCCACTATTCCAGAGTCATGAGGCAACTGAGTCTTCATCAACTCCGGATCCCCTTGGATTCGGTACTGGGACTCAATCTTCTTGGGAATGTGGGGATTAGTTAGTGGATGCGTCCAGTTCTCTAACAACATCTGTTTGAGGATGTTATGCAGAGGAACAGTGGACGATTCCTTAGGAGGGGATGGATAGTCCAGGACCCTGAATATCTCAGCCCTGGGCTCATCCAAAGTCTCCACCGGGAAGGGAATGGCCGTAGACATTTCCCGAACAAAAGATGAGAAGGAAAGACTCTCCGGGGGAGAAAGTTTCCTCTGGGGCGAAGGAGTAGGATCAGAGGGCAAGCCACAAGACTCCTCCTCCGAGAAGTACCTGTCATCCGCCTCTGCTTCCCACGAGCCCTCCTCTGCAGAATCGGACATAAGTTCATGAACTTGTCCGAAGCCTAGCCCGTCTTGACTCCGAGGATCGATGTCCATTGCGATGTCGTCGAGAGGAAGACTCCCGCACCAGAGGCAATGAAGCCCCCTCCATCGATGACGGCGGAGAATCTGCCTGGGTGGCACTCGTCCCCGGCCCCGCAAGCGGTACCGGAGTTGGAGACCGCACCACGGGCGATGAGCCAACTGCCGCCTCCCTCGACGGCACCAACGGCGCAAGCACCGACGGTACCGGAAATGAGTGTAACAGGTCTCCCAGAATCTCTGGGAGAACGGCTCGGAGACTCACGTTAAGAGTGGCTGTAGAGGCAAGGGCACCGGTACAGGAGAAGATGTGAGAACCTGTCTGGAGCGCGGAGGCAGTACCGGGCTGTCCGGAGATGAGCGCACCGACGACACCTGAATCGAGGGTGAGCGGTCCCTCCGGCATCGGCGCTTCTCGGGTGCCGAGCCTTTCGGCGCCCCGGAGCTCTCAGCACTGTGTCGGGACGGTGACTGAGATGCCGATGCTTCTTAGCCTTCGCTCAAAGCTCGGTACCGGTACCGCCTGGTCCCGACGAGGAGGACGTCGAATACAAACGACTCCTCGGGGCCAGGTCCAAAGGACGGTCCCGGTGGGCCTGCACAGCAGGAGTCCTCGAGGCAGGCGGAGACCCACTCGATGGCTCACTGCTACCAGCATGGGGTCTCTGGACAGCCATTACCTGCGCTCCGGAGAACGAT
Source organism: Microcaecilia unicolor (assembly GCF_901765095.1). Lineage (NCBI taxonomy): Eukaryota > Metazoa > Chordata > Amphibia > Gymnophiona > Siphonopidae > Microcaecilia > Microcaecilia unicolor. The sequence continues at coordinate 54,401,367 of NC_044044.1, forward strand.
GCACCTTCCGATGCCGACATAGATACCGGCGATCACCTCGGTACCGCTGGCTCCGTCAACGTCGAAGAACCGGACCGGGCTCCGAACAAGACGTTCCACTGAGCCAAACGCACCGCCTGAGTCCGCTTCTTCAATTGGAGACACTGAAGACAGGTCGATGACTCTCACCTAAGCACCGAAGACACGAAGCATGCCTGTCAGTAAGGGAGATGGTCCGGCGGCACCGCATGCACCTTTTGAAGCCACTGGTAGGCTTCGAGGACATGGGCGGAAAAATCGCGCCGGTGAGGTCGAACGCGATGGTGCCTGAAAAAAAGACACCAAAAGAAAAAAAGGAACTGCCCGGGCGGCCCAAAATGGCCGCGTGAAAAAACGAAAAGGAAACTTAAGGGGGGAAAAAAACTAAGAAAAATATAGGATTTTCTTTTTGGTTTTTTTTTTAACAGAAAAAATTCGCTGAAAGCGGGCGGAGAAACAATAAAAAAGCGCAAGAGGTCGATCCTGGGCAGAGAAGCGGCAAAGCAGCGTTCCCAAACCGCAGAAAAAAGAAGACTGACGAGCAAGCTCGCGATCGGGCGGGAAGACGGCTGCGCATGCGTGGTGCGCACGGAAGCGCGAGACTAGCAAACTTTTGTTGCTAGGGAAGATTTTCCGGTCCTGGATGCCGCTGGACGTCACCATCAGTGAGAACAAGCAGCCTGCTTGTCCTCGGAGAAGATATATTACATAGTGGATTGTGTTTGTTTATAATTTATGCATACTGAACAATTTTTGATGTGATTTTTGTGAATTAAACTTGTAATCCGCCTAAAACAGTGAATAGTGCGGAATAAAAATATTTTAATAAATAGACACCATATATGTGTGCAAGTTATAGAATGCCGCATATGTATGCACCTGCACATGTAAATGCCACACATTCTGAAACTAAGCACATACCCCAATAAGTGGAAGGGGGCCTTTTCTATGGGTGGAGGATGGGCACTAATGCACATGTTACAGAATAGTGGATGTCACGCGGGTACCTGCTACATTTAGGTGCTTTTTACATACATCAGCCTATGGCTGGTGTTAAGTGCTCATGCCTGTTCTATAAAGAAAAGTAGACGCCTTCTTTCCTTCATAGAGTACTAGCGTAACTGGGTATACCGTATTTTTCGGACTATAAGACGCACCGGAACATAAGACGCACCTAGGTTTTAGAGGAGGGAAAAGAAAATTTGGACTATAAGACGCACTTTTTCCCTCCTCTAAAACCTAGGTGCTCCGGTGCGTCTTGTCCGAATCCCTCCCTCCCTCCAAGTTCGGGATCGCCCTCCCTAGGGTTACCTCATCCCCCCCCCCCCCCCCGCGGCCCCGTCACCACCTCTCCCCTTACTCACGCGATCTTCCCTGGTGGTCTAGTGATGTTTGGGCAGGAAAGAGCCCCCTCTTTCCTGCCCAGCGCGCTGCTCTGCATCCTCCTGTATGCTGCCTGTGATGACGGTCTCGGTGAGATTCAAAATGGCCGCCGAGAATTGAAGTCTCGGCGGCCGTTTTGAATCTCGCCGAGACCGTCATCACAGGCAGCATACAGGAGGATGCAGAGCAGCTCGCTGGGCAGGAAAGAGGGGGCTCTTTCCTGCCCCGACGTCACTAGACCACCAGGGAAGATCGCGTGAGTAAGGGGAGAGGTGGTGACAGGGCCGGGAGGAGGGGAGGTAACCCTAGGGAGGGCGATCCCGAACTCGGAGGGAGGGCGGGCGGGCGGCCTGCCAAATCTCTACCTTCGGACTATAAGACGCACCCCCCATTTTCCTCCCAAATTTGGGGGGAAAAAGTGCGTCTTATAGTCCGAAAAATACGGTATATGCATATACGTTAAAATTCTAGAGATGCCCATAGGAATATATGGACGTCTCTAACGTTTAGCGCATTCTTATTTTTAGCACGTGCTAAAAATGCTAGCACCCCTTTGTAAAAGGACCTCTAAGTGCGTATATACCTGGTTACACTAGTATTCTTAAAGGAAAGTAGGGGTTTACTTTTCTTTATAGAACATGCTCCTACCACATGCACTCTGGATACCTAATTCTAGGTGCCCTGCTATAGAAATGCATCCTTAAAGGCTTGGTCTGGATTAGTCATGATTTGAGAGGGACTGGGGGAGGCAGTTTTCTAGGGGACCCAATATTCAGAAAATGTACATAAGTGTTGCCACACTGGGACAGACCAAAGGTCCATAAAGAAAAATGCTGAATTCATAAATGTATGCTCCTATGTTAGCCTCTTAAACTTGTGCCCTATTTTCAGCCCCATTTAGGTGCACAATTTCTCAGCTGAAAATTCATTTTAATTTAGAAGCTTAAAAGTTACACATAAATTTAGGCCTGCCATTCGTTTGCCAAAATTTATGAGCCTACTGCTGAAAATGAGTGCTAAGCTCATAACTTCTTTCCCCCACCCTAAGGGCCTCTTTTGTCAAGCCGCACCAGCAGCTCCCGGTGCGGTAATGCTGATAAAGCCTATTCACTTTGAATGTGCTCTGTCGGCATTGGTGCACAGGAAAAGCTAGCATGGCTTGATTAGAAGAGGACCTAAATCTGCTCCTGTTGCCACCCACTTTTTATATTCCTTAATTTAAGAGTTTAATGAAATTTTGAGTAAACGTTTGTATACCCAGCTCTAGTAAATTTCAAAGAGGCCAAATTATGAGCATAACTCTCAGTTAGAAGCATAAATCCTTTGAATATTGGGCCCTAGATATTTATTCAGATGTTATTATTTATATGATATAATAATCATAATAAAAGCCAAAAGCCCTCTCCCCTGCACCATTGTCTCATTCACACACTGTGACTCTGGAGCTCTTTCTGCCTCTGAGCTTCTGCATGTGTAACAGGGAGAATTTCTGAGAATGTATCCAACAGAGCTGAACGTATCAGGAAGTCAGCACAGCCAGATCCATGCCATTATGTTCTGGCTGACCACGATTCTGCAGATCATGCTACAAGGTCAATCTCCACAGCTCACCTAACGCAGAAACATGATTCACAGGGTCATAATTCCTGCTGAGCCATAATGACACATCACCAGGTTTAAGAGACTCTTTTGAATTCATGGATCTTGAATAGGTTGCAGAAATCCACAAGGAACTGCCCTTGTTATTAGCACTATACCTATGAATCAGCCAGCTGCACAACATTTCAGCCATTTTTCAAGATGGATAGCACTCATATAAGCTGTAGCTCATATCATGCGCATTTTGCACTCATTCCATCAGACACCTAAGAGTTCATTAAACAGATGGCACCCTTAGCATTTCTGCACAAAACCACACACAGTTGATAAACTCTCTGAAAGAGTGGGAGAGGCATGTGGGATCTCTTAGGGAAAGGAGGAGATGTGGTTACTATGAATGTGCAGACTGGATGGGCCATTTGGCTCTTATCTGCCGTCAGGTTGTTTCTTTTTTTTTTTTTTTTTAATGAAATAATGGAAATCTTCTACAGTATCTGCAAGAAGCCTATGCCAAAGAGGTCAGGTGTATCCACAAGAAAGGAAATGTTTCTAAAAATATTTCCCATGTCAAATGATCCCCTTTATTCATCTGGTTGGCTCAGTCAATCAACACCAAGTGGTCAGCTAATTAACACCAAGTGATATAAGAACCTTTGACAGACCTATCACTGAGACAGTACTTCTCAGAAAGTTATGTGTGAACACCATGGACTCATTGCATGTTGCTATTATATTTGAGTTTGTATCATTAAATGGTAACTACAGATGCCAGGCAGGGAGTGTTGCATCCCACACAGATCTTCTTATGTTAATATATTATGGTGCCACCTAGTGATTGTATTAATTATTGCATTTGCAAGTTTAAATTCATCTGAGTCTGTAGAGATTTGTAACCTTTGCTTTGAGAACTCTTTTTTTTTTTTGTCAGACAGCAGCTCTCAGCTAAACCTACAGTTTCCTTGTTATTTCAAATCTCACTAAAAGCATTGCCATTTCATCTAGTTCAACTGAATATTGAAAGGCCTCAGTTCATCTGTCACAGTTCTGAGACTTTGTTCTAGCTATGCTTGTTTCCATTTTATCTTTCAGTAAGATCTATGATTTCTACTTTATATTTTCATTATTATTTATATAGAGTTTAAGAATCAGTCTGTTGTCATATATAGTGTTGAATATCAGTTTATGTATTCATATAATCAAGTAGAATGACATGCTGTGAGGACAGAATAGTATCACAGGCCTGATGTGTAGGCAGCTGCGGTGGTCAGTGATTGTTAAGGTGCTGACCATTGCAGGCTGAATTTGACCTGGATATGCAGTGCTAGGCCTAATCCACGCACCAAAACTGAATATTTGGGTCTTGCTCTGCGGCCCGAAGTATGCATGTTGGTGGTGCCTGGATAACTTCCGGGTCTGTCCTAACTCCACCCCTGGACTGACCTTGCAGTCAAATAGTCAACAGGACTATCCAGTTAGTGCCTCTGAATATCTGCTATAGGGCCAGGCAGCATGATTTAACCAGGCAGGAACCTCTCCTGTCTGGCTAAATCAGTTCTCTTAACTCTTTGGAAATGTTGGCTTCCCCATCTAAGGTTGTTTTATGTCCTTGATTTTCAGGGCCTGCCCATAATATTTATCTAGTGTCTTTTGTCCCTAATCTCGGTGTTGTCTTTAAGATGGTGCAAGTTCGAGATAGTTTTGAGAAGCTATTTCCTGTGCATTGTTGACTGGTGAGGAATCCAAGCTTTTTTCTGGCTCCTGTTCTGGTCCACTGTTTACTTGAACTTTGTATCCTTCCAGACTGCTATTTCTCTCTCCTACCCCTAACCCCAAAAGAACTGCTAATCCCTCATAATCCCCTTCCTATACCAGGACAAGGATCTTCCTCCTTTCTAGAGATGTTAGTTTCTTCATTACCCCATAGGCAGGTCAATGTCCCCTACCCCCATGGAGCAGGGTCATAGCGGCACCTACAAGATAACTTATTACCTGATCTTACAAGACTCCTGTGCCTCAGAGACTGCTGTGATGAGTGGCTGAGATACAGCACCGGGGGGTGGGGGGGGGGTGGAACAAAGCAGCAGGCAACTAGGAAGAAATGGGAAATGGAGAAATTGCTTGGACAGGTAAAGAAAGCTATAGAGACAAATTGGAAATCCTCAAAAGACTCTATAATATGGGGAACAGAAAGGAAGGTGCTGAGGAGTTAGAGGGAGAAGGTGTATGTGATATTGTGGTAAATGAGGTGGAGTGGAAGATGACACATGCCACTCTGTGGTAAGGGGTGTGGAAAGGGGAGACATATAAAAAGCATGGAAGGAAGAGGGGCTGAATACGGGTATGTAGTGAAAATGGAGGGAAGAGGCATGTCCGTTGGGATGTGTGTGAGTGTAAGGGATGTAGAGGGGAGGAGATATCTTGGATTCTGTGGTAGTGTGATCAGATTAACCCATTCTTGCTAGGATACAGGATTTTGCCCATAGAATCAAAATGAACCCTGTATAAACCTGGCCCTTGATAGCTGCCTAATATCTCTGGTGCTCTGATGCTGTGTCCAGGACACTGCTCAGACTTCACTTTTTTTTGGTTTGCCCCAGCACTTTGGAATAGATTATCTATTTCATTAAGGAATGAAGCTTCTCTGGCAAAATTTAAGCTATAACTCAAAACCTGCTTCTTAAAGATGGCCTTTCATCTTTAAGATCAATAAATCTGGAATGTCTGTGGGAGTTTATTTAATTTTTCTTAATTGATTTATATTTTGTATGTATGCCTACGTTGTTTACGTTCCATTTTATAAGGTGTGTCTGTATATCTTTCCTATTGAATTTTTGGCATTCCTTTCCTTTTCTTGATTTTAAGTTATTTTAATATGATTGTAAACCGCTTTGATCTATTTTATTAGCTAAGTGGTATAGCAAATCTTTTAATAAACATAAACTTCACTGGGATTTAGTGCCTCAGTACTGGAATGCTTTGCTGTTTCCCCCAGTGTGGTTGTGACAGATCTGAAAGCACAAGCATAGAAGCATTTCACAGACACAATTATTCCTGGGCCATAAATGGTTTTATACACATAGACGTTTATTTATAGATAGCAATATACAACCTCAATCTGAGGATTCCAGACATTAGGAGGGTAATATGAAACACAGACCCAATATTCACCCAAAGAAGTGCCCCCTCCTCAACCCTGACCGGGACTTTCCCTCAGTTGATGCCCTGTAAACTGGCATATCGGGTGTTTGTCTACGAGCTCAAGTGGCTCATTTCACAAACCAAATGTGTCCCCGAGCCAGTGCTGGCATCTCACCTCCACCCAGGTACAGAGCTGGCACCCCCACCATCCTAGATATAGAGGGGTAGACACCTCTTAAATACTTTGAGGTAAATTTTCAAAAGCTTAGTTACAGGTATAAAAATAAGGAAATATGCTTGCAGAGTGGCTGAATGCACTTAACATGGATTTTCAACCATCTAAAAGTATGCAGATAAGTTCATAATGTGCATCAATTTGATCGCTTATAAAAGAGGTGTTCTGGGGGAGAGAGGGATGGAAGCATTTAGGAATCTACGTGTATAACTTTAATCTGGAAACATTCTGTATGTAATCGGCATGACAAAAACATGTGGAACCTCTGCCTTCAAAAGGGTAAAGTTATATGTGTGCGGTTAGCTACGTGATATCCAAACACAACTTATACATGTACTTTGTGCTTGAAAATCGAGTTCTTACATGCATGCTTAAAATTATGCAATTAGGTGCATTCCTGAAAATTTACCCCTAAGAACTGGGACCCCCTCCTTTTCTACATACAAAGATCTGGGACCTCTCTCAACCTCAACACCAATGGTTGGAACCCCCTTGCCTGCTATATACAGAGCCGGAACGCCTGTTCTGTATACAGATGTCTTGCCTTTCCCTTACTAAATATGTGATGACACCCTTCCTTCCAGGATACCAAAGCTGTTCAGAGGAATGTTGAGTTGGGACCCTTTCTTTGTTAGATCCTAGACTTGGGGGTCCCTTCCCTCCTACATTTGAATTGCTGAGACTCATTCCTTACTAAATACAAAGAGCAGGGATCCTCCTTCAACTCTTACATGTACAGATGTAGGACCCCTCTCTTTCTGGAAACAAAGAAGTTGGGACTGCATCCTTTACTAGATAATGAGCTGAGATCCTTGCTTCCTGCACACAAAGGGCTGGGCCCACACTTTTCCTCCATATAGAGTTAGCATTCTCATTTCCATACAATACAGAATATACAAGAACACTGAGTATCCCCCGGTGAGCATTGGTAGGACAGAGCCTCCAAGGATAAAATCACACCAGTACTGCAAATCAGATCTCTTTTTTCCCCTCCTCCTTCTCTCTCTTTGTATCCATCCTCTTTTGTCTCTGTCTACAGAATGACTTTAGCAATGTTTTTTAAATATGTATATATACCAAAATAGCATTTCCACACCTATCTGTATAAATATAACAAGTCCCTTGAGGTCTTTTAAATAGACTCTTCTCATGAAGGCCACTCCACAGGAGATAGCTCCGGATTACTGGGGGCAAACTGAGCTAGCCCAGGATTTCTTCTTTCCTCTCCTTGCCTCCGTAGACTTCTATTTCTAGTTTCTCTAGAGAAACAGGAACTGTACATCTATTAATGCAAATGGGGGAGTGGTGGAAAACCAGGTCTGCTTCCGTCTGTCCCTGGTGATCTGAAACCATCTGGTAACTTTTTCTGAGCCCATTTTTCGTAGCCTGGTATCCTCATATTATTAATGTTTGGATCACGCCTTTTAGTACTGAATGGAGCTCCATGTCAGTAGAGAATGATTGTTAGTCTTGGTTTTTTTTTTTATCTAGTGCATATACAGATTGGGATATATATATATAATATCGAGACTGGATCAAGTTTTCCCTACTAACATAGAGCTTTACAATAACCCTACCCTCATGTGTCTCTAAATGTAATAGAGAAAGGCTGAATGCATAGCAGAGACACCTTGATAAGAAATCCAGAGCAAGTGACCTCATTCAAGGAGAGAGATTATTGGCCAGTTTTGAATTTTGTAGCTCCTGGTTCTGCTCATGTGAAGTAAACATGCAGCTGATACACTGCCATAGGATGAGAGTTGTCAGAAATTCAAGACTGGCCTAAAGTCTCTCAACCCCCCCCCCCCCCCCCCCCAACCACCACCACCAGAGGTGTGTCGCTTTGCATTTCTGCTTCTTCAAGCCCCACTTTTTACACAGTGTGTAAATCTGATTAAATACTTTATCATGCACATTCAATTCTGACACAGCAAATCAATCCAACAGGAGTTGAAAGGTTATTTGATGGGTAACTTGGAAACTGTGTGATTTTAGAGCTGTCCTGGATTTCTACCAACCTCCTCTTGATGCATTATTGGACCCGCAGCACTGATTTCAATGGATAGAATCAAGAACTACAAATCCCACACTGCTTTGGGGTGCAAGTTTAAAACCAGGACTGGCCAAAAAGTCTCCCTTCTGGAACTGGGTAACTTTGCAGCTCTGCTAACAGCTACATGGTCTTATCACAAAATAGTATATTGTTCACCTATCTGTAGCCTATAGGGAGAGTAAGAGCCAGTCCTGGACTTAAGACATCCATTTGCTGGGGTTTGTCAACACACAATTTTTATTATTATTTATTTTTTATTATTATTTATTTTGCTCACACCTTTTTCAGTAGTAGCTCAAGGTGAGTTACATTCAGATACTCTGGATATTTCTCTGTCCCAGGAGGGCTCACAATCTAAGTTTGTACCTGAGGCAATGGAAGGTTAAGTGACTGGCCCAAGATCACAAGGAGCAGTGGTGGGATTTGAACCAGCCACCTCTGGATTGCAAGACTGGTGCTCTAACCACTAGGCCACTTCTCCACCCCAAAGAGTGTTGTTACTCTTTGGGGGTCTACATGGAATGTTGCTACACTTTGAAATTCTGCATGGAATCTTGTTATTCTTTAGAATTCTAGAATCTTTATTTATTTATTAAGATTTTGCTCACACCTTTTTTAGTAGTAGCTCAAGGTGAGTTACATTCAGGTACACTAGATATTTCTCTGACCCAGGAGGGCTCGCAATCTAAGTTTGTACCTGAGGCAATGGAAGGTTAAGTGACTTGCCCAAGATCACAAGAAGCAGCAGTGGGATTTAAACTGGCCACCCCTGGATTGCAAGACCGGTGCTCTAACCACTAGGCCACTCCTCCACTCAATGCATGACTGCCGATCCCATAGCTACTAACGTTTAGTCAGTTCCAGCAGGAACAGTATAAGTCCTGGTTTTCAACTTGTATCCCAATGAAGTTTGTTGTTTGTAGTCTCTGATTCTATCTAATCAGATCAGTGCTGCTGGTCCCATAATACATCACATATAATTGTCAGAAATCCAGGACTGGCCTACTGGAATTTAGTAAGTTTGCTTCTATGTAAATCCCACTCTGCTGGCATTGAGAGTTGTATAACTTGGACTGGCTCTGAGTTTCCCTGCTGGACTGGAGTTAATTGAGAAATATTCATGTTATCTTGAACAGGCTGGTCCTATCCTGGTTTTTCCCTGTTGCATGCATGAAATTATATTCTGGTTTTTTACAAGGAAGGACTACATCCCCTTGCTGGGAGCAATACCAGGAGTGGATCAATCTGTTTGGGTTGACTTGTGTAGTAACCCTGCTTCACTGTAGCCCAATGGTTCTCAATTCAGTCATGAGGACCCACCTATCCAGTCAGGTTTTCAGGAAACCCATAATGAATATGTATGTGATAGATTTACATACAAAGGAGGTAGTTCATGCAAATTTATCTAATGCATATTTATTATGAAAATCCTGAAAACCTGACTGTCTGGGTGTGTCCTGAGAACTGGGTTGAAACCCCCTTCTTTAGCCTAATAGTGTGGTTCTCATCCCAATTCTCAGGAGACACCCAACCAGTTGGGTTTTCAAGTAATCCACAATGAATATGAATGAGCTAAGCTGGTATGCAGTGGAGGTAGAGCATGTGAATCTATCTCATGCATATTCATTGTGGATATTCTGAAAACCTGATTGACTGACTGTAAATCCACTGTATATTGTATGGAGAGATAGCCATAAGGTTGCTACTTCATGCAGGTCAAACTGAGGAGGCAAATCAACTGCTGTTTTTTTGCATATTGCATACATACAGTTATAGGCTTGATTTTCTTAGGGCAAAATAAGACCTACAAATCCATATGTACCAGGGGCGTAGCCAGACAGCAGATTTTGGGTGGGGCTAGACAAGAAGTGGGTGGGCACCAAGTGTTCTCCCCCTCCCACCAAAAAAAGATCTCAACTGGTGGGAAAATGCTTCTCTCCACCAGGGTTGCCAGATGGGCGGTTTTCCCGCCCAATTGGGCGGTTTTCCGCAACCCGCCGTGGGAAATTTTTGCCCGCGGCGGGTTGCGGTTTTTTGGGCTGCTTTTTGGGCTTCAGGGCGGTTTTTTGGGCGGCTTTTTCGGCCGCGGGGGGCGGGGTTAGTGATGTGTTTGGGCGGGGTTAGTGACGTTTTGGGCGGGGTTAGTGACGTGGGAGGCAGGGCCGATGACGGAGGCGGGGCCGGTGGCGGGGGAGGCGGGGCCGGTGACAGCGGGGGCGGGGTTGATGACGCGGGGGTGGGGGTGTCAGGGGCGGGGTTTGAGTTTGGGCGGGTTTTGGGCGGTTTTTATGCTGGATTGGGTGGGAAAAAAATTTTCCACCTGGCAACACTGCTCTCCACCTTGGCAGTCTGCAGCAGGCATGTGCTGAAAACTGAGCATGTGCAGGTGCCAGTACCGGGGAGAGTAGCATTTTCGTTACCATCAGGGGGAAGTCTTCAGCTGGTGGAGCTTAGGATCCCCACCAGATACCACTAAACATGTGCTACTGTTGGGTGGGCCTGAGCCCTAACTGGGTGGGCCCACCTGTGGCTACGCCACTGATATGTACAATAGGCTATAAGTAGGACTGAATGAGCCTGTTCGGTTGATCTGAAATGAGGTGGCAACCTGAGGTAGCTACAGTCTGTACTTAAGCAAGTGTAAGATACCAATCCTGAGAAATAAACCTACAGCAACTAGCCATTTCTTTTTCTCTCTTCTCCATATGGATAGTGATGTTACTACACTATAGACCAGTGACATTCACTGCTAGTATTCGAGAACCGCCAATGATCAGGCATTCAGGATATCCTCAATGAATATGCATGAGAGGTTTGCATACAATGGAGGTGGTAGCTGAAATGAAATGCCCCTCATGCATATTCATGAAAACTTGACCCGCTGGTGACCCTCAAGAACTGGGAGAGTGAATGCACCTGCTGTAAGCAGTCATTCATTACCTAAAATCTACTCTCCAATGGGGAGGAAATGTTAGGGCAGATACATGTACTCCTCAACCTAACATTTCACTTTCAAATTCTTCCTGCTAGAAGAAGCAGCACACTCTCACAGATCAGCCATGGACCCCAAATTGTGACCCGCAGCGCTGTCACACAATTGACCGGATACCACATATGGGACCCTGCCTTGCCAGTGTGACTGCTCCCAGTGAGGGTAAGGGAAGTTGATGAAAAGAAAACTGCACCCAGTGAGGACTGTGTGATATTTCAAACATACACAGCAGAAACCAATTTGTGTTAGCACTCTTATTGGTCAGTCTACATGGGATTATTAGCATGGAGGTATATGATTGGGTACAGAACAGCCCTATGAACAACACAAAATTGTTTCTCAGTTAGATAAAAATATTTTCTAACTGTTCATAGGTTTCTGCAAGGTCATGAATTAGTAATGGAATCCATTCTCCTCACCAGTGAACAAGAGTCCATCATCAGGTGTGCTGCATATATTTGTGAGAGGCACTTTGGTTAGAAACATGTGAATCTGATTCCTGGTGTGGCTTTGGTTTGTTTGTAGCTATCCAAATGATTCTGTGGTAGCCTTTGGCTTAGCACAGTAAATGATGGCAGATATAGTCCAGTATGGTCATAAGTACATAAGTATTGCCATACTGGGAAAGACCAAAGGTCCATCGAGCCCAGCATCCTGTTTCCAACAGTGGCCAATCCAGGTCACAAATACCTGGCAAGATCCCAAAAAAGTACAAAACATTTTATACTACTTATCCCAGAAATAGTGGATTTTCCCCAAGTCCATTTAATAATGGTCTATGGACTTTTTCTTTAGGAAGCTGTCCAAAGTATGCATGCTACTTGCGCTAAGAGCCCTTTTTTGCATGCATCTGAATGGTAGTTGCGTTCACAGTCCGCGAGTGTGTTGTTTCACGCGCTTGGGGGCTCTGATCGTATCAAGTCTGTCCAGTAGGGTGGCTAGAGTTGTTGGTAGGCAAACATTAAATAAAGGAAGGAACCAGGAATAAAGGAATCAGCCCAACAGCCTTCTGACTTTCTAGTCAATTCATCTGAAAACTAGGGCTGGGCATTCATTTGAAACTACATGAGAAACATAAACAATGTTTCCTGTGTCATTTCATATCATCTTTAACTTGAAATAACAATAACAACAAAAAACACAGAAATTTCATTTTTTTCCCAGTGGTGCAGAAATGAGTAGGAATGACTTGGGATCACCCTGCTCCCACTAGAGCATTAGAAGCTGAGGCGGGAAGCGGGTCAGAAAGAGGATTGGCTGTCTCTTCTGTTGGGGGGGGGGGGGGAGTGACACCTGGGGGTGAGGGGTGGGGTTAATACTGACACTTCAGGAGTATCAGAGGGGTGAGGCGTGGGTAAAGTGATGATTAGGGGGGTTCAGGTTGTGATGTGGGGGGGGGGGGGGTGCAGTCCTGGGGAGTTGTGATGCTGGGGAGTAGGGAGCTGGATAATGAACAGGATGTTTGAGTTTTGATTGAGGGGAAGGGTTGGGGTAGTTTGCTATTTTTTTTTAATTAATGTTTGGATAGCTGGCAACTATAATAATACACCCAACATGACAAATTTGTTAAATGAAACAAAAGAAATTGAGAATAAGCTGCAAAGAAAACATAGAACAAAACAAACATTTTTTGCTTGCCCATCCGTACTGAAAACGCGCTCTTTCAAGATAACAAGCACAGCTGACCACAAATACAAAGGAGTTCTTTCTATCCATATATTTCCAGGATGTCATCCCATTCAGATCATAACTTTCCAGGGCTCCTTGTTGATATCTATATTTCTTTATCTATTTATTGATCGATAGAGATATGGATATATTTATGATAATTTCACAAAAAACTGAAAACCTTTCTTTCCCCTTCTGACCGAGATAGTATGTTAAATTAATCCATGATTATTTTGAGATTTGTGATAGATTTATTTTGAATTTATTGATGTTTTATTCCTAACTCTGTTCTCTTTTGCTTTTATTGTCTTTCAAGCTTGTAAACTGAAAGACAAGGTTTCAGTAAGATTATACATAAAATCTGATAAATAATAAATATGTAAAATAAATACATCCCATAGCTCCATTCCTTTGTTGACTTGCAAAGGTTCCTTCCCAATGATAACTGTAAGTGGCTTATTTGATGACTTCTTGCCAAGTGTACATTTGAAATATTGCACAGTTGAGAGGTACCAGCTGGCTCTATTTTTTTTAAAGAATCGGCAAATCCAATCCTGCTGTGGCCAATGTTACATGCATCAATTTCTCATTTCCCTTTATAAAGCAAGAGTAAAATCCAGGCTTGCAAAGGGGTTGAACCAGGGCTAGGTCATCCTGTTGTGGAGAACCTGAAATCAGCTGGTTGTCAGTACTGATGCAGTTTTCTTTCAAACAACGTAAGTAGTGAAAGTTGTTGGGGTTTCCATAAATGCATCAAAGACAGTTACAGTGCATGTCCCTAATGAGCAAGTAAGAACACCCCTATGGGAAGACAAGATTCAGTGACACTGTATTTCTTGTCCAAGTCTTCCAGACTTTGGAAGAGGGTTGTTAATGTGACTGGCTTGGATTTTGCGTAGTTTTTCCTGCACTAATTTCATCTCACCTTCATGAAATGAGCCTATTTTTAAGTTCATCCTCACTGGCCTCAGTCTGCCTGCGGACTTTAGGTGGGAACTGCATGATGGCAGAAGATTTCTCATCACCTAAGAAATTCTCCCACTGTCTTGCAGGTTTTGGTAGTGGCTTTTCAGCAATAAGATCTCTATAGGCACCTATGTTTTGGTTTGCTGTGTTGGGTCGAAAGAAAGGAACGGGAACCAACTGAGTTAGGATTTTAAGGGAGATGAACCCAGTATGGATCGGTTGTCACTTGCAATAACAGGGAAAATGTCAATGACGTATCCCATATCGTTGCATGCCATTAAAACCCAAACATGAGCAGAAAAACATGAAACTTTATGCTTTTTTGTTTGCCAATAATAGGGCACACACTTTTGAAAGAGTGTGCACCATATGACTTTTCTTCCATGATGAAAAATGGTCAAATGAAAATGATCGAAAACAAACATTTCTAGAAATGACAATGGAAACAACAGAACAAAACATTTCCGGCTGCCCATCTCTAGAACCAAGGTGACTCACACTTCTTCCAAACAAGCTCAGTCCGGTTCAGAGGTAGTCAGAATTAAATCTATACTGACCTGAATATGCATAAGACATACCTAGTACAATTTTTGCATGGAACAGCTCCCCCAGGTATCAAAATCCAAAAAGACTGGGAAGAGCACAGAGGCCCCATAGTGGTGCAGAAAGAAGGGGTAAAGTTGGAGATTATGTAGAGTCAGTTGTACTGCAGCAGGGAAGGGAAATGGGTTGAGTGGATAGACCTGGAGGTCTTTATCTGTTGTCCTGTCCTATGTTTCTTTGGCTCAAAGCTTGACCATTCTTGGTGACACTTTCCAAACCAGTGTTCTAGTAATTGAGTGGGTGGGTAAAAAAAGAGTACTGTGTAAACATGCATTATTTATATATTGAGGCTAAGGGGAGGCTCTAGGATACAGCAAGCAGAAGACATATCCATCACAGCCTTGAAACACAGTAACTTTGAATGTAAACCTTGTACAACTTTTCCATAGTCCATTCCCCTAATGAAGGGTCAGGGATAGTCCCTGAGTGCTAGGGCTGTAAGGTTTAAACCCTGGTAGAGTAAACGGTTTATCACTATACAGAGGACCACTTGAGAATGATGGGGTGGCCCACTGGTAGGAGGACAAAGCTGTAAACTGAAACTGTTAGTCTTGAAACATTGAATCTTCCTGTACCTCGGTTCTAATCCCAACCTCAGGCAAGTAATATTATCTTCCTGTGCCTCAGTTCTAAGCTCTGTAACTACAATCTGCATGACCTGGGACAAATAATTTTGACTCCTCCCCCCCCCCCCCCCCCCCCCCCCCAATTTACCCTATCTGTAAATTATCACTGTTCTCATCACTAGATTACCATACAGTAATATCCCAAGGCTGTAATCATCTCCACTCATGCAGGATCCATTGAGAAGCGACTATATGGCCATTTCTGAGATGCTGTAAAATGCCAGCACCAAAAATCCCGTCTCCTCCTAGTGATCAGCAGCGCCCTCTTCCTCCCCAAGACACACACACACAGACCTGAAAATCCTTAACAAACTGATTTTATCCTTGGATGCATTCACAAAAATAAAGTAAAAAATAAAAACAGATTCCCCAAAACAATTAGAAACAAACAGATTTTCATTTAAATAGCCCTCCCTTCTCATCTTTTTAACATTCCAAACAATATTGATTAGAAAAAAAAACTCTTTGTAGTCATTGCTGTTTTTACACCAAAAAACAAAAGTATAACTCACAATTGTGTTCTGCACGTTTCCTTAGTGCGAGTGTTTTCAGCAGAAGATATGTAGGTTATTACTAGCAGGCATAACTTGTGTAGTTTTGTCTTTATTTTAATAAGTTTTTTTTGTCCTCTTTTCTTTAGGAATAATGTTTCTCTGTACAAGTTCAGCTCGGAAGCGCAAGCCCATCTCCTCCCGCCCCAGATGTCCTGTGTACCTTGGCGGTGGCGTTCCCACTGCAAGAAAGATCAAAGGAGAGCAAAAGTATGTGTGGCAAAAAGCAAGACACTGGTTGAGAGGTGGTGAGAGAAAAGATAGGAAAAGTATAAAACAGAAGCAGGTGACAGTGAAAAAGAAATGGAGTGAAACAGCAACAGAAAGCAAGACACAGTGGGACAGCGGCAAAGAAAGATCCAACGCCAGAGAGACAAAGAGAAGGATGAGCATTTATTCGGGTTGGATTTTTTTTTACTGAAGATTCCAAATCTGTTATCTGTATTCCTGCTGTTGCTCTGAAATTATTTCTTTTTATTAATCTTTGTTTTTCTTCCACGTGAACGAGAGCGGACACTTAGATGAAGTACTCCTTCTTATCCTCCCCACCAGCCAGGCCAGCCTCTGCATTGATGATTGCTGTGTCTGCATCAGGTGCGTCATCTGCTCCCTTGGCCTCGTTGGTCAGGTAAGTGCCTGAGAGCGGACAGATACACAAAACTTTGAGAGGTAGACAAAACCATTGCCATAATGGTTAACACGTTGTAAATAATGGGCCAGACATTCAAAGGATTTGTTCTCGTAACTTAGAGAATTATGCTCCTAATTTGGCCTGCTCGAAAATTTACTAGGGCTGTGTGTCTAAATTTATACTCCAGAATTTCACGAAATTAAATTTAGGATCATGAAATGGGGCGGATGTAGGGCGGAGAAAAGAACTTAGAGATACCAATGGCAGTCAGCACTTCTTTAAATGCTGGTCACTGCTGGCTGAATTAGGACTGGATATTCAGTGTTGGACCCTATCTGGGTATCAGCAGTGAATATCTAGGGGTCCAATATTCAAAGTGACTTGCATGGGCAGGAAAGGCTCCTGCCCACTTCAATCATGCTCAGTGGGCCGGTGGCTGATATTATGAGCACTTAACTGCTGAATATTGACACTAACTGGCCATCTTAAGTCTAGGCATGAGAGGGGCAGAGCCAGGAGTTATGCAGGCGCTGACAATATTCTGTGCTTTGCCTGCATAGCTAACCCGGCACATAGAACTGCATAAACAGCAGTCCTAACTTTACCCGGTTAGCTCTGTGGGTGCCATCATTGAATATTGGCCGGCACATGCATAACTTCCAGGTAGCGGCCTAATGTGCTGTAATCTCCCCTCCCACAAAGAGCACTGCCATTCACCTCTCCTCCAAAAGAGCATCTGACTCCCTGACTCATATCCCCCCTCCTTCCCCCTCCCCCCTCCTACTCTACCCCCAAAGATCATCTGGCCCTCAACAAGGATCCTCTACCCCCTGTAGGCATCCCCTGGTCCTACCCTTCCAATCCCTGGTAGTCTAGAGGAGAAAGGGCAGGAGCGCTGATGAACCCAATGAATATTCACCCCTTTAGGAGCTTAGCACTGATTTTCAGCACTGGGCTCATAAATTAGCCTTGCAAATGAATAGCAGTCCTAAATTTATAAGCATAACTTTTAAGCACCTAAATTAAGATGAATTTTCAGCTGAATACTTAGGCTTATAGGTTTGGCTGAAAATAGGAGCTTAAATTTAGGATCTTAAATTTATTTGAATATTGGGCCCAATATTACTAATAAGCCTGCAGCTCTGAATTTCAGTCTGTCTAACAGAAGCCTGTCCCTTCACAGTTATAATATGTTATTGGGCACAGCCTGCTCAAGGCCTGGTTTTGCAAGCATGGATGTAAAGTCCTCAGAGAGACAAGAAATCCATAGAGGCAAACAGTAAAACCAGGCCTGGCCCAAGTCCTCCCTGATGCCATGGAGGGAAGGGATTTGGATATAGTTTACACTGTTTTGGTGAGCAACATTCTGGTACTGAGGTATTTTCCAGTCCTTTGAGGGTGTAAAATCTAAATGTGTGCCAATGACCAAGCACATGATTTCTTTCTTTTTAAAATTTTATTTTTTAAGCATTTATAGGGTTACCATATGGCTCCAGAAAAAGGAGGACGGATTGAGCCAGCCGGGAAGTAAAACCCGGCTGGCTCAATCCGTCCTCCTTTTTCTGGAGCCATATGGTAACCATAAGCATTTACAATAATCCTAAGAATTGCTCTTGTACATAAAAGATAACCACATGAAAAATATTGCAATTATAAACACAAAAAGAACAATATTAGGAAACAATACTCATAAACCATCTCCAGTCTATCGTTATCAGCATGGAGGCAAGGAAATAAAGCAAGTAACGTGGAGGGGCATTTTTGATATGACGTCTAAGTCCGACTTTGGATGTTTTGCAAAAAACGTCCAAAATCTGAATAGCAAAGAAGGTCATTTTCAAAAAAAGAAAAACGCCTATCTTTTGTTTTCAAAAATAGAAGGTTTTGTGATTTGGACGTTTTATTTTTTGGTCCATTTTTGAAAAAAATAAAAAAGGCCAAATGCAAAACGCACAAAATCAAGCCATTAGGATGAGCTAGCATTTTTAGTAGACTGGTCCCCCTGATATCCCAGGGGGCACTGCAGTGGACTTCATAAATTGCTCCCAGGTACACATCTGACCATTGCTCTCTTACCCCCACAAAACCCACTACCTCCAACTGTACACCACTACCATAGCCCTTACAAATGAAGGGGGCACCTATATGTGAGTACAGTGGGTTTCTGGTGAGTTTTGGAGGGCTCACAGTTTCCTCCATATGTGTAACAGGTAGGGGGAGGTAGAAGCCTGGGTCCACCGTCTGCAGTGCACTGCACCCACCACTGGACTACTCCAGGGACCTGCATGCTGTTCTAATGGACATCTGAAGCTGGCACAGAGGCTGGCAAGCAATGTTTTTCATCACATTTTTGGGGGGTGGGAGGAGGTTAGTGACCACTAGAGGAATAAGGGGAGGTCATTCCTGATTCCCTCCAGTGTTCAACTGGTTATTTAGGGCACCTTTTTGTGCCTTATTCATTGTAAAAACAGGTCTAGCTCAAAATGTCTTAATTTTAATCCTGGATGGTTTTGTTTTCTTCCATTATGGCTGAAAATCATCTAAGTCTCAGGAACACCCAAGTCCCACCCTTGAGATTTGGACGCACTTCTGACAGACTTCAAAGAAAAACATCTAAAAATAGGTTTTGAAAATACTAATTTGGACGTTTTTGTGAGAAAAACGTCCAAATGCTGCTTTATGCCACTTTTTACGCGTTTTTCTGTTTTGAAAATGAGCCCAATAGTAACACAGTAAATGATGGTAGATAAAGACCTGAACGGTCCATCCAGTTTGCCCAACAAGATAAACTCATTTTACATGGTATGTGATATTTTATATGTATACCCGAGTTTGATTTGTCCTTGCCTTTGGGCATATCTTCAAACACTACAGAGTAAATGTAACAGTGGCTGCAAACAGTGGAAGAGAAGTTGCTATCATTCAAAAACTTTATAAATGTTTAGGATCTAAGTAAATATATTTAACAGAATTTGATTTAATTACACACTTACATGGAAACATTTTCAGCTAACACTTTGATAAGCGGTGGAAATCACCATTTCCAGGTGTATTTAATCTATATGTGTAAAATACTGCTCTTTACATGCGGAGTTGCCTTTGGAGGCAATTCTATTTGTGGGAACCTCCTTTTAGCCACCCAAATCTCATGCAGTGGGCACCCAGGTTCTATTATAGGAACTATTGGGTTCTGTAATATAGGCTTCAGCACTTACACCAGCCATAGACCTGGCATAACTGAGGATGCCAGGGGTGGCCCAAGGAAAGATGCTGCCTGAGGCAGGGCTGAGATGCACCCCCCCCCCCCTCCTCCTAGGGCCAAGTTCTCGCATCTCTCCCCTTCCTTACTCCACCTTGTTCCCTGATTTACCTTCTTTTTATGTTTTTTAAAAGCCAGCAGTGGCAGCGATTCCCATACGCTGCCCTGCCGCTGGCACCAGTTTCTTCTGTACTATGGCCATCTCTGAGGAAACAGGAAGTTACATCAGAGAGGCGGCCAAAGTAAAGGGAAGAGGCGGGTGCATGCCGCAGGGCAGTATATGGGAATCATGCTGCCACCGCCGGCTTTTAAAAAAACATAAAAAGAAGGTAAAAATGGGGGATGGAGGAAGGAGGGGGAGAGATGCTGCTCCCAAAACAGTGCGACCTGGGGCCTCTGCCTCAGGTGGCCTAATGGTCAGGTTACCCCTGGTGGATGCCCAAATATGGCAAAGACACGTGTAACTTAGGGCCTCTCATAAATCTGCGCTACCGATTCTTGGTGTGGCAAATGAGAGGAAGCCCGTTTGATTTCTATGGGCTTCCTCTCATTTGCTCCACAGGAATCGTTAATGTGGCTTTGTAAAAGAAGCTCTCACTGCATAACTAAAAGCCCCACCCATAGTCCACCAACATGCATGCCCCTCTTCAGTTGCATTCTTTAGCACTTACACATGCCCTTGTAGAAAAACTCATAGCAGTGGCAGTCCTACCATTAGGCCAACTGAGAAGGGGGTCTCGAGTGGCACTCTTCATGGAGTTGTCTCCCCCCTACACTGGCCATGGTCTGGCATCTCCCCTCACCCAACCACATTCTCTGAATCTACTTTTTTTTTCTGTTTTGCAAAAGTCAGTAGTGGCAGCGATTCCCATAGGTTGCCGTGCTGCTGGCACCGATCTCTTCTCTGTACTGCCCCCTGCCTCTCTGATGTAATTTCCTGTTTCCTCAGAAGCGGGCTGCAGTGGAGAGAAGAGACCGGTGCTGGCGGCAGGGCAGGCTATGGGAATTGCTGCCGCTACTGACTTCTGAAAAACAAGAAAAGAAGGTAGACTTGGGGAAGGGAGTTGAGGAAGGGGGGGGGGGGGTGATGCCAGGCTGTGGCCTGGGGGGGGGGGGGGGGAGGGAGGCGGAGTTGGGAGAGAAAGAGAGAGTGGGAACAGAGAGATGTTGGAATCGGGGTGGGGGCCTGTGGGGAGGCCGGGGATGACATCTCATCTCGTCTCAGGCGGCAGAGTGCCTTGGATCGCTCCTGGCACTTAGGGTGCCTTTGTGTGTAAGTGTTCCTTTTCTCTGCGCCTACTTATAGAACTGCCCTTCACATGCTTAGCAAAAATATGACGTCAGCACTCTCTGGCTGGCAGCCTTCTTTCTCTTGTTGATAATGAGCTCTTGCAGCTTTAAGACTGAGTTGCAGCTGGGGTCTGGTGTGGCAGTGTCCTTAATTGGGTTCTTACCTTTTCTAATATCTAGAAAAATCTTTAACTTCAAAATCCTACTTAATGATGTATACTACCACATGGGTTGGTCTTTTGACTTCCAGAAGGAACAGTAAGTAAGGTCTTATGGGACAGCCAAAGACACAGTCAGATTCAGGGCAGCTTGTGATATTTTTGATTAGTAGCAGGATACGATGAAGCCTCAGGAGAGTCCTGCTGTGCCACAACTGTTAGGAGTTGCTGTCAGCCCTTATGGGAGATCTGCTGCAGAAGGGATTGCGGTATGGTCTCGGCCTGTTTCTGTAACCAGTTGGCCGGCAAAAGGAGGCTTTCTATGCCCTTCAGTTCACCTTTGCTGTTCATTTCTAGAGAAGAGTCAAACTATCACCTATGGGCACAGTAAATAAACCCATGCATGGAATGGGACTGAATCCGACAGGACAGCACTTATCTGAGATGACAGCGAGAACCTTAAAATCCTAAGGGATTGATTTGGCTGTGACAGATATTTAGAATTAACTGAGTGGATTGGAGTTGCTGCAGAGTGCTTGTCACACCCTCGGTAAGATATTTGAATTCTGTGGAGACTGTCTCCAATGTCATTTTTATGCCATTTTATTTTAAAGCTTCAGTAGAATTGGATCAGCCATTGCAATTGTGCTTCTTCTATTTAGAATCTGCTATTATAAGTTGGATTTACTTAATCCCTTTAATACAGAGACAGGAATGGTTCATTCTCTTGTTTGCATCTTGACTATTTTAAAATAAACCAAGCATTCCGGGGAAACAGCTCACTGTTTTACAGAGCCTCATTTCATTTCAGCCAGTGAAGCTGTCCTCTCTTTCTTTCAACAGAGGGTCATGCTAGTAAAATTTAAAGTGTAGAGCTGGGATTTGCATGTACCACTGAAAGGCTTTGAACTCAGCCTGGATTTAACAAGACTGTCAAAGCGAAAAGAAAAGGGCTTCAAGTTTCTCAAGCATTCAGTGATTCTACTTTTTCTCAGCCCCTCATTATATTTTATAGGTAAAGGTGGTACCCTGGGAAGCAATGCCCATATGTGCCCCAGTACTGTCTAGCACAGGGTCTGTCAAGACCATGTTTAGGGCAGTGCTTAAATGTGTCCCGTGCTAGTGTCAGATAGCTTTCCTTTGTGAAAAATGATGCCAATGCAGGACTGCTGCCAGTGTAGCTAACAGTAGGGATGGGCTACCATTTGTGACAAAAGTCATTAGCTGCTAATAGTGCATGCTTTTCTTAAAGAGTGCATACAAATCCATAATTCTGTAATCTCAGTGCCTAAATGTAAGTGCCAGTAAGATTATACAATAGAGACAACATGCTGGTTGAGTGCTAAGCTGTATTCTACAAGGTATGGGGTCCTTTTACTAAGCAGCAGTAAAAAGTGGCCTGTGGTAGTGTGGGTGCGTGTTTTTTGGCCCTTACCGCCACCATTACCCCTACTCATGTAGTAATCATGCAGTGCACGCCAAAGTAGCTATGCTGCCGATTGCCACCGGGAACGGCTCCCGTGGAAGAAAATAGAAAAATATTTTCTACCACAGGAAACAGTGCACGCCAATTTCGAAAGTATTACAGGGCGCCTGCACTACCCCTGCAGTAGTGCCAATTTGACATGTGTTACCCGCAGGTTAGCCTACCGCTGTTTAGTAAAAGGACCCCTTAGTGCGCATTCCATATAGGGCCAGATTCAGTAAATGACGCAAAAAATTAGGTACCGGGAAAAATCTGCACCAAGCGCTAGTATGTAAAGGGCACTGTGGACTGAGCGTCTTTTATAGGATCGTACTTAGTGTGGATTCCCGCACCCATAGACTTATGCCAGCTGAAACCTGGAGTAAATCCTGGCACACAGTATTCTCTGTGCCTGACATTTTGGAAAGCCCCTGACCCGCCTATGCCCCTCTCATGGTCAGGTCTCCTTTTTGGTTGCATACAAGACACTTTGGGCATGCAACGTTTTAGAATGGTGCACAGGTAGATGTGCATATAATTCCAGCTTGGTGCCAATTAATGTCAAAAATTGATTGTTAACAACTTATTACCTAATTAATTTGCATGCACATCTGACCTGTGGACTCAAATTTGGGCAACCGATACAGAATCTGGGGGTAAGTGCGCAACTGCAAGGGGGCATACACATGGGTGGAGCATGGGTGGGTCCCACACATTTATTTACTTATTTATTTTCCAACTTTCTATACCGCTTAAAATGAAGCAGTTTATAGAAAATGAACAAAATAAAATACATAAAATACAAGTTTAAAACATTACCACAAACAAACAAAATAGACACAAAGGACCAGATTCTATATATGGTGCCTAAAAAATCTGCACAGAAAACATTTCCGCCTAAGCGTATTCTATAAGTGGCACCTAGATTTAGATGCGGTATTTAGAACACGTTTAGTTGACATCATACTGCTTAAAACTACATGCATCCCTTTACACCAAGGGAAATGCAACGTAAGTGCTAGCACGTAGAATTAGGTGCACAGGGGCATAGTCTATAACAGTACGCATAAATTTTGCTCATTTCCCCACCCATAACCAGGCCCATTTTGGGCTGCACACATTAGAATTTAGGCGCAGTGTGTTACATAATACACTTAGAGGGGCATAATCGAACGAAAACGTCTATCTCCATGGGCGTTTATCTCCGAGAACGGGTCCGTGAAGGGGCGGACCGAACCGTATTTTCGAAAAAAAAAAAAATAGACGTCCATGTTTTATTCGACAATTTGGGAGCTGGGCGTTTTTGTTTTTCAGCGATAATGGAAAATGAAAGCGCCCAGCTCAAAAACGAATAAATCCAAGGCATTTGTTTGTGTGAGGGGCCAGGATTCGTAGTGCACTGGTCCCCCTCACATGCCAGGACACCAACCGGGCACCCTAGGGGGCACTTTTACAAAATCAAAAAAAAAAGGTAAAAGAGCTCCCAGGTGCATAGCACCCTTCCCTTGTGTGTTGAGCCCCCCAAATCCCCCTCAAAACCCACTGCCCACAAGTCTACACCATTAGTATAGCCCTAAGGGGTGAAGGGGGGCACCTACATGTGGGTACAGTGGGTTTGGGGGAGTTGGACGACTAAGCATTAAGCAGCACAATTGTAACAGGTAGGGGGGGGGATGGGCCTGGGTCCACCTGCCTGAAGTCCACTTCACCCCCTAACAACTGCTCCAGGGACCTGCACACTGCTGCCAGGGAGGTGGGTATGACATTTGAGGGTGAAAATAAAAAGTTGTGAAACATCATTTTTTTGTGGTGGGAGGGGGTTAGTGACCACTGGGGGAGTCAGGGGAGGTCATCCCTGATTCCCTCTGGTGGTAATCTGGTCGTTTAGGGCACTTTTGGGGCCTTATTTGTGAAAAAACAGGGTCCAGGAAAAGTGCCCTAAATTCTAACTACAAACGCATACTTTTTTTCCATTATTGGCGAAAGGCACCCATCTCTGTTCGGGTGATAACCATGCCCCAGTCCCGCCTTCACCACGCCTCCGACACGCCCCCATCAACTTTGTACGCTTCGCGATGGAGTGCACTTGAAAACGTCCAAGTTCGGCTTTCGATTATACCGCGTTATTCGTTTTTGTGAGATAAACGTCCATCTCCCGATTTAGGTCGGAACTTGGGCGTTTTTCTCGTTCGATTATAAGCAGGCTAGTGAGTTGTGCGCGTACATTCTAATTATTGCCATAGTGCACATTATCAACGTTGATTAGCTTGTTAAGTAAATTAAGTTATGCACATTGTTATAGAATATTCCTGGATTTCAGAGCGGAAAACTAGGCACGATATAAAAAATCTGGGGAAAGTGCTAAATCTGCTTATATTACAACATACTCTTGGAAAGCTACCCAAAGTTGTCTCAGTCTTAGTCACAAGAATTCTATGTTATGGGGTAAATATTTAGCAGGGGGCGGTGAGCATTTTGCTGATCGCCGCCAACGTTATTCCCAGATATTCAAGGCTAGGCCGTGTCCGGACTTCAGCACTGAATATCTGGATTCTGCAGAGCCGGCTAACACAAAACTGGTTAAGCTGATATTCCATATGTAACCAGCCATGGGTTACCGCATAAAGACAGGACTGTGTTTTATATGGTCCCATTTATGCAGTTAACCAACCAAGTGCTGGCTCTGCCCCTGGAATGCCCCCAAAATAGCCAGTTTTCACTTAGGCGCTAACCGCTAATTTTCAGCGGCAATAACCGGTAAACTGCCACTGAAAATGAGCAGATAGCTCTGAACAAGTGATTTAACCAGTCCGTGGCCATTCCTGACCGGTTAAATCACTTTGAATATCAACCCATACGCACTCAAATGTAACATTTACATGCTAACATTTACACCTTCCTTTTACAGGTCCCAGTGATGGCAACTAAATATCAGTGTGCAAATGCTGACTTACTTTCTATTCTATAATGCAGTCTGGATGCCCAGATGCCATTATAGAAATCGCACTCAGCACCTCGTATTTTAACGCCCACATTTGGGCCACCTTTATAGAATTGAGCCCTAGGTGCATAACAGCACCCTCATTTGAACAATGCATGCTTGGGCAATGGTTTGTATACGTGTGCACTATCGGGAAAGTAGTGCGCATTCTTTGCACACAGTTCACACTTTCAGGCAGAGCCACTGGGGGCAGGGAGGGCAAGATTCCCTTGGGCCTAGCCTCTAAGGGGATCCGGCAGCAGCGGCCCAGGTGTGATCCAGCATATTTCTCTCCCTTCTAATCCCCCTTCCTACGTCTTCTACTTGCTTACAGTCATAGAATGGCAGACAGCAGCGATCGAGAGACACTGCTCTGCGCCCCAGGCCCTTCTTCCCACCACATCCCACCTATGTGGAAACAGGAAGTTAGATCACAGGAAGCAGGGCACAGCAGGACCTGTGGCCTTCAGAGCAATCTCTCTTGATTGCTGCTGCCTTCCATTCAATGACTCTAAGCAAGTAGAGGTCCGGGGGTGGTGTGGGGGCTGTAGCAGCAGCAGGCCCCTTAATATTGTTTGCCATGGGCCCTGCTTTCACAATGCACTCTCTTTGCTTGTAGTGTACACTTGTAACGGTGTTAATTCCGGAATAAAAAGAAAATAGAAAAACATGAAAATTTCCTGGCTGCTCATCCCTACCAGATGCCAGTGCAAAGTATTGCCCGTGTACACCCAATGCCAGCATCAGACAAAACCTTTGTATATCTGCTGCCAGTGTCCCATATGTCACCCTTCCAGCACAGGGCAGGCCTCACCTTTGTGCCGCAACATGTAGTGTCCCACGAGAATGATGAGGCCAACCAAGATGAAGGCGATTACAGCAACAACACCTCCAATAACAGCATGGTCAATAGTGGATGTGGATGGAACTGGGCTGGGATCTAATCAGAGAGAGAAAGGGAAGGAGAGAGGGGGACATAGGGAAAACAAAGATTGCAGGGAAAGGAGATAGAACAAAATGAAGATAAGGAATAGGAGAGAAGAAGAGAAAACAGAAAAGGAAGGAAGATACCATAAGAAAGGTGAGAAGAGATCAGGACAGTGGTGAAGATAACAGAACAGAGAACAAAAATGGTAAGTGAGAAAAGGAGAGGGAGGATGGAAAGACAAAAGGGAA
The DNA here is from genome assembly GCF_901765095.1 of Microcaecilia unicolor. Classification (NCBI taxonomy): domain Eukaryota; kingdom Metazoa; phylum Chordata; class Amphibia; order Gymnophiona; family Siphonopidae; genus Microcaecilia; species Microcaecilia unicolor. The sequence continues at coordinate 54,428,158 of NC_044044.1, forward strand.
TAAAGAGAGGGAAAAGAGGGAGGAACAATGAAAGTAACAGAAGAAAAGAGAGACAGAGAGTGAAGGAGGGAAGAAGAGAAAGAGGGAGATAGTTTAATTCTATACCTCCAAAAGGTAAACATAGAATCAGTAACATTTCTTTTTTTTTACACGTTTTCCCTCAACACTAAACACTGTCTTATTGTGCTGGGTCATGTGACAATGAGAGGTGTTCACCTTTGCCTTTCTAGAATCCTTTCCTGTATGGAATCCTAGGGAGCACTAGGTTAAAGCACTAGCAGCAGGGCCATGGTCTTGTTCTGGGACAGATGTCTCAAGGACAACAAAGTTTCATGGAGCCTTGATAGGGGTGAGGGTAGCCTTTACGTGTGCCTTTAACGCACATTGCAGTAGGTAAGGGATCTTCTTAGAAGCATGCTATTATCTTTAATAGAACTACATGCAAGTTCCATGAATGCACTATGCACAGCAGGCTCCTTAAAAGCATATGGTGGTGTTCAAGACCCCAAAAGATCAACTTGGATTATAAACCAGCGCTTTTATTCAAACTGGTGGTCTAACATTCTTATCTACTTCTGTTGACCACCATTTTGAATAAAGGCTCTGGTTACATCCTGGTTCATCTTTTGTGTCATTCTCAACCTTTGTTTTGTTGTTGTTTTGCTCATGGGAGTGGACTGGTATTCTCTCTTTGGGATGTTCAAGACTGCATGCATGACAACTGAGAGGGAATGCTTCTGAATGGTTTAATTTTGGAATGCTCTGTCTGTTCAGGAGAGGAAGAACCAACACAAGTGAATGGCATTCCATCAATTCATCAGATTCAAGAGCAGGCATTAAACTGTTGGGCACCATGTTTGATTGTGTCCCAGCATTCCCAGAAGTTGCATGCAAAGGACCTCTTTCACCTCCCTATCTGGGCATCCCCTGGGAAATGCAATCTCAGCTGCAGCTCATTTGGGAAGAGCAAGTGTTTGCTTCTAGAAGATTCTAAATCCAAAATGAGAGGCCAGATATGATGGATACTCTTCATATTCTTGTGCAGTTGAGTAGCTCATCTATTGCTGAGGGGCGGAGGGACAGTCTAAAACCAGGACTGGCTAAGTCTCTCCTGAATGATGTAGGGCCCAATATTCAAAAAATATTGAGCCCCCTAAACATAGGAGATGGTTTTGTGGGTGCTGTGGGTGCTTGAGCACCCCGATAATGAGAACATTCTTTGTATGTGTACAGCACCCCCAATATTTTTGAAAAGATGGCTCCCCTGCCCCTAAATTTATAATTCTATTTTCAGACAAACTTAGGAGCATAAAAATTCAGCTGAAAATTCATAATTTAGGAGCTTAAAAGTTATGCTCATAAATTTAAACCTGCTGTTTATTTGCCTAGATTTATAAGCCTAATTTATGAGCCTTGTGCTGAAAATGACTGCTAAGCTCCTAACTTCCTCTCCCCTTCCTAAATCTGCCCGTGTTACCACCCATTTTTTGTGCTCCTAAATTTAAGAGTTTAGTGAAATTTTCAGTAACATTTATGCACTCAGTCCTACAAAATTTTCAGAGCGGTCCTTTCACCAAACTGCGGTAAAAGGGGCCTTGTGTTAGCGGCAGGGGCCATTTTTGCTGTGTTTTGAGGCCCTTTTTACCACAGCAGGTAAAAAGGCTGAAAAAAGAAATGGCCATGCTGTAAGATTTCAGTTACTGCATGGCCATGCGGAGATGGGGGGAGCACTTATTGCCACCCATTTAAGTGCTCCTGCGCTAACCCAGTGGTACTGGGTTGCGTGCAGTGCAGCCCAATTACCACCAGGTTAGCTCCTGTGGAAATATATTTTGAATATTCCACTAGTGCCGGAAACGGTGCATACCAGGGCTGGAATTACTGCTGGTGCCTGCATTGGGCCAGCGGTAGCTTCAGATTGGCAAGCGGTAAGCCTGCTGCTTTGTAAAAGGGCCCCAAAGTTAGGAGCATAAATCATTTGAATATTGGGCCTATGATGGTACCTGATGAATCTTGGGGAGCAATTCTATAAGTGAGGGCCTCCTTTCAGATGTCTTGATGCTGCCCAATGAGATCCTGTTCTATTACAGCTTTTAGGTGCCTGGATTCTGTTACAGAATGTTGGTGTAACCTGGCAATGGTGTGCCTTTCCATTTATGTGCCCTGCAGTTACACCACCCACAAGTACAAAGCAGAAGATCAAGATCTTATGCCAAAAAGCAACCCAAGTTCCTCAGAGTAGGGACAGACCAATGGATTTCCACAAAATGAGGGACCAGAGGGTACAGTTACAATTCGTATATTCCACTATTACGAAACTTAGGGGGCCTTTTATTAAGCCTTGGTAGCGTTTCTAGCTTGCGGCAGAAATCAGCTGGCAGTAAACGCAAAGACACCCACTGGGCATTTCAGCATTTACCACCAGCTGTTTTCTAGCGCAAGCCAAAAACACGACCACGGCTTAGTAAAAGACCCCCATAGTTCTAAGCAGATTACATCAAGAAAACTAGAACATACATCTAGGAGCATACATCTCAAATTGTCCAAAAATATATGTAAATTAGTTCACAGTACCCAAAACATACTTCCGGAATAGATGAGTTTTGATTGCTTTCTTGATGTAATAAAAACTAGATAACGACCTGATACTACCCGGAAGCGATGACCAGAGAGTTGCACCCTCTTGGAACTAGGAAATGTTATCAAATTAAAACGATGTGTAAGATGTAGCCTCCCATAAGGTCTACATATGCTAACATATATCTAGGAGTAACTCCATATAATATATTAAATGCTAAACTATCAAGTTTGAACAGAATTCGGGCCTTCACTGGAAGCCAATAGGTAGGTAGATAAAACAGAGATGTGAGAAGAAATTTTTAGTACATAAGGATTGCCATAATGGGAAAGACCAAAGGTCCATCGAGCCCAGCATCCTGTTTCCAATCCAGGTCACAAATACCCGGCAAGATCCCAAAAATGTACAAAACATTTTATACTGCTTATCCCAGAAATAGTGGATTTCCCCCAAGTCCATTTAATAACGGTCTATGGACGTTTCCTTTAGGAAGCCGTCCAAACCTTTTTTAAACTCCGCTAAGCTAACCGCCTTTACCACATTCTCTGGCAACGAATTCCAGAGTTTAATTACACATTGAGTGAAGAAATATTTTCTCCGATTCGTTTTAAATTTACTACATTGTAGCTTCATCGCATGCCCCCTAGTCCTAGTATTTTTGGAAAGCGTGAACAGACGCTTCACATCTACCCGTTCAACTCTACTCATTAGTTTATAGACCTCTATCATATCTCCCCTCAGCCGCCTTTTCTCTAAGCTGAAGAGCCCTAGCTGCTTTAGCCTTTCCTCATAGGGAAGTCGTCCCATCCCGTTTATCATTTTCATCGCCCTTCTCTGCACTTTTTCTAATTCCACTATATCTTTTTTGAGATGCAGTGACCAGAATTGAACACAATATTTGAAGTGCGGTTGCACCATGGAGTGATACAAAGGCATTATAACATCTTCATTTTTGTTTTCCATTCCTTTCCTAATAATACCTAATAACAGTGAGAAAACCAAACAAAGCGCAGTATTCTGTATGGTTTGTAATCGCTTCAAAAGACTCTTTGCCACCCCCAAATAGACTATATTGCAATAGTCCAGTTTACTCAGGACTAATGATTGAACAACCAGTTTAAATTGCTCTTGACTGAGGTATGTTCTAATTCTTCTTCACTTCTGCTTTAACCCAGAAGCAACCCTTTGTCAAATGATTTATTTGTTCCACCATAGTTAACTTGCAATTGATAATAATACCCCAAATTTTAATTGATCTTTCCAAAGTATACGTTATATTATCTACCACAAATGCACATTTATCATCAACTTTAATATAATTTCCAATCAACAAGAATTTAGTCTTCTCCCTATTAAGCTGGAAATAATTCTTCCTCATCCAAGCACTTATGAAAGACATACACCTATATATTACTGGCAATATATCTGCTAACTGTGACTATCAGAAACGAGATCATGATAGAAGTGTATAAAATAATGAGTGGAATGGATCGGGTGGATGTGAAGCGACTGTTCACGCTATCCAAAAATACTAGGACTAGAGGGCATGAGTTGAAGCTACAGTGTGGTAAATTTAAAACGAATCGGAGAAAATTTTTCTTCACCCAACGTGTAATTAGACTCTGGAATTCGTTGCCGGAGAACGTGGTACGGGCGGTTAGCTTGACGGAGTTTAAAAAGGGGTTAGATAGATTCCTAAAGGACAAGTCCATAGACCGCTATTAAATGGACTTGGAAAAATTCCGCATTTTTAGGTATAACTTGTCTGGAATGTTTTTACGTTTGGGGAGCGTGCCAGGTGCCCTTGACCTGGATTGGCCACTGTCGGTGACAGGATGCTGGGCTAGATGGACCTTTGGTCTTTCCCAGTATGGCACTACTTATGTACTTATGTACTTATGTATATATATATATATATATATATATATATATATATATATATATATATATATAGCCAGACAGCCGATTTTGGGTGGGCCTGAAGGGCACAAACATTTCTCTGCCCCGACCTACACCCACCTCAAAATATAAATATTTTAGCTAATAAGGATCCCCAATCTCTGTCAGCTGAAGACTTTCTCTGAAGGTGGCCAGAACCAAGTTTGGCAGGCAGCAGCAACATCCCTAAGCCACTAATATTGGCACCCTACACATGCTTAGCTGTTGGTGGCTCTAGGATGCTGTCATCGACTACAGGGCTTGGAAAAAGAGAGTTCTGGCTGTCTATGGAGGAAGTCCTTAGCTTGGGATCCCCACCAACTACACAGCAAATCAGGACCAGTATTAGACATGCTAGAGCCCAGGGAAGAAAATAAAAAATAAAGGAGGACCCCCTTCCCCAATCCTCTCTCCTCCAAGCCTCCCTCTCTGATTTCCCCACCTGCCATTATTATCAAACCAATATACCTTCACCAAATACAGAACAAGGGATCATAAATTAGACATAAAAATATTTAAACCAAAACAACAACAAAAAAACCAGAAATGAATTTCCTTTTTACTGAACACAATACAAAGACATTTGCTATGCACATTTCCCAGAGCTAACATATTCCATTTAAAATATTCAAATTAGGATGCTTTTTTTATAACTTTGTTATCTGGACATTTTATTTTTCCATCATGTTCATTCCAGTATTGTTTTTGCTTTCCTCTCTGTCATCTGCTAGTTCTCTTTCAAGCAGCCGTTGTCCATTTGCTTTTCTCCTCTCTCTGGACTATTCCCTCACTATACCTGCCTCTGATATATTGATCATTCCTTTTTAGCTCTTTCCTCTCTCTTTCTTTTATTTTCTGCCTGTCAGCTCAAATTTCACCCTTTTTCTCATTGTTCTCCTCCTTTTTACTGTTCAGCTACCTATAAAATTTCCATCTTCCCTCACCCACTAGCTGTCTAATTCCTTATCTTACTCCTTCCTCAATCCTTCATTACCATTACAATATTTCTACCTTCTGTAAACACTATCCTCTCATTCATTTCCTTGCCACCCCCTCCTCCCCCTCCTAGCCTCTCCCACATGGTTCCACCATCCCCAGCATCTTCCTCCACCTTTCTAGCCCAGCATCTACTCCTTCTTTCTCCCCTCCCAATTCTCATAGCCTCTCATCTCCCTGTCCCTTCTCTCTTCCCTTCTGCCCTCTCCCCCATGGTCTAGCATTTCTCCCTCTCTTCCCTCACTCCCATTGTCCAGAATCTTTCCATCACTCCCTTCTACTCCTGGATCCAACATCTCCCTCTTGCTCCTGGTCTCTCCATCTCCTGTGTATCTGTACTACTACTACTTATCATTTCTATAGCACTACTATGGATACCCTAGCACCATCTGTCTCTCGCCCCACTAAGCGCATTAATTCTCAGCCCTGGTTAACCCCTTGCATCCGTTACCTTCGCTCCTGCACCCGCTCTGCTGAACGACTCTGGAGGAAATCTCGCACCCTGTCAGACTTCACCCATTTCAAATTCATGCTATCCTCCTTCCAGTCCTCCCTATTCCTTGCCAAACAGGAATATTATTCTCAATTAACCAATTCTCTTGGCTCCAACCCTCGTCGCCTCTTTGCCACCCTCAACTCCCTACTTAAAGTACCCTCCGCTCCCACCCCCCGTCTCTCTCCTCAAACACTAGCTGACTACTTCCGCGATAAAGTGCAGAAGATAAACCTTGAATTCACTTCCAAGCCTTCTCCTCCCTGTGACTTCTTAACCCACTCCCTCAACCAACCTAACCTGGCCTCCTTCTCCTCCTTCCCTGAGATCACCGAAGAGGAAACTGCTCGCCTTCTTTCTTCCTCTAAGTGCACCACCTGTTCCTCTGATCCCATTCCCACCAATCTGCTTACCAACATCTCTCCTACAGTTAACCCCTCAATCTGTCACATCCTCAACCTCTCTCTCTCCACTGCCACTGTCCCTGACACCTTCAAGCACGCTGTAGTCACACCACTTCTCAAAAAACCATCACTTGACCCCACCTGTCCCTCCAACTACTGCCCCATCTCTCTTCTACCCTTCCTTTCCAAATTACTTGAACGTGCTGTCCACAGCCGCTGCCTTGACTTCCTCTCCTCTCAGGCCGTTCCTCGACCCGCTTCAATCCGGCTTTCGCCCACTACACTCAACAGAAACAGCACTCTCTAAAGTCTGCAATGACCTGTTCCTTGCCAAATCCAAAGGTCACTATTCTATCCTCATCCTCCTCGACCTATCTGCCGCCTTTGACACCGTCAATCATAATTTACTTCTTGACACACTGTCCTCATTTGGGTTCCAGGGCTCCGTCCTCTCCTGGTTCTCGTATCTTTCCCAACGCACCTACAGAGTATTTTCTAATGGCTCTTCTTCCACCCCCGTCCCGCTCTCTGTTGGGGTCCCTCAAGGATCTGTCCTTGGACCGCTTCTTTTCTCGATATACACCTCTTCCCTGGGCTCGTTGATCTCATCACATGGTTTCCAGTACCATCTCTATGCTGATGATACCCAGCTTTACCTCTCCACTCCCGACATCACAGTTGAAAACCAGGAAAGTTTCGGCCTGCCTTTCAGACATCACTGCCTGGATGTCCAACCGGCATCTGAAACTGAACATGGCAAAGACTGAGCTCCTTGTCTTTCCACCCAAACCCTCTTCTCCTCTTCCCCCACTTTCTGTCTCTGTTGACAACGCCCTCATCCTCCCCATCTCTTCAGCCCGCAATCTCGGAGTCATTTTTGACTCCTCCCTCTCCTCTGCCCATATCCAGCAGACAGCTAAGATCTGTCGCTTCTTCCTCTATAATATTAGCAAAATTCGCCCATTCCTCTCTGAACAGACCACCCGAACCCTCGTCCACTCGCTCGTTACCTCTCGTCTTGACTATTGCAACCTTCTCCTCGCTGGCCTCCCGCTTAGCCACCTATCCCTCCTTCAATCTGTCCAAAATTCCGCCACATGTCGTATCTACTGCGTGAACCGATACTCTCATATCACCCCTCTCCTCAAGTCGCTTCACTGGCTCCCGATCCACTACCATATACAGTTCAAGCTTCTATTGACCTTCAAGTGCACTCAATCTGCAGCCCCCATTACCTCTCTACCCTCCTCTCCCCATATGTTCCCACCCATAACCTCCGCTCTCAGGACAAATCACTCCTTTCTGTACCCTTCTCCACCACCGCTAACTCCAGACTCCGCCCCTTCTGCCTCGCATCACCTTATGCCTGGAACAGACTTCCTGAGCCCATACGCCATGCGCCCTCCCTGCCCATTTTCAAGTCCTTACTCAAGGCCCATCTCTTCTCCCTTGCTTTTGGTGCCTAACCACCTTCCCATTCCTGATACCTACACTGACTACATAGTTATTACCTTTAGATTTTAAGCTCTCTTGAGCAGGGACTGTCCTTCCCCATGTTTAAACTTGTACAGCGCTGCGTAACCCTGGCAGCGCTATAGAAATGCTAAGTAGTAGTAGTAGTAGTAGTAGTAGTAGTAGTAGATAAGATAGAGTAACGAGTAAGAAAATCCTTTCTGAAAGAGAAGATGTTTCAGAGTGGGCAAACGAGCACACACAAAGGCATTGAATGTGTGATTTGCTTTCTTAATAAAGACTTTCTGCATGCCACCTCTGGTCTCTCATTTTGTGGAAAATCCATTGGCCCACTTGGCCTGCAGTTACAACAGCCATAAATGTGGCAACAGCACCTGTAACTTACTGTATTTTGTAAGCTGCATGCGCAAGCAACACTACCCATGCTACTCCCATGCTCCACCTTTGCATTTATCTGCTATGCGACTGAGTGCTGAGTCGCTTTCCTGCCACTGATGTGTATAAATGTACACTTACCCGTGAAAGGGCTGGTGTGCTGTATATTTTTGTATGCAAGTGGCGTGTAAACACAGGTGCCCAGTTTTAGAATTGCTCTTTTGGTATATACCAGGTGCACTGCCTCCCAAGTGACCTGAAGACTTCGAGTCAATAAGGACTCCTTGGGTCTGCAAGGGTTGAGACAGTGTTCATAGCCCCTGGAGGGGACGGTGACACCTACTGGCCGGCCTTAGGGCTCATGATTAGGGGATCCTAGATGGATTCCTGGTGCCCTACTACCAGCTGAGCACCTTTGTTGCAGCGGCTGGGAGGGGATTAAAAAGAGGAAAAATCCACAAGTAGTTGTGAATGAGGCTTCACAGTGCTCAACAAAGGAAAGGCAATGATCCACAACTAATCGTATAGTAAACCAATAAACAGACGAGCAATTCTGTAGCACCGTATCATTTATTAAACCAATCACCCGAAGTGGCCACGTTTCGTCCACAGGCTGCATTGGGGATAGAAACTGGGTGCATAAATGAACACACAAATTAAAATCATACAAAGTAAATAAACAGTACGTTTAAAAACCATACATATCAATAAACCTCACCATCAGTGAGAATCATTCAAAAATACATATGAAGTAAAAAAAATCATAAAAGAAGCACAAAATGATGTGTACGCACAGTGTTTGCCACATGCAATATGAAAAGCTGGTGACAAATACAAAAAGAAGATTTTGTGTGTTTATGTACCCAGTTTCTACCCGTGACACAGTCTGTGGGCAAAACGTGCTCACGATTGTTTTAATAAATGATAAGGTGCTACAGAATTGCTGGTCTGCTTATTGGTGTACTATGAAGATTCACAGTTCCAAATTTCAGTTCTGGTGCTGAGTGAGGTAGAAGCCCAAATGAGCGGGAGGAAACTGTCAGCTGAAACCTCCCCCCCCCTCACCTCAAGAAAATCCTCACATCCCTTGGAGTTGCAGTTAGAAGCTGAGAATCTTCCAGGCGTATCCATATTCTGAATCGGTTTCTAATGGTTCCTAGTGGATACCTCAGACGGCCCTCTGATTCCACAGTATCAGAAAGGTCACTCTTAATTGAAATGTTCTTTTCAGTTTTCATGGTCTCCAGAGTCGTCCATGGAATGATGTTTAAATTGTTAACAGTTTGAAACATTTTAAATACAAAATCTGTACATGGACTAGTAAACATCTGATGCTCTCTCTATTTTGACTTTATCCCACAGAGCACACTGCGCTGTGACGTCCCCCCCCCCCGCTAACACTGAACGACAATGTCCCCTGCAGTGCACACTTCCTAAACACTGCACGATGCTTGCTTTCTGAAAGAGAAGTTGTTTCAGAGCGGGCAAACGAGCCCACACAAAGGCTGAACAGAAAAGCAATGAAATACCTGGTAATGGTGATATGGAAACAGCTGCAGGTGTTGCACAAGTGGTCAGTGGTCACAGGGCGCACGGTGGTGCAACAAGGCAGATGAAGACGATAGATGGATGAGTAACAGGTGGCAGGATGGAGGGAAGTATTGAATCCAAAATAAAGCCATGAGAAAAAAAAACACACACAGAGATGAACACTGAAGGGCAGGCCCTACAGCATGGGGGCGAGCATGGGTCAACTGAGCTCTCGGAAAGCAAGGGAGAGGTCATGAGATTGCAGTCACCTTCTAGGAATGCACCAGGAGAGTGACTCAGGGAAGACAAAGACACTTTAAAGCAGGAGATTTTATCCCAATCCTTGGGGCACACATAGCCAGTCAGGTTTTCCGGAATCTCCACAATGAATATACATAAGGTAGGTTTGCATACAATTTTACCTCATGTGTATTCACTGTGTTTTTCCTGAAAACCTGACTTGTTAGGGTGCCCTAAGGCTGGGTTGAGAACTGCTGCATTAAAGAGAGAAACCAATAGTGGAGAAACTGAGGTGGTTCATTGGTTCCAACTTTTCAGGATAGGCAGATCCAGTCCAGGTTTTACCCCACCTATCTACACAGTCTTGCAACCTTCTTTTTGTTAGAGAAATTGACAGGGCCACTAGGACTACAAGTCTGTGCAGGTGATGGCCAGGACTAGATTTTTCTGTCCTAAAATCTGAATCCAGTTGGCAACTTTAGGGCAAAGGAAGATGGACAAGGGTGGAAGTTCAGAATGTGACTATTGGTCTGGGCCTCTAAAGTGAAGAAAATGGCTTTCTCTCTTTTCTCCCAAGCTCATCCCAATGCGGAAGGGTCAGCAAATCCAGAACCTTATTTCAGCTCCCAGAATAGATGTGAGCTGACACTGTTCTTACACTGTGAACAAAACAGTGTTAGCAGCAGAAGCTACTGATGCATAAATGTTATACACATGGTGAATGCAGGCGATGCCTGAGAACAAGCAGTGCCTAGGTGTAATGTATGTGTTAACTCACAGAGGCAACAGCAGCAAGAGAACCCGCATTTTCCATCCCAGTCCAGGGCTGCCGAGAAGGGAAGCAGAGGGGGACAAAATTCCCTGGGCCTGGCCTGAAGGGAGGGCCCGGGCCCAGTACCGGCAAGCTTCTTCCCGCCTGCCAGCTTCCGAGTCTGTGTTATCTAGCCTCCTTGCTCTCCTGCTCCTGCTGCATGCTGTCCAGGACCTGGATGATTGCATTAACATGATATTGCTTTAATACAATCATCTGGGTCCCGACTCTAGTCCTGGCACACAGGAGCAAGAGAGGACAGCAGCAATCAGAGACAGGAAGGTAAGGGCGGAAGGCAGCGGTCCGAGTGTGAGGATCGGCCCAGGTGGGGGGGGGGGGGGGGGGCAGTGATCTGGTCCTGCCCCGGGCCTGGATGGGTCTCTCGGCAGTCGTGACCCAGCCTCCCCATACTCAATGAAATTTAGATTATTGGAAGACTAGTATAAAAGGCCCGTTTCGGTAGGCAATGAAACGGGCGCTAGCAAGGTAATCCCCCCCCTACAGCATCCTTCCTGTCTCCCCTGCCCCCCCTGCAGCCACCCATCTGGTCTCAGGACCCCCCTCCCCACCAACCCTCCTCTGCCCCTGCAGCCACGCATGTGCAGCGGCCCTCCTCTCTCCCCTGCCCCCCCTGCAGCCACCCATGTCCAGCAACCCTCCTCTCCCCCTGCAGCTACCCATGTCCAGCGACCCTCCCCTCCCCCCCTGCAGCCACCCATGTCCAATGACCCTCCTCTCCTTTCCCCTTGCCCCCCTGTAGCCACCCATGTCCAGCGACCCACCTCTCTCCCCTGCCCCCCCTGCAGCCACCCATGTCCAGTGACCCTCCTCTCCCCCTGCCCCCCTGCAGCATCCCTTCTTTCTCCCCTGCAGCCACCCATCTGGCCTCAGGACCCCCTCCCCACCTCCCTCTTCCCTGCCCCCCCTGCAGCCATCCATGTCCAGTGACCGACCCTCCTCTCCCCCTGCAGCCACCCATGTCCAGCGACCCTCCCCTCCCCCCTCAGTGCATCACCCAAACCCCTACCCCCCCCTCCAGCGCATCACCCAAGCCCCTACCCCCCCTCGGACACATCAAGCCCCTCGCCACCCGCAGCTGCCAATACTAACGCTGTCCGGCCGCTGCTGTGTCTCCTGTTGAGCAGCAGCGGCCAGTACAAAAAGAAAAAGGCCAAAAAAAGATTTTAAACCTGAAACACGGCTCCATAGACAGCCATCTGGCATTGGCTGTCATCTCTGCAGCCGCTCCTCCTCTCCCCTCTGACGTTGCTGCGCTCCTCTGGGGTCTTCCTGCAGGGGCAGTGACGTGGAGGGGAGAGGAGGAGCGGCTGCAGTGACGACAGCCAATGCCAGATGGCTGTCTATGGAGCCGCGTTTCAGGTTAAAAATCTTTTTTTTGGCTTTTTTCTTTTTGTACCGGCCACTGCTGCTCCACAGGAGAAGCAGCAGTGGCCGGACAGCGTTAGTATTGGCGGCTGCGGGTGGCGAGGGAGTTGATGTGCCCGAGAGGGGGAGTAGGGGCTTTGGTGATGCGCCGGGGGAGGGTCTTGGGTGATGCGTCGAGGGGGGGCACTGACAGCTGTTTCCCAGGCAGGGGGAGGAGTAGGGTTTCCCTACTCTTCCCCTTGCCTTGGAATCAGCTGTCAGTGACATCACTGATGTCAGTGCATTCTAAACTGCCTAGCAGACCACCTCCGAGGGAGCCATGGTACCAGGCACATTAGAACGTTGGAGGTGAGAATTATTATACAGGATGTCTATGCTGTGAATGTGTGGGAGGATGGGGTGTCTCTTTTCTATTTTATTTTACATTTATTACTTGCTTCAGACTATTGTGAGAAGCATGGCATTAAGGTTATGGAAATAATTCATTTAGCAAAGGAGTGTACACAGCACAAATAACACTGAAAAGGCCCTGATTTAGCAAAGGAGTACATTCTGCACGGATGACCCTTTAAAAGAGCTGAATTAGTAAAGCATCCCAGGCTGCAAAGACTGATGGCTATGGGGATGTAGGGCCATATGCAGAGACTCATTCTGGCTCCTTATTCTTCCTACCCCTGTTGCCATAAGTACTATTCCTTGCTTCTTCGGACTATGCCCCTTCCCACCTGACCCTTAGCCAGGAAAAGGAACTGAGCAAGCAGAGACCCTTACCTGCTGTTTGCTCTTCTTCTGCTACCTTCTCTGAAGTCAGAACCACGTGTGGCCCCACACAGTTCCAGTTTGAGAAGGAAGCTGGCAGCGGAGGAGGCAGTAGCAGGTAATGAGTGCCACTTGCTGACTCACCCTGCTAGAGCGGAGGAGTGGCCTAGTGGTTAGGGTGGTGGACTTTGGTCCGGGGGAACTGAGGAACAGAGTTCAATTCCCACTTCAGGCACAGGCAGCTCCTTGTGACTCTGGGCAAGTCACTTAACCCTCCATTGCCCCATGTAAGCCGCATTGAGCCTGCCATGAGTGGGAAAGCGCAGGGTACAAATGTAACAAAAATAAAATAGATACTATTGGAGATTCTACATGAAATGTTGCTACTATTGGAGATTCTACATGGAATGTTGCTATTCTACTAGCAACATTCCATGTAGAAGGCTGCGCAGGCTTCTGTTTCTGTGAGTCTGACGTCCTGCACGTACGTGCAGGACATCAGACTCACAGAAGCCTGCGCGGCCACACTGGTGATCTGCAAGGGCTGACTTCTACATGGAATGTTGCTAGTGGGACTCTGGGCAAGTCACTTAACCCTCCATTGCCCCATGCAAGCCGCATTGAGCCTGCCATGAGTGGGAAAGCGCAGGGTACAAATGTAACAAAAATAAAATAGATACTATTGGAGGTTCTACATGGAATGTTGCTATTCCACTAGCAACATTCCATGTAGAAGGCTGCGCAGGCTTCTGTTTCTGTGAGCAGGACGTCAGACTCACAGAAGCAGAAGCCTGCGCGGCCACATTGGTGATCTGCAAGGGCCGACTTCTACATGGAATGTTGCTAGTGGAATAGCAACATTCCATGTAGAATCTCAAATAGTAGCAACAGTGGAGGAGTGGCCTAGTGGTTAGGGTGGTGGACTTTGGTCCTGGGGAACTGAGGAACTGAGTTCGATTCCCACTTCAGGCACAGGCAGCTCCTTGTGACTCTGGGCAAGTCACTTAACCATTGCCCCATGTAAGCCGCATTGAGCCTGCCATGAGTGGGAAAGCGTGGGGTACAAACGTAACAAAAAAATAAAATCTAGAGGCCCTAGTGCAGCAACCTGGAAGCTAGGCTACCTTTGGTAATAGTGGCTGTGGCCCATATACGCTTTCTCTTTGCAGGCAGCTCTGAGCTAGGGAGTAAAGGGCATGATGGGTTGGGGACAGGAATTTGCAGGAACAATGGGCCCAAGATTTGGGACACAGGTCCCATGTGTGCCCATAAGTAACATAATCCCTGGCAGCGTCGGTGACAGAGAGAGTAGGGATCCTGGTCAGAGTGGGACTGCATTTAAAAAAGCATTCCTTTCCATGCCTAGGGCTGGCCCTGTGCACAGATAACACCTAAAAAGCACAGATTTATCACAAGAATTACACACTGCACTGGTAATACTGGAAGATGTTGATTAAACAGCATTCTACCATGTATTTCAAGCTAATAGTTGATTCTGGCTGCTGATCTCTCTTGCAAATACAGACCCACAATGAACATTGCTCCAAAAAAATACAGCAGGAACAAGAGCTCTTATCAGCATAAGAAGCTCGCCCTGAACTTCTTACTTATACCAGACTCTAACAAACCCTGAAGTCTTTGCTTCATTATTCTAGACATGGACACAACAGTTTTATTTATGCCACCTTAAATAATAGTTTATTGTGGTTGATCCTGGTGTTTTTAACTTCCAGACCATTCCCCACCAAGATTTTGGTTTGTGTTTCTTCTCTGTCTGCCTGTGAAAAAGCAGGGGCCGTCTTCCATAGATGTCTGTAAATTGCTACTACCTACATGTGATAGCACTCTATGAATTAGGCAACCTTGACACAGATGAAAACAAATAGCATTGGGCAATATTCAAAAGGATACAGAGGCAGAAATCGTAGCTGTTCCAGGGATGGGGCTTGAACCTAACTAGATAGTGCCAACTTTCAGCCAGCATCCGGTTAAGTTTATCCATTTAAGTAAGACCATATGAATAGTGTAATTTAAATGGATAAATTATCCACATATTTATTGTTCTTATGTATACAAAAGACTCCTGAATATCCAGCATAAGGTCCTGAATACTGCAGTGATTTTCAAAGCTGTGTGATAGAATTATCTGTAGACTGTCTCTCCCCCCCCCCCCCCCCCCCCCCCCCCCCCCCCCCCGATATTCAGTACTCCTGGCTGGTTAAATAGTGCTTAACCGGTTATCTGCAAATATTCAGCAGGAGATAACCAGTTTATCTCCTGCTGAATATTTATGGTCAGCACTTAGCAGCTAACCAGTTATATCATGTGATATAACCAGGTATCCGCTAATATTCAGCACATCGCTGGCTACGTTTGGCAGCCAAATCAGGCCACCCAAATAGCATGCCTATCTTTCACTGCTATAAACTTAACTGGCCAGCACTGAATATTGGCTTGGCCAGTTAAGCTTGACCAGTCAATGCCGGTTACCAGAAATGACCTGGCATTGAATATCCAGTCTCATCACCAGGGCCGGTCAAACCCAGTAAGTGGGGTAAGCACCGCAGGGGGGCGCCTGCCTTCAAGGGCGCTGCTGCGGCGCCATACCGCGCCACCCTTAGGGGTTTAAATCTTTAATTTACCTCCATCCCAGCAGCCGTGTCATTTGAAAGCCCTGCCCGTCTCTAGCCTTCCGCAGAGTCCTGTCTTCTGGTGTTATTTCCTCAAGGGCGGGACTCTGAGGGAACAAACTCACAAAGGGAGGGAAGCCTAGAGATAGGCAGGGCTTTGAAATGACGCGGCCGCTGGAACGGAGGTAAATTAAAAAAGACTTAAACCACGCAGGGTGGCAAGAAGAAAAAGTGGGATGTTGGGGGAGAAGAGGGCGGGCAGGTGGCCATAAATGGGAGGGGGATGGGGGCGAAGGAGAATCGCTGGACAGGGGCAGGGTGGGAGAAGAGAGAAAGGAGATGCTGGGGGGGGGGGCCAACATAGTCTGCAAGGGGGCGCCAGAGACCCTAGGACCGGCCCTGCTCACCGCCAACTGTGGGAGTTAGCTGGGCTGTCTCCCTTGGTCTGAATATTGGCCCCTGTGTTTATAAAAATAGTGCAAAAAAAAAGGGTAAAAGGTTCATGGATTTCATATACTGCCTTTCTGAGGGTACAACCAAAGCGGTTTATATATATATTTCATGCAGGTACTTTTTCTGTGCATAGAGAGCTCACAGTCTCCCCCCCCTCCCCCCCATTTACTAAGCTGCGGGGAATTAGTCCTTAGTTTTTGTCTGGGACAGATAGGTTTACTTCAGGACTTCTAGTCTATGTAGTCAGCTGATCACTGTGTTTTGTACAAGACGTGTGATAAGCTCTTATAACAATCATTAGGAATTCAAGATTGCACTGGGTTGTGTAATCCAGGGCTTTTTTTGAGGGGGTACTTGGGGGTACTGAGTACCGGCACCTTTTCCATTGTCTGCAAAAATTGACCCATGGACCCCAAGTTTAATGAAAGAGCTCAGGCTCTGCCTTGTCATAGATTCTGTGACTGGTTGCAGGGGGCCTGTGGGGTGGGTCCCTCAGTGATCACTTCACCCCTGAAGGGTAGCCTGGCATTTGAGTACCGGCACCTTTTTTGCTAGAAAACACGCGCTGGTGTAATCACTCCTTTAGTTAGTCTGTTACGATAATAATAATTGCACTGTCTATTTTGGTGATAATCTAATTTTATAGCAAGTTATTTTTGTATTTTACTTGGCACTTTGCTTCAGAACTATTTATATATATTTTTCTTTACCTAAGAAATATAATATATTTCATCTGTGGCATGGTTCATTTCCTCACACAGCTAATGTCATATGGGCTATAAGAGGTACACCCCCTAGACACGAGTCCAGAGTATTACTATCTGCTAATGTTATCTGGCATATAAGTACCTCAGCTGCATGCCTTACACACCTCTGTGACACCTATTCTATAAAAGAAAGTATCCCCCAAATTCTGTAAACAGCGTTTAAAATTGTGCATAGAAATTTGGGCATGTGCCCAATTTGTGTGTGCAATTGAATAAAGAGCCAATTAGCACTGATAATTGGGTGCTAATAACCAATTATCAGCGCTATGACATTAATTGAAATTTACACACACATTTTTAGTCATGGAGATCTTCGTGGCCACGGAGAGTTATAGGCGGATAAGGGTCGTTCCTACAATTTATCCGCACTGTTATAGAATAAGTGTGGAGTGGAGGAGTGGCCTAGTGGTTAGAGTGGTGGACTTTGGTCCTGGGGAACTGGGTTTGATTCCCACTTCAGGCACGGGCAGCTCCTTGTGACTCTGGGCAAGTCACTTAACCCTCCATTGCCCCAGGTACAAATAAGTACCTGTATATAATATGTAAGCCGCATTGAACCTGCTATGAGTGGGAAAGTGCGGGGTACAAATGTAACAAAAAAAAAATAAGTGGCACCAGTTCATTTCTTGCCTTGGGGGGCAGTGGTGGGGTGGTGGCTCATTCCTCGCCTCAGGCTTCAGGTTGTCTTGTGCAGCCTCTGCACATATCTTATATTATTCTGTAAGTCCTGCCCAGACAAAGAAACTTGTAATGTAACAATATTTAATGGTCAAAATATTGCAATTAGGACTCGACACGGCACCATGTTTCGGCACAGAGTGCCTGCCTCAGGAGTCTTGTTTGATGAAATCCTAAAATAAGAGTCGTGCTGCTACAAGTGAAAAACATATTCAGGGCCTTAAAAAAGACCAACAGAAAGTCCAAAAAACAGTGTGACAATTTTGGTATATTCAGAGAATAAAAGCATATCCCCGCAGAAAGGAAGGCAAGGAAGGGACCGATATTCGAAGTGATTTAACCAGCCAGAAATGGCTCCTGGCTGGTTAAATCACCTGTTCAGGGATAACCACTAATTTTGTATCAGCACTTAACCAGTTAGTGCCAAATTGAAAACCGGCTATTTGAGGCATTCAGGAGGTGGAGTCAGCACTTGGCCAGTTAAGTGCTAATATTCAGAACTTAACCGATCAGGTTAACCACATAAATAGAAATACATAAAACACAGTCCTATCTTTATACAGTAACCCATAGTCAGATAAGTGCGGAATATTGCACTTAACCGGCTTTGGTGTAGCTGGCTCTGTAAACCCGGACATTCAATGTCAGTGCCCAGACATGGCCTAGCACTGAATTTATGGATTTAATGCTGACGGTGGTCAGCCTGACTGAATATCAGGCCCTAAATGTTTAATATCCAATTTATAAAATTACCCAGACAGTGTACAGATTTGAAAATATGAAATGAGATGCACTGCCACTTCTTCTGACCTAACATCGCCCAGGGAATAGCTCTGAAAATTCAGGTAACAGGTGCTGACTTTCATCCGCATAGAGGGAGGTGAACTTTGGAAAAGCTTTTTTATCCAGATAAATGGTTTCTGAAAACTGGTTCCTGTGTCTGGCAGAGCTGGAGCCAGAATGGTGTATGTGGGGGTCATATGGTGGAGGAATTCACAGGAACTGCTTCGATGGCTGTGTGGGGGTTGGGGTACCTCATTGGGAGCTCTAAAGATGAAGGTGTCACAGAGAGTTCTGGATGACTATCAGGCTTATTTTTGAAAGAGAAGGGCGCCCATCTTCCGACACATATCGGGAGATGGGCATCCTTCTCTCAGCATCCTTCTCTCAGGGTCGCCCAAATCGGCATAATCGAGTGGCGTAGCGAGGGCGGCTGACACCAGGGGCAGGTCGCCGCTGCACACCCCCCCCGGGTGCAGCACGGCGCACCCCCCCCCCTCGGAGTGCATTATTACCACTGGCGCGCCTCCCCGTCAAGTGCATGTCATCGCTGGGAGCTGCGTCGGCTCCGTTGGTTCTCTGCTCTCTCTGCCCCAGAACAGGAAGTAACCTGTTTCGGGGCAGAGAGAGAAGGTAACCAGCGGCGCTGACAACCCCCAGCGGCGTGCACCCGGGGCGGACCACCCCACTGCCCCCCTTTCTACGCCACTGGCATAATCGAAAGCCGATTTTGGGCGTCCTAAACTGCTTCCCGTCGTGGGGGCGACTAAAGTTCATGGGGGCGTGTTGGCACCGTAGCGAAGGCGGGACTGGGGCGTGATTAAGAGATGGGTGTCCTTGGCCGATAATGCAAAAAAGAAGGGCGTCCCTGACGAGCACTTGGCCGACTTTACTTGGTCCATTTTTTCTTGTGACCAAGCCGTGAAAAGGTGCCTGAACTGACCAGATGACCACTGGAGGGTATCGGGGATGACCTCCCCTTACTTCCCCAGTGGTCACCAACCCCCTCCCACCCTAAAAAAAAAAAACTTTAAAATTTTTTTTGCCAGCCTCAAATGTCATGCCCAGCTCCATGACAGCAGTATGCAGGTCCATGGAGCAGTTTTAGTGGTGTAGTGCACTTCAGGCAGGTGGACCCAGGCCCATCCCCCCCCTACCTGTTACACTTGTGGTGGTAAATGTGAGCCCTCCAAAACCCACCCGAAACCCACTGTACCCACAGGTAGGTGCCCCCTTCTCCCCTTAGGGCTATGGTAGTGGTGTACAGTTGTGGGGAGTGGGTTTTGGGGGGCTCAGCACCCAAGGTAAGGGAGCTATGCACCTGGGAGCAATTTGTGAAGTCCACTGCAGTGCCCCCTAGGGTGCCATGGTTGGTGTCCTGGCATGTCAGGGGGCCAGTGCACTACGAATTCTGGCTCCTCCCACAACCAAAGGGCTTGGATTTGGTCGTTTTTGAGATGGGCGTCGTCTGTTTCCATTATCGCTGAAAACCGGGGACGACCATCTCTAAGGTCGACCATCTCTAAGGTTGAGATAAATGTTGAGATTTGGGCGTCCCCGACCGTATTATCAAAAAGAAAAATGGATGCCCATCTTGTTTCGATAATATGGGTTTCCCCGCCCCTTCGCAGGGCCTTCCTGTGAGGATGCCCTCATAAAAACTTGGGCACCCCATTCGATTATGCCCCTCTATGTGGTTATGAGAAGTCTCACTGTGGGATTGTCACAAGGAATTCACTTGACATAATTTTATCCAAGATAGCAATGCGGGTCCTGTGCTTCAAAAGAAAGGGACTAACATACTGAGTGAGATAAAAGATCCATCTAGTCCTGTGTCCAACAGTGGCTAATCAAAGCCACAAGTACCTTGGCAGGACACCAAAAAGTAGCAACATTCCATGCTGTATTTACCCAGGGATCAGCTGCGGATTTCCACGTCTACCTGGCTAATACAGTTTACGGACTTTTCCTCCAGGAACCTGTTCAAACCTTTAAAACTCATTCCAGAGCTTAATTTCTTTTAAATGTGCTACTTAGTAACTTTCCTGCATCAATGCTCATGGAGGGCTGCTGTTATCAAACTGTGCTATTTTACCTCTGTGGAAGCATCGGATGTGTAACTAGATGTGGATAAGAACCCATATCTCAAAATTACATTTCGTTACAGCTGCTCTCTGGGAGTAGGGGGTGGGAGGAAGAAAAAGCCTGTGTGCGCCTCCAGTTGTGAGACATATTTAACAAGATGCCTGCAAGCCAGTCTGAGACATGTCCCACATAAGCTGTCTGTAGAGAAATGCAGTCACTGGACAGATGGAAAACACAAAGCGGAACAAAGAAAAGATTCACAGGGCAGCTGATGCTGGTGTAAACTGAGTGTTATCAGAGTATCAAACCAGGACGTGAGCAGATTACTAAGGGGCACTTGGCTGTTCATGCCAGAACAGGAATACAAAGAACTATATTCAGTAAGACAGCAGAATCCCTGAACTTATTATATAGAAGAAAACACAGGGACCCAATCCCTACCCTTATTTATTTACTATTTCCCAGATTTCTATACCGCTTAAATCAGTGGTTTACAAGAAACAAAGAAAGTATACATAAAGTACAGACTAAAAACATGAACACAACAAGCAATAAAAACTTAGAACGCTAATTCTGCTAATATTAAAACTTACTGTTGCAATGCCACTCAAAAATGTCTCAAAGTTACAAAAATGACTCAAAAAAGTCTTAAATCTGCACTACCCAAGCTGCAAAGGACTCAAATACAAATCAACTTATGCGTCCAGTTTTTCCTACATAAGCACACAACTGTGGAACGCATTACCAAAAGCCTTGAAAACTACAAACGACCACCTAAACTTCCAGAAAACACTAAAATCTAACCTGTTTAAAAAGGCATACCCTACCGATCCAACATAAATGCCTGATCTCTGCAACACAACAAAACTAAAGAACGTAATGGATATAACACAACGCTTCCGTTGTACGATTCTCTAGTGTGGCTGTGTCACATGAACTTTATCTTACCACAAAATCACTTTGTATTTGTTTACACCGGAGTCTGTAACGCCTCTCCGGTACTATGTAAGCCACATTGAGCCTACAAATAGGTGGGAAAATGTGGGATATAAGTGTAACAAATAAATAACAACACAACAACCCCACAAATATAAACACCCCAGAATACACTCTCCCCATCTCAGACAGCCTGAAAATCCTCGGTGTTACAATCAACCACAACCTTACACTAGAGAGCCATGTGAAATCTACAACAAAGAAATGTTCCACTCAATGTGGAAACTCAAATGCATGAAACCATTCTTACAGAGGGAAACATTTCGCAACCTGATACAATCAATGGTTCTAAGCCATAATAGAATTTATGCGGGATGCAAAGAACAACTCATAAAGAAACTTCAGACCGCTCAAGACATGGCAGCCAGGCTTATATTTGGAAAAATGCGATTCGAAAGCACCAAACCCCTCCAAGAAAAATTGCACTGGCTCCCAATCAAAGAACATACTGCTTTCAAAATCTGTACCCTGGTTCATAAAATTATCTATGGCGAGGCCCCAGGATACATGACAGACCTCATCGACCTACCAATCAGAAATACAACTGGATCAACACGAACATATCTAAACCTCCACTATCCAAGCTGCAAAGGACTCAAATACAGATCAACTCATGCATCCAGCTTTTCCTACATAAGCACACAACTATGGAATGCATTACCAAAAGCCGTGAAAACAACGTATGACCACCTAAACTTCCAGAAATCACTAAAAACTTACCTGTTCAAAAAAGCATACCCTACCGACCCAACTTAAATCTCTGAACCCTGAAACACTACGAAACCAAAGCACGTAATGGACATAATGTAACTCTTCCTCTATACGATTCCCTAATATGTCTGTTCCACATGAACCTCATTCTACCACAACATCACTGTGTAACTGTTTATACCGGAATTGGCGAACGCCTTTACGGTACTATGTAAGCCACACTGAGCCTGCAAATAGGTGGGAAAATGTGGGATACAAATGTAATAAATAAATAAATAAATAAAATCCTGTTTGCTTTTTTGGCCGCCACTGCACACTGAGCAGAAGATTTCAGCGTATTATCTATAACAACATCTAGATCTTTTTCTTGAGTGCTGACCCCCAAGGTGGACCCTAGCATCAGGTAACTATGATTTGGATTATTCTTTTCAATGTGCATCACCTTGCATTTGTCCACATTAAATTTCATCTGCCATTTGGATGCCCTGTCTTCATATTTCCTAAGGTCTTCCTTCAATATTTCACAGTCCACACATGTTTTAACAACCTTGAATAGTTTTGTGTCATCTGCAAATTTAATCACCTCACATCATTCTAATTTCCATATCATTTATAAATATGTTAAATAGCACTGGTCCCAGTACCAATCCCTGCGGCTCTCCACTGTTCACCCTCCTCCATTGACAGAAATGACCAATTAACCATACCCTCTGTTTTCTGTCCAATAACCAATTTCTAATCCACATCAGAACCTTGTCTCCAGTAACCCACCACCACCAGCCCAGTCCAGCCATTTCTTGGCTATTACACAGATTACTGATGGTGACTTTCCAGAGATGATGAGTGTTGGCTGAAAGATGCAGCTCGCACTGAGATGGAGTGATGCCCACTGGGTATTATAGTGTCATGAGGCTGAGGAGCGGCGTTCAGGATTCCGGGGGTGGGGGTTGTTATTAACATCCTTACAGTTGAGCATCTGATTCTCATAACATGACGTTTGTTTTGGTAGCCCTGTACTAGGTAAAAAAATCTCAGCACCAATACAACGCTTCCTAGGGTGTCCTTATAACCACCCCCTTGAAATGACACACTGATTACAATTTAGGGCAAAGTACTACTCTAACTGATGAAAGATTATTCCATTATGATACCTCTTCTGTGTACATCAATATACTACACAAGATGGCATGTTCCTATCTATAACTGATATAAAATAACAATGAACAACGACAACGTGGATACAGCAGCTGATAGTTTGTTTTGGACATATCAAGATGGTTGCTGCTGAGAGAACCAACTTCAGCCTTGTGACTTCATCCCAGCTCCTGTCATTAAACCTCCTTGCCAGGGACCAAATCCCAGCAGCCCCAGGCACCCAATCCCTGCAGTTATTATACAGCAGAAGCCCCCAGGACCCAATCCTTGCTCTTTTTATACAGCAACAGCCCCTGGGACCCAATCTCTGGACATTATACAGCAGGAGCCCCCAGGCCCCAATCCCCACACTTGTCATACAGCAGGAGTCCCTTGGAACCCAATCCCTGCACTTATTATATAGCAGGAGTGCTTGGTTCCCAATACCCACTCTTATTATACAGCAGCAGCCCCTGGGACCCAATCCCCACACATTACATAGCAGGAGCCACCGGGGACCCACTCCTCGCTGTGTCAGCATTAGTGCACTGCAGTTGCTAGCACTGCTTTGTAAACAGAGGGGTCATATTTTTATTGCATGGTTTGTTTAAGGATGTGAGTTGCAAATGAGTCCAAAAATATCACAAATGCAAGAGAATTTTGAGGAAATGGAGTATTAACTTCTTTAAGAAAGTGAATAAAAGTGTTTGTTACAGTCACTGAGTCAGTTTAATGCAGGGCTGTTTTAATCATTGTGCACCAAAAACCTACTTCCAGTATTTAAATCATTGTTTTTAGAGTTGTCATCTTGGAAATGGAATAGCCAAATTTTCTTCTTACATTTAAACAATTTTTAAGAAGTTATTTTCAAAGGCAGTAGAATCTGTAGATACCCATGAAGGTCAAACTAGCAGGACAGCAGTGATTGTCAGAGTGTCTGGTTAATAACTAAGGCTGTGTGTCCATCCATTTATAATCTCTGTGCTGGATATGGAATCATCCCTTTATATAATTTGTTAGATGAGTAAAAATTGTGAAAGGCATAAAAATTTCAGGCACAGAATGGGAAAATAATTCCAAGCTTTATAAGCTTAAGAAACAAAGGCGAGAATCAGCCTATGATGGTCAGCAAATTTTAGGCATGACCACTGGTGGTTCGTTCATACCTTTATGAAGCAACATAAGTCATGTTCATGAAACAAGGGCCTTGTTGGCAGAATGGAATCATAAGATGTATGCCCGATTGATGTCTGAAGCACCAATATGAAGTGTACCATAATACATTAAGAAAAATGTCTTTTTTAAAATTGGAATTCATGAACTCCTAACGGGTTGCATTATTTTGGACAGGATACAAGTTGGTTTTGAGGCTTTTTATGCCTATGATAGAATAATAGCACACTACTTGTGCACATATAATTCTGAGGCCTTTTCCTCCCCTAAGGTTAATATTGTCGTTTTGCACTGGCATTGAATATCCATGTCCGTCTAGTCACCAGAAGTTATCCAGGTGCCAGCTTCTGGACTGCAGTGCCTGAATAACAGCTTGGATAAATTTAAGACAACTTGTGTGCTGTTCTAGTTTTATCCAGACACTTACCTGATTAGTGAACTGAAAATCTGGGAAAGTCTCCGCTCTGCCCTGATCTGTCCTCGGTCTATTCTGGCACTAGCAGTCTGTGCTGATATTCAGCAGCTCTGCCGCTGAGTATCAGTGGCAGAGCTAGCTAGCCAGCCTTCCAACCTGGTTACATCCATTAAATATCTACCTCTGAATCTCTATCCTACATAGTAAAGCTTTTCTGCATTTGCTGGATATCCCATGTTAGGGAACAGGGCACTGGTGCAAAGGACTGTCTGGGTCTCACCCTGAGAATTCATGGTACTGGACTGAGAAGGGCCGCCTAGGCCTCTGCCCTGAGAAAGGATGCAGGAAACAGGGATGTGAAGAGTTGGATGAGCATCTCCCTGGAACAGAACTCATGGTGTTGGGGTATGATGGGTTGTCTGAGCCTCCTCCTGACAGAGGATATGGGGTGCTGAGCTGAGAGAGACTATTTGAGCCACTAACTGGGAAATGATGCATGGTGTTGTGGTGTAAGGGGCTGTATAGGATTCTCTCTGGGAGATGATATAGTGTGCTGGGTTGAGAGGGATGTATGAGCTTCTCCCTGAGAGAAAATGTGAAGTTCTGGGTTGCAAGGGACTGTCTGGGTATTTCCCTGGGACAGGATGTAGGGTGTGAGGTGAAGAAAAATGTAATTTTCTGCACAGGAATAGAAACATTTAAATATAATAAAATCAAAAGAGCAAAAACACTGTGACAATGATAACAGAAAGCTGTTATTGGTCAGAGAATGAGCCTGTCCATAGACTTTAGCACAAGAGGCTCTGATATGTTATGTTATTATGTTAGACCATCGAACATAGATCTTACACCCATTCAAATATGCCTGGATAAAGTAGCAGACTGGTTGACAACACATCAGCTGGTACTGAACCCGGATAAGACTATAACATCTTGGATAGTAGGGCAAGGCACATATCCCTCTGTGGTACCTATGCTATTTGGTCAGAATATCCCAACAGTTAAGTCTTTTAGATATCTCGGGGTCATTATTGATTCCACATTGACCTTTGAGGAACAAGTATCCGATGTAGTGAAAAAATCTTTATCTGAGGCGGCTTCGGTCAGTCAGAAATTCAATAAGTAAGGACTCTCTTAAAACACTAACATCTGCATATATTACTTCACGTTTAGACTACTGTAACATTGTATATGCTGGGATTACTCAAGCAAACTTAAAGCGATTACAAAGAATTCAAAATACAGCAGCACGTATGATCTGCAGGGCCCGGAGGGATGATAGAGTAACACCTTTATTGCATCATCTGCACTGGCTCCCGGTCGAAGCAAGAATAAAGTTTAAGGCTCTTGTCCTGACACACAAAGCCTTTTACACATTAAATCCTAGCTACTTGTCGAATTTAACAATTCCCTACACCGCTATGCGAACTCTCAAATCCCTAACAGATAACAGGTTAGTTATTCCCCATCTTACTAAGGCTAGGTGGGAATCTACACGGAGATCGGCTTTTTTCTATTTGTCAGCCTCCCTTTGGAATAGCCTTCCAAAGGAGATCAGATTAGAGAAATCTTATCTCCATTACCGAAAACTTTTGAAAACCTTTCTCTTTATAAGCTACGTAGAACAGAACTTAGCATAATGAGATAAGGTCAAAAAGAAAAAGAAAAATGGGGTAGCTTAACTGTATATTAGATTTTTAATTTGTATTGATTTATTATGTAGTTTATCCTGGTTGCTGTGCTTTCCTGTCATGAATGGAATTCTTATGTTTGTTTATTTGTATACACTAATTTTTTTATATATATGTAAACCGTTCTGTTTTGCAGTTGCAATAAGACACGGTATATAAATCAACATAAATAAATAAATAAATGATAGCACTTTAGCCTAAGGAATCAGCACCTCGGACAGCAGCCAGCATCCTAAAGGGCCTGGGCAGGAATGGGCCATGTTAAAAGACAACTAGACACACTACGGGACAATTCGTATTTATTTATTAGGATTTATTTACTGCATTTTTGAAGAAATTCACCCAAGACAGTGCACAGCAAGAGCAATGATAGACGATTTGATAAAATACAAAACATAAATTCAGATAGTACATTTGGAGGGGCATAATTGAAAGCGAACGCCTATCTCCATGGGCGTCTATGTCCGAAAACGGGTACGTAAAGAGGCGGGACGTTTTTCAGCTCGGTGTTTGTTTTTTTTTTAGCAATAATGGAAACTAAAAATGCCCAGCTCAAAAACGTCCTAATCCGAGCCATTTGGTCATGGGAGGGGCCACGATTCGTAGTACAGTCGCCCCCCTGACATGCCAGGACACCAACTGGGCACCCTAAAGGTCAGTGCGGTGGACTTCAGACAACGCTCCCACATGCATAGCTCCTTTACCATGGGTGCTGAGCACCCAACCCCCCCCTCCCCCAAAACCCACTACCCACAAATGTACAACACTACCATAGCTCTTAGGGGTGAAGGGGCCACCTACATGTGGGTACAGTGGGTTTTGGAGACCTCCCAGGTAGGGGGGGATGGGCCTGGGTCCACCTGGTTGAAGTGCACTGCGGTACCCACTAAAAGTGCCCCAGGGGACCTGCATACACGCAGGCCTCTAGGACTTGTTGCTGCTATATAACATTGGCACACCAGTTGACACCTGAAGACTAATCTCTCCAAAAACGTCCTTTATTGGAATAAGCACGCTTACTCACAGTTAACTGCAGATCAGAGGTTGTGCCCCACTGGCAACGAGTCTCCCTGGTACTGAGATTAGCAGTAGGTCAGAGCTGGCAGAATGGTGTACAATACCCTCTTTCAGCCACATTCAAAGTAAGAACTAAGTTCTCTAACATGGCTAACACGTGAAAGGGATCTAAAACTGGCTTACACAAATGGCCACTACCTCATGGACTACCGGAAACAAAACAGGGCACACTCTGACCCAGCAGAGGGAAAAGCACCATGGGAGTAGAGCCTACCAACTACCAACATCGTGAGCATGTGCCACAAGCTAGTGGAATCACGGAGCCCAATACCCTACACCCACCACAATGCATTGCTGATGTGACTCTGCAGTGACCATAACAGAAAAGGTGTCACACTCACCCGAGAGCCACATCAGAACCAGGGAAAGGCTGTCAGAGGATAGAACACATTCTGCTGTCATGGAGGTGGGTACGACATTTGAGGCTGGCATAGAGGCTGGAAAAAAAGTTTGTAAACTGGGGGGTTTTTGGTGGGAGGGGGTTAGTGACCACTGGGGGAGTCCGGGTAGGTCATCCCCGATTCCCTCCAGTTGTCATCTGGTCAGTTGGGGCACTTTATTGGGACTTGTTCGTGAAAAAAAAGGGTCCACAAAAAGTGACCCAAAATCACGGTAAAAACGCCTTTTTTTCGATTATCAGCTAAAGACGCCCATCTCTCTTTGGCCGATAACCACGCCCCAGGTCCGCCTTCACCACGCCTCTGACACGCCCCCGTCAACTTTACCCGTTTCTGCAATGGATTGCAGTTGGAAACACCCAAGATCGGCTTTCGATTATACCGATTTGGGCGCTCACGGGAGAAAGACGCCCATCTCCCGATTTGGGTCGCAATATAGGCGTTTTTCTCTTTCGATTATAAGCAGGATTATGGTTTAGTATGCCATCTACAATGTCAACACAGCACACAGTTCTATAACTGGGCACCTTCACTGAGGTGCTCCAAAGTTGCATGTGTGAGCCTTTTCTATAATGACATCTGGGCTCCCAGATTCTGTTATAGACTACTGGCATAACCTGGTGTTGGCATACCTTATATTTACGAGCCTACAGTTACACCAGCCATAGATCTGTCACAAGTGCTGTCACTTAAATGTAGCAGGGATGTGCATAAATTATGATATTTTATAATATGCACATAAGTGGTAGCCCCGTCCACCCATTACATCTATGTTTCATCCATGTGTATGCCCCTTTGCATTTACACACTACCCCATGATTCAATAAATGGTGACTAAAGTTGTGTGCGCACATCACCATGCATAGCCAATCTGCGCATTCAACTTAATTGCTTAGCAAGCCACTCAGCACTAATAATTGGCTGCTAACAACGAATTATTGGAGTTAATTGGCCTTAATTAGGATTTACATGCAGATCATATTCTATAATGATCTGCGTGTAAATCCTAATACACATAAATTGGGGGGGGGGGGCCACAGACAGGGGCATTTTGGGGGTGATCCAACATTTTACGTGCATACATAGAGAATTCAGCCAAATCGCGCTTAATTAAAGTGCCAGCAAGTTAGGTGCAGCTAAGTGCTATTCTATAAAGAATGCATATCTTTTATAGAATAGTGCCCAGGATGTAAAATTTTTGGTGCTGATTTTTAGGTACCACTTATAGAACTTAACCCCTATGCTAATTATTCATGCCCTTACAGAGTAGCACTTTCATGGGTAAGGATATGCTTATGCACCTAAGTGCTAGTATTCTGTAAGTTTGTGCACACAAGGAGCACATATATGTGGGCACCCAGTTCAAGAATTGCCCTTTATAAGCCTGTGAAACATGATTTTAAACAATACTATGCATTTGAGAGCCCTTGGTGAAGGAGAATTATAAGAACATAAGAAGAGCCATATTGGGTCAGACCAATCTAGCCAAGTATCCTGCTTCCAACAGTGGCCAATACAGGTCACAAGTACCTGGCAGAAATCCAATTAGTAGCAATATTCCATGCTACCAATTCCAGGGCAGGCCGTGGCTCCCCCCATGTCCATCTCAATCACAGACTATGGACTTTTTCTTCAGGAACTTCTCCAAAACCTTTGTTAAACCCAGACATGCTAACCACTATTATCACATCCTCCAGCAGCGAGTTCCAGAGTTTAACTATTCTTTGAGTGAAAAAATATTTCCTCCTATTCGTTTTAAAAGTATTTCCATGTAGTTTCATCAAGTGTCCCCTGGTCTTTGAACTTTCTGAAAGAGTGAAAAATCGATTCACTATTGGTTCTACACCACTCAGGATTTTGTAGACCTCAATCATATCCAACCCCCCCCTCAGCCGTCTCTTTTCCAAGGTGAAGAGCCCTAACATCTTTAGCCTTTCCTAATATTGGAGGAGTTACATCCCCTTTATCATTTTGGTTGCTTTTCTTTGAACTTTTTCTAATTCCACTGTATCTTTTTTGAGATACGACGAACAGAACTGGACGCAATACTCAAGGTGAGGTTGCATCATGGAGTAATACAGAGGCATCCTGTTTGCTTTTTGGCTGCCGCTACTCACTGGGCATAAGATTTCAGCGTATTGTCTACAATGACACCTAGAATTTTTCTTGAGTGCTTCCTAAAGTGAACCCTTGCATCAGGTAACTATGATTCGGATTATTCTTCCCAGTGTGCATCACTTTGCATTTGTCCATATTAAATTTCATCTGCCATTTGGATGCCTAGTCTTCCAGTTTCCTAAAGTCTTCCTGCATTTTTCACAATCCACATGTATTTTGACAACTTTAAATAGTTTTGTGTCATCTGTAAATTTAATTACCTCACTCGTTGTTCCATTTTCCAGATCATTTATAAATATGTTAAATAGTACCAGTCCCAGTACAGATCCCTCCTCCACTGAGAAAAATGGCCATTTAACCCTACCCTCTGTTTTCTGTCCAATAATTAATTCCTAATATACAGAAGGACATTGCCGCCTATCCCATGACTTTTTCATTTTCTCAGGTGTCTCTCATGAGGAACTTTGTCAAAAGCTTTCTGAAAATCCAGATACACTACATCAACCGGCTCACCTTTATCCACATGTTTTATTCATGCCTTCAAAGAAATGAAGCAAATTGGTGAGGCAAGACTTCCCTTGGCTGAACCCATGCTGACTCTGTCCCATTAAAACATGTTTGTCTATCCTGCTTATAATCGAAATAGAAAAACGCCTATATTGTGACCCAATCGGGAGACAGACGTTTATCTCACAAAAGCAAATAAAGCTGTATAATCGGAAGCCGAATTTGGACGTTTTCAACTGCACTCCGTCGCGGATGCGGACAAAGTTGATGGGGGCGTGTCGAAGGCGTGGTGAAGGCGGAACTGGGGCGTGGTTATCGGCCGATCAGAGATGGGCGCCTTTCGCCGATAATGGAAAAAAAATATGCGTTTTTAGCAACAATTTAGGGCACTTTTCCTGGACCCTGTTTTTCCACGAATAAGGCCCCAAAAAGTGCCCTAAATGACCAGATGACCACTGGAGGGAATCGGGGATGACCTCCCCTGACTCCCCCAGTGGTCACAAACCCCCTCCCACCACAAAAAAATGATGTTTCACAACTTTTTATTTTCACCATCAAATGTCATACCCACCTCCCTGGCAGCAGTATGCAGGTCCCTGGAGCAGTTGCAGTGGACTTCAGGCAGGTGGACCCAGGCCCATCCCTCCCCTACTTGTTACAATTGTGCTGCTTAATGCTTATTAGTCGTCCAACCCCCCAAACCCACTGTACCCACATGTAGGTGCCCCCCTTCACCCCTTAGGGCTATAGTAATGGTGTAGACTTGTGGGCAGTGTGGGTTTTGAGGGGGATTTGGGGGGCTCAACACACAAGGGAAGGGTGCTATGCACCTGGGAGCTCTTTTACCTTTTTTTTTGTTTTTGTAAAAGTGCCCCCTAGGGTGCCCGGTTGGTGTCCTGGCATGTGAGGGGGGACAGTGCACTACGAATCCTGGCCCCTCCCACGAACAAATGCCTTGGATTTATTCGTTTTTGAGCTGGGCGCTTTCATTTTCCATTATCGCTGAAAAACAAAAACACCCAGCTCACAAATTGTCGAATAAAACATGGACGTCTATTTTTTTCGAAAATACGGTTCGGTCCGCCCCTTCACGGACCCATTCTCGGAGATAAACGCCCATGGAGATAGACGTTTTCGTTCGATTATGCCCCTCCATGTGTTCTGTAATTTTATTCTTTATAATAGTTTCCACTATTTTCCACAGCACTGAAATCAGGCTTACCGGTCTGTAAATTCCCAGATCACACCTGAAACCCTGTTTAAAAATCAGCATTACACTGGCCATCCTCCAACAAAACTGAAGCAAGTATTGAAAAATAAAACAATCCACTAGCCCTCATCATGGAGAGGAGGAGGAACAAAAATTTAAAAAAAAACCATTATAAACAATAATCAAATCAAGTACTACCTCTTCTATTATACAGTGTACCTATTTCAGTATTCCCCCAATTCCAGAATATTTATTGGTCAGAATGATCCACAACAAATTTCTCCAACTGAGTACATAAATATTGCCATACTGGGAAAGACCAAAGGTCTATCAAGCCCAGCATCCTGTTTCCAACAGTAGCCAATCCAGGTCAGAAATACCTGGCAAGATCCCCCCAAAATACAAAACATTCTATACTGCTTATCCCAGAAATAGTGGATTTTCCCCAAGTCCATTTAATAATGGTCTATGGACTTTTTCTTTAGGAAGCCGTCCAAACCTTTTTTTTTAAACTCTGCTAAGCTAACCGCCTTTACCACATTCTCTGGCAACAAATTCCAGAGTTTAATTACATATTGAGTGAAGAAATATTTTCTCTGATTCGTTTTAAAGTTACTACATTGTAGCTTCATCGCATGCCCCCTAGTCCTAGTATTTTTGGAAAGCGTAAACGGACGCTTCACATCTACCCGTTTCACTCTACTCATTATTTTATAGACTTCTATCATATCTCCCCTCAGCCGCCTTTTCTCAAAGCTGAAGAGCCCTAGCCGCTTTAGCCTTTCCTCATAGGGAAGTCGTCGCATCCCCTTTATCATTTTCGTCGCCCTTCTCTGCACCTTTTCTAATTCCACTATATCTTTTTTGAGATGTGGCGACCAGAGTAGGGTCATGAAACACATATTGATTCCCCTGCAAAGTGACTATAAACATTTGCAATGGGATTTAAGAAAAATGTAGCATTTATTGCCAAGACCCTAGATTTAAATAGAAGAAATGCCTTCTTATGAGCCTCTGTCACAGGAGAGACATCAGAAAATAACTGTATTTTAGCACTACAAAAAATATCTTTCTTTTAAAAGTAAGATCTCAAAACCATACTATTATCTTTATCTGTAGAGAAAGTCATGAAAAGGGTGGCTCTAGCTGGAATAATATCCATAGAGTCTGTAAGAAAAGCAGTTAAATAAATCTAGGCTTGGTTGAGCTGGAACTTTAGCAGCCTACAAATTACAGCCACCACTTTTAACAGGAACATAGTAATAATAAATTAATATATTATTCGCTGTTGTTGGAAGGAAAACCTCCTTAAAATATTTTCTAGAAGAATCTCTGCAGATAACAAATGAGTATAGGGAAAATTTAGAAAACGTAAGTACCTAGACCAAGCATTCTCTAGCATTTCAAGTTTTAAATGAATCATATGAGAATCTTTAATAGCTGTAGAAGAAACAGCCTGCAGGGTAGAAAATTTGGGGTTTCATTTTAACAATTTGACTCTGTAAAACTTTTAAAATTTGCTTCAACATTGGAAAATTTAGAAACAGTATCTTGAGAGACGGCACAAACTTAAGCAATAGTACCCTGGAAAGAACCCTCCAAAACATACATAGCTTGCCATAAATCCTGTAAGGAAACATTCTGCTTCCCTGGGTCCAAAACAGTTGACCCATCCAAAACTACTATAGGTTTCAAAGGAGAAGTAAATATCAAAGAGTCACAACTGTTAAGACGCCTCCTGCACTACTTTAGCTTTCGGTGATGAAGCAGCTGCCAGAAGGTGCACACGCAGGGAGAGGGGAAGGGGTCTGGTTCACTAGACCACCAGGGAAAATAAAAAAATGATTCAGGGAGGGCCACGGGCTGGGGGAGTCAGGGTCCACTGGCCCACTAGGGAAATTTAAAAAAAAAAAGATTTGTGGGGTGGGGGGGGGGGGGGGTCCATTGGACTGCCAGGAGAATTAAAAGAAAAAAGTTTGGGGGGGGGGGGCAGGTGAAGGAAAATTTAAGAAGTGTGGGGTTGCTGTATCAGAACTGTCAAATGTATTTGACAGCTCTAACTTGCAAACAGCGAGCATGCACAAAGGGGGATCCATGCAGCTCATTTGCATATGATCCCCTTTGTGCATGGCCAGCTGTTTGCGATTTGCTAAATATTCCTGAGGCAGCCATATTTTATGGCTGCCTTTGTGCATCAGGCCCTGAGCTCCAAATAGTGGCTCTCTGATTAGGATCCTTTCAGCTTTTCTAGGACCCACAGACTCTCCTGCAGAGGTGGTAAACACTGAAGTCCTTCAGCCTTTAAATATTATATTTCTGAACCACAAGTTTTATGGTCCAAGTCCCATCCCAAGTAGAACAGAAGGAATGTAGAGTGGGCCCCAATCCCTCTAGGGATCTAGATCAGTGGTGTAGCTATGGGTGGGCCTGGGTGGGCATCTCTCCTCCTCTGCAACACCCCGGCATCTGCCCACTTGTTGCTGAACCCCGTCCCTCCCTGGTTTACCTTACAGGCATCCCTGGTGCCTGTAGTGATCCATTATTGCTGCCTGCGCTGGCCCCGCAGGCTTCCATCAGCTGGGTCCTACCCTTGCTGATGTCATTTCCTGCTTCCTGTCTGGCGGGATGGAAGCCTGAAGGGCCGGTGCAGGTAGAAATAATGGATCACTGCAGGCGTCGGGACACCTGTAAGAGAGGTTCAGTGATGGGTGAGCAGATGTCCTACCCTTGCTGATGTCATTTCCTGCTTCCTGTCTGGCGGGATGGAAGCCTGAAGGGGCGGTGCAGGTAGAAATAATGGATCGCTGCAGGCGCCGGGACACCTGTAAGAGAAGTTCAGTGATGGGTGAGCAGATGTTAAGATGCCGCAGGGCCAGCACAGGCAGCAATAATGGATCACTGCAGTTGCCGGGGACAGTTGTAAGGTACACCGGGGAAGGATGGGGTTCAGCGACGGGCAGGCAAGTGCCGAGACGCCGAGGAGAAGGAGAGATGTTGATGAGGTAGGTGAAAAAAAACTCCAAAATTTTTTTAGATCTCCGGAGGGTGGGGGGGTGCAGTTGTGGCATGGTGTGGAAGGGCCCATCTAACTTAACTTTGGACCCATCTAAAATACTGGGTCTGGCTAAGCCACTGATCTGCACAAGGCAATGGCTCTGGCACCTACACTCTTCAGTATATCTCCTTCTGTGTGACACAACTAACAAGCTTTTCGCCCAGGTACCTTTTGGTAAGGCAGGCTAGAAGGTTCTCTTTAGCTGTGGTATGTTCAGAGGCGGGAAATTCAAACCTAAGACATGGTCTCAAGGGGGAGTCTCAGTTTTATAGAGGATTTCTGCTGCTCCTACAGCCT
The DNA here is from genome assembly GCF_901765095.1 of Microcaecilia unicolor. Taxonomy (NCBI): domain Eukaryota; kingdom Metazoa; phylum Chordata; class Amphibia; order Gymnophiona; family Siphonopidae; genus Microcaecilia; species Microcaecilia unicolor. The sequence continues at coordinate 54,463,316 of NC_044044.1, forward strand.
CTCTCTGATTATACTGGCTACTCCCTTGGTTCTACAGGAAGTTAGAAAGTTCACCTAGAGGACAGCAATCTGCCTGACTACATATGAGGTCAGCCAGAGGGTTTTATTCTATTGGTGGATTATAGTAAAACATCCAATGATTCAACTCCTTCCTCAGGACCCGATATTCAAAACTTACAGGACTTGTAACGTTTCATCCGCCTATGAAAAACGTTTTGTTTTATGGTAGGATCGTGAGGTTTCTCTCGCTTTAAAAACTATGCTGCAATAGAAAACTCTTCTTACAAGTGCATGCATCTTGCTCTCTGATAAGTACCTTGTGCATACATTCTGCTGCAACTGGAGATATGGATGGAGGTTGTTGCCATTTCTGCTTTTTTTTTGGGGGGGGGGGCATGCACAAAACAGTGATGCTTACCGCAAGACCATTCTGTGCATGTGGTAGGTGTTTTCACTACCAAACTACATGCAGACTTTCTGTGCATCCCATTTGCATACGATTTCCTTTGAGCATGGATCGCTGTTCCACGTTCAGTAAGTTCAGCCTTGGTTACGAATGCAAGTGGCTGTTAATGACGGCTTTTGAGCATCAGCTCCTCAGGTTGCTACACAAGCATGGGGCAAGTACATAGGATCTCTAAGGGAGAGGAAGAGATAGTAGATGAGCAGACTGGATAGGTAGGCCAATATGGTCTTTATCTGCCTTCCTTTTCACAGTTTCTATGTTTTACCACTTCTAAATACCCACCTTCAGAGGCCGTATTTTGCTAAGGATGTAAAAAGAATTGAAGCAGTACAAAGAAAAGCTACGAGAATGGTATGGGATTTGCGTTACAAGACATATGAAGAGAGACTTGCTGACCTGAACATGTATACCCTGGAGGAAAGGAGAAACAGGGGTGATATGATACAGACGTTCAAATATTTGAAAGGTATTAATCCGCAAACGAACCTTTTCCGGAGATGGGAAGGCAGTAGAACTAGAGGACATGAAATGAGATTGAAGGGGGGCAGACTCAAGAAAAATGGCAGGAAGTATTTTTCACGGAGAGAGTGGTGGATACTTGGAATGCCCTCCCGCGGGAGGTGGTGGAGATGAAAACGGTAACGGAATTCAAAAATGTGTGGGATAAACATAAAGGGAGCCAGTGACGCGACTTGAGGAGAGGGGTAGTATGAGTAAAGCGACCCTGGCGGAAGACGAGACAGGCAGCAGAGTTTTGAACTGACTGGAGAGGGGAGAGGTGACTAAGTGGGAGGCCAGCAAGAAGCAGATTGCAGTAGTCCAAACGAGAGGTGACAAGGGTGTGGATGAGGGTTTTGGTAGAGTGCTCAGAAAGAAAGGGGTGGATTTTACAGATGTTGTAAAGAAAGAAACGACAGGTCTTGGCGATCTACTGGATATGAGCAGAGAAGGAGAGAGAAGAGTCAAAGATAACCCCAAGGTTTCGAGCTGAAGAGACAGGGAGAATCAGAGAGCCATCAACAGAAATAGAAAATGGGGGGAGCGGGGAGGTGGGTTTGGGGGGGAAAATGAGAAGCTCGGTTTTGGTCATATTTAATTTCAAGTGGTGTTGAGACATCCAGACAGCAATTTCAGACAAGCACGCTGAAACTTTGGTTTGGATGCAAGGTGAGATATCAGGGGTAGAAAGGTAGATTTGGTAGTCATCAGCATAGAGATGGTAGGAAAAGCCATGGGATGAGATTAATGAACCAAGGGAAGAAGTGTAGATAGAAAAGAGGAGGGGACCAAGAACAGAACCCTGAGGTGCTCCGACAGGCAGAGGGATAGAAGTAGAAGAGGATCCACCAGACGGAACACTAAAGGTGCGGAGGGAGAGGTAGGAAGAGAACCAGGAAAGGACAGAGTATCGAGAAGTATGTTGTGATCGACAGTGTCCAAAGGAGCTGAAAGATCAAGAAGAATGAGGATGGAAAGTTTATCTTGTTGGGCAGACTGGATGGACAGTGCAGGTCTCTTTCTGCCGTCATCTACTATGTTACTATCCAGCTCATTTTTGAAAGAGATCCCCGGCCATCTTCCGACACAAATCAGGAGATGGCCGGCGATCTCCTGAAACCGGCCAAATCGGTATAATTGAAAGCCAATTTTGGCCGGGTTCAACTGCTTTCCGTCGCGGAGCCGGCGAAACTTCAAGGAGGCGTGTCGGTAGGGTAGTGAAGGCAAGACGGGGGCGTGCTCACGAGATGGCCGGCTTCGCCCGATAATGGAAAAAAAAAGCCAGGCTTGACGAGCATTTCGCCGGCTTTACTTGGTCCCTTTTTTTTTTCATGACCAAACTTCAAAAAGGAACCCCAGCTGACCAAATGACTACCAGAGGGAATCGGGGATCATCTCCCCTTACTCCCCCAGTGGTCACCAACCCCCTCCCACCCAAAAAAAACAACTTTTTTGCCAGCCTCTATGCCAGCCTGAAATGTCATACCCAGCTCCTGACAGCAGTAAGCAAGCCCCTGGAGCAGGTTTTAATGGGTACTGTGCACTTCAGGCAGGTGGACCCAGGCCCATCCCCCCTACCTGTTATACTTGTGGAGGTAAATGGGAACCCTCCAAAAAACCCCAAAACCCACTATACCTACATGTAGGTGCTCCCCTTCATCCCTAAGGGCTATGGTAGTGGTGTACAGTTGTGGGGAGTGGGTTTGGGGGGGGGGATTTTGGGGGGCTCAGCACACAAGGTAAGGGAGCTATGTACCTGGGAGCTATTTTTATTTTTAATTTTTAGAAGTGCCCCCTAGGGTGCCCGGTTGGTGTCCTGGCATGTGAGGGGGGCCAGTGCACTACAAATGCTGGCTCCTCCCATGACCAAATTCCTTGCATTTCGCTGGGTTTGAAACGGCTGGGCCCGGTTTCCATTATGGCTGAAAAATGAAACCGGCCATCTCCTCTACACCCGGTGATCGATTTAGCCGGCCCCAACTGTATTTCGAAAATATGCTTGATTCCACTCCCTTGCGGAGCCGGCCCCGAAGATGGCCGGCCAACTATTTGGCCAGCACCGTTCGATTATGCCCCTCCACTTTTCCATTCTTAAATCACTTTAATAGAAATAGACCTGAAGGAATCAGAAAGAAAGGAGCTTGGTGAAGAACATGCAGTCTCTACGGTAGTTTATAGAAGGAGTGTGTTTTAGAAGATAATGGTGCATGTGGGTGGGAGAAGAAAGGAGGCTGCTCCTAAATGTGACAGACTGAGAGGGCCACCAAAAACCTGACAGATGGTTCACAGCAGTGTATGGGCTTCCAGCACAGCTCTGCTCTGGCACCTTAGTTCTACCATATTCAGCAGTCTTGAAATCTTTCAACCTATGCAATTATGGTATTGACATCACTCTTCACTATAGAGATAGCTCTGCTAATTCACCTCAGTTCTGCCTGCGGCACCCCAGCTATTCCAGTACGAAGACTCTCTACACCACAGCTGAATCCTGACCCTCAGTGCTCCCTCTTAAATCTGAGGACCACCCTCTCTCATAGCACTGCCAAAGTACCTCAGTTCTGACCTACAGCACTCTCTCTTGTTCTAAATTTGAGGAACACCCTCCCCCATAGCGCTGTGAATGTAACTAAATCCTGACCTGCAGTACTCTTTTGTGCTCTAAATCTGAGGAATACCCTCCTCCACAGTGCTGCTAATTTACCTCAATCCTGACCTGCAGTACTCACTGCTAGTCCAGCACTGAGGCCCACATAGATCCCTAATAATGAACCTCAATTGTGAGGTTTCATCTGGTTCTTCTAATCAGGTTTCTTCCCTTACTCTGTGGGGGTCTGAATGTAGCTGATGGAGAGCTTGCACAGCTGGTTTACTATAAAATCTTGGCAACCTGCACTCCGCAGTCCATCTGCCCCCTCCTATGCCATGTCCTATCTTTACAGAGCATGAAACAGAAACCAAATGCTCCTTTTCATTTCTTTCAGGAGGGAAGCAATATTTTTTAAAGGTTTTTTTAGTCTTCATACAGCAAGCTTTTAGGAATCTTAATAGCTTTTTAGATTCCTGCATTATTTGCAAGGCTATTCCCCAGCTGTGTGTGGGTGAGTGATAGCAGAGACACTGTGCTCATATGTTCACCCTGAGAATGTCCCCAAGTGAAGAAGTCTGCCCAAGGTTCCGGTGATGCCCCCTCACAAGAAATTAACAGCTGATGAAAAGAATGCCACCTCAATAATCACCCATGCACAAGCACTCATCACACACCCACATATCTCTTACATAACACATATATCTCACAGAAGTACACAAACACCCATATCTCTCTCACACACACATCCACAAACACTCACTAACCCCTATACACAATGCACATGCACATTACAGAGGCAGTTCAATAAAGGGGTGCTTCCATTTATTTGTTCATTACACATGTGTTCATATATGCACGTGAATGTCAATATTCCTCCTATGTGCTTTTCTGTAAGGATACGCCTAAGTGGAAAAAGTACTTAACGATGCAAGGGTAATGAGATTTGATATACTGCCTTTCTGTGGTACAACCAAAGCAGTTTACAGTTGTTATATGCAGGTACTCTCTCTGTTCCTAGAGGGCTCCGTCACAAAGTTTTTACATAAGTACATAAGTAATGCCATACTGGGAAAAGACCAAGGGTCCATCCTGTCCACGACAGCGGCCAATCCAGGCCAAGGGCACCTGGCAAGCTTCCCAAACGTACAAACATTCTATACATGTTATTCCTGGAATTGTGGATTTTTCCCAAGTCTATTTAGTAGTGGTTTATGGACTTGTCCTTTAGGAAACCGCCCAACCCCTTTTTAAACTCTGCTAAGTTAACCGCCTTCACCACTTTCTCCGGCAACAAATTCCAGAGTTTAATTATACGTTGGGTGAAGAAAAATTTTCTCCGATTTGTTTTAAATATACTACACTGTAGTTTCATCGCATGCCCCCTAGTCCTAGTATTTTTGGAAAGCGTGAACAGACGCTTCACATCCACCTGTTCCACTCCACTCATTATTTTATATACCTCTATCATGTCTCCCCTCAGCCGTCTCTTCTCCAAGCTGAATAGCCCTAGCCTCCTTAATCTTTCTTCATAGGGAAGTCGTCCCATCCCCGCTATCATTTTAGTCGCCCTTCGCTGCACCTTTTCCAATTCTGCTATATCTTTCTTGAGATGCGGCGACCAGAATTGAACACAATACTCAAGGTGCGGTCGCACCATGGAGCGATACAACGGCATTATAACATCCTCACACCTGTTTTCCATACCTTTCCTAATAATACCCAAAATTCTATTCGCTTTCCTAGCCGCAGCAGCACACTGAGCAGAAGGTTTCTGCGTATTATCGACGACGACACCCAGATCCCTTTCTTGGTCCGTAACTCCTAACGTGGAACCTTGCATGACGTAGCTATAATTCGGGTTCTCTTTTCCCACATGCATCACATTGCACTTGCTCACATTAAACGTCATCTGCCATTTAGCCGCCCAGTCTCCCAGTCTCGTAAGGTCCTCTTGTAATTTTTCACAATCCTGTCGCGATTTAACAACTTTGAATAACTTTGTTCAATGGAGGGTTAAGTGACTTATCCAGAGTCACAAAGAACTGCAGTGGACACTGAATCAGGTTGTGTAAGCTCTTTGAGCAGGGACTGTCTTTCTTCTATATTTGTGCAGCGCTGCGTACGCCTTGTAGCGCTATAGAAATGCTAAATAGTAGTAGTAGTAGTAGTAGGTTTCAGGTCCCTGCATTAACCTCCAGCCAGGGTTGCTGAGAGACAGAGATGCCTAGGACAAACAATCTTAAAAGCCCCCACCCACATGGTCTGCCATCTCTGTCCCTTTCCCCCTTATCTGCTTACTGGCATCTCTCTCCCTCCCTGCACACAGGCTGGCATACTTTACCCTTCTCCCCTCCCATGGCCCGGTATCACTGTCATCCTTCCATCCTCCCCTTATAGCGGTCCTCTATCATTTCTGCGGGCTGCCAACAGCATCAATAAGGAAGCAAGCTTATGAAGAAACAGCAACCCCTCACTCCAAGCTCCTTTTTCTCTATATACTGACAGCTGGCAAGAAACTATTTCTCTTCCTACAGATTTGATGGCTGGAAGTGATAGGTGACAAGTGACAGGGGTCACCCCTAAGGCAAACAGGAAACCATGAGTTGCTACCCTTTGGAGATCCATCGTTGATTCAAACCATCAGGAAGTAGGGGAGGACTGGCAAGTAGACTAGAAAATAAAAACTATGGACATTCATCTCTCTTCACCTAAGAGGAGGCATTAGTTTGAAAAGTATGAATATTGCAGTGTTGCGTTCTGACTGGACTGTGGCTTGGCAGAGTGGGAGAGAGAAAAGGTCTCATTCATTTAACTGAGGCACTACTTGTTAAAACCAACTTCAGAAATATAAAGAGATGGCTGTTCCCCATCTTCACTAATCTAGAACATAAGAAACGTAGAGGACCATAATCGAACGGGGCCGGCCATCTGTAACGCCGGCCCCGTCAGACGGCGTACCAGACTGTATTATCAAAACAAGATGGCCGGCCATCTTTCGTTTTGATAATACGGTCAGGGACGCCCAAATCTCAACATTTGGCCTGCCCTTAGAGATCGCCGGCGTTAGAGATGGCTGCCATTGGTTTTCGCTGATAATGGAAACTAATGGCAGCCATCTCAAACCCGGCCAAATCCAAGGCATTTGATCGTGGGAGGAGCCAGCACTGGTCCCCCTCACATGCCACGACACCAACCGGGCACCCTAGGGAGCACTGAAGTGGACTTCACAAATTGATCCCAGGTACATAGCTCCCTTACCTTGTGTGCTGAGCCCCCCCCCAAATCCCCCCAAAACCCACTCCCCACAACTGTACACTACTACCACAGCCCTTAGGGATGAAGGGGGGCACCTACATGTGGGTACAGTGGGTTTTGGGGGGGGGTTGGAGGGCTCCCATTTACCACCACAAGTGTAACAGGTGGGGGGGGGGGGGGGCCTGCGTCCGCCTGCCTGAAGTGCACTGCACCCACTAAAACTGCTCCAGGGACCTGCATACTGCTGTCATGAAGCTGGGTATGACATTTGAGGCTGGCAAAAAAATGTTTTATACTTTTTTTTTGGGTGGGAGGGGGTTGGTGACAACTGGGGGAGTAAGGGGAGGTGATCCCCCATTCCCTCCGGTGGTCATCTGGTCAGTTGGAGCACCTTTTTGAGGCTTGGTCATGAACAAAAAAGGACCAAGTAAAGTTGGCCAAATGCTCGTCAGGGCTGGCTTTCTTTTTTCCATTATCAGCCGAAGCCGGCCATCTGTTAACCACGCCCCCGTCCTGCCTTCGGTACACTGCCAACACACCCCCTTGAACTTTTGCTGGCTCTGCAACAGAAAGCAGTTGAAGCTGGCCAAAATTGGTTTTCGATTATATCGATTTGGCCGGCTTTAGGAGAAGGCCGGCCATCTCCCGATTTGTGCTGAAAGATGTCTGTACATAGCAATCTGGTTTAGGATAAGCTGGAAAGGGCTTCAATGGCACCTTCAGTAGCTGGAACCGAGGACAGTGCTGGGAAGACTTTTATGGTCTGGGTCTCACAAATTACAAGACGGATTTCGATAGGCTGGAATGGGCTTTGATGGCAGCTCCAGTAGGATAGAGCCGGGCAAACTTCTACGGTCTATGTCCCAGAAATGCCAAAGAAAGACTTGTGATAAAAGTATATAACATCACGTTCATCGTTGATTTAATCATGAATTGATAATGAACGTGACTATTGGGCAGACTGGATGGACTGTTCAGGTCTTTATCTGCCATCACTTACTATGTAACTTCATGTTACTACAGGTTGGGAATCCCTGCCTTATAGGCTACCCTGTCCCCCACTACAAAAGTAACTTTATGGTTGGAAGTCATAGAAACCCTAAATCCCTACACTAAGGTGGTCCCTTTAGAAGGGTTAGGCACCATTTACACATTTAAAAAGCTGGTTTACATGTGTAAATGGGCATACATTTTTGAGTATTTATTTTAGAAAAGCTGCCACTTACATGTGTAATACTCGTGAAATACACATAAGAGTTTCCCAACTGTGTTAGACCAAGGGTTCATCCAACAGTGGCCAATCCAGGTCACATGTACCTGACAGAAACTCAAAGAGTAGCAACATTCCATGCTACCAATCCCAGGGCAAGCAGTAGCTTTCCTGCTACCAATCCTCCAGGAATTTGTCCAAACCTTTTTTAAACCTAGCTACATTAACAGCTTTTACCACTTGCTCCAGGAATTAGTTCCTGAGCTTAACTACACTTTGAGTGAAAAATATTCTCTATTTGTTTTTCATGTGCTACTATGTAAGTTCATGGAGTGTCTCCGTTTTTGTAAACAATTGATTTGCCTTTACCTGTTTCATTCCATTCAGGATTTTATAGACCTTTATCATATCTCCTCTCAACTGTCTTTTATTCAAGCTGAAGAGCCCTAACCTCTTTAGCCTTTCTTTATAAGACAGGATTTCCATCCCCTTAAGCATTTTTCTTGCCTTTCTTTGTACCTTTTCCAGTTCCACTATATCCTTTTTGAGATGTGACAATTAGAATTGCACAAAATACTCAAGGTGTGGTCTCATCATAGAGTGAAACAGAGGCATTATATTTTTGTATTATTCTCTATTCCTTTCCTAATAATTCCTAATATTTTATTTATTTATTTATTAGGATTTATTTACAGCCTTTTTGAAGGAATTCATTCAAGGCGGTGTACAGTAAGAATAGATCAAACATGAGCAGGAGGCAATTAGAGCAGTAAAAATATTCGAATAACAATACAAAGTATGGCATGGTATACTACTTGCCATGACAACACAATATGTACTAGAACATTATAATTGGTAGTGAGGTAAAGGCAAAGTTGTAACATATAGATGAGTAAGAAAGTAGGAAGGATTAGAAAGTAAGGTGATTGATTTGAAGAAAGTTGCACGTGAGGTCAGAGAGATGGTTAAATATTATCTCAGCTAGGGTAAGAGTGGATAAACATGTCCCACTGCAGTATGTGCAGCCCGAGTCAATCCTTGTGTGTGTGAATGAGACTAACAAGTTAGTTACTTCTTCCATTAAAGGCCTGGTTGAAGACCCAAGCTTTCACCTGCTTCCTGAAGTAAAGGTAGTCTTGTGTTAAACGGAGCCTTTCAGGCAATGCATTCCAGAGTGTGGGAGCTACTCCGAAGAAGGCTCGCTGGCGGGTATTACATCGTGTAATATCTTTTGGAGAGGGTGTAGTTAGTGAAAGTCCTTGGGAGGACCTTAGTGTCCTTGGCAGTGTGTGGAGGATCATCCTATTCTTCAGATACTCGGGGCCATTTCCTTTCAGGGCCTTGAAGATCAGACATAGAGTTTTAAATTTAGCCCTGTATTGTACTGGTAGCCAATGACGTTTTTGCAAAAATGGTGTGATGTGGTCACGTCACTTGCACCCTGTTTTGCTTGCTTTTTTTGTCCACAGTCACACAGTAAGCAGAAGGTTTCAATGTTTTGTCCATGATGACACATAAGAACATAAGAATAGCCATACTGGGTCAGACCAATGGTCCATCTAGGCTTGAGTCCTGTTTCCAAACAGTGGCCAAGCCAGGTCACAAATACCTGACAGAAACCCAATTAGCAGCAACATTCCATGCTACCAATCCCGTGGCAAGCAGTTGCTTCCCCATGTCTGTCTCAAAGCAGACAATGGACTTTTCCTCCAGGAACTTGTCCAAACCTTTTTTCAAACCCAGATAAGCTAACCGCTGTTACCACATGTAACTTCCTTGAGTGTCCCCTAGTCTTTGTACTTTTGGAACAGTAAAAAAAAATCAATTTACTTCTACTCAATCTATGCCACTCAGGATTTTATAGGCCTCAATCATATCTCCCCTCATCTGTCTCTTTTCCAAGATGACAAGCCCTAACCTCTTTACCCTTTCCTCATACGAGAGGAATTCTATCCCCTTTATCATTTTGGTCTCTCTTCTTTGAACCTTTTCTAATTCTGCTATATCTTTTTTGAGACACATAAATGCTTTTCCTGGGTGGTGACTCCTAACTTGGAACCTAGCATCATGTAGCTATAATTTAGGTTATTCTTCCCAATGTGTATCAATTTGCACTTGTTCATATTAAATTCCATGCATTCAATACAGGAATCCTGTATTGAAGGCTTGGAAACAAAAAGCTTAGTGGTGATTACATAGCAACATCAGAAATCAGGAAGCAAAGCCAGTGCTGGGCAGAATTCTATGGTCTGTGCCCTGATCATGGCTGGACAGATAGTGCTTTCGTCTCCACCACTTCCACCAGGAGGCCGTTGCACGAATTCACCCCCTTTCCATGAAGAAGTATTTCCTCAGGTTACTTCTGAGCCTTTCCTATGAAGAGAGGCTGAGAAGGCTAGGGCTTTTCAGCTTGGAGAAGAGACGGCTGAGGGGAGATATGATAGAAGTGTATAAAATAATGAGTGGAATAGATCGGGTGGATGTGAAGCGACTGTTCACGCTATCCAAAAATACTAGGACTAGAGGGCATGAGTTGAAGCTACAGTGTGGTAAATTTAAAACGAATCGGAGAAAATTTTTCTTCACCCAACGTGTAATTAGACTCTGGAATTCGTTGCCGGAGAACGTGGTACGGGCGGTTAGCTTGACGGAGTTTAAAAAGGGGTTAGATAGATTCCTAAAGGCCAAGTCCATAGACCGCTATTAAATGGACTTGGAAAAATTCCGCATTTTTAGGTATAACTTGTCTGGAATGTTTTTACATTTGGGGAGCGTGCCAGGTGCCCTTGACCTGGATTGGCCACTGTCGGTGACAGGATGCTGGGCTAGATGGACCTTTGGTCTTTCCCAGTATGGCACTACTTATGTACTTATGCCCTTTCATTCCAGAGCTTCCTTTCAATTGAAAGAAACTCTCCTCCTGTACATTTATGCCACATAGGTATTTAAATGTCTCTATCATATCTCCCCTCTCCCACATTTCTTGTTCTTAAAACCACCTCAAAATTAAGAAAAAAATTGAGCTTTGGACTTGGTTCAGTTGGCTCCCTTTAGATGTGCAAAAACCAGCTCTTCCCACATCAAAGTCCCTAGTGGTGCTGCTACTTTTTTTGACAAAACTTCACACTTCAAATAGAAAATTGGCTTACAGTGGAATATTTTATACAAAAAATTAGAAGAGTAAAATCCTCAGAACTTTCATAGCATCTCTCAGAACAGAGTTACTTCGAGCCACAATGAATAATCACTAGCTTAAAAACATTTCTTGTACTCACAAAACTGTAAAACTTTCACTTACATTTTCAAAAATAGCTCCCTATATATACAAATCAAAAATCAAAAACATCATGCACTTAACTCAAACTTCTCTTCCCAAGAGTTCCTTGTTTCGCTAATGCTGCTTCAAGGGAATATTTCCAGATAGACTGCTTTTCTTATTCATTTTGCTGCATCTTATTTTACTCATTGTTTTGAGTATGCTTTTAAAAAATAAAACGGCTGTTCCCACTCCACATGATGCCTTAATATATATTTTTTTAATAGGGCTGCATTTTGATTAACATTTTAATCATGATTAATCAAGCGATCAAAGATATGTTAATTCTCCATTGGCCAGAGTCATACGAAGCTGCAGTGGGGAAAACAATAACACACCTTAAATTGTGCGATTAATCACAATTACAAATTTTAATTGAAATGCAGCCCTAAAAAATCTAAAGAATAAAAAGTAATGAAAAGAGAAGAAATGCAAAATACAAATTAAGAGGTCCTTTTACTAAGACATGGTAACAGATTTAGTGCACACTAACGATTAGCGCGTGCTAAATGATAAGATGCCCATTATCTTCTATATATATAGAAGGCACCACTGAAGCCTCCAGCCGGAAGTGTGAAGCGCCACAGATATCCGGTTTCCCCATGAGTGAAGGAAAACAGCACAGCACGAAATCCCAGGAAACAGTGAAGGACTCAGAGGGGGGAGGGGAGAGAGATGCCCTCACTCTCTCTGTAACACAAACACAGAACAGCAGGAAACAACACTGAAGGACTGGACTCGGAGGGGGAGGGGGAGGGAGAGAGGGCAGAGGGCAGGGACACACACACTCCCACATGCACACTCTGAAGAAAACCTTGCTAGCCCCCGTTTCATTTGCATCAGAAACGGGTTTTTTTTTTACTAGTATTACATAAATACATAAGTGTTGCCATACTGGGACAGACCGAACGTCTATCAAGCACAGCATCCTGTTTCCAAAAGTGGCCAATCCAGGTTACAAGTACCTGGCAAGATCCCAAATACCAGGCAAGATTCCTATGAGTGTCTTATTGTTTAGCACATGCTAATCATTAGCATGTGCTAACCCCCCTGTTTACTAAGCCGACACAGCGCCTTAGTAAACAGGGGGGTAAATCTGTTAGGGTCCTTAGTAAAAAGACCCCTAAAGAATCTAAAAAAGCATGCAGAATAGCTATAAACAGCCCTGCAGTTTTCACAGCCTACTTCAGAAAAGCAAGCCTAATTTTTAAGTTGCATTAGACATATTTTACAGGTTTTCTGTTCAGTGAGCCCTTTGTAAAACAGGCTGAAACCTATGAATGTCCTCACTTTGTTACATCTTTTTTCTCACCTACATCGTATATAAAAAATTGGGATTCACAGGTCTGAATTATGGAACTTCCTCTAACTCTCTTGTGTTATATGATGTGCTGGTATACTTGGGGTCCCAATGGCTTCCCAGTATCAGATTGATGAAAATGATTTTAATGCTTGCTGAATCGTTAACTGAAAGGCAGGAAGAAGATGAAGAAATGATGACATAAAAAGACAGTGTGCTGCTCTGCAGCCTCCCAATGCAATTCTTGCATTGGCCCTGCCAGTCCCATTCTTCAAACACAGGCAGCCTTCAAGGTCACAAAGTCAGAAGGAATGCAGCAGGAGGGCTGGAGAACATACCACTCAATTTTCCCTCTGGCCCTGGATACCATGACACTGCAGGACCAGGAATGCTACATATGCTCACTACGGGAAATGAGCCTGAGCTAGGGCGGCAGTACATGGAGAACACAGCCACAGAGACAAAAACTGTCTCTATCATATAATCTACTACAAAAGAAGACAGCAACATGTCCAATAACCAGCTCCAGATATACAAAGGACACTCCAGAGATACAACATGCAAAGAATAAAGACCATCCCCTAGGTATTTCTATACTTTCTGTCTCAGTGTATCACATGGTGAAGGGAATAAAGATCATCCCCAGACATTTCTATCCTTTCCATCTCACTGTTTCATACACTACAGGGAATAAAGACCATCCTCTAGGTATTTCCATACCTTCTGTCTCAGTGTATCACATGGTACAGGGAATAAAGACCATCCTCACACATTTTTATCCCTTCTATCTCTCTGTATCATACACTGCAGGGAATAAAGACCACCCCCTAAGTATTTCTATCCTTTCTGTCTCTGTGTATCACTTGATGCAGGGAATAAAGACCATCCCTGGGCATTTCTATTCCTTCTGTCTCACTGACCATCCACAGGGTCTTTATCTTTTAATTTGTTTACTTATAGTGTGATTAACCAACAGTTTAAGACAGATGACAAAATATCATAAAATCACAACCAGTAAAAAATAAAAATACATAAAGAATGAAGATGCAATTCATAATAAAAATCTATTGCAACCCCCACTGTAATTCAAAATGATCCTATCAGCAACTGAAGAGACATTCAATCATCCCATCAGTGTTTCACAGCGTAGAGGGATGAATAATCTGAAGATATAATTAGTTCTACTTGATGAGGCAAGGTAACAAGTAATGCAGAAAAGAAGATGGATAATTACACATAGGAAAGGACCAAATATGATCCTGGAGATCACCATCCTACCTCAATGCACAGGTTTTCAGAAGGCTTGTAATAAGCAATTATGAGATCTATGCAATAACCTTCACAGATTCACCCCTCGGTCATTGAAGGAAATGTTAGGATAAGGTGCATTAGAGTCCCTGGGTACTACTGTTGCTGCTGCTGCCTCCTTGTGAACTAACAGTTCAATATTGTTATGAGATACTCAGATCACCAATGAGCTCCAGATCACATGGAATGGGTTGAGCCTGTCCTGGTTTTATCTCCATTGCAGCTATGGACTTGTTCTAGTTACTACAAGAATGGCAAGATGTAAAAGTCCAGAGATACAATGCGGGGACAACACCGGGAATAGTTAAGCATGTCTCTGGCGATGTGAAGCTTGTTACATCATCACCACAAGGTCAAGAGAATAAGCTCCCCTCTCCCAACTACCTGAACAGTGTGACCCACCCATGAAGAGAAACACAGCTATTACTGGGGAACCAATAAGGCTAGAGGCCATTAAACAAAGTCATCAGAGAGAGAGAGAGAGAGAGAGAGAGAGAGAGAGAGAGAGAGTTCACCCCTTAGGGACAAGGGGCAGATGATCACTTACCATTCACCTCCAGCCTGTATTTTGCAACAAAAGTCCCCAGTGTGTTGCTAGCTTTGCACAGGTAGGTACCGCTATCGCTACGGTTCAAAAAGAGGAAGAGCAGGGTGTTGTCCACTTGGCTGGTCTGAGATGGAAGGTCACTGCCCTCTTTTTCCCAGGAATAGCTTTGTGGACTGCAAACAAAAGACACCAGTACATGAATTCATTATAAGTAAGGGTGGACGGGAGGATCCCATATACAAAGTCAACCATCTGTGAGCATTAGGAACCCTAACAATGAAGTATTTATCCCCAGAATTGGACAGGATAGTCTGTATTGGGCAGATACCTGGAACTTGAGTGCTTCAAGCACTAGCCCCCTAAGTCTGTAAAAGTTGCCAAACATTGCGCATGCAATTTAATTACATAACAAGCTAATTAGTGCTAATAATTGACTGTTTAACAAGCAATTATTAAAGCAGAAAAGAGAGGGTAATGAGTACAGTCCAAGACCAAAACAAAACAAGAAGCACAAGTGGACCTTCAGGAACAGGACAAAAGAAACTCTTTATTGGGTGGACCCGACACGGTTCGTGTTTCGGCGACCAAGTGCTTGCATTTTGGAGGTATTTTGACATAACGGACTCCTCACAGCAAGACTCTAGGACTCATTACTTACAAAAGCGGGTTTTCCCTCCCGACTTCAAAGAGGGATAATTTCATAGTTGCAGTAACAGTGTTTCAAGACTGTGAATTTTTGTCTTTAGTTTGATGATGACACATTTTCACACACATCGACATTCAACAGTAATGTGACCCCTGATGCAGGTGCTTGGTCGCCGAAACACAGACCGTGTCAGGTCCACCAAATAAAGTTTCTGTTGTCCTGTTCCTGAAGGTCTACTTGTGCTTCTTGTTTTGTTTTAACAAGCAATTATTGGCATGAATTACATTTCATTGTACTTTACGTGAGTAAATTTAGGAACGAGACCCGTGCCTAAAGTTTAGCATGATTTGAAAGAAGGGGGCATGGAAATGGTAGGGTCTTGGGCAGAATGAAGGCTTTCCTAAAATTAATACACACTGTTATACAGAGGCATTATAATATTCTTGGTCTTATTTACCATGGCTTTCCTAATAATTCCTAGCCACCCTGGGCAGAAGATTACAGCATATTGTCTAGATGGGCCCTAGCATCAGGTAACTATGATTTGGATTATTCTTCCCAATGTGCAACACTTTGTATTTGTCCACATTAAATTTCATCTGCCATTTAAATGCCCAGTCATCCAGTTTCCTAAGGTCTTCCTGCAATGTTTCACAGTCCACATGTGTTTTGACAGCTTTGAATAGTTTTGTGCCATCTGCCAATTCAATCACCTCACTTGTTATTCCAACTTCCAGATCATTTATAAATATGTTAAATAGCACCAGTCCCAGCAACGCTCCACTACTCACCCTCCTCCAACCACCCTCCCTTCTGTTTTCTGTCCAATAACCAATTCCTAATACACAGAAGGACATTGCCTCCTATTCCATGACTTTTTAATTTTCTCAGGAGTCTCTTATGAGGAACTTTGTTTAAAGCTATCTGAAAATCTAGATACACTACATCAACTGGTTAAGGTTGAATATCAGCTGCCCACTAAATAGCTGGTTTCAACTTAGGCGGTTAATGCTGATAGTCAAAGCAATTTATCAGGGCAGGAGAATATTGCCTCCTTTATTAATGATAGACCACATAATTGCTATCTTTCTATTTTCTAATATCTAATGCAAACTGTTATCATCCATCAACAAACTGATCAAAGGGGTGAGCATTGCAGCAGAGAGAATGACATGGGGATAAGATCTGTCCTTGTCCTCACCCCATCCCCATGGGTTCTGTCTCCATCCCCACCCCGTCCACGTAGGACCCGTCTCCATCCCCGTCCCGTCTCCGTCCCATTAGGTTCTGTCCCCGTGGGCTCTGTTCTCATCTGCAGAAGCCTCATATACTTATGATTTTATAGTTAAATCTTTTTATTAAAGTATAAAAAGGAACAATATGCTGTGCAACTGTTGTGTATAAATTAGAAATAGAAAACAATAATAACAATGAACAACTACAATAAACCCTCCCACCACCACCACCCTCTACCCTTCCAACCCCAACAATAGCTGACTTCTACTACCCAAAGGAATCCTAATCCACCCTGTTAAAATGTCCAGGGGTACAAAATACAACCCATTCTGTATGCCCTAGAGTTGAGAAATATGCCACATAAAGCATTTTTAAATCTGTGAATGAATAAGAAGTCATCAACAATCTCAGGATTCAGTCTAGCTCTCCTGTCTTCCACAATCCCTCCTGCAATAGAAGATGTGCCGGTAGCAGGATGTACAGGATTCCCCCATGCAAATTTTGCTAGCTTTGGCCAGCATGTTTGCTTGTTTTTCCAAAATATAAAAATATTGTCGTTTGCATCAATCAAACATAAATAACAGTCCAGTTCATTAACAGGCTTCAAAGTAGAAAGTGACACAGGGACAAAGTTTGTCCTCATCCTCATGGGCTCTGTCTCCATCCTTGCTCCATGGGATCTGTCCCCATCCCCGCCCTGTCACCATGGGCTCTGTCCCCATCCCCATCCCTGCGGTTACTGCAGGTCCCCGTGTCATTCTCTATTGCAGCATCTTTTGACTACATCTTGCTCCACAGAAAAAGTTTTTGTGTGGCTGTAGTGCTGTACCACTGTGGTTTTATAATAAGGTGGGAGGAAGCACATGTGATTTGTGAGGGGTTGACTGCCTTATGATGAAAGGGTGAGAGAGGCTGGGGGTTGTGAAGGTATGACTGTGTCATGCACTGCCCACCCAAAAGTGTGGACCGAGTGTCCGTGAAGACTTTTTCACATCACCCACGTGAAAATGTGCACTGTGTCCATGAAAAGTGAATAGTCCTTTCATCACACTACCCATTTGAAAGTGTGGGCCAAGTATCTGTGAAGACTTTTATAGTAACCAATATAAACATTCATCCATGATCCTCTACTATAATTAACAATCCATGAAGAGATCCATTCATGATCCTCCACAACAATCAATAGTCCAAGGAAAGAACCACCCACACCACAATCCTCTACAGCAATCACTAATTATTTGTAGCTAAAGGCTCTCTCACTTTCTGTAAGGAAGAGAACAGTTTTCAACTCTGTACTCCCACCAACTACAGGGTCCCGATTTGTCTCTCCCCTTAAGGTCAGGGTGAGTTTGCAATTCTCCAACAGTCTATGTCCCATTTGCCCTAGCAGGTCCTGGGAAGAACAGATCTTGCCCCTTTGGGCCTAACAATGGTTTTTCTCTCTTCTGATATTATTTGTAGAGAATGTCCATGCCTTACCCACCTATTCAAATCATATGCAAATGAACATATCTACTCAGTCACTGGGTACTTGATCTCGTTCCCAGCACTCAGAAAATTATATAACTAGCTCTCAGAAGTGTTAGTGTCCCCTGCTACCTCCCACATAGCTTTCCTGACAGCTACAACCTCCCACACAGGGGTCCCAGGCCTTTACCCTAACTGAGTGGGTGAGCTATGGGACTAACCTTAGATCCAAATAGCTAGTCTATGTGATGTGTCTTATAATGAGGAGTTTATTCAGGAATAAAGGGAGCTGGAAAGTGTGAAAAGAGTGAAAAAATTAAAATTCATGGTGCCTCTTTATTGTTATTAATAATTTTTTTATTAAGTTCACTGCAAGCAAAGTTGCAGAACCTGCATCTCAATTTACGTATAACATCCAATAATGGTTCATTACAAAAATAACCATTAATTACACCATGTTGTAACTTCAGTGCTACCTTTCCCTCCCCAATTCTTCCCTTCCCTATTCCTCTCTCCCTATAAACTTTCCAAAAATGCCCAACAGCTCTGCATTGATTATATATATATTTCTACATGAGTTGTACTGTTGTTCCATCGGTGCACCCTCCAAACCAATACCACCTCCCAGTCTACATCCCCCTACCCCCTTCCCTACTCTTGTCTCCTCCCCCCCCCCCCAAAAAAAAACAACTAACCATTGACTCCCCATAATTTCATACTGCTTGCTGGTGCCTCTTACCTGGGATTCCCTGTTCCATCACACTGGAGACGAAGCTTTTCTCCTTCCCTGGGAATCTGTGGGTAGGCATCAATCCTTGCTGTGGGACTATCTATAAACAGAAGACAACTTAAGTCCTTTATAGAGCAAAGGGATTTGTCTGCCAGAACTAAGGTTAGTTTGCTGTTTCCTCAGACACATATGTTTACACTGTGGCAGTATTGCCATGTAGGAGTTCAAGGATTCAATTTCTGAATCTAGTTTCTGCTTCTGGGGCTGGTGATGCTACACTCACATACCCTCAGGAGGAGGACTGGTGCCCTGGTTGCTGATTCACAGTGACACTCCTAGCCAGAATCAGGGTATAGACCCTGGCTAAAGGTGACAAAACCGGACCAGAAGCCAACAGAACAGGCAACTGGGGATAGAGCCATCTGCTTGGATGGAGCATGGGTGGGTGAGGGGAGGGGAGGGGATAATGGCTTAAAAAATAAAGATACAACACTTTTTCAGGATACATTTAAACACATATTTTGCCATATAATGGTAAGTACCGTATTTTCACATATATAAGGCTAGATTCAGTAAATGCTGCTCCAAAATTGGCACCACAAAAAAAATTGGTCCCTCAAAGATGAGCAGCCATTACAAAACAGCATTGAGTGCAGCTTTTGATGCCCAAATTTGGGTGCTGAAACTTATACCTGCTGAAACCAGGTGTAATTCACAGTGCTCAATATGAGTGCACATCCCTGGCATTCTATAACACTGGCGTGCAAATTTTACCCCTGATACGCCCATGCACCCCATGGCCACACCCCCTTTTAAATTGTGCTCCATGGGATTTGGGTGCATATTGTTATAGTATGTGCGTGCAAATCTAAATTTGGTGCCAATTAGTGCCCAATTATTGGCACTAATTGGCTTGTGAACCAATTTAGTTGGGCACACATCTTGGATCGGTGCCCAAATATCAGCACCATATATAGAACCTGGGAGATAACATGTGCATTTAGAATGGATTTCATTGACAGAGGACCTGGGTGGGAGGGAGCCCAGCCCAGGGAGAGTTGTGAGATCATTTCCAATAAATGAGTGCCCTGATTTGCACAGCCCCAGAGTGGGGAGGAGTTTGGTAGATAATAAATAGGCAGAGTAAATGCGGGAAATTGTCCTTGGTTGCCTAGACCCTGAACTGTTACAAGCTTCCTGCCGCTTAGTAGATTATGGAGGATCCTAAACCACCAGTTAAGTTGATCCAAGAGGGGAGCAGTGGCAATCAAGTTCATAGAAGCTGGTGAAGGAGCCAGAACTCGGGCGGATTGGAAAGTCTGGCCCATAACCAGGGCTCAGGTCAGGATGCACTCTGTCCATAGCCGGGTGTAACCATATGGTAATACCCACGGATGAAGATAGCCACATAAGGGGTCCAAACCCAGCCTCTTAACGATCCTACCAGGAGGAGGAATTAGCCCTGGTGTTCCATCTGGCTGCAGGATAGGCATCGCATGGCTGTGCCCAAGTGTATAGCCTTGAATGAGAAACCACTCTGGGTGCAGAAAGGAAGTGTCCATTGATGTCTGAGATTTGGAGTTACATGGGCTATCTCTCTACTGACTGTGCTAAAGAAGAGTATTGCTACAGCGTTGCTATTTTGCTACAGTTCAATAAAGTTCCGGTTATCCTTAACCTCCTGGTTTGCTGCGTGGTTCCTGGACTGGGAGCTTCAGGGAATCAGACAGTAAGCAGTGTCTACCCAAAAACCCTAGCTGCAAATCTGGATCCGTGCTTAAAGGGTTCCAGAGTTAACCCAGGGTACCTGCATGCATGTGTGAGCACGCTAACTGCTGTACTTTTACAAAGATGTGCTATTTGCAAAGTTAGCACATTAGTTTTTAAAGCTTTTTCTTTTTAGGTTTTTTTGCAGGCATCACTAATGCCTGCAATAACCTAAAAAGAAAAGCCATTTAAAACAAATGCACTAGTTTTGCAATTAATGTGTCATAGAAACATAAACTGGTATAGTGAGAGTTACATGTGTGAGTGTGTCATACGAGTTAATTTTTACACAGATTCAAATTTGTGAGCTTTATATGCACGTGTGTGTTATCCCCCTGATTCTGTAAAGGTTGCCAAAAATTGTGCATGTAAATTTAGGTCTGGCCCAGATTTGCGCACACAATTTAATAGACTAACAAGCCAATTAGTGCCAATAATTGGCTTTTTAACAAGCAATTATTAGCACTAATTAGATTTATTTGGGACTAATGTGAATAAATTTAGGAGCAGGTTCTGCACCTAAAATTTTTGCACAGTCCAAAACAGGGGGTGCAGAAATGGAAGGGTCATGGGCTTTTTGTAGGGCGTGGTGTTCAGCATATAATTGTAGAATAATGGTGACTTTTCCACTTAAGCATTAATTCTATAAACCGTGGAATTCACTTGGAGATGGTGTCAAGATGGCTATATGAGTGGACGTGTTTCTCTCTTGGAGTTTTGTGGCTGACCAAGATGCCCCATACCAAACATAAGGGAATGGTGAAGCCGAGCTCCTCTGCTGGCTGAGTGTCCATCCCTTTGCAGCAGTCCATCAAGAGGTACGCTACCAGCCTACCTACTGTGATCGGAGTTAGGGAGCCCATTAGCGGAGTATTGGAAGGCTTGGGCCTAGATCTATTGTTGTCTCCTCTGTTTTGCTTCCCATCCCCATGCTCGGCAGAAGTGAAGAACGTAGCTGCAGTGGTGACGTCTACGGAAAGAGCCCCATTTGATAGTGCTGCCGGGTCTCCAGTTCCCTTGAATTGAGTAATGCTGGAAGGCGTTTGGAGGGTTTTGGAGTCTCTGATGTTCAAGAACACAACTGAATTGTCATCACTTGTAAGTAAAATTGACACCTTATCGGAGAACATTGAAACTGCAAAAATGGATTTTTCAACACAGATTCAACATGTTAAAGAAGAAGTAGAAACAGTTCAGGAGGTTACTTCTACACTGATTCACGATAATTTATTAATTCACAGAAGGTTGGAATATTTTGAAAACTTTAATCGCGGGTTCAGCTTGCATATACTGAACATTCCAAATTTTTGGTCCTTACTCCGGGAGATGCCTTTAAAAAAAATACTTATATGAAGTTATGAAATACTCTTCAGATCATATGCCACCTTTGACTAAGGTTTATTATCTTTCCTCTGATTCCTCTAAAAATAACCCGAGTAATGGGTAATCTTGTTCAGAATGAAGCTCTGAATAACCTGGAAGTAGAAAATGATTTGACTGCTTTTCTTGAGAAACAACTGAGCTGATTGATAGATCAACCGTGTTAGTGATGTTTGTATATGAATAGGATCTGCAGGCTCTGATGTAACTATAGTTTAAGAAATCTAAAGATCTTTTTGTGTGGTGGTGTTGCTAAAAAGGCACAAGAAAGGCATAAAGGTTTCTTGGTACTTAGACAACAAGTTAAGGATATTGGTGCTTATTTTTATTATCATAGCCTCTCTACGATTCCCTAATGTGTCTGTACACACGAACCTTATTCTATCACAACATTACTGTATTTGTTCATACCAGGAATTGGCGAACGCCTTTACGGTACTATGCAAGCCACATTGAGCCTGCAAATAGGTGGGAAAATGTGGGATACAAATGTAACAAATACAAGAAATAAATAACTTGGTGTTAAATATGTTTTTTATGATCCATCTCAGTTGAAGTCTTTTTTGGACATGAAACGGATCTCCATAGTTCAGAACAAGAACAAGTGAAGCAAGAGTGGTAGGATTTCATGTATGGCCTATTCCACTTATTTATTCTTTTTATGTATCTCCTATATTAGTTTAATAACTCTGCTCCACTATTTTGTCCTCTGATGAAGAGTATTTTCCTAATTTAATGTTTGAAATCTTATATTTCGAACAGTATGTGCTGTTTTTCCTTTCCGCTCTGTTTTTCTTTTCACAGGTGTAATTTGCTTGTGTAATAGTTGTAATAAACTTATGATTACATTTTTAAAAATTGTATAAACTGTGCCAAATGTTAGAATACCGCTTATATGGGGGTTTTATTGGCATCGATTGTTTAGGTGCCATATGTAGAATCTAACCCTATATGCATGGGCAGGTTATGGAGGAAATTCTCTATATAGTGCTGAACATTAGGTGCAAATTCCACACTGAATATTTGGTGTAAAAAAAAAGCATTCCAACAGATGTAAGGTGCCAAAAATAAGACAGAAATGGCAATTCTGAGTGAAAACACATCTAAGTGCCCATTTATTGAACAGCATGTACGTGTTCCGTGAGGATCTGCAAAAGGGGTGTAGCCATGGGAGGGGCTTGGGCGGGCCAGGGGAGGTCCTTTAAAATGCACACAGTGTTACAGGATTCCAGGATATCCGCCCCCTACTTGTGCACCGGGATTTAAACCTGGTTTCTGCTGGTGTAACTCCTCGCGCCTAAAGTTAAGTGCAAATCCCAGCACTATGCACTATTCTGTAAAGGGCGTCGATCCCGGAATGCCTGTTATAGAATGCCATTCAGCGCCAATTCTTTTCAGCACTGAATTTTGATCACCAGTTTTAGACTTTTCCCCTATATGCATAAAATATGGTACATTTCTCTCAGATGGACATTCACTATCAATCAATGCCGAAATCTCTGCCAGTCAGCCCTTTTTATTTCTAGCAGAAAGCCAGGGCTATGAGGGAAAACAGGCCTAACTCATCAGGCTGCTGCATCACTAAACATTCCTATGGCTCCCCAGGTCTCCAGTGAAGAGACAAGATACAAACATTACAGCATCAACCATGAGAGCAATCTCCTGCCCGGTCAATAAAAGTAGTGCTGTTGCTGTGTTAGTCCACTTTAAAGGTAATAAATAGAAATAAAACCAAACAAAAGAAAGGAAAATAAGGTGATAGCTGTAGAAGAAGGTTCTACCTTCAAAAGCTTGTCCAAAAATGTATTGTTAGTCCAATAAAAAAAAGGTATCACCTTGTTTTCCTGTATTTTTTTGTTTTGTATTGTTGCTTCAGACCTTTCTGTGCAGCCACCTCAGGGGGCGGAAACTCTGCCTGCTGCCAGCAGCAATGAATGGCCTGGGAGGAAGTCTCAATGGGCAGCAGGATAACTCCTACTATAATTATTGTGAAATTGCAGCAGGGCATGAAACATCTGCTCTTGCTCGCATAGCCTGGGGCTGATTGATCCTGCTGGTGGGCAAATGATATTCTTTGGCAGGTTGTTCACCAGCACAATGAAAAGCTTAATGCTAATTACATGGGTTTCAAGAATTGGCAAATTCATGCGTGTGCTTTGCAGATAGAGGAGGAGATGTAGAAGTCACAAGGATACTACTACTAATCATTTGTATAGCGCTACCAGACATACGCAGCACTGTACACATTATATGCAGGTACTTTCTCTGTCCCTAGAGGGCTCACAATCTAAGGTTTTGTACCTGAGGCAATGGAGGGTTGTTACTTGCCCAAGGTCACAAGAAGCTGCAGTGGGAATCGAACCCAGGTCACCAGGATCAAAGCCTGCTGCACTAACCATTAGGTCACTCCTCTTGGGGTTTCTTCCATAAAAGGAGTGGGGTATATATTCAGCCGGTGGTGGTGAGAGTTCTGTCCGGATATTCAATGCCGGGCCATGTCTGGGCACTGGCAATGAATATCCAGGTTTCTGTGGCCGGCTATCTCTTATGCAATTAAGTGCAATATTCCACTGTTCCCTTTAAGCTGAGCGGAAGTCCTCCAACTGTATTGCTGCCAGTGAGTGGCGCTGCTTCAGTATTGAAAATGTGAGGGTGAAACAGCATCCCCCATTGGCTGGGCTTCCGCTCAGTTTACAGGGAATAGTGTTAAGCACCTAAGTGACATCGTATAAAGATAGGACTGTGTTTTACGCAGAACTATTTGGCCGCTTAACTTGGACAGTTATGTACTAAATATCAGCTGACTCTGCCCTGGACCCCCCCCCCCCACCACACAAAATAGCTGGCTTTCAGCATGGCAGTCTGCTGATATTCAGGGGCAATAATTGGTTAAATAGCATTCAATTTCAGCGGATAGCCCTCTACAATCGGTTTAAACAGCCAGGAGCCTCTTCTGACCACTTAAATCGCTTGGGTACCACAGGCTACGAGTATCTAATGATTACAGGACATCTTGAGCCAACTGTTACTTCGGTCATCTGACAGTGGCCAAGAGGCAATGGTACTTAAAGTGACACATTCCAACATCATACACAGCCAGTGGTAGGGCTGGGATTATAATTAAGACAGGGAAATAAAAGGATACATTTATTGATAAATCGTTTAGCAAGTTACCTGGTGACTTCTAATCAGACAATCCCCAAGTAATTCCTGGCTGAAAATATGCCTGAAAGGTTGCCCAGGTGTGAAGTATCTACATAGTCTTAACGAGCTACTTCTGCACAGAGACTCATGTGGGAAAAACTCCATATATCAATGTGAAACTCCAATAGCTGCATGTGGTTTTCTCACCCATTCTAAACACGGCCTCGGAGAACTCCTATTGTGAATCCAAATAGTGAGATAACAACATGACACCCCAAGACTCAGTGGCAGAGCCAGGATTAGAACTGACGCACAGGAAGCTAAAGTGACTCACTTCAGGGTCACACACATAGTTGAAAGCAGAGCCAGAATTAGAACTGAGGTACAGGTTGATAAAGGGGGCGATCATCAAAATTTACATGGAGCTTGCAGGCTCATGGACACTCTGTATCAGGGATCTACCAGCCAGTTTTCAAATGGAACTTCTAGCAGGCACAACGTGCACTCTGTAAATCCCATAAACACACTTATTTGCCAGATGCACCCTCCCCCAACTTTATCCATTTTTGGTGAAGATTAAATTACTCTCTCTATTTTACACCACAGGTGTTTTTTCCTGCAAACTGAAGCAAGCAATTTTAAGCCTCCAATTTTAACTGGGTAACTGTTTATTTAACCAGGCAACATCTTTTGAAATTTGTTTTCAAAGTGACTAGGCCTCCCAGAAAGTCAGTGGCCGAGCTGGGGCTAGAACTTGGGCATGGAGAGCTAAAGTGACCTGCTCTGAGGTCACAGGAAGGCCTGTACAGAAAGCAGTACAGCACTTGAAATGTCACTTTACCATGGGTTTTGCTGGCCAAGCAATGCAGAAATGGTTTCAGTGTGGGTGTTACCTCATCGGTGGCTCAGCTGTTTGGGGAGGGTTCTCCATTACTACATACCACATTAAAATGCTTTAAAATATATGGTAATATGGTCATTAACAATTCTGCAGCCATGCAATAAAAGAAATTATCACACGCGTTGTGCACAATAAATTTTTCGCCAGGTCTGAGACAAGACAGAAAGGTAAGTTGACAGGAGTGAGTGTCTAGTAGCACCCTCTCTCTCCCTTCAACCTGACCATCCTGCCCTGGACTGCTTTCTGCAATGATCTCTGGCAGTCTAGTGGCCCCCACAACCCAATCTGATCTCACCCCCTCTTCCCTAATATTAAAAAAAATATTGCACAGTATTCTAGTGCCTTCCATTCCTCTTCCCACTTCCAAAGAATTCCCTGGTGACCCACCCACCCTGTGACCCCTTGCCTAGTTCCCTCCCCCAGACCCTGTACCTTAAATGAGGCAGAAGTGATGCCCACTTGTTCTTGCCTCTGGTACTATCATCTTCAAAATGTCATGAAAGGTGGTACATCAAGACATAAACACAAAATGGTGACACCCTAGCCTGCACGGTGCATCCTGGAATGTTCCGAGTCTACCATATAAGGGAATTTAATAATTTTAAAGCATCAGTAATTTGCATGCTCATTGATAATAGCATGCCGCAGTATTTTTGTAGTGCTAATTTTGTGATAGAGTGCAGGCTCTACCTTGAGGCTTTCTGCAAGTGCCCCAGACATAACAGCAAAGCTGGGATTAGATCTCACTTTGTTACCACCACACTGAACCTGTTTCCCTGTCTCTTCTCTCTTCCCTCTACTGATTACAGTCAATCAGTTCCCATCAAGGTTAGAAATCTGCAGAGATCATCCAAAACAGGCTGGCATACACATTAGACTAATTTGCAAACAATGTGTATCCTTTGCATAGGAATGTCATGCATTTGCATACAAATTGATAGTGTTTGCATATTCATTACTCTTTCCAAAATCTCACCTTGGTTGGAAGTCCCTTGATGGACTGGAAATGTGACAACTCTCATGTCTTCCCAGTCTGCCATTCCTCCCCTTCCTCTTCACCCTCCTTTATATCCCCATCCTCCTCCCTGCTCCAATCCCAAGTCCACCCTCCCCCTCTAGCCTGGTGTTCACAGCTGAAGAGCCTGCATCAGGCAGGGGCGTAGCCAGACACCCAAGTTTGGGTGGGCCTGGACCCAAGGTGGGTGGGCAAAACTCCGCCTTGTCCTACAAGTGATTTGGTCTCTCCCTTTCTCGCCTGCAAGCCATATGGTCTTTCAAACATCCCCTCTCCCTCATATACATTTTAAATAGCAGATTTTCACCGGCAGCAAACAGTTGTTGGGAGTTTTGGCTGGTGGGGCTTGGGGTCCCTGCCAGCCACATTATAGGTGTGCTGCTACTTGGTGGGCCTGAACCTAAAGTGGGTGGGCCTGGGCCCACCCCAGCCCACCCTTGGCAACGCCACTGGCATCAGGACCACAGAAGATGAATACAAATAGGAATAGAGAGGTGGTAGTCCCTGAAGATTTTCAGACGACTGTGTTTGTGAGCAGCTGGCTAAACTAAAGGTGAACAAAGCAATGGGACTGGATGGCATACATCCGAAGGTACTGAAGGAACTTAGGGAAGTTCTAGTGGTTCTGCTGGCTGACATTTTCAGTGCTTCTCTAGAGTCTGGAGCAGATGTGTAAGCTCCTTTGAGCAGAGACTGTCCTTCTATGTTAAATTGTACAGCGCTGCGTAACCCTAGTAGTGCTTTAGAAATGTCAAGTAGTAGTAGTAGTAGTAATGTGCTCCCCTCTGCAAAAGCAGAAGTAAGAAAGAGGTTGGGAAAAGGAATGGGACTGGGACTTGATATACCGCCTTTATATGGTTTTTGCAACTACATTCAAAGCAGTTGGGCAATGGAGGGTTAAGTGACTTGCCCAGAGTCACAAGGAACTGCAGTGAGAATCAGACCCAGTTTCCCAGGATCAAAGTCCGCTGCACTAACCACTAGGCTACTCCTGCACTACAGGCTATAAGTCTGACTTCTGTGGTAAGTAAATTAATGGAAATGCTTTTAAAACAGAGAATAGTAAAAGTTTTTGGAATCCAATGGATTACAGGACCTGAGGCAACATGGTTTCACTAGAGGCAGGTCTTGTCATACAAATCTGATTAATTTCTTTGACTGGGTGACCAGAGAGTTGGATCGAGGGACAGAGCTAGATGTGGTGTATTTAGATTTTAGCAAAGCCTTTGACATGTTTCTACATAGACGACTAATAAATAAACTGAGTGTCCTTGGTATGGGCCCTAAAGTGACTGACTGGTTTAAGAACAGGTTGAGTGTAAGGCAACAGAGGGTAATGGTAAATGGAGCTCAATCTGAGGAAAAGGATGTTACCAGTGGTATGCTGCAAGGTTTTTGGTTCTTGAGCCAGTTTAAGGGGTGAAGAACTTTTGTGCATGAAAAATGAGCTTGACGGGTGTGATCATATGTAGAAAAGGCGGCAACGAAATCTAGAAGGATACTTGGGTACATAGCGAAAGAAATGGCCAGTAGAAAAAAGGAGGTGATGATGACCCTGTATAAGACCCTGATGAGGCCTCATTTAGAATATTGTGTACAATTCTGGACACCAAACCTTCAAAAAGATATAAACAGGATGGAGTTGGTCCAGAGGGTGGCTACCAAAATGGTCACTGGTCTTCGTCATAAAATGTATGGAGACAGACTTAAAGATCTCAATATGTATACTTGGAAGAAAGGCAGGAGAGGGGAAATATGATAGAGCCATTTAAATATTTACACAGTATAAATGCACAGGAAGTGAGTCTCTTTCAACTGACAGGAAGTTCTAGAACAAGGGGGCATAGAATAAAGGTGAAAGAGGATAGACTCAGAAGTAACATAAGAAAATATTTACGAACATAAGCATTGACTTACTGGGACAAACCAAAGGTCCATCAAGCCCAGCATCCTGTTTTCAACAGTGGCCAAAAGATCCCTGAACGGTAAAACAGATTTTATGCTGCTTATCCTAGAAATAAGCAGTGGATTTTCCAAAGTCCATCTCAATAATGGCTTATGGACTTTTTGTTTAGGAAATTATCCAAACCTTTTTTAAACCCTGCTAAGCTACCCTAACTGCTTTTACCACATTCTCTGGCAACAAATTCCAGAGTTTAATTACTGGGAAAGGGTGGTGAATTTGTGGAACGGCATCCCAGTGAAAGTGATGGAAATGAAAACAGTATCTGAATTCAAGGGAGCTTGGACAAGTACATAAGATCTGTAAGACAGTGATAGGGAGAGTAGATGGCATGGATGCGCAGACTGGATAGGCCACATGTTTTTTTATCTGCCTACATTTTTCTCTGTTTCTATACATCACTCCCTCATTTTTTAACTTCACTCTTTCTTGGTTTCATCTGTACTCTCTCCCAGTTTTCTCCATCCTCCTCTCTCCCAGAATCCCTTCCCTTTAGTCATCCATTTTTCATTCCCTTTGCTTCTCTTTTCTCCTTCATCCTCATCTTTCTACCCTTGTCAACTTCTCTTTAAGTTTCAAGTTTATTAGGGGCTTTCTATCCCGTCAGATGAACCATCTAGGCAGTTTATAATCTAAAATAAGCAGGAAATACAACAGTTTATTGGTTTCTCAACCTCCCTCTCTTTGCTCTTCTCAGTGAATAGCCATAACAGCTTTGTTTAAAAGAATAAAAGTCACCTTTCAACGTGTCTGAGTGTTATCAATTTTCCCAGAAGCATTTTGGGAATAATCTGGTATCAAGTAAATATGCCACATCCTGAACTGTGTGTACAGTAACTTCCTGGAAGAGTCAAGAGCAAAAATGATGCACAGCTATAACTGGGCCAGCAGTACCAGAAGAAGTTGAGAGGAGAGGAAAGGGACAGATATACCCACTAGGCAATAACAGGGTCTGTGATAGCACTAGCAGGGAGATGGAGGGAAGGAAGAGACACACATAACACCTGTAAGGCCTGCAATAGCAGGAAGATGGAGGGAAGGGAAGAGAAGAGAAGAGAAGAGAGAGACACACATAGCACTTGTAAGGCCTGCAATAACAAGAGGCCATAGGGAGCAAAGAGATAGACATGCACACACAGGCTTAGTAATAATAGGTGGATAAAAAGGAGTTACACCCAGTTATAAGAGGGTCTGCAATACCAAGATGGATGGAGGGGAGAGAGGGTGAGACATACACTGCTATAGTACTATCAACAATACTAGGAAATGGAGGATCTCCTATATCACAGTCTTCAATACCAGGAGAGGTCAGTGGATAGAACACACACACGTACAGTCAGGTGGGTGTGGTTGGAAAGAGAGGAAGGCACAGCAAGAGCATGGCCTGGGACACCTAGGTGGAAGTGAGTGGGGACACATACAACAATAACAGGGCCTGTGATATGGGAGTTCCAGGAACCCATTCCAGACCTGTACAATGAACATGTCCGGGAGCCTTTGTCCGTAATTACTAAGTCATCAAAGGTGGGTGAAGACAGTCCTGGTTTTACCCTCACCTTGTCTGTGGCAGTGGGTCTCAACTTGAGTACAGAACTGGCCTGGGATTCGAAGGACCAAGATCCAGAAATCCTGGCAACTTAAAGTTCCTTCTTTTCTTACAAAAATTGGAACTACAAGTCTGTGGACCAAGGATTCTTAACCAAGCCTGATGGGTTTTCATATCCACAATGAATATGCAAGAGGTACTATTTGCATACAATAGAAGCACCACATGAAAAACTCTCTCATGCATATTTATTTTGGATATCCTGAAATCTCGACTGACTAGGTGCGTCCTGAGGACTGCTGAATATTGGCAGTACATGGGTAATGCCTGGCAGGGTATGAGTAGTCAGATATTCAGCTCTGGTTCCTGGTTAGAGGCTGACACTGAATATCTGAGTCTAATTCAGCCAATGGCAGTCAGCATTTATAGAAATATTGACTGCCACTGGCTAAATATTGTCCCTCAGTCCCCCGATATTCAAAACCATTTAGCCAGCTAGGAATGGCAGGCTATCCAGCGATATTGAGCGGGAGATAGCTGGATATCTCCCACTGAATATTGCCAGTTAGCGGCTAGCTCGGTCACTGGCTATGTTGCACAACATAGCTGGCTAGCACAAATATTCATTGGCTGACCAGTTAAGTATGGTGGCCATATCTGGCTGCGTGAATGCCAGGCCTATCATTGGCCAATTCAAAATTAACCAGTCAGCGCTGAATATCGATTTGGCAAGTTAAGTTTGAACTGTCCAAAAATAAACAGGATATTCAATGCTGGTCACTGGAAATAGCCTGACATTGAATATCCAAGCTCAGCGCCGACCACGGAAGTTAGCTGGGCTAACTCCCGTGGTCTGAATATTGGGCCCCAGGTCTTTAACCCAGGTATAAGTTTGGCAAATGGAGTTCCACCCCTGGGGTATAGAGGAATGGAATTCCATGATGATGGTACCAAGTAGAAAAGAAGATGAATGACCCAAAATTTCCAAATGTATTATGCCAGGAGGTGGAAGAGAGAGCGAATTATCACTTTGAGGTTGAAAAGATCTACTAGGAATATAGGGAATCAGAAGATTTGATAAGTAAGTGGGTTGGCCAGAGTAAAGTACTCCATATGTCAAAATAAAATTTGAAATTTTGACTCAGTCTAATTCATAGATGAAAGGTATGCAAATATAGTTAATTGAAACCAGACTGGTTCATGATCTTATGGCATAACTTTGGGTATAATTTTAGATTTAGGAAAGGAAAGGCCATCTCAATTACAGCCAGGAAACTAAGGAGGGGGGAAGTTATCAACATGGGCTACTATTAAGTTGGGTTATTTTTACCATAAGTCACTTTTTTATTTTACCTTGCTTAAAATAACTTCACTTATAGTACAATAACCTGATTTAACAGTAGCCCAAGTTGATAACTCCCACCCCTCTGAATGTGGTATGTTTGTATTGTGAGCATTTAAGGTGGTACACTGATCTGGGGGAAGGATCTTATACATTGTGGAGGCAATGTTATAAATTGACGCCTATAGCTACATAACACTCCCATGTGCCACTGCCAAGAAAAAATGGGAGTTGTGGATGTGAAGTGTGCTAAGCGCCATTTTCTAAAGGTGAATGTAACTGGTTTGGCATGTAAATGGGGGGGGGATGCCAATAAATGGAGCATGGATGGGAATGCCTGTAACTAAGTTACCCGTGCTCTTATCACACTAATGCCCCAACAGTTATATCATGTCTATCGCAGACATTACATTTTTGGTACACCAATAGTGGCTTGCACTAGTATGTTCTAATGGAATCATGGCACCGTGTGCCAATCGGGCACCAAAATTAGCACACAACTTTACACAATCACCCCCTTTATAAAGCCATTATGAACTTACATTGCACTTCAATCGTCACCGAGGTGGATGAATGTCCATTGAGGTACTGCTGAGGTTCCACCCCGCACACAATCTCTACACCGTTATCCTTCTGAGTGACTACAAATTCGATCTGGCTTCTTACAGTGAAAGTTTTCTTAACTGGGTCCTCTATCACATCACTTTTTGCACCTGCGGAGAAGCATAGAAAAAAGTGGGGTGGAGAAAGAAATGAGAAAAGGGAGCATGAAGGCAAGAGAAATACACTTTGGGGCTGGGATGCAGAAGACATGGGTGGATGATAATTTTAAACAGAGAGCTCGATATTCAGCCAGCTACGATTAGTATTTTGCTGACTATTTCCAGTGTATCTAACGCCAAGTCATGTCTGGACTCCAGCACTGAATTTTTGGGGGTACACAGGAGTGGTGAAAACATAGCTGGTTAAGTGCAATATTCAGCACCTAACCAGATAAGCAAACTGCATAAAGATAGACTGACTGAATTTGGTGTGGTCCTAGTTATACCTAGGCTGGCTAAGTGCTGAATATTAGCACTTAACCAGCCCCCCTCTGGAACACCCCCAAATGAGATGGTTTTAAGTTACAAGAAACAAAAAGGAGGAAAAATTCCAAACCTCATGAGTGCAAATAAAGCAAACAGCCAAGGGTGAAGGAACGCTGTGAGTCTGATGCCGGGTATTCACCGCTCGACATATCTTAGTCTAATGTGTGCTATAGCTGCAGCAGTCTTTATTGTTACACATTTGTTTCAGTGATTAACCAGATAAGGCTTCTGACGAAGGCACGTCTGCCGAAACACAGCCGTGTACCAGATAAGGCTTCTGACGAAGGCATGTCTGCCGAAACACAGTCGTGTCGAGCCTTTTCACAATTAGTTACATCATTTCAGAAGCAATAAAGACCTGACTATCTGGATTAACTTTGGTTTCCTCTTAATTTGTTCCCTCACCTTTGGCTGTTTGGTTTTAAGTTAGGTACTAACCAGACATTTTCAGCAACACTATCCAATTAAGTGCTGGACAGACAATTTCAACAGCCAGAAGCCTTTTCTGGCTGTTTAAACCAAGGAGTGGAGGAGTGGCCTGGTGGTTAGAGCACCGGTCTTGCAATCCAGAGGTGACCAGTTCAAATCCCACTGCTGCTCCTTCTGGTCTTGAACAAGTCACTTAACCTTCCATTGCCTCAGGTAAAACTTAGATTGTGAGCCCTCTTGGGACAGAGAAATATCCAGTGTACCTAAATGTAACTCACCTTGAGCTACTACTGAAAAAGGTGTGAGCAAAATCTAAATAAATAAATCAATGGCAGCCCTACCATTAAACCATCTGAGGCAGGAGCCTCAGGTGGCACTCTTCAGGAGGAACAGCAGTCTCCCCTTCCCTCCTCAACCCTCTTCCTCACATTATTTGTTTGCATTACTAGCAGCAGCAATTCCCATAGGCTGCCCTGCTGCAGGTAATGGTCTCTTCTCCCTACTGTGGCCCACCTCTTGATATAACTTCCTGTTTCCTCAGAGGTGGGACGCAGTACAGCGAAGAAGCCGGTGCCAGCGGCACTGTAGCATGGCAGCCTATGGGAATTGCTGCCGCCTTTTTGAAAAGAAAAAAAATGTGGAGAAGAGAGTTGAGGAGGGAAAGGGGGAGATGCCAGATTGGGCATGGGTGGCATCTCACCCCTTGCCTTGGGCAGCAGATTGCCTTGGGCCACTGCTCGTTTAAATCATTTTAAATATCAAGCCCAGAGAGTCTAAACTAAAAAGGAAAAAAAAGGTGCCTTACTTATGTCTGTTTTATAAAATTTTTCACACAATATCTGAAGGAGGTAAGCACACAAGCACTCTTCCAAGCAAACACCTCACTACTTTTCCAAACAAAATGACTATTATAAATAGAACAGGACCCTCACATTCAAGGTATAATGAAACTATGCTTTATGTCTATTAAAGAACCGCCTGGGTCATAATCATTGGTCCTGAAATTTTTTATTTCCAAAACAATTTTTATCTTTCTAATTGAGTCCACAACAATTTTTCATTATAATATGAATAATTCTACGCAAATTTTCAAAAAGCATCAGATACAAAAATCAAATGTAGCTAAATACTTAGCTTTATGCTGCTGTCTGTCTCTTCCAACTCCAAAGGGTAATAAAGGACTCAATTCTATAAATAGTGCCGAAAAATCAGCGCCGAAAAAAGTGCTAAGTGCTATTCTATGAACAGCGCTCAAAATTACGCACTATTTATAGAATAGCGCTAAGCGCCAGGAACCGCAAATACATTTAGGCATGACCATTTACACCCATGAAACCTTGGTGTAAATCCCCATACCTAAATTAGGCGTGTATCCTTGGCCATGCCCCCTTTTCTGATCCATGTGTAAAAGTTTCATTACGCATCTGGGTTTGGAAATTTCTGCAGTTAGCTTTTAATGCCAATTAGCACCGGTAATTGATTGTTAGGGCCAAATTATTGGCACTAATTGACTCTAATTAATATACGCACACACCCAAATTTGCGCAGGCAACTTAAAGTGCCATTTATAGAATTCGGGGGAAATGCTCATGTGGCAGTGACCTCCAAAAATAGCATTAAGTTATCAACACAATCATATTTCGAGCACTGCCCTGCATCAGGGTAAATCAATCTTCGGTGTTTTTCAGTCATTCTTAAATCAAGAATAATTGGGCAGAAGGAATTAAGAATGATTGAAGAAACACAGATCGACCAACACTGCGGAGAGCACTGCTTGAAACACGATTGTGTTAATGACTTAATACTAGTTTTGGAGGCTACCGCCATGCCAGCATTTTATTTCCCTTTGGAGTTGAAAGGTCATGGGAAAGGAGGCAATGTTCTTCTGTGGATTAAGAAATGGTTACTGGACAGAAAACAGAGGGTAGGGTTAAATGGCCATTTTTCTCAATGGAGGAGGGTGAATAGTGGAGTGCCACAGGGATCCGTACTGGGACCGGTGCTATTTTATAAATGATCTGAAAATTGAAATAACAAGTGAGGTGATTGAATTGGCAGATGACACAAAACTATTCAAAGCTGTGGAGTGTGAAAAATTGCAGGAAGACCTTAGGAAACTGGAAGACCGGGCATCCAAATGGCAGATGAAATTTAATGCAAAGTGATGCACATTGGAAAAATAATCCAAATCATAGTTCTCTGATGCTAGAGTCCACTTTAGGAGTCAGGACGACATAAAGCATAGTTCATTATACCTTGAATATGAGGATCTCATTCTACCTATAATAGTCATTTTGTTTGAAAAGCAGCAAGGTATTTGTTTTAAAGAGTATTTTATAATATCAGCTCCCAGAAACTGCTCTGATGACAGAAATTCTAATGCACAAATTTACACCTCTGAAGGTGGTAACATGGAGGGGCATAATCAAACAGCGCCGGCCAAAATCGATGACCAGACATCTTTGGGGCCGGTGACGTAAGCGGGCGGAGCCAAGTGTATTTTTGAAATACGCTTGGCGCCGGCCAAATCGCTCGCCGGGTTTATATGATGAGATGGCCGGCTTCGTTTTTCAGCCATAATGGAAACCGGGCCCGGCCATCTCAAACCCGGCGAAATACAAGGCATTTGGCCATGGGAGGAGCCAGCATTTGTAGTGCACTGGCCCCCCTCACACCAACCGGGCACCCTAGGTGGCACTTAAAAAAAAATAGCTTCCAGGTGCATAGCACCCTTACCTTGTGTGCTGAGCCCCCCAAATCCCCTCCAAAACCCACTCGCCACAACTCTACACCATTACCATAGCCCTAAGGGGTGAAGGGGGGCACCTACATGTGGGTACAGTGGGTTTGGGTTTTTTTTTTGAAGGCTCTACATTAACCACCACAAGAGGAACAGGTAGGGGGGGATGGGCCTGGGTCCACCTGCCTGAAGTGCACTGCAACCACTAAAAACTGCTCCAGGGACCTGCATACTGCTGTCAAGGAACTGGGTATGACATTTCAGGCTGGCATAGAGGCTGGCAAAAAAAAAAATTATTTATTTTTTTTTTTGGTGGGAGGGGGTTGGTGACCACTGGGGGAGTAAGGGGAGGTGATCCCCGCTTCCCTCCGGTGGTCATCTGGTCAGTTGGGGCACTTTTTCCAAACTTGGTCCTAAAAATAAATGGACCAAGTCCGGCCGGCGAAATGCTCGTTTGAGCCGGCCTCTTTTTTTCCATTATAAGGCGAAGCCGGCCATCTCGTACCCCCGCCCCGCCTTTGCTACCCTACCAACATGCCCCCTTGAAGGTTGGCCGGCGCCGCGATGAAACAGCAGTTGAAGCCGGCCAGAATCGGCTTTCGATAATACCGATTTGGCCGGGATCGGGATATCATCGGCGATCTTCCGATTTCTGTCAGAAGATCGCCGGCGATCCCTTTTGAAAATAAGCCTGATAGTAACATAGTAAATGACTGCAGATAAAGACCTGTATGGTCCATCCAGTCTGCCCAACAAGACAAACTCATTTTACATGGTATGTGATACTTTATATGTATACCTGTTTGATTTGTCCTTGCCATTCTCAGGCACAGACCATAGAAGACTGCCCAGCACTGTTCTTGTACTAAAAGTTCTGAAGCTAACATCGAAGCCTCTTAAAATTTACACTCCAGCCCATCTATATCTATTCAGTCACAATAAGGGCACAGACCGTAAAAGTCTGCCCAGCACTGATTTTGCTTCCCAATTACCGGTGTTGCCACCCAATCTCCGCTAAGATTCCATGGATCCATTCCTTCTAATCAGGATTCCTTTGTGTTTATTACTACTACTACTACTACTTGACATTTCTAAAGCGCTACTAGGGTTACGCAGCGCTGTACAATTTAACATAGAAGGACAGTCCCTGCTCAAAGGAGCTTACAATCTAAAGGACAAATGTACAGTCAGTCAAATATCCCATGCATGTTTGAATTCCATTACCGTTTTCACATCCACCACCTCCCGCGGGAGGGCATTCCATGTATCCACCACCTTTCCCGTAAAAAAATACTTCCTGACAATACTCCTGAGTCTGCCACCCTTCATCCTCAATTTATGTTCTCTAGTTCTACCGTTTTTCCGTCTCCGGAAAAGGTTTGTTTGCAGAGTAATATCTTTCAAATATCTGGAAAAATCTTCGTGTGTTTATAACGATATGCAACCTTTTTAGCAAGTATAAGGTTGTGTAATTTTGTAAAGGCCCTTTTTTGCATGTAAAACAGGTTCTGCAGTGGAAAATCCTTTAGAAAATTAGCTTTTTTTATAGAGGAAACCTGAGCAACAAGGCAGATCCAGGGGTGTAACAGGGTAGACGAAAGAGACACATTTTGCAGCACTAGTACCGTACCTTCCAGCTTCTCTGGCCCCTTATACCAGCTGAGTTGAGCAGCGGGCTTGCTCCCAAATGTTTTGCAGATCAGCTTGACTTTCTCATTTTCCTTGAATGGACCATTATATCCAATGATTTCAGGTTTCTGCGGGACTCCTGCAGAGGGGGAGATAAGAGGAGACACAGCTACCAAAGCTAGAGGGCAAGAATATACGGGACACAGAAAATAGACACATGGCTCCCCTGCATGGGGCCGAACATGCACTCCCAGAGCCCTGAAGCACAATCAGCATCAGGCCTTTTACAACCTGCTTCAGTAGGTCCTTGGTTACCCTGCATCCTGAATATTCTCCTAGGTAATCCCCAGTTCCTTCTATCCCACAAAGCTTACAGTCTAAGTCTGAGCACAGTGGGTTGAATGATCCACTAACAGTCATACACTAGGAGAAAGAGGTCTGACTGCGGCCTAGCTGTAATTACAGGAATTCCCCTATCAGTTAATTTGCAGTAGCACTATCAGAATAGTGAGGCTGAAAATCCATCTAACTGTTGCGGCAATATATGGATAGTGCTGGGATGGAGTTAAGGTGAAATGAGGAATCTACGCTGAACTAGACAGATAGTGTCAACATTCAGTCAGTATCTACACAGCTGTGTGGTTTAATTTAGGTTGGATAAAACAATAAGGCCAGCAGTGTACAATATCCAACATGGAAATTTTTGAAAAGCAGCAGACCGGTCATATAAGGCTGTAAACTTTATTCACTACATATGCTCCTGGGTATTACACATGCATGCTTGATATGGCCATATTTGGCCTAAGGGGCTGCATCAGGGGCAAAAGATTACCAACTGATGCTTAATTTAGGCTTCACCAAACTGATATTTGCAGCAATAATGACCTAGGCTTCAGTGGCAGCCCTACCATTAGGCCATCTGAGGCGGGGCCTCAGGCGGCATCTTTCCCCCTTCCTTCCTCAACTGCCCTCCACAGCCTACCTTCTTTTTTGTTTTTCAAAAGTCAGCAGCAGCAGCGATCCCCATACTCTGCCGTGTCACCAGCACCTCCTCTGTACTGAGGTTCACCTCTCTGACATAACTTCCTGTTTCCTCGGAGATAGGCTGCAGTGCAGAGGAGACGCCGATGCCGGTGGCACAGCAGTATATGGGGATCACTGCTGCCTCTGACCTTTAAAAACAACAAAAACAAAAAAGAAGGTAGGCTTGGGAGGGGGGAGAGATGCTAGACCACGACTGGGGGGGGAGCAAGGAGTTGGCCAGGGTGGGGGGCAATGCTGTGGGGTCAGGGTGCCATTTCATCCTCAGGCAGCACACTTCTGCTGGGCTTCAACATAAATACCCAGAGCATATGTAGTGAATAAAGTTTACAGACGACACAGAAAGGGGTGGAAAAACGAACAACTCCAAGAGATCAAACAGAATACAAGGATAAGATGCTCCAAAACACAAACTTTATTCAGACCCTACACGGTCCGTGTTTCGGCTTTTAAAAAAGCCTTCCTCAGGGGTCGAACAGTGAGTGCAACAGGTCCGAATTGAAATTTCAATTTGGACCTGTTGGTGCAAGACAATATATCTTTCTACATTTCGAGACATCAATTTATGTGCTCCTCTTTCAATCAGTATATTACTGTGCACTCACTGATTGACCCCTGAGGAAGGCTTTTTTAAAAGCCGAAACGCGGACCGTGTAGGGTCTGATTAAAGTTTGTGTTTTGGAGCATCTTATCCTGGTATTCTGTTTGATCTCTTGGAGTTGTTCTTTTTTCCACCCCTTTCTGTGTCGTTGGACTTTTGTGGAAATTGTGAACCCCATTTTGTTTTGCGGATGAATAAAGTTTACAGTCATATAGGACTGGTCTGCTCCCTTTTTAAAATTCTCCACATGGATTCATTTAGGACAGGAAAAAGCTGTCCTAAATTAAAACTGCTTAGCTATATATATATACCCCCAGGATTCTATACATCATACCGAAATCTGTGCGCGCAGCTGAATTAACAAGCCCTTAACTAGCAAAAATTGGGCACTAACAACTAACTACTGTAGTTAATTGGCTTTGATTGCTGCGCGCTATTCTATAAAGATCCACACTCAACTTTTATAGCACACATCTGAAAAGGGGGCGTGGCTAGGGGGTGGTGTGTCAGAGGTGTTACCAAAAGTTGCATGAGGAATTATAGAATTAGGTCGATCTGAATCTAAGTTAGGCACGGATCCCCCCCCCCCCCCCCACCCACCTAAACACGATTTATACAATCACATTTAGCGCTAATGTTTTGGGTGTGGAAATGTAAGCACTTTCTACTGAATTCCTTTCATAGGGGGCAGCTGTATAATTGGGTGTCAGAAATTAGGCACTGGATTTATGCAGGCTGACCACTATTCTGTAAAAATACAAATGTGTGTGTTTTTATAGAATTCTAATGTAAGCCGGCAGAATTGTGTGCACATTAGGCACGCCCATTATACCAAGTCAATGGTAGGTGTGCATGCGTGTGCCTAAGGGCAGCACTTAAGTGCATAAATTACATAAAGTGCATTTCTCCCTCCCTCCCCCCAGGTGAACAGGGGTCGCTTAAGTCATCTTTCCCCCCCCACCCCCCTGGAACCTTTTAAGTCCTTTATTTCTTTGCTGACAGTGAACAGCGACTTGTGCTAGCCCCAAGTTTTTACTCTAACATAACTTCCTGGTTCCACAAACAGGATGTTGTGTCAGAGGGTAGGCTCAGGGCTGGCACAAGCAGAGGGTGTGAGTCACTGCTCACTGCTGGCAAAGAACTGAAGGCTTTAAAAGGTACTGGGGGGTTGGGGAAGAGGAGTGAAGAGACCCCCAATTGTCTGGTGGGGAGGAGAGGGAGAGATGCCAGGAGTCTTCAGTTCGCAAGGCTTGGGGATCCCTGCCAGCCATATCACAGCTGTGCTGCTGCTGGGTGGGCCTGAGTTCAAAGTGGGTGGGACTGTGACCACCCGGGCCCACCTATGACTACGCCACTGAAGACATGCTCATGCTCTGCTCATTTGTACATCTCCCTTGCATTTATGCACTAAGGGCCAGATTCTAAATCCACACGGTAAACATTTCTGCCTGTGTATTCTACAAGCGGCGCCTAGATTTAGGCACGGTATATAGAATACATTTAGTTGATATCCCAGTGCTTAAAACTGCATGCCTCCATTTACACCAATGAAAACGTGGCGTAAATCCTTGCACATAGATTTACATGCACTGAACCATATTCTATAATTACGTGCATAAATTTGGGAATGCCCATTTCCCTGCACATAGCCACACCCCTTTTGAACTGCGTGCATTAGAATTTAGGTGCAGTTCATTACAGAATACGCTTAACGAGTTGTGTGGATAAATTCTAATTATTGCCAATTAGTGCTCAATATTGCTTGTTAAATGATGTTATCAATGCGGATTAGCTTATTAAGCCAATTAAGTTACACATGCTGTTATAGAATACGCCTGGATTTTGGCGCAGATCTCTAGGCATGCTATATAGAATCTGGCGTTGGGCATATGTTATAGGTTGTACTTCCTAGTGTTCTAAATGCGTGCATCAATAGGCCTAACTTTAGGGCAGCTCTAGAACAGGACACATAGGCGTCTACATTCTTTTAGAGTAGTGGTTCTCAACCTATCTTTTGTTGTGACACACATGACAAAAAATCCCAAACCAAACAAACCTAAATGTTTCATTGTCGTCAAAATGACGCAAGGGAAATATAAAATACTAGGAAAAAATGCCCGTTTCTGAGCGGAATGAAACGGGCGCTAGCAAGGGGCCCCCTCCCTCCGTCCCTCAAAGCTACTTGCCTTGTTCGCTGTGGGCCGTTTCGGCCCTCGAGTGTCAATAGCTCCGCCCTCGACGTCATGACGCGTCATGACGCGTCATGACGTTTTGACGCGAGGGCGGTGCAGACACTCCAGGGCACACCGGATATCTCGGGCGCCTCAACTTCCGTGGAGGCTTCAGAACGTTGGGGTTGCCTTTTATATATATAGATTCTTAAGCAAAATTTGTTTTATAAACTGTTTTTATTTTTTTATCAAAGAAGTTTTAATTTTAATTTACTTTATCAGCTTTGTGATAAGGGGTTGAATGGTAGGCAAGGTCACACTAAACTTCAACATCAAGAAATTTTTACCCCTTCTAGAATCTACACAGAGCGTAGAGCTAGGATGTTTCTTCTTACAGCTTGTCATACAAAACAAATCTATATTTTAGGTGTGGGCAAGTAACGCGTTAATGACGCTATTAAAGCTCCTTTTACAAAGTGGCACTACTGATTAACAGCATGCTGAATGCAAAGAAGCTCAATCAATTCCCATGGGCTTCTTCGGATTCAATGCAGGCTAATCGGTAGCGCCACTTTGTAAAAGGAGCCCTTAATATGTTAATATTTTAATGCATACTGTGCTTTTTAATTCCGCTTGATTTTTTTAAATGCTGACCCCCCTCCCCCCCCCACACACACTTTTACCTTTACAGCAGGACTCGGGCTCGGTTTCAGGATTTTTCTCCTTCCTTAATGCTGTCTCAAACTCCTTGTCTCCCCCAGCATGTCCAGGCTCTGCAGATACTTGAGCCGTGCAGTACAGGAAGTTGGGGAGATCTCTCTGTTTCAAGTCCCATGAGACTTCCCCAACTTCCTGCACCGCACATCTCAAGTATCCGCAGATCCCAGCCATGCGGGGGGGAGACAAGGAGTTTGAGGCATTGCCGAGGAAAGAGAAAACAATCCCGAGCCCACACTTTGCTGTAAGGGTAAACACTGGAGGAGGGGGAATAAAACAAACTGGGGGGAGAGGCTGGGGAAGGGGGGCATGAGAGAAACTGGATGAAGGTTGGGAAGGGGAGCAAAATGCATGCTGTGATTAAGTGCGATTAATTAAGCAATTAAAATAAAAAATATTGCATGATTCATCATGATTAATTGTTGCTCACTCGTAATATACTTACATTTATCCAGTGTTTTTTCTAGCAAAAAAGGTGCCGGTACTCAAATGCCAGGCCACCCTTCAGGGGTGGGGTGATCATTGAGGGACCCACCCCACAATAGCCAGGCCCCCTGCAACCAGTCACAGAATCTATGACAAGGCAGAATTGGTGTGTAGAGCCTGAGCTCTTCCGTTTTAATGAAAGAGCTCAGGCTGTACACACCAATTCTGCCTTGAAGGGGTACTTGGGGGTACTGAATACCGGCACCTTTTCTGTTGTCTGCATTTATCACCTCAGTAACAGCATCACAGAATTCCTCCACTGCTGATACTGTGGAGTAACATAAAATCCTGCAAAACCCAGAAACTAGGTAGAAAATAGAACCTATGAACATCAAACCTGCAACATTTCATTTGGGGCTGATGACAGCAGTTCTCACTGGGGGTAGTGGGGAAGCACGGACCATTTATGGGGATTTCAAGTACAATACCTGACTGGATCTCTGCTCTCTCCAGCTTTCAAGCACAGATAGTTGTTAAGGAACGTACAGGCTTGCTGTCTAGGACAAATTTTTGGTGACACACTGGTTGAGAACCACTGCTTTACAGAATATTTGCCTAACCGGGTGACTATTTAGGTAAAGGCACTTACACCAGCCATAGAGCTTGTTACCCACTTAGAGTTGTCTAAGTGCTGCAGTTACCCACATGACTTACATAAGTTTTAGCTCCGCCTTGCAAATATCAGCTATGTAAATTAAGTTTGCATTCACAGAATAGTGCTTAGGCACACATAAACACATAAATACCATTATTCTACACATTTACTTGAGCAATGGCTATAAATGTTAGCATCTACGTTATAGAATGTCCTCATAGTGGCTGAATATTCCTGTTATACATATATTGAGGGCCACCACCTACCACTGTTCCCTCTAAGCTGAGCAGGAGTCCTCCACCTACAGCCCTGCCACTTGGGGGTGCTGTTTCATTATTACATTTTCAATAGCAAGGGACAGACAAGTTCTGCAGGACTCCGGAACCTGCCCGTCTCTAGACATTGAAAACTCAATATTGAAGCACCACCCCCCACTGGCAGCAATGCAGTTGGCGGACTCCTGCTCAGCTTAGAGGGAACAGTGCCACCCACCCTTATAGTGACGCTCAATAAACTTATTTCTTTTAAATTTGGCTGGTGTTTAAAAATGCTCTTATCACTGCCTTTGAATATTGACCACCATGTGCTGAAAGTGAAGATGTCCAGTTTGAAAAATGAAGTCCCTTGTTTATCCACAAGAGCAATGGCAGAACAGACAACATCAGTGCAAGCTTTATCCCCCCCTCCCTCCCCCACACACACACACCAGTGGCATAACCATGGAAGGGGGGGAGCTCATTTTCAGCTCAACCCACTCTGCTTTAATAGATGGCAGGGATGCCAAGCTCTGCCAGCCAAAGAGGTCTCCTGGACGAATCCCCCCTGTGCTGTCTGAGCAGCACTTAAGTCAATAGACATGCTTCAGCCACTGATGCTGGCCCTCTCGCACATGCTCTGTTCAGCGAGTGAGAGAATACCTGGCCCCCTCACTCCACCACTGGGCCCCTCAAAATGGACTTCTGGCTACGCCCTTCACACACACTCATACACACACACACACTGGTGCTCTCTCTTACCCAGAACTGTCACCAGGGCTTTGGCTGTTCGCACAGGCATAGTGAAAATTGTACAGGTGTATTCTCCCTCATCTGCCATCATGATGTTGCTAA
This sequence comes from Microcaecilia unicolor, assembly GCF_901765095.1. Classification (NCBI taxonomy): domain Eukaryota; kingdom Metazoa; phylum Chordata; class Amphibia; order Gymnophiona; family Siphonopidae; genus Microcaecilia; species Microcaecilia unicolor. The sequence continues at coordinate 54,507,546 of NC_044044.1, forward strand.
TAGCAATAGAAAGCTCCTTGGGGGTGGATTTCAACAGCTGGATTCGATTATCTCTAAGAGCTTCAGGAAAGAAAGAGGAAAGAAGAGCAGAGGGAGGGAGAAAAGAGAAAACACATCACTGTGAGATCAGCAGGTGTGAAATCGAGGACTGTGCAAGACTAACAGAGTTGAATCAAAGATATTACGAGAGCTGCAGAGTTGAATCTGAGGGATGTGAAACCATATATGGTACATGACCAGCAGGAGTGAATTTGTGATGTGTGAAACTGGCAAAGGTCAATGGGAGAAACTATAAGACCAGTATGGATAAATCAGAGATATGATTAGATGAAAACTGGGAATGTTGGAGACCTGTAGTGGTGAAGCTGAGATTCTGGCACTAGCAGGAGTGAATCTGTGATACAGCAGTGGTGAGTCCATCCATTCCCTCTTACCTCTCTTTTCACCAAAATAAAGTGTCTGTTGTTGTGGGTTAGACCACTGCAGGGATGAATTGTCAGGCTCCTCCACCTTGCAGGACAGTTTCACAGTACCACCGACTACCACCATCTGATCCAAAGTCTCTGGCTGGCTCGCGGCTAGCAAGAAAGAGTAAGACTCAGCATTAATGACGAGGACATAGTCTCAAAGGCTATTTACAATGTAAAACTGAATTACCTGGGTATAAGTACACTTAAAAGGGAAAGCAAAGTTGCTTACCTGTAACGGGGGGTAAAGTTCAGGGGTGGACTGATCATTTGGGCAACCAGGCAGTGCCCGGGGCCCAGAGGCTCTGCCTAGTTACCCACTGCTGTTGCACATTGCAGCCCTCCCTGGCAGTCCTACCTTGAAAGGCCCTGCCCGTTGCCACTACTCTGCTTGTGCTTGGCACCACTGTGTTTTAAAAGTGACTGCCGAGTCTGCTGAGACCTGCAACACTACTATGGGAAGTCTTGGCAGCCATTTTGAAAACACAACAGCTGCGGCACCAGGCACAGGCAGAATAGTGGCAGCAGGTAGGAAAGAGTGAGGATTCTTTCCTGCCCCCAAAGAAGCCGCTGGGCCTTTCAAGGTGGTACCCACTTGCAGGAATCTTTAGTGTGTGGGAGGGGGGTGGCAAATGCAGTGGTGGGCGGGGCTGTGATTTGTGGAAGGGGGGCAGCCATGCAGCGGTGGGGTGGCAGGCAGTGCTGGGGGGGGGGGGGGGGTCCAATGATCCTTACTGCCCGAGGGCCCCAACCACTGTCAGTCCACCCCTGGAAAAGCTAAAGGCTGTCTTAACTTTATCTCGTTAGCAGTCTGCAAATGGCCACTAACCAGATAGCATTTCTGGGCCAGCGCTGAATATCTGGTTTTATTTTAACCACAATGGCTGGCATTTTGAGGTTCAATTATGGCTGGTAAAATTATTTCATATACAGTATCAGGTCAATATTCAAAATGATTTAACTAGCCAGAAATGACTCCTGGCTGGTTAAATCATTTGTTCTGGGCTAATCACTAATTTTCAGTGGTACTTAACCGGTTATGGCTGCTGAAAATAACCAGTTAGCACCTAAGTGAAAACCAGCTATTTTGGGGATGACATTCATCACTTCACCCTCCAGGTTGACCACACAAATGAGACCATATCAAGGGCTTTCCTATCGACGTCAAGCAAGCGCTATTTCCAGCGCACCATAAAATTTTAAAATTTAATAGCACAGTGCTAACCCAGCGATAATCAGGCATCACCACTTGCTGCTAGGTTACTGCTGAGCTACCACGGCGGCCCTTACCACTACCTCAATAAGTGGCAGTAAGTACTCCCCTTCCCCCGCATGGTCATGCAGTAAGAGTTATCTTACCGCATGGCCATTTTTTAGGGGCTTTTCACCTGCTGCAGTAAAAAGGGCCCTGGCGCTCGGGAAAAATGGCCCCCGCCAGTATTGCAGGGCCCTTTCTCCCACAGCTTAGTAAAAGGATCCTTTGTGCTGAATATCAGACTTAACCAGCTATGTCTTAGCTGACTCTGGAACCCCAGAAATTCAAAGCCAGCCTTGAATATCCAGGAATAACACCGGTAGCGGTTGGCAAAATGCTGAGCAGCACCAGCTGAATACTGACCCCTATATACACATAAAATAATTTGGGGCAAGGGTTAATTAAACTGCAAAAAAATTAGTAGTAAGACAGACATAAACCTATGGGGGGCAGTTTGGTAGCTGGTACCACTCGTTAGGTGCAGCTGTCACATGCAGACCACCTATTCTATAATGGCATCTGGGCACTGACGCACCTGCTTTTAGGAACACACACATATGCCAGATATATGAAAGGTGTAATTGTGAGCACCTAAATATGATGTACATAAATTATAGTACAGTGCACTCTTGCTATTTGTGATGGTATGGTTCATAACAAACATCGCGAACCATGAGTTCACAAATGCTGAAACAATGTCCATATGGTTCCAGCAATGCCTATGTTTCCATGAAACCACAGAAGATGAATAATTATTCCTATGGGAAATATAGGGTTAGGTTCCTGCATGGGACAGCATTTAACAAAAACCTGTACTAGACCAAAATGATAAAGGGGACGGAACTCATTTCATATGAGGAAAGGCTAAAGAGGTTAGGACTCTTCAGCTTGGAAACGAGACAGCTGATGGGGGGATATAATTGAGGTCTATAAAATCCTGAGTGGTTTAGAATGAGTAGAAGTGAATCGATTTTTTACTCTTTTAAAAAGTATAAAGACTAGGGGACACTCAATGAAGAAACATTTTTAAAACAAATAGGAGGAAATATTTTTTCACTCTATGAATAGTTAAACTCTGGAACTCTTTGCTGGAGGATGTAGTAATAGCTTATCTGGGTTTAAAAAAGGCTTGGACAAGTTCCTGGAGGAAAAGTCCATAGTCTGCTATGAGACAGACATGGGGAAGTCACTGCTTGCCCTGGGATTGGTAGCATGGAATGGTGCTACTAAGTGGGTTTCTGCCATGTACTTGCGACCTGGATTGGCCACTGTTAGAAGCAGGATACTGGGCTAGATGGGCCACCGGTCTGACCCAGTATGGTTATTCTTATGTTCTTACCGTGCTTGCTGAGAAACCAGGTCGAACATACAGTATTTTTTAATTTGCTGTACCACTTACAGTAGTAACATTCTTAAAGCACAGAACAGTGCAGGAAAATAAATACTGTACAGTACTGCACAACAGTAAGGCTGTTTGAAATATGCATGTCTGTGAATACACGAAATGGCGAATTGTGATCTCGTGGAGGTGTGATATAGTGAATACTGATTACACGAACAGCGAGAATACACTGTGTTCTGTAACCTATGCATTTAAATGTCATCACTGCCTATGATCCGCCCATGCCCCTCCCATATGACCATTCTTTTATAATTACTGCTAAGCCATATGTGCATTTACATTCTAGAATGCTGCTTCGCTCACAGCTGCCACTTACGTGCGTGGATGGCAGTATTTAAGTGCATACATTTGTGACCTGCTATAGAATAAAAGGTAAAATTTACAAATGAAAAACAAATCCATACCAGAGTGGCTGAAGGTGCTTTTCCTGTTTCCCTTTATTGCTTCATACAAAAAAAAAATCTTCAAACTCTTTTGTCACCTCAGCAACATTGACACAAGCTTCCTTCTTTACCAGGCTATTTGCAAGGTAACACATCTGCCATACCAAAATGGCACTATCACCCAGAATCAAATAGCACCAACCTACCTATGAAAAGGCGGCACTAAAGATAGTACAATAGACATTAGAACAGTAGTAATATTCTAAGCAGCATTAGTAGTGAGAGCAACGACCTGAAAAACAAATTCTACTCCTTGTGATGTTGGGCAAGTTGCATTATTGACTGATGTGTCACAGGTACCCACTTGGACTGCAAATTCTTTGAGGAAGGAACTTACTATACCTAGGGCCAGTGCAAGAGTACTGAGATTGCAAGTAAACGTTATGTCTTTCACCCATCCTCAATTATCTTTCAGGCCCCAAGTCCGTCCACTCCCCCCCCTAAGGTGCCCACAAAAATCTTATAAAACCGCATGACTGTGCATCAAAACAAGGGCTTTATAGCTTTTTTTGTTACACTTTGAGCTGACCGATTTCTGTCTGCATCTGCTGACGGAGGTTATTTGTTACACAGTATTTTTCATTTCTACACACCCTAGTACAAACTCCTGAAGCAGGTGTTTCTTGCCGAAACACAGTTCCGTGTCGAATCTCTAAGGTATATTTGCCAGAATAACCACTGTGTATGAAGAATCTCAGACTCCCTTCTGTTTTTGGAAGTGCCATCTTCTCACCCTTCTAGACTGTTGTTACATGCCTGCAGGGATTTGTGTTTCTCCACGTTTGTGGTTGACTTCCCTATTCCCAAAAGCCATTTACTTGGGTAAATGGGCTATTTAAGAATGGCCTATCCTCCCTGCAGGTTAAAATACTGTTGATGGTTGAGTTTTTATGGCTTTCAGGGCCCTTTGGTTTGCTTTGCCAACAGAGGCTCTTTGCTGCCCCCTTGAAGCTGCCGCCCTACGTGACTGTCTAGTTTTGCTTTAATGGATAGGCTGGCCATGATTATACCTGAATTCTAAAAATACTATGAATTACCTTAAACATTATTTGGAAAAGGAGGCTAAAATTACCAGCAGTATTTAATCAGGCAGGAGAAGCTCCTACCTGGCTAAATATCATGACCGGATCAGGAATATTCAGTGGCACTTAACCAGACAGTGCCACTGAATATTATGTCTGGCCACCATAGTACTATCCAGTTAGTGCCAGGATGGCCCAGACTCAAAAGTTATCTGGTACAACCGATATTAATGCCAGTGACCAGATAACTAACCAGGCAAGTAGGATGGCAAAGAAAGCAGTTCTATGCCCACTTAGTTATCCAGGTACCAGCACTGAGTATCGGCAGTAACAGGATAACTTCAGAGACCCACCAAAGGCCTGGATATCCAATGATGTGAGAACTGAGCATGCTCGTGGCTCAGAGTGCTCCCTCTATCTGCCGCACTATTTCACTGCACTGTACAGCTGATCTAGGCCACACTACAGCTCCCCAACTGGCAGGCTTGGGGATCCCTACCAGCTGCACCAATGGCATGCCCAGCTGCTGGGTGGGTCTGAAGAAAAAGTGGCCTTAACAAGGCACTGTCAGAGTGGGATGAGATGACGGAAGTAGAGAAACGGTAGACCTGAACTAAAAGGAGCTTCACTAAGGGCAATAAATCATTATGAAAGGAAAGTAGATAAGAGGAAATAGAAACTGCTATGATTTTCCAAAGAGGTGGCTGAAAAAAATCAGAGCAGAAAGATTAGCGTTCAAAGCATACCAAGGATCTCAAAAATAACATCTAAAAGAGACCAGGACTGGGAAAGTGGAAATGGAAGAGATATCTGCTAAAGAGGTAAAGCAAAATGATTAAACTCTTTCTGGTATGTCTTTGAAAGAAGAAAACTCAGAGGTGGAATTTAAGACACAGGAGACAACAAGCAATGTGTGGAGAGAGATGAGGACACAGCAGAAATGCTAAACAAATACTTTGGGATTGGAGAAGGGTACATAATTTTATTTTATTTTTATTACATTTGTACCCCGCGCTTTCCCACTCATGGCAGGCTCAATGCGGCTTACATGGGGCAATGGAGGGTTAAGTGACTTGCCCAGAGTCACAAGGAGCTGCCTGTGCCTGAAGTGGGAATTGAACTCAGTTCCCCAGGACCAGAGTCCACCACCCTAACCACTAGGCCACTCCTCCACTGTTGCTACTATTTGAGATTCTACATGGAATGTTGCTATTTCACTAGCAACATTCCATGTAGAAGTCGGCCCTTGCAGATCACCAATGTGGCCGCGCAGGCTTCTGCTTCTGTGAGTCTGACGTCCTGCACGTACGTGCAGGACGTCAGACTCACAGAAACAGAAGCCTGCACAGCCTTCTACATGGAATGTTGCTAGTGGAATAGCAACATTCCATGTAGAATCTCCAATAGTAGCAACATTCCACGTAGAATCTCCAATAGTAGCAACATTCCATGTAGAATCTCCAATAGTATCTATTTTATTTTTGTTACATTTGTACCCTGCGCTTTCCCACTCATGGCAGGCTCAATGCGGCTTACATGGGGCAATGGAGGGTTAAGTGACTTGCCCAGAGTCCCACTAGCAACATTCCATGTAGAATCTCCAATAGTAGCAACATTCCATGTAGAATCTCCAATAGTATCTATTTTATTTTTGTTACATTTGTACCCTGCGCTTTCCCACTCATGGCAGGCTCAATGCGGCTTACATGGGGCAATGGAGGGTTAAGTGACTTGCCCAGAGTCACAAGGAACTGCCTGTGCCTGAATGGTAGATATGGCCCTATTTATGAAATAATGTGTTAAGAACTAGCAAAGCTGAAAGTGGCAAAGCCATGGGCTGGATGAGATACATTCTGGGATGTTAAGAGAGCACAGAGAGATTCTGGCAGATTTGCTCAAGGTCTTGTTCAATAGATCTTTGGCCACGGACATTGTTCTGCCAGGTTGGAGAAGGGTGGGTGTGCTCATAAAATAATAGGAAACTACAGCCAACAAGCCTTGCCTCAGTGGTAGGAAAATCGATTGAAATTTTACTGAAGAAAAGGATAGTGAACTCCTTATAATCCAGAGGATTAGATGATCTGAGGCAATAAATAGAAATAAAGCAAAACAAACTAAGGAAAATAAGATGATACCTTTTTTTGTTGGACTAACAATACATTTTTGACAAGCTTTTTAAGGCCAGAACCTGCCCTCCCAGGTCAGTATAATATGAGCAAAAGATGATATCATCAGAAAATAAGTGAAATATAAAAGTATTTCAATGACAGCCTTTAGGGAAAGAAGGGGGTAGGGGTGAGAAACAAGGAGAGATGGATGGTGTTCAGAAGGTGGCCAAGCAATTTATAATGTGATAGGAAACAAGGATCCTTTTTAAGTATTGTCAGGTGGGTGTCAAAATATTTCATCATCTTAACTTCAAAGGTCTTAGGTTCCTGGATTGTTTTAAAGTTACCTCGTAGTATCCTGGCCACAAGGTCATTGATGCAGTGCCCAGATTTTGTCACTTTGCTTTGTTACGTTTGATATGGTGCCTGTGTAGGTTGATTCTTGCCTTTAACATCTGTCCCATCTCCCCACCCATAGTACCCTGCCTCACATTTTCTGCTTAGAATAATAGGATCCTTACATGTTGAATATTTATTACCTTTAAATGGACTAACATGGCTACTATACTGCTCTATCAATGATCTGAGGCGGCATGGCTCTACCAAAGGCAGATTGTGGCAAACAAATCTGATTGACTTCTTCAGCTGGGTGACTAGAGAATCAGGTCAAGGACATACACGGAATGTGGTTTATTTACCTGGTGTGGATCCTAAGGTGGTGGACTGAGTTAGTGAATGACTGAGGAAGATGCCAGAGGGTGAGGACAGAGGAAGGTGATTAGTAGGGAGCTTCAGGGATTGCTGCTGGGGCTGTTTCTGTGCAATACCTGAGTAATGCAGTTGGAGGGAGGGGGCTGGGTTAGAGGGAAATGTTTTGCCTCTAACCCAGGGCTCGATATTCAAAACTATCATTCCTGGCCAGTTAAATAGCTTTTTAGTGCCTAACTGTGAATATTCAGTGGGATAACTGGTTATCTCTTGCTGAATATCCACAGTTATGTTGTGTCTAGCAGCTAATCAGATATGTTGCATGACATAGCTGGTTAGATGCAGATATTCAGCACCAAACCAGCTATGTTTAGTGGTTAAAGTAGGTCGTATAAATAGGAGGCCTATCTTTAACCGCTAAGCACTTAACCAGTTAGCGTTAGATATTGGCTTAACTGGTTAAGTTGCTGTGGTCAAAAATAAAACCGGATACTCAATGCCAGTCGGCAGAAATGGCCCAGCATTGACTATCCGGGTTTAACGCCAGCGGCGGACAGCAAAAGCACTGCCTGCTGCTGGCAGAATATCAGGGGGAAAGATTTGTAGTTGACACCTTTGAGAGAGAGAGCACAGAATGAGAAATGATCTTAGAAAACCTGAGGAGTGGTCAGTACCTGGCACTTAAAGATTCCATGACAGAAAGCACAGTCATGTTTCTGGGGTGCAGGAACCTGAAGGAACCATACACACTAGGTGGGAAGGGGGCGGAGGAGATGCCGATATCAGGGCCGTGCCGACGCGGTAAGCGCCGCCGCACCATGCTTACCTCGCCCTCTTCTCCCCAGGTCCTTTTTTTTTGTTTAAATTTACCTCTCCGGCGTGCGGCAGCGTAGGCAGCGTTAGTGAGAAGGAGGCAGCGCTCCCCCGCCCCGACGTGTCTTCCCTTCGCTCGGTTCCGCCTTCTTCTGACGTCATTTCTGATGTCAGAAGAAGGCGGGACACAGCGAAGGGAAGACATGTCGGGGCGGGGGAGCGCCGCCTCCTTCTCACTAACGCTGCCTACGCTGCCACGCGCCGGAGAGGTAAATTTAAACAAACAAAAAAAAAGGATCTGGGGAGAAGAGCGCAGGTAGTGTAGCGCTCGTTTTCGGGGGGGGGGGGCGCCGGAGAGGCCAACTGCAGGGTGGCGCCGGAGACCCTAGGCACGGCCCTGGCCGATATGCACAAGCCAGGAGAGAGATCTGGGAGTGACAGTGATTGATCATCTCAAGGCAGCAAAACAGTGAGATAAAGTGGTGGCCTGAGAGATGCTGGGCTGTAGAGAAAAGGTTGTGCTAATGCATCACTGGTGAGCCTGCTTCAAGAATACTCCGGCTGATATTCAAAACAATTTAACTGGCCAGAAACAGCCACTGACCAGTTGAATCTCTTGTTTGCAGCTATCCGGTCATTTTCAGTTGCACTGAACCGATTATCTTCACTGAAAATAACTGGTTAGCACCGAACTTAATAATGGGCTACTTGTGGGCATTCTATGGGCTGAGGCAGGTTAAGTGCCGATATACAGCCCCTCACCGCATAACTACTACTACTACTACTTATCATTTCTGTAGCGCTACTAACCACTTAAATCGAATAGTATAGATGACAGTCCTATCGTTAAGTGGTTTGGCTTATGTAGGCAAGGACTGAATATTGACTTAGTCGGCTATTTGTTAGCTGGCTCAAAAAAAAAGAAAAAAACAGATATTTAATGCCAAAGTAGGGCCCGGCATTGAGCATCTGAGAATAATGCTGCCACCGGTCAGCAAAATGCTCACCACCATCGGCTGAATATTGGGGAGACTGTGTTTAGTTCTGAAGGCCATACACAGGACATGGACAGGCCAGAGAAGTGCAGAGAAAGGCAACTAGTGTGATGTAAGGTTTGCATCACAATGGGACTGGAGGATCTAATTATGTACATCCTAGAGAAGAAAGTGGGGATATGATAGAGACATTTAAGTACCTGAAAGGTGTAATAATGCATAAGAAGCAAACATTTTATTCAATGGAAAGAAAGCTCTAGAACTAGGGTTGACATAGGAGCTCCAAGAAATAATTTTCAAAGAGTGGTGGATGACAGAGAAGATAGTGGAGAGCAAACCAGTGGTGAAATTTCAACAAGCATCAGATAAATTTTCTTCACTCAATGTGTAATTAAACTCTGGAATTCGTTGCCAGCAAATGTGGTAAAGGCGGTTAGCTTAGCGGAATTTTAAAAAGATTTGGACGGCTTCCTAAAGGAAAAGTCCATAGATCATTATTAAATGGACTTGGGGAAGATCCACTATTTCTGGGATGAGCAGTATAAAATGTTTTGTACTCTTTTGGGATCTTGCCAAGTATTTGTGACTGGATTGGCCACTGTTGGAAACAGGATGCTGGGCTTGATGGACCTTTGGTCTGTCCCAGTATGGCAATACTTATGTACTTATCTCCGGACACAAGAGGATGGAAATAAAGCATAGGGGTAGCCTGCATGGAGTGGCCATTATAGCTCAAAACAGCAGTGGTAAGATTCCATCAGATCTATGAGAAAGCACTGGATTAACCTGTATGCGGTGGTAGATGCAACCTTAAAAGGGAATAGTGCTACTCTGACAGGTGAGAGACAAGGTGGAAGGGGGTATGAGCTTCTATGCACATCTACCAAAAGTGGACAGATCATTGCTAGGAAGACTGGATAGGCCATATTGTTGTTTATTTGTCATCATTTATTACTTGTTCTTACTCATAAAGTACTACATTCTGGATTCTCAGCCTCTCTCTTGTCCCGTATTATCCCCTATACTCCATCAAGTTCACTGTGCTCCATCAATTCCCACTGTTTAGTGGTCCCTTCCCCTAAGCTTGCCCACTAGATTGTCTGCAATTTTTTTTCTGGCCCCTGACACTCAGGAATAACTTGGCATCACAGTATCAGAGCAGAAATGTCATTTATTAATTTTAAGATTTCCCTTAAGCACACTTTCCAGATGGCTTTTGATCTGTCTGTGTTTTGAAAGAACAGAGTCGATCCTGCCGGTTCACCACTGAAACACTGTAATTGGACAATTATCTAGTTTCAATATGTATATATTTTTTTACTTTAGACTGTTTTGCATTTTTTATTATTTTTGTCCTATTGCCTTCTGTGGTCATGAATGCCTCTTTTCTATCAATTACTGTAGTTTCTTAATTATTTTTATTTGCAAATTGCTTTGACCTTTAATTTAAGCAAAGGCGGTATACCAAGATTTAAATAAACACAAAGCATGTGTATACTTTACAGCCTTCACAAACCAACCTGATCTTCAAACACAAAGGGTAAAAAGGGCCCTGTGGTAATGGCAGTTAGCGCTGTAATAAAAATTACAAAAATATTTTTTGTTGCACCAGAAATGGTGTGCGCGCGAGACAGAACTACTGCTGGAGGCCGCTTTGGGGCGGCGGTAGTTCCTCGTTGCCATGCGGCAAACCTTTAGTAAAAGGACCCCAAAGGTAGGCATCATTTACACTTGTACATGAACACACGTGTTTAAATGACAATAGTCAGGATCTATGCTTTTCTGTAAGTATGCGTGTATCTTTAATAGTACTTACTATGTAGGTGGGCGTGCACATAAATAAAGTCTGGGCGGAGTATGACCAGGGCACGCACATACATTTATTTTTTATTTATTTCATAAATTTCTATCCCACTTTAAAATCAAAACAGGTTGCAATAAAAACATTTATAAGATCAGGACATATACAAAAACAGTAACAATCATATAAAATAAAAAAAAATCTGTCGCTACAGACATAATAGGAAGAACTGCCAAAGAATCAAACTTATTCATCAATAAATGCTTTCACAAAATCAAAAGTTTTCAAAAGTCGGAGTTCAGGAGTAGTGGTTAGTGCAGTGGACTTTGATCCTGGGGAACTGGGTTCAGTTCCCACTGCAGCTCCTTGTGACTCCGGGCAAGTCACTTAACCCTCCATTGCCCCACTTACAAATAAGTACCTGTATATACTATGAACATCGCTTTGAATGTAGTTGCAAAAAAAAAACCAAAAACCACTGAAAGGCTGTATATCAAGTCCCTTTCCCTTTCCCTAAACTGTAGATAATCAGAGCAAAATCTTAAATAACCTGGAAGATGAGTCCTAAACTGGCTCCTAGCTATTGAAAAAGTAAGGTTCCATGTTTCTGATAAATGACACACAGGCACACAAAGTTGCTTCATCATTTCAGAGCATACATTTCAATGTGGTTTTACACATGATCATAGAACCCATACGATATTGCGGAACTGTGCTATATATGCGTTGTCGGATCAACGTCAATATTTTATACTACACATGAAACCTTGCCAGTAACCAATGCAAACATTTCAAAATAGGAGTAATAAGCTGAGTCCCATTAAAACATACATAATGAAATACACATAAAAACCACAAAAACAAATCATCTACCATCAAAATAGATATCATTAAGTGCTGCCATTATGACCCCTCCATCAATACACTGCCCATAAACAAAACCATAGACAGAAAGCTGTGTTTTTAATCTTCTTAAATTGCTAAATACTTGCAGTTACACGCAAGTGACCAGGCAAAGTATTCCACATAAGTGTTCCCGCAATAGAAAATGCTGAAGCTCGAGTAACTGCATAATGTACAGAAGACACTAATCGTAAATCTAAACATTTAGTGAAGTCAGATCCCAATGACTTCCCAGAAAAAGACAGATTGAAAATTGTTCCAAAACAGCATGGCATTTTATCATGAACCACCCAATGAGTAAGGCTCAGAACTTTAAATTGCATTCTATACGTCACCAGTAACCAGTGAAGTTGCCTCAAAACTGGCTTAATATGGTCAAATTTGGAGATTCCAGAGACAGATGTATAACCTATAAAATATTATACAGCATGTTATGCACATTTCTCTAATTCTAGACGTGAGTATTCATACCAGATCTATGGCTGGCTTAAGCGCTTGTGGTTAAATGCCCAGGTATGCTAGTATTCTATTTAAAAAATCTAGACAACTAGGACTCCTTTCACAACTCCTCCATGGGACCTTAATTTAATACTGAATGCGTTTATGACTTCTCCTTTCGAGCCTCTTCACAGTGCAGAACTCAAATACCTTACTTGGAAAACGCTGTTTTTAGTATCTTTGACTTCAGCACCAGGGCCGTGCCAAGGGTCTCTGGCGCCCCCCTGCAGACTGCCCCCCCCCCGCACCTGCCTGGCTCCAAGGCAGCGATTCCCCTCTCTCCCCTGCCCTCCCGCTCCCATGTAGGAACTGCCCGCCCTCTTCTCCCCCCCAAGATCCTGTTCCTTTTTTTTTTCTTTTAAATTTACCTTCCTCCGGCAGCGCAGCGTCATTGAAGGAGGCGGCGCTCCCAGTCCCGATGTCTCTAGCCTTCCCTTGTTCGCTGCTCACTGCCCCGCCTTCTTCTGACGTCATACGTCATACGTGAGCAGCGAACAAGGGAAGGCTAGAGACGTCGGGACAGGGAGCGCCGCCTCCTTCAATGACGCTGCGCTGCCAGAGGAAGGTAAATTTAAAAGGAACGGGATCTTGGGGGGGAGAAGAGGGCGGGCAGGGTAAGCACGCAGCGGCGGCGCCCTACAGAGGATAGCGCCCCCCTGCGGCGCTTACCCCGCTTACCGCATCGGCACGGCCCTGTTCAGCACTCTGTATTGGTGAGATACAGGCTCTCATCCACTATCCATCGTATACTCAATTATTCCATGATAAGGCCGTGCTTCGCACTCACCCGAAGTTCTTACCTAAGATAGTCTCACCTTTGCATTTAAATCAAGTAATAGTGCTGCCAACGTTTTATCCTCCTCCACACGATACTGCAAATCATAAGAGGTTTCATACTCTGGACTGTCTAAGGGCTCTAACCATTTATCTGGATAGAACCAAATCTGAGAATAGACCTTCTCAATTATTTCTTTCACTTCGATCTACTCTTCAACAGCAACCAGTGATGAAGGGAACACTATCCAGTGGGCTTACCACTCACTAAAAAGTAAGTACTGCTGGGCTACAGCAGTAGCCCAGCAGTGGTTCCCACCCCCAGCGTGCGTCATATCTGGCATACCCGGCAGTAATGGGCAACTGCTGTGCGCTGCCTGGTTATGGTTAGTGCAGGAGCCCTTACTGTCACCCCCCTTTGAAATAGACATACGGCAAGAGCTTCACTTGCCGCACGGCCGTTTCCTGAAAAAAAGAAAGACCTACCTTTTACCTGCTGCAGTAAAAGGGGGCCTCGGAGTGCATCTAAAACACGCAGGCCCCCTTTTGCTGCAGTTTGGTAAAAGAGGCCTTGATTTCCTTTACAGATTAGGCTCCTAATAGGCGACCATTTAAAGAGTAGTATTCTCTAAACGTAATTATAGGCACTTTTTATAGGACTGCCCCCATTTCTAATACACGTAAATATGACCATGTTACTCCTTATGTTAAGGAAGCTTACTGGCTCCCCATTGCTCATTGCATTAACTACAAACTAATCCTGCTTGTTTTTAAAATCCTGCATGGTTACTCCTAGCTTTACTGTCATCTTATTCCTTACAGCTAAACCAATTAGTTATTCCAAATTATTGTGAAATAACACGGGAAGGGCATAATCGAATGGGGATGCCCAAGTTTTCCTGAGGACATCCTTGCAGGACGTCCTGGCGAAGAGGCGGGGAAACCCATATTATCGAAACAAGATGGGCGTCCATCTTTCATTTTGATAATACGGTCGGGGATGCCCAAACCTCAACATTTAGGTCGACCTTAGAGATGGTCGACCTAAATGTTGAGATGGGCAACCTTAGAGATGGTCGTCCCCGGTTTTCAGCCATAATGGAACCCGAGGACGCCCATCTCAAAAATGACAAAATCCAAGTCCTTTGGTTGTGGGAGGAGCTAGCATTCATAGTGCACTGGTCCCCCTGACATGCCAGGACACCAACTGGGCACCCTAGGGGACACTTCAGTGAACTTCACAAATTGCTCCCAGGTGCACAGCTCCCTTACCTTGGATGCTGAGCCCCCCAACCCCCCCCCCCCAAAAAAAAAACACTCCTCACAACTGTACACCACTACCCTAAGGGGTGAAGGGGGGCACCTACATGTGGGTACAGTGGGTTTCGGGTGGGTTTTGGAGTGCTCACATTTACCACCACAAGTATAACAGGTGGGGGGGGGGGGGATTGGCCTGGGTCTCCCTGGCTGAAATGCACTGCACCCACTAAAACAGCTCCAGGGACCTGCATACTGCTGTCATGGAGCTGGGTATGACATTTGAGGCTGGCATAGAGGCTTGCAAAAAAAGTTTTAAAGTTTTTTTGTAGGGTGGGAGGGGGTTGGTGACCAATTCCCTCCGGTGATCATCTGGTCAGTTCAGGCACCTTTTCACAGCTTGGTTGCAAGAAAAAATGGACCAAGTCAGCCAAGTGCTTGTCAGGGACGCCCTTCTTTTTTCCATTATCAGCCGAGGATGCTCATCTCTTAATCACGCTCCAGTCCCGCCTTTGCTATGGTGCCAACATGCCCCCGTGAACATTGGTTGTCCCCGCGACAGAAAGCAGAGGACGCCCTAAATCGGCTGTCGATTATGCTGATTTGGCTAACCCTGAGAGAAGGACGCCCATCTCCCGATTTGTGTAGGAAGATGGGTGCCCTTCTCTTTCGAAAATAAGCCTGCATATGTCCTATCCAGTTTGCTCATCCATGCCATCTACTCTCCCTATCACTGCCTTACAGATCCTACGTACTTGTCCCAAGGTCTGTTGAATTCAGAAAATGTTTTTGTCTCTACCATTTCAATCAGGTTGCCGTTCCACAAATTCACCACCCTTTCCATGAAGAAGTAGATCCTCAGGTTACTTCTGAATCTGTCCCCTTTCACCTTCATCCTATGTCCCCTTATTCCAGAGCTTCCTTTCAATTGAAAGAGACTTGCCTCCTGTGCACTTATGCCACGGAGGTATTTAAACGTCTCTATGATATTTCCCCTCTCCTGACAAGTGTGCAATATATGCACATAGTTTTTCTTTTATTTAATTTATAGCAGCATTTATATCCCCCATTTTCTAAACATGTTTGGTTCAATGTGGCTTACAAAGAAAGATAGGATATGTAGAGAATTACATTTTAAGCCGGAATTACATTTTAAGGTGGAGGTAACAGAGATAGAGAATTACATTTTAAAATGGAATTATATTTTAGGTGGGCAGTAGGCAAAGAATTTATGTTTAAGATAAGCAAAAGGTGGTCATTATGGTGCTTCAAATGGTGAAAAGTGGAGGGGGAGAAAGATCTAGTTGGATGGTTCTGTGTGGTTAGTGATTCTGTGGATCGGTTACCTCAGTAAGGACCAGGATGTGCATGCTTTTAGCAGAATGAAAACCCACTTAGGCAGATTTGGCAATTCAATCTGTGTAAGTCCCATTTTTACCCACACAGATCTCGACTAAGCCTTTGAAAATGTCCTTTACTCTTTATTCAGCCCAGCATGCAAATAATAGCATCAGTCACTAGAGGGAAGCCAAGAGTGTTCTAGCTGATAATGCATACTCTCCATTCTTACATGTGTGTCCTCCATGCTGTGTGCATGTGCAATTCTTAACTCCCTCAAAATCTTGTGGCATCATAACTCTGCCTCTCCTCCCACAGTTCTGTCAAAGATGCAGATACCACACACTAACTTAACTGAAAAAGATTGTCCTCTCTGAATTTTTTAATGCAGTGGGATGCTTTAATAGGAGCATGCTTATGGAACACAGTGAAGACCCAGGAGACACATCAGTAACACAGATCTGAGTTAAAGCAGGGCTTTATGTTGGCCAGTTCTAGAGATTCTGAAAATCAAACCTTGCTTGTGGTTCTAGGAGTCCAAAAGTGTCCTGTCCTTAATTTACGATGCCATAGCTAATCCAGGAGTAAACCTGTAGCGCTCACGTTAGACCACGCAATCACTAACTTCTAGACAGTTCCATTTTAGATCCACAGCTGTGTAATATTGGCACCTGCCAAGATGCCCTGATGAAGTGCCTGGGAGCAAAGTGTATAAGAAAATTAATCCTGACTGAAAGCATTTGGAGGAAAGATATTTATCAAGTTGCTTCCAAAATGGCAAATGGAATTTTAAGTAATAAGAATGGTTCATTCTTGACCTTCTGGTTGAGAGAAGGGTGCCTAGTAGGGACGGGCTGTCGTTTGCAACAACATGGGAAATGTCAAATGACATATCCCATGTCATCATATTTCATTAATGAACCAAAATGAGCAGAAAAAACCATGACATTTTGTGTTTTTGTATTTGCTGATAATAGTGGCAGTCATGGCTGAGTGGTTAAGGTGATGGACATCCACTGGGGTCTCCAGCACAGGTTCAAATCCTGCTGATTATGGGGCTGCACATTAATCTTAAAGTTGCAGGCTGCAATTGTATAGTGGTTAGTACTCTATGTTTTGGTTGCAGCAACCTTGATTCAACTCCAAGTCACAGCATGTGGCAAATTTTGAGTCTGCTATTGAGAAAGACATGGGGAGGTTACTGCGTGCCCTGGGATTTGTAGCATGGAATTTTGCTACTCTTTGGGACACTGGAATGTTGCTACTATTTGGGTTTCTGCCAGGTGCTTGTGGACTGGACTGGCCACAGTTGGAAACAGGATATTGGGACAGATGGACCATTGGTCTGACCCAGTGTGGCTATTATGTTCAGTGTGCACTCTTTTAAAAGAATGAACACTCTTTTATCAGTACTGTATCCATTCAAATCACTGCATGCACATGAACAAACCACTATGTCACTGCACTGTTCCCTCTAAGCTGTGTGGGAGTCCTCCACCTATAGTCCTGCCAGTAGAGGGTGCTGTATTACCATCACATTTTCAAGAGTGAGGGACAGGCAAGCTTCTGCAGGACTTCAGCGAACCTACCCCTCGCTAGCAACTGAAAAACACAGTATTGAAGCTCCACCCCCTACTGGCAGCAATGTTGTTGGAGCTCAGCTTAGAGGGAACAGTGTACTATGCATGCGTGAATAGTGTGCATTCTTTCAAAAGAGCACTCATCAGCCTTGTTCTTGTGCCAACAAAATGGCCAAATAAAAACAAATACTCCGGGAAACGACACAGGAAACAACATGCAATGAAAATTTTCAAGCTGCCCATCCACAGTATCTACAGCCCCTCACTCCCATTTACTTCCTGAAGAAATAGACCTTTACCCTTAAATCCAACTTTCCACAAGCCACCCTTTAGGTTTGGATCCTGGACAACTGCTCTATCTGTTTCACTCCAAAGCCTCTGTTTAATTTAGCACTGGATTGAGAGTGACAACCTGTGTATCAAGAGAAGGTTATCGTCCTGCCAACCAATCCCACTGGAAATATGAAACTGGATTCTGGCCAAACAAAATGTAGTAAACTTTCTATGGATATGAAAAAAAAAAATTAAACGCATTCGCTATTAAAAAATTACAAAAATTCCATGGAATTCAGATCAACCTAGAGCTTGGCGAGAGCCAAGTGGGAGGATGTGAGTAGAAAGGGTTCACGCAAGATGGCTCAATGTTGAGAAACAGCTGATCAGAAGCAAGGAAGGAAACCATGCATAATGGCTGCCTGATGAGAAACAGATGATCAGTTGCTTTTTAATGTATTTATAAATGACCTAGAGATGGGAATAACTAGTGAGATAATTAAATTCGCCGATGACACAAAATTATTCAGGGTTGTCAAGTCGCAGGAGGAATGTGAACGATTACAGGAGGACCTTGCGAGACTGGGAGAATGGGCGTGCAAGTGGCAGATGAAGTTCAATGTTGACAAGTGCAAAGTGATGCATGTGGGTAAGAGGAACCCGAATTATAGCTACGTCTTGCAAGGTTCCGCGTTAGGAGTTACGGATCAAGAAAGGGATCTGGGTGTCGTCGTCGATGATACGCTGAAACCTTCTGCTCAGTGTGCTGCTGCGGCTAGGAAAGCGAATAGAATGTTGGGTGTTATTAGGAAGGGTATGGAGTCCAGGTGTGCGGATGTTATAATGCCGTTGTATCGCTCCATGGTGCGACCGCACCTGGAGTATTGTGTTCAGTACTGGTCTCCGTATCTCAAAAAAGATATAGTAGAATTGGAAAAGGTACAGCGAAGGGCGACGAAAATGATAGTGGGGATGGGACGACTTTCCTATGAAGAGAGGCTGAGAAGGCTAGGGCTTTTCAGCTTGGAGAAGAGACGGCTGAGGGGAGATATGATAGAAGTGTATAAAATAATGAGTGGAATGGATCGGGTGGATGTGAAGCGACTGTTCACGCTATCCAAAAATACTAGGACTAGAGGGCATGAGTTGAAGCTACAGTGTGGTAAATTTAAAACGAATCGGAGAAAATTTTTCTTCACCCAACGTGTAATTAGACTCTGGAATTCGTTGCCGGAGAACGTGGTACGGGCGGTTAGCTTGACGGAGTTTAAAAAGGGGTTAGATAGATTCCTAAAGGACAAGTCCATAGACCGCTATTAAATGGACTTGGAAAAATTCCGCATTTTTAGGTATAACTTGTCTGGAATGTTTTTACGTTTGGGGAGCGTGCCAGGTGCCCTTGACCTGGATTGGCCACTGTCGGTGACAGGATGCTGGGCTAGATGGACCTTTGGTCTTTCCCAGTATGGCACTACTTATGTACTAGTGTGGAGGCCATGCACAGAAGTAACATGCACTGCAGCACTCAAGTACATCAGATCTGCTGGAAAAGACCAAGGATTATATATGTACACTCTGTCTGCCTAGAGAGAACATTAGACTACAAAATAAATGCAGAATGGATTAGGCTTTATCGTTTAACAGTATACAGTGCATTAGGTACTATAATAATGCACAGAACTGCATTAGCTCAACAGAAAACATTGTGATAATGGCTCCTAAGCTCCCTCCCCTGATTCTGCATTTCACTGCTGATGGATGTGCACATGAAAAGTTCATTTCTCCCCCTTCCACCCTTGCCCATGCACCTTTCAGAGGCCAACATTCTGGGTTCTCTGGTGATTAGGGGAAAAAAAAACTTTGCAGAAACCCAGCCACACTGTTTGTGAGCATCAAAACTGCCCTGCAGATGGCAGACATCAGAGGAACGTGACAAATCTTTACAGACAAGAGGTCTGGCTCTGCAGCTCAATGGTGCTTTCTTACCAGTGAGCGGAGGTGTAGGAAGCTGTTCTGCCCCAGTGTTGTGTGTGCATATTTACACTGCCTTTGGATTTGTAGTACCAGTGTGTATTCTAACCAGTTGTCACTTCCTGTTAGGTTGTAATTCTTATATTTTATACTGCAGGACACTCCTTTCATGTGAATCCTTTCCCCTATTAACAGGAAGGAATGGGAATGGGTCATGGATCTGATATACTGCCAAAAGTGTATTATTAGGAAAGGAATGGAAAACAAAAATGAGGACGTTATAATGCCTTTGTATTGCTCCATGGTGTGACTGCACCTCGAATAGTGTGTTTAATTCTGGTCACCACATCTCAAAAAAGATATAGTGGAATTAGAAAAGGTGCAGAGAAGGGCGACGAAAAAGGGGATGGGACGACTTCCCTATGAGGAAAGGCTGAAGTGTCTAGGGCTCTTCAGCTTGGAGAAGAGATGGCTGATGGGAGATAAGATAGAGGTCTATCAAATAATGAGTGGAGTTGAACGAGTTTAGACATAGTAACATAGTAACATAGTAGATGACAGCAGAAAAAGACCTGCACGGTCCATCCAGTCTGCCCAACAAGATAAACTCACATGTGCCATTTTTTGTGTATACCTTACCTTGATTTGTACCTGTCTTTTTCAGGGCACAGACCATATAAGTCTGCCCAGCACTATCCCCACCCCCCCCAACCACCCAGCCCCGCCTCCCACCACCGGCTCTGGCACAGACTGAATAAGTCTGCCCAGCACTATCCCCGCCTCCCAACCACCAGCCCTGCGTAAACAGACATGAAGCGTCTGTTTACGCTTTCCAAAAATACTAGGACTAGGGGGCATGCGATGAAGCTATAAAGTAGTAAATTTAAAACGAATCAGAAAAAATCTTTCTTCAGTCAACGTATAATTAAACTCTGGAATTCATTGCCAGAGAATATGATAAAGGCGGTTAGCTTAGCAGAGTTTTAAAAAGGTTTGGACGGCTTCCTAAAGGAAAAGTCCATAGACCATTATTAAATTGGACTTAGGTAAAATCCACTATTTCAGGGGATAAGCAGGATAAAATGTTTTGTACTTTTTGGGAATCTTGCCAGGTATTTATGACCTGGATTGGCCACTGTTGGAAACAGGATGCTGGGCTTGATGGACCTTTGGTCTGTCCCAATATTTATGTACTTATCAGAGCTGCCAAGGTGTCCCAATTATTGAGAGGGAGATTTTAGTATATGCCCCTAGCCCCGCCCCACTATGCCTTGACCACCCACTCTACATGGCTCTATCCCCTGACACACCTCAATCCCACAGCCATTTCAGAAAATATTTTATTTAATAGCCTAATATCCTTTTCAATTAGCTTTCAGAGGCCACACTTCCTGCCTCAGGTCAGGACAGTATAATGCTATTAAGGTATCCTCTCATGACCTGAGGAAGGAAGTGCTGGTCTCTGAAGGCTAATCAAAGGTGTTTTAAAAATCAGTGAAGGTATCACCTTATTTTCTATTTTGTGTTTTATTTGCATTTATTATCCTTCCTTAACACAGCTACCACATTGTTTTATCCTAAATTAAAAATAAAATTATTTTCTATACCTTTGTTGTCTGGCCATTTACTTTTTCTAATTGTGTTGGTCCCAGTCTCTTGATTCTGCATTCCTTTGTCTTCTCTTAACTCTCTTGCCAGGGTTTCCTGTCCATTTGTCATTTTCTCTCCGTTTTCTTTGTTTTCTTCAATTTATTTTTCTGCCTCGCTCTCTGTCCACATTTAATTCATTCTTACTATTCATTCTTTAATTTCCCTCTTTTTACTTCATCTACCTATGGCTTTTCATCTTCTCCTCACTTTTGTTCTTCCCATGCCCCTTCTTCTTATTCTCCAGTCTTTCACTAACTCTATCCTCTCCCCCTTTCCATCCAGCATCTTCCTTCTTTCTCTCCCCATCCTTCCAGTGTCTCCCCCTCTCTCTCTGTATCCTTCCATCCAGCGTCTCCTCTTTCTCTCCCTAACCTTCCATCCAGCACCTTTCCTCTTTCTCTCCTACCCTTCCATCCAGTGTCATCCCTCTTTCTCTCTCCATCTTTCCACCCATTACCCTCTCCCAATCCTTCTGTCCATTGTCTCCCTCTCCTTCCATCCATTGTCTCCCTCTATCTCCTCTTCCTTCTAGACAGTTTTCTCTCTCGACCCTTTTCCATTCAGCATGTCCTCTCTCTCCCCATCCTTCCAGTGTCTTTCCTCTTTCCCTCCCTACCCTTCCATCCAGCGTATTCCCTCTTTCTGCCCCCCTTTCAGCATTTTCCCTCTTTCTCCCTCATTTCATCTAGCATTTCTCTGTCTGACAGCTAGGGTCTACCTCAGTTTCTCCCCAGCAGCTTCTCTCTCTCTCCTGCCCATGTCACCTCTTTCTCTCACCATCTTTCCACTCATCTCTCTCTCTCTCTCTCTCTCTGTACCCCTCTTCCATCCAGCATCTTCTCTCTGGTTCTACCCTGCTCTTTTCCATGTCCCCTCTTTCTCTCCCCATCTCTCTCTCTGCCTCTCCCCTGCTCTTTTCCATGTCACCTCTTTCTCTCCCCATCTCTCTCTGGCTCTTCCCTGCTCTTTTCCATGTCCCTGGCTCTCCTCTGCTCTTTTCCATGTCCCTGGCTCTCTCTCCTCCAGCGTCCTCACTCCCCTACCCTTTCCTGCAATGTTTCTCTCTCCCTCCAGGCCTATTTACAGTAGCGCTGACACAAGAACAAAAACAAGCGCGGGGCCATAGCAGCCTTCAGGCATGCGCTGTCGGCTCTGCCGGTCCTCTGCCCCCGGAACGGGAAATTGACGTCAGCGGGGGCAGAGGACGACAGAGCCAACAGCGCATGCCTGAAGGCTGCTGAGGCCCCGTGCTTCTTTTTGTTCTTATGTCGGCTGTGGAGAGAAGCAGCGGCTCCGGCTCTGCGCGGCACTTGTTCCTGCCGCTGCCCAACAGAAGCAGCAGCAGCGGAATTCAGCAGGAGTGCGGGAGATGACCCGCCAAAGCGGAAGTCTCCCGCTGAATGTGGGAGACTTGGAAGGTATGACATATACTTATGTACTTATATATATAGATATATAGATATATATGGAGGTACTTTGTCCATAGAGGGCTCGCAATCTAAGTTTTGTACGTGGGATAAATGGAGGGTTGACTTCCTGCTTCAGGCCCTAGTCTCTACTGGCCAGTTCCTCTGCCCTCTAGCCTCTTGGTTTTTGTTGCCAAACTCGCTTTTTTTCCCTGTGAGTTTGGGCTTTGTTTGTTTTAGAACTTGTGGGGGGGGGGGGTTTGAATTTGTGGGTACTTATTTTTGGGCTTGTTGGCACTGGCAGCATATGTAAACAGAATGACTCACATACTCTGCCAGCAGCCTGAGCCACAACTCTGGCATCTCACAATTTGCTGAGCTGTGGACACCAGACACTAACAGTGCAGAGCCAGTGTGCAGAAGTAGTTGGGTGAGTGTTCTGGCATATGATTAAATTTCACAGTATGTAAAAAAATTGGGCTTATTTTGGGGCTTATTTTTTTTACTGGAATTGCTTGTTTTTGGGCTTATTTTTTTTTTTAAGGAAAATGCACTTATTTTTCCACAACTATCTGGCAATACAAGCACCCCTTCCTGCTTGAAGAAGGTTCCATCTTGGCTCATTGTGAGCTCCAGCTCTGTACCTTGTCAGTGCTTGAAAAAGTATTTTCTTTTTACCAGCCCCACAGTCCTAGCAATCCCTGCAGTTTCCAGTTCACTTTTAAACCCACCAACTCCATCATCTGCAGCAGACCCAGCCATTCCATTCTGATGTCTCCATTTTCCTCCAATGGTCAGACTGCAATAATATTAGAATTTCAGAAAGTGAGTCTCCATTGTGGATGCTGGGGCTGGTTTAGCTGATTGATTAGTAGTGCCTGAAATATGAGCTATGAGGTCAGTACCAAAGCTGATATGGAGTTCTTGTGCTAGTCCTCTGATAGGGCAGCATGATAGTATTGCATAGGGAGGCTGAACAGAGCTGGATCTTTGTGGACTGCTGTAATACCTTGTATTCAACTGCAAGAAAGAGTCCTTTGAGATGATGGCGGTCAGAGATTTTCCAGACCATGGAGGCTTCTTCTCTAGAGCTCACACAAGGTTGGCAAAGGTGGACTACAGTAGCATTGGATGAGAGTCAACTAACAGAACCTATGGGCATTACTCCATCTAGCTCTTAAGGGCAGTAATCCAATGGCACAATCATCTAGAGTGATATCTTCAGAAAACATCTCATCCCTGGAGAAGTCAGAGATCTGGATGCAGTGTCCTCACTATCTCATAACCACCAGAACAGCTGAAAGGCTTGAAACACTTTGTGGGTGGATGTCTGACTGAGCCTTCTGTCTGTTGCATCATGGTACCATGTCCATAGCTTCAGTCTGCTCTTATTGTTTGTTTGTTTAATTGGAATTTATTAACTGCCTTTATGAAGAGATTCGCCCAAGGCGGTGTACATTAGGGTACAGTTTAGAATCAAGCTTACAATTTTGTCAGTAGCATAACAATAGTAAAATGAACAAGTATAAACATAAATACAATGAAATTGCTTTCATTAAGAGAAAGATGTGATTGAGGAATGAGGGCAGAGAAAAACAAAGCTTGATCCCATTATCCTATTGGAAAAGGCAATCACAGCTCTCTTTTCTCGGTGACCCCTCATTATAAGCATAATTCCTGGTTTCCTGCAGGAGAATTGTCATTATTCTGTGCTAACAGCTTGCAAATTCTGTGGCAGGTTTTTCAAAACATCTTTCAGTGAGTCTGTCAATATAAATCAAAAAATACTTTGATATAAAATTGGAGCTAGAAGAGCATATTGGTTGCTCTGATCCCAAGTATCTTCTTCCTGAATACAGAAAACTGCTCAGTCTCCATTGCTTCTCTCAAATCATATCCTTTTCCTGCCTCTCCACTGCCACTTGATATCGATTTAAGGTTGTGTAGTGTGCCTTTGAAGAAAAGATTACTACCTATCTAGATCAAGGAACATGGAGAAAACTTCTCTTGAGTGTAAGAAATGGACTGTTCACAATAAAAAAAAAATCATTGTAGGTAACTGAACAAATGAAAATAGTGCTGAAAAAATGTAGAGAGAGAGAACCTTGTGTTAGTTTACAACAGGGGTGTAGCTAGGTGGGGCCACGGGGGCATAGGCGCCCACAGATTTAGCCCTGGCCCCCGCCGCTGACCTTCCCCTGCCACTTTCGATCCCCCCCCCCCCACACTGCCTGGTACCTTTGCTGGTGGGGATTCCCAACCCCTGCCAGCCGGTCTTCTTCAGCGCCAGTCTCTAGTGCCTTCACTGATCTCTTTCTGTGTGTCCTGACTCCTGATGTCCTGTGTCGGTGGGAGAGGGATCGAAAGTGGCGGGGGAGGGTCAGCGGCGGCAGGGGGCGTCGAAAGAGGCAGGGGGGTCGGCGGCTGAGGGAGGCGGGCTAAACTGTGCTCCCCCCCCCACCTTGGGCTCTGGACCCCCCTCCTGCCGAGGTCTGGCTACGCCCCTGGTTTACAAAAAAGTCCCAACATGGTTATTGGTAGATAAGTCTGCTGCCTCATCCAGATTAACATGAAGTGGCTGATCCAGGCTGGTTTTGCATGCATGGATATGTAGGGCCTGATACTCAAAGGATATATACTCCTAACTCTGGGCCCTTTTACTAAAGTTTAGCATTTAGGGGTCCTTTTACCAAGCTGCAGGAAAAAAGACCCTGTGCTACTGGCGGGGGCCATTTTTCTCACACGCCAGGGCCCTTTGTATCATAGCGAATAAAAAAGCTCCCAGATACATATGGCCATGCAGTAAGAGAACTCTCACCATGTGGCCATGCAGAGGGAAGCCCTTACCGCCACCCATTGAGGTGGCAATAATGGCTTCCGTGCTAACCCGACGGTAACCGGGTAGCTTGATGCCTGATTACCGTCGGGTTACTGCCATGCATTCCATTTCTGGGGTATTTGTTTTTCCCCTGGAAATGGTGCATGCTCAGGGTGGGACTACTGCCAGCGGCTGAGTTGGGCCGGCCTTAGTCCCGGAAGAGCGAGCGGTAAGCCCGCATTGGGCTTACCACCACTCTGTAAAAGGGCCCCTTGGTATGTACTAATTCTGTTAGTGCATGCTAAGCTTTAGTAAAAGGGTCCCTTTGAGAGCTATGCTCCTAAATTGACCTCTTTGAAAATTTACTAGGGCTGAGTGCATACATTTTTACTCATAATTTCACTAAACTCTTAAATTTAGGAGCATAAAAAGTGTGTGATAACAGGGGCAGATTTAGGGTGGGCAAAGGAAGTTAGGAGCTTAGCCCTGATTTTCAGTACTAGGCTCGTAAATCTAGGCAAACGATTGTCGGGAATACATTTATGAGCATAACTTTTAAGCTCCTAAATGAAGATGAATTTTCAGCTGAAAAGTTATACTCCCAAATTTGGCTAAAAATAGGGTACAGATTTAGGAGGCTAAGGAGCACAAATTTAGGAGCTCAGCATTTTCTGAATTGTAGCCCCATAGAGCCCAATATTCAGACAGCGGCAGTCAGCATTTTGCTCACTGCTGATGGAGTTATTCCTGGATATTCAAAGCTGGGCCCTGTCCAGGCTTTGGCTTTGAATATCCAGTTATTTTTGAGCCAGCTAACACATTATTTATTGCATTTGTATCCCACATTCCCCCACCTATTTGCAGGCTCAATGTGGCTTACATAGATTTGATAACATTGTCATAACAGGATATCGGATACAATTAGTAGGATTACAATTAGCTGCTTATGCCAATATTCAACACTTAAACGGCCATTGGGTAGTGCATAGAGAGAGGACAGACTTTTATGTGGTCCAACTAACTCACCAACTACTTAAATAAATTCTCAATACTTCACAACTCCCAGTCAGGTTTCTGATCTAACCACAGTACTGAAACAGTACTAGTCACCCTCCTGAATAAATTTAAACAAGCTATATCAACAGGCAATAACATACTCCTCCTACAATTCAACATGTCCAGTGCCTTCAACATGGTTGATCATGGAATATTATTACACATCCTAGATTATTTCAGAGTCGGAGGCAACGTTCTTCACTGGTTTAAAGGATTCCTCACCACAAGATCATACCAAGTAACATCAAACTCGACTACGACAGCCCCATGGATACCTGAATGCAGAGTTCCACAAGGATCCCCCCTCTCGCCAACCCTCTTCAACTTAACGATGACACCCTTGGCCAGGCTATTAGCCAACCAAAATCTTAATCCATACATATACGCAGATGATATAACGATTTACATCCCATTCAAACATGACTTAAAGGAAATTACAAATGACATCAACCAAAGCTTCCATATCATGAATACATGGGCGGACGCATTTCAGTTAAAACTTAACGCAGAAAAAACACAATGTCTCATATTCACCTCACAATACAACACTAACAAATACACCGCAATAAACACACCAAACCTGACTCTCTCTGTTTCAGATACCCTGAAAATCGTCGGAGTTACCATTGATCGAAACCTCACTCTTGAAAGTCATGTGAAAAATACAACCAAGAAGATGTTCCACTCAATGTGGAAACTTAAAAGAGTAAGACCTTTCTTCCCAAGGTCCATCTTCCGCAACCTAGTACAATTAATGGTGCTGAGCCACCTAGACTACTACAACGCACTATACGCTGGTTGTAAAGAGCAAATCATCAAGAAACTTCAAACAGCCCAGAATACCGCAGCCAGAATCATATTCGGTATAACGAAATATGAAATTGCAACACCCCTAAGAGAAAAGCTACACTGGCTTCCACTTAAAGAACGTATTGCGTTCAAGGTATGCACTTTAACTCATACAATCATTCACAGAGATGCCCCAACCTACATGCTAGACCTAATAGACCTACCCCTCAGGAACGCTAAAAAATCATCCCGCACATTCCTGAATCTTCACTTCCCCAGCTGTAAAGGCCTAAAATACAGACTAACGCACGTGTCAAGTTTCTCCTACCTGAGTACACAACAATGGAACGCACTACCACTTGAACTGAAAACTATTCACGAATTAATCAAGTTTCACAAATCTCTAAAGACCTACCTCTTTAACAAGCCATACCACAATAATCAAGAATTGTAAATGTAACACTTATCCACCTTACCTATATGCGGAACTACCTATCTCTGATCTCTTTTACTTGTTTGCTTAATCTACCATGCTAGACATGCTTTCTTTGTAACACAATCCGACATCTAAACTGTTAAGGCGAATGCCATAACGATACAATGTAAGCCACATTAAGCCTTTATTTGTCAGACATGCTTTTATTTGTATGCTCAACTTTACCATGACAGACATGCTTTCTTTGTAACACAATCTACTACTACTGATATCTAAATTGTTAAGGAGAATGCCATAACGATACATTGTAAGCCACATTGAGCCTGCAAATGGGTGGGAAAATGTGGGATACAAACGCAATAAATAAATAAATAAATTTATGAATTAAACCTGGCCACTTAGGGCCAGATTCTATATATGATGCTTAAAAACTAAGGGCTTCTTTTACTAAGTCGCGGTAGTGATTCCCAGCTTCGTCGCATTTGCCGCGTGGGAATCACTACCGCGGGTTGGTAAAAAGAGCCCTCAGTGCCTAAGCATAATCTATAAGATTTAGGTGCAGTATATAGAATACGCTTAGTTGATATCCCAGCGCCTAAAACTACATGCCTCCATTTACACCATTGAAAACATGGCATAAATCCCTGCATGTAAATTTATGCAGACTGGGCCATATTCTATAGCATAAGTACATACATAAGTACATAAGTATTGCCATACTGGGACAGACCAAAGGGCCATCAAGCCCAGCATCCTGTTTCCAAAAGTGGGCAATCCAGCTCACGAATACCTGGCAAGATCCCAAAAAAGTACAAAACATTTTATACTGCTAATCCCAGAAATAGTGGATTTTCCCCAAGTCCAATTTAATAATGGTCTATGGACTTTTCCTTTAGGAAGCTGTCCAAACCTTTTTTAAACTCTGCTAAGTTAACCACCTTTACCACATTCTCTGGCAACGAATTCCAGAGTTTAATTGCACGTTGAGTGAAAAATAATTTTCTCTGATTCGCTTTAAATTTACTACTTTGTAGCTTTATCGCATGCCCCCTAGTCCTAGTATTTTTTGAAAGCGTAAACAGATGCTTCACGTCTACCCATTCAACTCCACTCATTATTTTATAGACCTCTATCACATCTCCCCTTAGTCGCCTTTTCTCAAAGCTGAAGAGCCCTACCCGTTTTAGCCTTTCCTCATAGGGAAGTCGTCCCATCCCCTTTACCATTTTCGTTGCAATGTGCGTACATTTGGGAATGCTCACAAAACACCCATTTCCTCACCCATGGCCATGCCCCTTTTGAACTACATGCATTAGAATTTAGGCGCAGTTTATTACAGAATACACTTAGCAAGTTATATGTGTAAATTCTAATTATTGCCAATTAGTATGGAAAGGGAAATGGGACTTGATACATTCAAAGTGGTTTACAGGTCCTGGGGCAATGGAGGGTTAAGTGACTTGCCCAGAGTCAAAAGAACCTGCAGTGGGAATTGAACCCATTTCCCCAGGATCACAATCCACTGCACTAACCACTAGGCTACTCCTTCATTATTGCTTGTTAAGTGCTGTTAAAAAAGCTGATTGGCTTGTTAAGCCAATTAAGTTACACACATTGTTATGGAATACGCTTAGATTTCAGTGTGGAATGCTAGGCGCGCTATGTAGAATCTGGCAGTTAAGGGCTGAATATCAGTACTTAAGCAGCTAAGTGCTGACTTTGCCCTCAGAATGCTCCTAGTATAGCCAACTTTGAGTTAGGTGCTAACCGTGAATTCCAGCAGCACTTAGCCGGTTAAGTGGCACTGAAAATTATACTTAACCGTTCAGTGACTGGCTAAATCGCTTTGAATATCAGCCAGATAGTTTCTACTTTTCTTAGGGCACAATCAGAATTACAATCAGAACTACAATTACAGATTCAAGATGGCCGCTGAATAGATGGTTGCAGGAGCACCTAGCTCCGAAGATCCTCAGCGGACTTGTCCAAGATTGG
The DNA here is from genome assembly GCF_901765095.1 of Microcaecilia unicolor. Lineage (NCBI taxonomy): Eukaryota > Metazoa > Chordata > Amphibia > Gymnophiona > Siphonopidae > Microcaecilia > Microcaecilia unicolor. Next base: position 54,537,304 of record NC_044044.1, read on the forward strand.
CTGCAAATCGGCCCATTTTCGCCAGAGAGTGCAGCGAGAGAAGCTGCGGAGCCTAAGCTAGCTCCTGATCACCTGGTCCAGTCAGGGACACCACAGAGAGCCCGCCGAGACTACCCACTTGCGACTGCCCAGGACCACGTTGCTGCCCAGCCCCGGCCTTGGCATCCGCATGGCTGCAGCTACCTCCAGCATCTTCGGCTGGCCGCCAGGACGCAACCACTTCCTGCACCGCCAACCACCAGCCGCTGACGAGCACTGCCTGCACCAACGGCTGCCCTCCCGCAGGCGCCCACCTCCCGAACAGCTGATCGTCCATTGAGCCCGCCTCTGGTACCCCCGGCCATGCCTATCAGCGCTGATCATTGAAGGAGGCACCGGCCGGTGGGAAGAGAGCGGAGCGCAGGACGGAGGGAGGCAGACGAGGGGAGCAGGTGAGTGGATGGAGTACTGGAGGCAGCCGGAGAGATGCAGCGTGACTCAGAGAGTGACCTGAGGTGGCCTGAGGCCTGATGGCACTGCCTCGTACGGTACGTGGTGGATTGCGTGGCTTGAGGTGGCCCGTGGCCAGACGACACTACCCTGGGCCAAACACGGCGGGCGGAAGCGACTTGGGTCGCCAACAAGGACTGGGACCGGCCAGAAATGGTGGATTGCAGAGCGTAAGCCGATGCCAGTGGCTGTTGTATCTCCTGAGCTGATTTGTGCCGAACAGCTTCCTCCCACCAACCAGCTCTCAGAGCCGCGGAGAACCTACACCTTGGACCAACACCCTAACTCACCTGATTACTCCTAACCCAACCACCAACACAACTTTAGGAATCAAGGAATCCATGCACCCGGAGCAACACAACCAAACAATCAACCAACCGTGAAGTGTAGCCTGGCGGCATGCCGAGCTAGCTGGTTGAGATCCTGGAGTCAACCCACAGGCTATCTCTCGGAACCACGGAGTCCTTTGCGCTGGGGCAACACTTCAACCACCTAGCTTGCGGCCACTTATGCTGGGGTATCTGCCTACCTGACACTATGCAGCCTATAGAGGCCAGCATACAGACAAACGCGGTGGACCATCGGAGCTCACTCCCCACCCTAACCAGCAGTTCGCTACGCCTGAGACATCACTCACCAACATCTACTGAGCACCAGACAGTGAGTAACCCATCCATCTCCAAACTGACACTAAAATGAATACTGTCAAAATATTCCTAGCAATCTACTCCTTCTCACTGATTCACCTAACACTATCCATCCCACTTGCTTAAAATAATATCATACCCATCATACAAAATCACCAAAGACTGATCAGACACTCTACACCGCACCAAACTGACAATCACCAAATTAAAGGAAGAACACCCAAATACGGACAATACCAACATTATGGAAAGAAAGATCACAAAAAACACACACTATCCAAGGAACGACAACTAACAAAAATCCACACATCATCAAACTTAGCAGACCCATACCAAAATATCCAAGTGGGCTACATCAATGCTAGGTCCGTAGTCAACAAAACAACAATCATATCAGACTGGATCTCGTCAGAAAACCTCGACTTAATCTTCATCAATGAAACATGGATCCGCGATCAAAAGGACCCCATAATCCTCGACCTATGTCCTTCAGGATATAAAATCAATCACTGGACCAGAACGGAAAATAAAGGAGGAGGCATAGCTCTAATCTAGCGAGACCAATTCACTACCGAAACCACTGCCGAATCCTTAACACCCAAACTTGAAATTGCCTCGATTAGAATCTATAACAAATCCTTGGTCGATCATCTGAACTACGTCTTGTTTTACAGACCACCCGGTAATTGGAATAATAGCCAACCAATCTTCACAGACTTCATTTCAACTACCTGTGTAAACAACTAATCCTAGGTGACATTAATCTCCACCTGGAAGACCCCAACTCTACCAACGTGTGTGAATGTAAGGACTTCCTTCACTCCTGGGATCTCAAATGACCTCACATGCAAGCTACTCACACCAAAGGACACACACTAGACCTCTTATCACACAAATTGTCCGCAGACCATAACCTACTAATAGCAGATATCAAATGGTCAGAAACACCATGGACCGACCACAACAAACTGAATTTATCACTAAACTGGCGAAAGAAGGGATTAAATTGCATATCAGAACAAACATTATACAGTACAAGAGGGCAAATAGACCCAAAAATATTCTGGCAACAGATATACGACAATGAATGGACAGCACAATCGAACGCCATACATTACCTTACTCAATGGGATGATAGATGTAGAAGCATATTAAATGAAATAGCACCCTTAAAAACAAGAATATCAAGAAGACAAAACTCGATACCATGGTTTAATGACAACTTAAAAAGACTTAAAACACAATCCAGGAAACTTGAACGAACATAGAAAAAGAGGAAAGATGAACATACACTCAACGCATGGAAACAAATACACAGAAAACACAAATATGCAATAAGACAGGCCAAAAGGTATTACTACAAAACCAAAATAGGTCCGGATTATAAAGACATGAAGAAACTGTTTCAACTTGTAAATAAGCTATTAGACACCACTCCAATCACCACACCCAAAACAGACATCCCATCCGCAGACAAACTTGCTAATTACTTTAATGAAAAAATAACAAAATTACGCAGTACACTTCCTCAGCACAACACCGACATCGACAACTTCATTGATAGTCTGGACCTAACTCCTGATGGATGCCCAGCTGACCATACCTGGAAAACATTTATTCCCCTCACCATTGAATTAGTCACACAAGCAATTCATAGGTTCGCCAACACCCACTGTAAACTGGATACCTGCCCCAGTTATCTACTTAAATCTGCCCCTGACTGCTTCATAGCAAATCTCACATCCCACCTAAACTTCATGCTACAACAAGGTCACTTCCCCGAGGAATATGGTAACATCCTTCTCACCCCATTACCAAAAGACACCAAGAAAAACACAAATGATCTCACCAACTACCCGCCCAGTTGCATCTATCCCACTAGTAGTCAAATTGATGAAGAGCTTGGTGACCAAACAGCTTACCGACTACATGGACAAATTCTCAATACTACACGACTCACAATCAGGATTCCATTCCCACTATAGTACTGAAACTGTCCTAGTCACTCTTCTAGCCAAATTCAAGCAGGAAATAGCTACAGGTAAAAGCATACTTCTCCTCCAATTCGACATGTCGAGCGCATTTGACATGGTAAACCACAATATACTAATAAGACTCCTTGCCCACTTCAGGATTGATGGTAATAAACTCAATTAGATCAAGGGTTTTCTAACCTCCAGAACATACCAAGTTAAATCAAATACAAACATATCATCACCGTGGAAAGCAGTCTGCAGAGTACCTCAAGGATCACGACTGTCACCAACACTCTTCAATATATTATTAATTTGTTACATTTGTATCCCACATTTTCCCACCTATTTGCAGGCTCAATGTGGCTTACATAGTACCATATCGGTGTTCGCCAGTTCCAGTATGAACAAATAAAAGGTATTATTCTGGTAGAATAAGGTTCATGTATGGTAGATACATTGGTGGAACTTAGAGGAAGAAGGAGAGTTGGGGTATGTCCATTACGGTCTTTGGTTTTGTTATGTTCCTTTTTATACTTTAATAAAAAGATTTAAATATAAAATCATGAGTTTGAGGCTTCCGGGGATGGGGCGGGATGGGGATAGAGACAGAACCTGTGGGGATGGGGTGGGGACGGAGACTCTTCAACATATTGATGATCCCACTGGCAAAGTCCTTATCCAATCAAGGCCTTAAACCGTTCATCTATGCCAGTGATGGGCAACCTTTTGAGCTTGGTGTGTCAAAATTCGCCAAAAAACCGAGCATAACTCGGGTGGTGTGTCACTTCGAGAAAAAAAAACATAATTTCGCGATATTTATAGTTTAAATAACAAAAATGTATAATTGTAATATATAACTGTATTTAATAAACCAAAAACTAATTATTTAACTTACCTGCTTAGTGACTTCTTTGTTCATCTGTCAGTCGGTTTCTTTTGTTGGTCTTGATATTATTTAACTTGTGTGGGGTGCCGTGAACTAAGATAAGTGAGGGGGAGGGGGAATTCTTTAACTAATCTGCCTATTAGTGACTTTTTTGTTGCTGAATTTCATTGGCTAAATCTTCAATTGATATTTCTACTGAGTGGTAACTCAGATATTCTCTTAATAATTGCATCTTTATTCTGCATATCGTGAAATAGAACTGGTGCACATCTTAGGAGAGTTTCTTTAATAAATTCTCCCTCACTGAGTGCTTTTCCATGCTGAGCTATGGAGTGAGCAATGCTCAAACTTGCAGATGTTAAATTTGTAGAACCTTTTACAAATTTAAGGATGGACTTAGATTGGCTCTTATAAAAGTGTAGCTGCCTGGAAATGTATTCCTTCCTTTCATCCTCACTTTTTTTCAAGAGCTGGGAATGATTAGTTTCAAAATGTCTATTTATATTCCACGTTCTGCTTACTACCGTTTCAGTACATAGAACGCAAAATGATCTGCCATTTTTTTCTATAATGCCATACATCTCGGTCCATGTCTCTTGAAAGGGTCGGCTACTGCTACTACCACTTCCTTTACTTAACCTTGGTTTTTTATTTTTGGGTTCTCCATCAGGGGGGCAGTGACAGAAGATAGAATTATAGATAGCCTGTTAGCCCTGCAGGCAATTAGGGGTTAACTAGCCTAACTGACCACCTTATGTAAATTAAGATGGCTGCCGCTATTTCTAATGGCGGGAAACGGCACCCATAGCACATGCCCTCGCCTCTCCCAGCCTCCCCCTCACCTATCTCAGCAATGATGGTCAATTAGAAATCCACGACACCCCAGAACAGTAGATTGGATGATGGTTGCTGTGGTTATGTGGTAATGGCGATCACAGGGCCCCCAGAGATGCGTCCCCCACGGCATTCCGCTGCTCTCTGCTCCGCCGGCCGGAAGTGAGGTCAAAGATCCCCTAACGGCCGTGCAGGAGCTGGGGCAGAGGGAGCAGCAGGGAGGGAACAAGTGGAGGACTCGGAGGGAGCCAATAGGAGCACACACGGCACCCCCCCCAGCGGGTAAACATGCGCCGGGGGGGGGGGTGTGTGATTTCGCCAGGGGGGGGAGGTCGCGCTGCACCTGGGGGGGGGCGCATCGGTGATCCACCCCGGGGAACGCCGCTGCTTCTCTGTATGCGGCCACATGCGGCCGCGTGTCACCGAAAATGGCTATGCGTGTCATAGGTTCGCCATCAGGGATCTATGCAGACGATGTTACAATCTACATTCCCTTCAGACATGACTTGTCAGAAATAACCAATGAAATCAAAGCAGGTCTGGACACCACATGGGCTAACTCATTCCAATTGAAACTGAAAAAACACATTGCCTCATCCTCTCATCTAAACACAACAAGAACAAACCCACAACCATAACCACCCCAGAACACAACCTCCCTATCTCAAGCAGCCTCAAAATACTGGGTGTCACAATCGACCGCAACCTCACTCTTGAGAGCCACATAAACTCCGTAACAAAGAAAATGTTCTACTCAATGTGGAAACTCAAATGCGTAAAACCATTCTTCCCAAGGGAAATATTTTGAAACCTAATACAATCAATGGTTCTAAGCCATGCAGATTATTGCAACGGAATCTACGTGGGATGTAAAGAACAACTCACAAAAAAACTCCAGACTGCCCAAAACATAGCGGCCAAGCTGATATTTGGTAAAACACGTTTCAAAAGTGCCAAACCCCTCCGAGAAAAGCTCCACTGGCTTCCAATCAAAGTAAGGATCACCTTCAAGATCTGCACTCTTGTCCACAAAATTATCTACGGTGTAGTCCCAGGATACATGACAGACCTCATAGGCCTACCAACCAGAAACAGATCCAGATCGTCTTGTACATACCTAAACCTTTACTACCCAACTTGCAAAGGCCTCAAATACAAAACAACCTATGCATCAAGTTTCTCCTATATAAGCGCACAAATATGGAACCCACTCCCAAAAGCTCTGAAAACAATCCACGACCACATAAACTTCAGAAAATCACTAAAAACCAACCTCTTCAAAACGGCCTACACCACAGATCCAACGTAAATCCCCTCATCCGGCCACATAACTAAATCAAAGACCGTACTGGACAATATACAACCTCCCTCCTTTCGACCCTAATTGGAGCTTGGAATACATCTACCTTATGCGAACACAACATAACCTTGTATCTGTTCTCTACCGGATTTGGCAAACGCCTTACGGTACTGTGTAAGCCACACTGAGCCTGCAAATAGGTGGGAAAATGTGGGGTACAAATGCAACAAATAAAAAAATAAAATAAATAAATAAAACTTCCTACATGCAATGGGGGCAAAGCCAAAGACTGGATATGAAACACTGTATTGAACTGGCAACCTATCTAGAGAAGTGATATCTTTAGAAGCCTAAAACATTTACAAATGGAAGCTTAAGAGGCTGCCAGAACACCCTAATACAAGTTCCTTGAAATACCATGCAGTTCCTGTATCATATAATGTTTGCATTTCTAAAACTATTTTCACCTTACTAAACATGTCATAACATCATTAGTGCTATGCTGGGTCAGACCGGTGGTCCATTGAGTCCAGCATCCTGTCTCTGACAGTGGCCACTTTAACTAGTCTGAGTTGATTTTCTTTGAACTGGTTTTATAAGGCAGAATGAGTGTTTAGATATATCTTGGACCAAGCAATCAGTCTGTTGGTTCAGGGCTGGCCAGCTCAGACCTATGAAGACCACAGAATGGGTTTGTTTTTGCAGATATTCAAACATCTGCAAGTTGAGTGGCTGTTTGGCCAGATCTATGACAATATACCACATACAGTTTTGATGTGGTCATTCTGGGAAAGCCAGACCTGTCTGCCATCATTGAGAACTGGACTTAGTCATCCCAAACTCTATCGAGAGAGATTAAGTCTTACTTTGAGTGGAAATGCTCTATACTTTTATTTCATCTTCATACCATATTGGGAACGTCAGTATTTATCCCACACCTTTTACAATTCTACCATTGTTTTCAACTCCACCACTTCCTGTGGAAGAGCATTTCATGCATCCATCACCATCTTTGTAAAAAGCATTTCCTGATGTCACTTGTGTTACCCTCCTTGCAATTTCATTTCATGTCTTCCAGTTCTATAGTCTCTCTCTTTAGAGCAGTATAAAAGTGATGGCTGGGGTTTTATGGTAATGATTCAGAGCTTCAAAGTCCCCCAGTTTCAGGAGTGGGACTTAATGCCTGTCCTAGATTTCTTGACAACCCTATCCAGGTGCATTTTGGGACCTGCAGCACTGATTTCAAGGGATCTTTTACTAAAGCTTAGCTCGAGTTATCTGCAGCAAGGCCCATTTTATTCTTATGGGCCCCGCTGCAGATAACTCGAGCTAAGCTTTAGTACAAGACCCCCTCAATGGGCAGAATCACTGTAATGGGATGCAGGTTCAAACCCAGAAACAGACAAAAATCTTCCTCCTTGAATGAATAGCTTGACAGATCTGTTCATGGCAGTTCAGAATCTCACATCACCAGTTACTTCACCCTTCGAACATTCAGCCCAAATGAGCAGAGAGTCTTCATGTAGAACAAATTATATTTTATTTCTATTTCTCATATGGGTCACTAGTTCCTACTGTTCCTATGAGAAATTAGACCTAAAAGTCAGTAGTGGCAATGAGGGGTAGGGCTACGCAGGCAAAAAAAAAATGGTTTTGTTTAGTTTCCGTCTCTTTTGCAGGTTTCCTTTTCTTTTGTTTTCAGACATTTATACATTTTTGTTTCAGGGCAGTTTTGTTAAGAGGTGGCTATGGCTGCTACTCCCTCCACTTCGCATCACTAAAAAAAAATATTGTGACAAACCACACTAATACCCCAATGACAACCCATATCCCTCTAAAAACACCCCCACACACCCCAAAACTAGCATCAGGCACTTGCCAGGGATAGGTGGCTTAGTGTCAAGGAAGGAGCCATCTCCCTTCACTCCCAGCCCTACTGCATTGTAGCAAAGGTAGCTGTAGACCCCAGAGTGTGTTATGTTTAAACTTTAGTTTTAAGTTGTATCTAACTTGCTATTGTAAACTGCCCTGAGCCATTCATGGAAGTAGCAAATATAAATGGTTATGTTATGTTGTATTCTGTTCTGTGTTATGTTTTGTGCTAAGGTATGTTACGTTATCCAGAAAGAATCAGCAACATAAAGTGCAGCAAACCAAATAGACAGTGAAGAGGCCCTCAGATGAAACAAAAGTTGGAGGCAGGGATGGTAGAAGCCACGATTTTAAAGACGTGACACGGTCCATGTTTTGGTATACTGCCTGTGTCAGGGGTCTAAATCAATAACGATCTCACAGATTAGGCTTCCAGTGATGTTCAAACAATGTAAATTCAGTATGTAGGAAGATATCAAATAGAATACCAGGTGAAATCCATTTGAAAGATGGCTTCCAACTTCATTTGTCTAGAGGAGGACAATTTCACATCAAATCCAGGTATAAAGCATCATATCTGACAAAAGGCCCACTGAACAAAGATGTTCTCCAAGGACAAGCAGGCTTCTATATTTTCACAAGTGAGTGACGCCAATCTGCGTTGCCCAGTCCGGCATTTACCAAAGTTAATGAGAGCTTTGTGGAGCGCGAGACTCACTCCACCATGCATACGCAAGTGCCTTCTGCCTGTCAAGCGAACGCGGTCTCCTCAGTTCTTCTTTTTCCATGTGAGGAGAAGGTGCTTTTTATTTCCATCTCCTTATTCGCTCGGTCTTAGCTGTTTTTTGTGCCTTCTGGCTATTTTTTTGTTTTCTTCATTGTGTTCCTGTTGTTGGAACTTCCATTTTCCTTCCTTTTAATTTCATTAGAGTTTTTTTTTTTACTGGTTTTAAGTTGTATGGCTTTTCTGTTATCATCAGGCCGTTTTTAGGCCCTGACTTCAGCCGGGATATTCCATTTCCTTTTCTGTGCCTTTCCCCTTTTTTAGCCAACAAAGTTTTTCTGTCCATGTCCACAAAGATTTCCAATGGTTTCAAGCGCTGTACCTAGTGCAATCTGACAATCTCTGGGAAGAACATCCATTCTTGGTGTCTGCAGTGTCTTGGGCAAGACCATAGCCCTGCTGTGTTCTCTGTCTTTGCATGAAGAAGAGGACCCAGCTTTCCAGAGAGGCTCCTGTCTTCGCATGAAGAAGAGGACCCAGCGTTCGAGAGAGGCTCAATGAGCGAGGAGGTTTGGAGCCCAAGTCTGGTTCCTCAACGTCAGAATTGGCATCAAGATCGGAGGCATCGGCACTGATGTCGAGCATCACACCAGCATCGGGAGTGTCAGTAAGCATGGGTGCTACTAGACCCTTAGACAATGGGAACAGTGAAGCATTGAGTGGGTCTCCACCTGCCTCAAGGCCTCCTGCTATGCAGGCCCCCTGGGACCGTCCATCACTGGACCCGACCCCGAGGCAATGTGTGTCTGGTTTTGATAGACCTCAGTTGCCTCACAATTCCATGGTGGTGGAATATGTTTTCAAAAGAGCCAGTGGCAGCAGCAGGCAGAACCCCACCAACTAGGACTGAACAGGATACAGGATATTCAAGCAGGATACAGGAACAATACTTCACCTGCATTTGACCGCCATTCCCTAGGGGTTGACCCCCTAGGTGCAGGCAGCCAGCAGGACTTGCTGGATGGAATGGATCAAGACAAACTTGACTAGACAGGGTACAGGATACAGGGTCTCAAACAGGCAGGAAACAAACACAAGCTGGGCTAGAACAGGGTTCAAGGTACAGGTCTCAAACAGGCAGGAAACAAACACAAGGTTCACAACCAGAAGGGAAAGGAAGCCAAAAGCAGACAGGGAGGGAGCAATCAGGACTGGATTCAAGACAGGATTCAGGAAGGTCTCGCCATTTTTACCTATTGGGGGTAACACAGACTTCCCAGTAGGAAGCTCATCGCTCACCTTCAACAAGTGGAGGGCAGCAGGCATATTTTTTCTATATCAGGTCCTGAGGGAGGATGGAACACTACAGTCTAAAGAAGAGTTGAGGGAACGTCGGGGGATAGAGGTTAGGGACTTCCTGGCATATGACCAATTGAAGCATTATGTAAGATCTCTCCCCGGGCCATCACTGACCTATAAAGTAAGGGAACAATTGATAGAAAATTTTGATTTGAAAGCACGGAAAATAGTCCCATTGAAGTACTATCACATGCAGATAAGAGAGGCTATGCCCACAATACAATATCAAAAATTGACACAGGACTGGATGGGGGAGTTGGGCTGTAGCCTGGGAAATAACGTCATACAATCCAGCTTGCAGGCATGCTATAAAGAATTTGGGGCTCCCGAAATACAGGAAACACAGTATAAATTTTTGATGCGACTCTTTATCTCGCCACATAGAGCATTCAGGGCAACTTTAAGGCCCAGCAACGACTGCTCAAAAGTGTATGGGGTGAGGGGCACACCTAGGTCATATGTTTTCGCACTGTCCACCGGTGTTGAGATTTTGGTCATTAATATGTACAAATGTTTCTAAGATGTGGGACATGCAATGGAAAAGGCACCCAGGTCTATTATTCGAGGAATTTGCAAACCAAGGACCACTTAGGGCTGGACTTCGAAATTTTCAAAGGCGATCGGTGATGATGGGGAAAAAGACAATACTTAAGCTATGGCTCCAGGAGGAGAAACCATCAATTCAGCGGTGGAGAGTATATATGATTTCTCTAAGTGCCCTAGAAAGAAAAGATGTGTTGGATCTCTAGCCACACCGAAAGGTGAAAAATACCTCCAATGCTGGATGCCCTTCTTGAACACACTGACATCACGAGCACGTAGTAGAGTCATAAATGGATAACTAAGCCTCATGTAGAACCTGGCACAGAAGGGAGAGGGAGGGATGGGAGGGGAAGAAGGGAGGGAGGGAGGGAAGGGGGGGGGGGGAATTGAAAATGTACGATGACGAACACATAATCCCAGAGAGTTGAAAAAGTGTAAAAGTTTAATTGGATATAATACTGAGGGAAGTATGCAATTTTGACTTGTAAGCTTGTTATAGTCATCAATAAAAATTTATTTAAAAAAAAAAAAAAGACAGGATTCAGGAGACTCAAACAGGCAAGGAATACAGACTAGGGACACTAACTAAGAATCAAGGCTAAACAAGACAAGGCAGAAGTGCACTAAGCACAAACACCAACCTGGACCTTTGGCATTGCAAAGGCCATGCAGAAAGTTTCCAGGTGGCTAATAAGCCCATCAGCAGCTAAGACTCAGCTGCAGCAATCTCATGGCAGCTAAGGGTGAGGCTAGCTGCCAAACTTCCAAGCAAGACTGGACCAGACCAGACCGAAAAGAGAGTCTGGAAAGCCTATGGCAGCCACCGGTTCTGGTCACCAGAGGGCGAGAGGAGCACAAACCAAGAAAATAGTCACAATCGTGACAGCCAGAAGTTCCATGGACTATGACTCGGCACCCCCAGGCAGAGAAGCCAGAACCCTGGATTATTTTGGGAGGAAGATGTACCAGGCTTCAATGCTCATTTCCCGTATACAATCTTACCAGCTCTTCACGAGTGTTTACTTGCAAAACTCAGTGTGCCAGCTGTTGGACTTGGTTGACACGCTCCCTCCATAGCAGGCCGAGCCTCTTTGCCAAGTTGGTCAAGCAGCAGAAGGAGTGTCGAACGTTTTGGCCAGGGGCACTTACAACACTTTTGATGTGACATCTAGGATCTCTGCTCAAAGTATAGCAATGCGCAGACTCACATGGCTGAGTGTTCCTGACTTGGAACATTCTGTTCAGCAGAGGTTGGCGGATGCCCCTTGCTGGGGGGAATAACCATTTTGGAGAGAAGGTTGAAAAGTTGCTGACCAAATCAAGAAACACACTGATACCATCTCTTCTCTCTCCCGCTGGGTGCACTCTGCATTAACCTCCTCAGCTAGGAGGACTTTTGGCAAGCCAAGGAAGAGTTCCTATTACAATCCTAGGCATAGGTACAACCCTTGAGCTCACCAGCTGACTCAAACTCAGCCCCAGTGTCCTAAGTGCCCCTGCTGCTCCCCAGTCATAGCAAGGGACGAGCTTTTGACTGTCTCCAACAGAGCATAGCTGCAGTAAAAGTGTCCGTCCCGGATAACTTGCCGGTTGGGGGGAGGCTCAAACATTTTCACCAAAGTTGGCCTCTTAAAACCTCCAATCGGTGGGTTCTTCAAATAGTCTGTCTCAGAAACGCCCTCAATTGGCATCTAAAATCTCCAAATTACCCACTGAGAACTCATTCATTCAGCTCTCAGCACAGGCAGGTACTTGCAGAAGAACTCTCTGCCCTTCTGAAGGCCTATGTGGTCGAACCCGTCCCACCAGAGGAAGAAGGGCAGGGATTCTATTCCAGGTACTTCCTTGTGCAGAAGAAGATAGTGGGGATGCGTCCCATCCTAGACCTAAGGGCCCTGAACAAATTCCTAGTCCAAGAAAAGTTCAGGATGGTTTCCCTGGGCACCCTTCTCCCAATGATTCAGAAAAATGATTGGCTATGCTCTCTGGACTTGAAGGATGCATATACTCACATCCCGCTACTTCCAGTACACCAGAAGTATCTTCAATTTTGGCTGGGAACACATCACCTTCAGTACCATGTGTTGCCTTTTGGCCTCACATCAGCTCCCAGGGTCTTCACCAAGTGTCTAGCAGTAGTTGCAGCTTCACTATGCAGATTGGGAGTCCATGTGTTCCTGTATCTCAACGATTGGCTGGTGAAGATCATCTTGGAGCATGGTGCTCAGGAGTCCATGTGGATAACTATCCAGGTGCTGTAGCTACTAGGGTTCATTTTAAATGACCCCCAAGTCCCATCTCTGCTCTGTCCAGTGATTGGAGTTCATAGGAGCCCTGCTCGACACAAAGAAGGTTTGAGCCTACCTTCCGGAGACGAGAGCGAACAATCTTTTCTCACTTACATCCAAGGTTTGTGCCTCTCAGCAGGTCACAGCTCAGCATATGTTGAGATTGTTGGGCCACATGGCTTCCACAGTGTACGTTACACCTATGACACGTCTTCACATGAGATCAGCTCAATGGACCCTGACTTCTCAGTGGTATCAAGTCATGGGACGTTAAGAATATGTCATCCAATTGTCCCTAGAGCTTGTACATTCTTTTCAGTGGTGGACCATTTGATCCAATTTGACTCTGGGACTTCCATTTCAAATTCCTCAGCCACTAAAAGTGCTGATGATGGATGCATCTCTCCTGGGATGGGGAGTTCATGTAGATGGGCTTCACACTCAAGGTGCATGGTCCTACCAGGAAATTAAACTTCAGATCTCCTGGAGCTTCGGGTGATCTGGAAAGCTCTAAAGGCTATCAGAGATCAGCTATCTCACCAAATTGTTCTCATCCAAACAGTCAAACTAGGTTTCAATGTATAACACCAACAAGTAAGGGGGACACCGGATCACGCCTTCTGTGACAGAAGGCTGTCTGGATGTCGCACCGGGATCGCCAACATGGCATGTTCCTTCGAGCCACTTATTTATTTATTTTGCACATTTATACCCCACGTTTTTCCCACAGTTTTGCAGGCTCAAAGTGTCTTACAACGCACTGAATGGCTATTGCCAGATCAGAGATGAGATGGTTACAATCAAATTAGATTATCTGGTGGGCACAAACAATACCCTGGCTGACAGACTGAGCAGGATAATGCAACTTCATGAGTGGTCTCTCAATATGGGCGCAGATCTTCTGAGCATGGGGCACCCCTTTGGTGGATCTTTTTGCCACTCAAATCAACAACAAGGTCCCTCAGTTCTGTTCCAGGCTTCAGGCCCATGACAAAGTAGTGTCAGATGCCTTCCTCCTCAGTTGGGGGACAGGTGTTCTATATGCGTATCCTCCAATACCTCTAGTAGGAAAAACTTTGTTGAAACTCAAGCAAGCCCACGGAACCATGATTCTGATCATGCCCTACTGGCCGTGGAAGATATGGTTCCCTCTTCTGAAATTATCTTCCAAAGAACCATGGAGATTGGAGTGTTTTCCGACCCTTATCACTCAGAACGAGGGGGTCACTTCTACATCCCAACCTCCAGTCTCTGGCTCTCACAGCTTGGATGTTTAGAGCCTAGAATTCATTTCTTTGGGTCTTTTGGAGGGAGTCTCCTGAGTCTTGCTGGCTTCCAGGGAAGATTCCACTAAGAGGTGTTAATCCTTTACAAGGAGGAGGTTTGCCATCTGGTGTGACAGCAAGGCCCTAGATCACCTTACTTGCCCTACACAGACCCTGCTTGAATATCTTCTACACGTGTCAGAGTCTGGTATGACCAACTCCGTAAGGGTTCACCTTAGTGCAATTAGTGCTTATCATCAAAGTGTAGAAGGTAAGCCTATCTCTGGACAGTCTCTAGTTGTTTGCTTCATGAGAGGTTTGCTTTTGTCAAAGCCCCGTCATACCTCCACCAGTGTCATGGAATCTCAACGTCGTTCTTACCCAGCTGATGAAAGCTCCTTTTGAGCCACTGAATTCCTGCCATCTGAAGTACTTGACCTGGAAGGTCATTTTATTGGTGGCTGTTAATTCAGCTCGTAGGATCAGTGAGCTTCAGGTCTTAGTGGTGGATGCACCTTATACTAAGTTTAATCACAACACAGTAGTCCTCCCCATGCATCCTAAGTTCCTGCCAAAGTTGGTTTTGGAGTTCTATCAGTCGATTGTCTTCCAACATTCTTTCCCCAATCTCATGCCCATCCTGGTGAAAGCAGTTTGCACACCTTGGATTGCAAGAGAGCATTGGCCTAGTACATGGAGTGGACAAGGCCCCACAGACAGTCCGCCCAGCTTTTTGTTTCTTTTGATATCAACAAGATGGGGGTCACCATCAGGAAACACTCTATTTCAGTTTGGCTAGCAGATTGCATTCCCTTCACTTATGTCCAGTATGGGCTGGCCTTGGTGGGTCATGTCACGGCTCATAATGTCAGAGCCATGGCTGTGTCATTAGCCCACTTGAGGTCAGCCTCCATTGAAGAAATTTGCAAGGCTGTGACGTGGTCTTCAGTCCACACATTCACATCACACTACTGCCTTGAGCAGGATACCCAACATAACAGTCGGTTCAGACAGTGTTGCAGAATCTGTTTGGGGTCTAGAATCCAACTCCATGCTCCTAGGCCCATTTTATTCTGTTCCAGGTTGCACTTTCATTCATATTGTATATTTTCAGGTTAATCTGTGTTATATCCTCACCATTGCAAGGCCCAATTGACCAATGTTTGTTGTTTTTGGTGAGTCTGGATGCTAGAGGTTCCCCACTTGTGAGAATATAGAAGCCTGCTTGTCCTCGGAGAAAGCGAAGATGCTTACCTGTAGCAGGTATTCTCCGAGTACAGCAGGCTTTATATTCTCACAATTCCTCCCACCTTCCCTTGGAGTTGTCTCCTTTGTCATTTTTTGCTATAGCATTAAACTGACACCACGTTCGCGCAACGAGCAGCAGGACACTCACACATGCATAGTCACAAAGCTCTCATTTAGCTTTGGAATGCTGGACTGGGTGACATGGATTGCCATCGCCCACTTGTGAGAATATAAAGCCTGCTGTCCTCGGAGAATACCTGCCACAGGTAAGTATCTTCACTGCAAGGGTGCTAGCATGCACATTGATATTATAGACCACTTAAATCGCATAACAACCATTCTGAGAATAACTATGCGATTAAAGCAACAAAAGCTGCTATTTCAAAATTGAAGGATCTTTTCGATCACTTTGAGTCTCACCTATCCGACACAGAATCGAGGATCAGTGTCTTAGAAGATGGTGCAGTTCTCAGTCACTCCAATTTTATGCAAATACTGTTAATGGAAAATACTTTGGAGGAAGTACGTAACCGGAACAGAAGAAATAATATCAGAATCATTGGCATACTTGAGGCATTACTGCATTTCTTGACCAATTTATATCAAAGAATTTGAATCTTAAATTTGATAAACCACTTGAATTTGAATGGGCCTAGAGGGTACTTGCATGCATCTCCTAAACAGAAATTTCCATGCCCAATAGTTGCAAAATGATTGTGTTTTCCTCAAGTACAGCAAATCTAACATGCTGCAAAAACCCGACATCCAATATTATGGAATGATAACCATGTCTTTATCATGGCAGATTTTGCCAAATCAGCTGTAGATAAATGGAAGCGCTTTTTGAATTAGGCACCGTCTTAAAGCCATAGATGTTAAATATAGTCCTTTTAGTAGAATTCATGAATGCTGATGCAAATTATACTCTGATCCAAAACTCCTTGAATAGTATTTGGAAGCTCAGGAAGCACTTCAAATGGCAACTACTTGATATTATTATATTTTTATAAAGCCTGTGTATTGTGCTTCCAATCACCTGGTATTGTGATTGTTGTGACTTGTATCTATGCACCTGGATGGATACATTTTTTATACTCATCCCTTCTCCTTGACACCCAATTTCCTCATTGTCAGGGTATTTTGTTGATGAGAGTTGTTTGTCTCTCACTTGTTATTTTCGTTATCATTTTTAACATGTTCACAGACATACATCTGCACTCATCAGATATCAATGTACTATTTCTGATACAAGGATGGATTAAGGTTCTCCCTTTCATTCAACTTTCCACTGATGCATGTCTTCTTCACTTAAGGTCTTTTCACTTCATGTAAAAGAGATCAATCACCCCATCAAATGTTAAAAAATTCTGGTTTATTTCAAAAAACTGAAACCTTCAATAGCCTTGCTACAGGAAATGCACTTATCTAGTAAATCAAAAAAGTTTCAACAAGATTGGGTTAAAGACTCCTTTTTCTCTCCTTCAAAGGAGAAGAAGAATCAAATGGCTATCCTTCTGATGAAGAATTCAATATTCTGTTCTCTCCGATATTACTGATAATGATGGAAGATGGCTAATTCTACTTCAATCTGTTCAAAATTCTGCTGCACGACTAATATTCCGCCAGTGTCGTTATGCTCATATTAGCCCTCTCCTCAAGTCACTTCACTGGCTTCCTATCAGTTTCCGCATACAGTTCAAACTCCTCTTATTGACCTATAAGTGCATTCACTCTCCAGCTCCTCAGTACCTCTCCACTCTCATCTCTCCCTACACCCCCCCCCCCCTGGGAACTCCACTCACTGGGTAAATCTCTCTTACCTGCACCCTTCTCCTCCACTGCTAACTCCAGACTCCGTTCCTTTTATCTTGCTGCACCACATGCCTGGAATAGACTTCCTGAGCTGGTACGTCAAGCTCCATCTCTGGCCGTCTTCAAATCTAAGCTAAAAACCCACCTTTTTGATGCTGCTTTTAACTCCTAACCCTTATTCACTTTGTTCAGAACCCTTATGTTATCATCCTCACTTTAATATTCCCTTATCTCTTGTTTGTCCTGTCTGTCTGTCCTAATTAGATTGTAAGCTCTGTCGAGCAGGGACTGTCTCTTCATGTTCAAGTGTACAGCGCTGCGTACGTCTAGTAGCGCTTTAGAAATGATAAGTAGTAGTAGTAGTTCTTCAGATGAATATGAATTATTTTGCTTTATTAATATTTTTGCTCCAAATCTGGATGACCCACAATTTGTTTAATACAATTTCACAACAAATAGCATTAACTAGTGCTGGTTACATTTTTATGGGCATTGTAAAGAATCTTCCTCTGGACATTTACTTAGGGGTCCTTTTACGAAGCTGCAGCAAAAGGGGGCTTGCGCTGGCATCGGCGCATGTTTTTGATGCACACTGAGGCCCCCTTTTACCGCAGCAGGTAAAAGGCAGGTTTGTCTTTTCTTAAAGAAATGGCCGTGCAGCAAGTGAATCACTTGCCACATGGCCATTTTGGGGGAGAAGCACTTACTGCCACCCATTGAGGTGACAGTCAGGGCTCCTACACTAACCTGGCGGTAACTGCCCATTTACCGCCAGGTACACACCGGCACTACAAAAATTGAAATTGTTTTGATGTGCTGGAAATGGCGCACACTGAGGGAGGGAACTACCACCAGGCTGCTGCGGTAGCCTGGCAGTACTTCCCTTTTAGCAAGCGGAAAACCCGTGTTGGGCTTACCGTCACTTTGTAAAAGGGCCCTTTAGAAAGAAAATTCTCTGCAAAGGCGAAACCACTGAAAGCCACTGTAGCTTTGCAACACCTTTTGCAAGAGTGGAATCTTCTGGATCTTTGGCAAATACTTCATCCTTCAGATATGAATTTCAGGTTTCAACCTGTACCTCATAATTCTTTCTCAAGATTGAATTATCTATATGTTTTTTCCCAAATCTTTGGTGGCAGATATTAGTAGAGCAACAATTAAATCAATGGTTCTGTCTGATCATGCTTGTATTTTGGCGTATTTTGATATCTATTCAACATCTTCTATGGAATCTAAATCCTGGAGATTTAACACCTCTCTTTTACAGGATGAATCCTTTTGTAACAATCTTAAAGTACTAGTAAAAAAGGCCCGTTTCTGTAGGCCCCCCCCGTGCTACGGCCCCCTCGAACCCACCCCCTCCCGCGAACCTGTCGATCCCCCCCACCCCGGAACGCCGAAAACTGCCGCCACCGTCGCCGCCGTTGTTGTGCTACCTTCCCTTCCCTTCCCGTAGGTTGTTCAATCATCTTCTTAGAAAGTTTAACTCCGTGCGTCTGACGTCAGACGCACATGCGTCTGACATCAGATGCACGGAGTTAAACTTTCTAAGAAGATGATTGAACAACCTACGGGAAGGGAAGGGAAGGTAGCACAACAACGGCAGTTTTCGGCGTTCCGGCGGGGGGGGAGGATCGACAGGTTCGCGGGAGGGGGTGGGTTTCGAGGGGGCCATAGCGCGGGGGGGGGGGGTGACAGCTGATTCCGAGGCAGTAGGAGGAGTAGGGAAACACGCTGCGCGTGTTTCCCTACTCCTCCCCTTGCCTTGCAATCAGCTGTGTTGACGTCAGTGACGTCCTGCGTGTCTGCCTCGCAGACCACTTACTACTACTACTACTACTTAACATTTCTAGAGCGCTACTAGGGTTACGCAGCGCTGTACAATTTAACAAAGAGAGACAGTCCCTGCTCAAAGAGCTTACAATCTAATAGACAAGTGAACGGTCGGTCCGATAGGGGCAGTCAAATTGGGGCAGTCTGGATTCACTGAACGGTAAGGGTTAGGTGCCGAACGCAGCATTGAAGAGGTGGGCTTTAAGCAAAGACTTGAAGACGGGCAGGGAGGGGGCTTGGCGTTGGAGGTGAGAATTATTATATAGGATGGACTGTGGAATACTTCAGTATAAATGAAATGGATGGTACGAAGTATGCAATAATTTGGGATGCCTTTAAGGCTTACATAAGAGGGGGAATATTGAGATTCTCCATTTGTCAAAAAAAAAAAGGAAGGAAATTTCTCAGCTTAAATCTGCTATAAAGTCTCTTGAGCTAAAATATCATGGTAACTGATTCTCATCATATATTGGTAGATATCAAAAAACTGAAATTCCAATTGAATCATTTATTGAGTAACTAGTAAAAAAGGCCCATTTCTGACACAAATGAAACGGGCGCTAGCAAGGTTTTCCTTGGAGTGTGTATGTTTGGGAAAGTGTATGTGAGAGTGACTGTTTGAGAGTCAGAGTGAAAGTGTGAGTGTGTGAGAGAGAGAGTGAGTCTGGGTGTGAGTGTGTTTGTGAGAGAGTGTGTGTGTGAGAATGAGAGTGTGTGCAAGTGTGTATGTGAGACACAGTGTGAGAGAGAGTGTGTGTGTGTGGGCGAGAGAGAGAGAGTGTGTGTGAGACACAGATTCTCTGTGAGAGTGAGTGTATGAGACCAAGCGAGTGTGTGAGTGACTGTGTGGCACATAGAGAGTGAATGTGATACAGTGTGAGACAGAGTGTGTGAGAGTGAGAGTCAGAAAGACATTGTATATGAGAGAGAGAGTGTGAGCCGTGCCCTCCCAATCCATGGCCATCTGTCCCCTGCCCCCTCCATTCATCCTTTTCCAGCAATTCCCCTATCTCCCTGAGCCCTGCCCTCCCAATCCATGGCCATCCATGTTTCTCTGTCACCTGCCCCCTCCATTCATCCCTATCCAGCATTTCCCCTCTCTGCCTGAGGCCTGCCCTGCAATCCATATCCATCCATGCCCATCTGTCCCCTCCATTCATCCCTATCCAGCAATTCCCCTCTCCCTGAGTCCTGCCCTTCCAATCCATGTCCATCCATGCTCCTCTGTCACCTGGCCCCTCCATTTTTCCCTATCCAGCATTTCCCCTCTCTGCCTGAGGCCTGCCCTGCAATCCATATCCATCCATGCCCATCTGTCCCCTCCATTCATCCCTATCCAGCAATTCCCCTCTCCCTGAGTCCTGCCCTTCCAATCCATGCCCATCCATGCTCATCTGTCACCTGGCCCCTCCATTTTTCCCTATCCAGCAATTCCCCTCTCTCCCTGAGCCCTGCCCTCCCAATCCATGCTCCTCTGTCCCCTGCCCCCTCCATTCATCCCTTTCCAGCAATTCCCCTCTCTCCCTGAGCCCTGCCCTCCCAATCCATGCCCATCCATGCTCCTCTGTCCCCTGCCCCCTCCATTCATCCCTTTCCAGCAATTTCCCTCTCTCCCTGAGGGATGCCCTCCCAATCCATGCCCATCCATGCTCCTCTGTCCCCTGCCCCCTCCATTCTTCCTTTTCCTGTAATTCCCCTCTCTTCCTTCCATGACCCCCCCTCGCATCCATGCTCCTCTCTGTCCCATGTCCCAGCCTGGCCCGCCCTCTTCTTCCCCCCCCCTCTTCGCATCCATGCTGTCGTTTTTTCCCCTGCCCTCCTGCTCCCAGTGTTCAACTTTGCTGCCCACCCTCTTCTATCCCCCCAACCTCCCTTTTGTTTTGTTTTTTTTTTTAAATTTACCTCCGTGGTGGCGGTTCCGGCAGCGCAGCGTCAGGGAAGGAGGCGGCGTTTCCGACGTCTAGCCTTCCCTTCGCTGTGTTCCGCCTTCTTCTGACGTCATCATTGACGTCAGAAGAAGGCGGAACACAGCGAAGGGAAGGCTAGAGACGTCGGGAGCGCCGCCTCCTTCCCTGACGCTGCCGGAACCGCCACCACAGAGGTAAATCTAATATAGTAAAACGCACCGTGCGTGGGTGCGATCAGTTTGTTTTTTTTTCTGCCCTCGCGATCCGTGTGTTTTCCCCGCCCTCGACGTCATGACGTTTGACGCGAGGGCGGGGCAGAGACGGCTGGGTGGCTTCACACCACGAACGCCACGAACCCTTCAGGGAGTGTTTTAGTGACTTCAGAACGTTGTCCTCATTAGAACGTTCACGGTGCGTTTTATTATATTAGATGATGTGGGTTTATTATTATTATCAGAATAAGCGGTATATTATGCAGGAATGAACAAGGCAGGTGGAACTCTTGCTAACTATCTAAAGTCTCTAAAAAAAAAAGATAATCACATACATGCTATTAAAAATGGTGAAGTGCTTTTGGCAAAAACCAGACAAAACTTTTTCTCTTTTCACAATATTATGCTGAATTATATAAGTCTAGGAAGGACTCCTACAAAAGATCTGATTGATAATTGGATCAAAATGGCCCCAGCAAGGATGTGTTGAGCTGAGCTCCAACTGAACTTCCACATTTTCTTGACTTTCTGTTTGTTCTTGCCTTCCCTGACGTCAAAACAAAGGGAAGCCTTGGGTTCCTTCCAACTCAACTGGCTCCCTGCAGCAGACAAGAGATTACATGCTTTACTTGCCAAAACATTCCCTTGGTCGTATCTGCTGTGCAGGGCAAGACAAAGGGCCCTGCGCTAGAAAGCGAGGCATCACTCAGCGATTAGCCCAGCGGTCCCTCCAGTGCTCCGAACGACAATGATTCCTGAAACACTGTTAGCATTAGGGATTTCACCGCTCTTACCGGCCTCTGATGGAGGGCAGGCTTCACTTTTTACTTCGGCGCGAGTATCATCGACAGGCTGTGCAGATGCACAGGCTATTTCTGGAGAGGTCAAGGAAGTTCCAAGGCAGGGGTTTATGCTCCCTCCCTTGGGAAAACTGTCGGAGGTGACTTTAGAAGCCATCTGGCCTGGATTGGAATCTGTTTATAAGGCGTGCTCCTTGATATTTCCAGCGGTAGGTGAGAACTCATGTAAGGTCCAGAAAGCCAAAGAAACTTTGAAAGTATATGAAGGGAAGATTAATCAGATTAAAAATTCTCAGACTACTACATTACATTTGTTGTTTCAAAGAAAAATTGAAAATTTTGAGAACTATACTTGATATTTGAACTTGCGCCTGTTAAAGTTTCTTCAGTTAATTTCAATCCCCCCCCCCCCCAATATTCAAAACCACTTAACCGGCCAGGAACAGCATCTGGCCGGTTAAATGGCACTTAACAAGCTATCCGGCGATATTCAGCAGGTTATAGCCGATTAGCCCTGCTGAATATTCCCGGTTAGTGCCTAGGAGATAACCTGTTATATCGCACGATATAGCTGGTTATTCCTATCCAGCTATTGTAAGCAGCCACATTGAGCTGCTTAAATAGCATAAGTACATAAGTAATGCCATACTGGGAAAAGACCAAGGGTCCATCGAGCCCAGCATCTTGTCCACGACAGCGGCCAATCCAGGCCAAGGGCACCTGGCAAGCTTCCCAAACGTACAAACATTCTATACATGTTATTCCTGGAATTTTGGATTTTTCCAAGTCCGTTTATGGACTTGTCCTTTAGGAAACCGTCCAACCCCTTTTTAAACTCTGCTAAGCTAAGCAGTATATCTATAGCTGGTTTAAAGATAACGGCTATCTTTGGATATTGGCTTAGCCAGTTAACTTTAAACCGTCTAAAAATAAACTGGATATTCAATGTCGGTCACCGGAAATGGCCTGCATTGACTATTCGGGCTGACCGTAGACCATGGGAATTAGCCAGGCTCCCTCCAGTGGTCTGAATATCAGCCCAAATGTCTCCTAAAGAAGCGTTTTACAAGTACCGTCAAGAAGTGTTTAAATACTCTGCTGAGGCACTCCCTCCTTTACATAGAATTTACTTTCTACTGGTTTCCAAGAAACAATCTATTCCTGATAGTGAATCACCAATGGTGTATGTTTCTTCAGATAGTCTGAGCCTGACTGATATCTTAAGGGCTTTTTTACAAATGCATGCTAGCATTTTTAGCGCAAGCTTAACACTAGGAATATATGGGCGTCTCTAGCATTTAGCACATGCATATTTAACAAATGCGCTAAAAACGCTAGTGCACCTTTATAAAAGGACCCCTTAGAGAAATTACATGAAGAGATTATACTAAAGTCTACCTTGTTGGTGACTTTTGTCTTTAATCAGACTCAAAAAGCTTTAATGCGACTTTACTTTAAAACAAAGGATTTGAATTTTTAGGAAGCTAAAGTTTCTATATTTCCTGATGGTGAGTAAATCTACCCAATCTAAACAGAGGCAGTTCCTGAGCCTTCAACAAAGAGTGTTCGATGTGGATGCTAAGTTTCAGTTATGATACCCTTGTAGATATATTGTTCGTTTAGATAACCACACCTTCATTTTTTATGATACTTCTCAATTACAATTTTTCCTTGAAGGGAAAGGTACTGCTACAGATAGAACTTGAGACACCTTTGACTCCCTGAGTCATTTATGATATAGGATTTGTTCACTTGCTATAATCAATATAACATTGTTTCTTGTTTTTCCTCTTTCTTGGATTGTGAGATTCTTACTCCCACTTATTAGTGGACTAAATAGAGCTAATTTTGTTAGGGATGTTCTCCTCCTGTATTTATTATGTTTTGTTATATTACTTAAATTGGCTCTTTATCCTAATTCACTTGTTTTGATGTATTTTTGAAAATGAATAAAAAAAAAGATCAGATTGATAATAAGTTTAATAAGCTTAGCAAACCTAGGGGTCCTTTTACTAAGGTGTGCTGAAAAAATGGGCTGCGCTAGTTTAGATGTGTGTTTCAGACACACGCAAATCCATTTTTCAGCATGCCTGTAAAAAATGCCTTTTTCTTGACCGAAAATGGACATGCAGCAAAATAAAAATTGGCAGATGTCCATTTTGGGTCTGAGACCTTACCGCCACCCATTGACATAGTGGTAAGGCCTCATGCGTTAACCAGGCGGTAATTGTCAATGCACATACAATGTCGATTACCACCCGGTTTTCGCCACGCAATGGAAAATAAAATATATTTTCCGATGCTCATAAAAAATGAAATTACCGCCTGGCCCACGGGTGGTAACTCCGAAATGATGCATGTTGGGTGCATGTAGGCGCTTAAGCGGCTTAGAAAAAGGATCTCCTACTTTATTATCTACTGATAACATGTCCCTAAATAAGCCAATCACATTATCTGAAATTGATAAAGCCATTGCCTCATAATATATGCCTGTATCGCAAGTATGAGGGGGTCACAGTGGAAAAGCCATTAGCGACCGTTAATTATTGGGCCAAGTTGGATGAGTACGTATCTACCAACTTATAAAGATGAGATTTGATGCCAATGTTTCTTTTCTGTTTCTAGTTTATCATCTGAAAATCTGTAATAAAGATACTTGAACTAAGAAAAAAAATAATAAAGCCATTGCCTTGTTAAAAACTAAGAAGGCACCTGGTAGTGACGTCTTGCTTATTGATTTTATGAACATACCCTCATATCTTTCTGCCACATTATTGAGGTTATATAGGGGTCCTTTTACTAAGGCATGCTAATGGATTTAGTGTGCATTAACGATTAGTGTGTGCTAAATGATAAGACACCCATAAGAATAGGCATCTTAGCATTTAGCACATGAGAAATCAGTTGGCGCTCCTTAGTAAAAGGACCCCATAATTTCTTTGTCGAAAGTAAACAAAGCAGTGGTTCTTTTACTGAGGCAATACTCACTGTACTTTCCAAACCTGGCCAAGATACCCTGTTTACTAAGAATTACAGGCTTATTTTGCTATTAAATTATGAGCCTAAGATATATGTTAAAATATTGGCAGACCGTCCTTCAAAAGTAATAATCAAACTCATTCATCCTTCACAGACTAGATTTGTTAGAAATGGATTGCCTTCAGATAATACTAGGCGTTTCTGTCATGTTTTGCAGAGGGCTCAGCATCTAGGGGAACCAGCTTGTGTGTTTTCCCTGGATGCTGAGAAAGGCTTTCAATTATACTGAATGGAAATTCTTATTTTCTGTTACGCATTGGTTCCAAATAGGGGAGTACTTTATAGACCTGTTCAAATTTCTCTATTCCAACCCTATTACTTGGGTCCATTCTACTTTCTACTCATCCTTCAGTACTACCAGAGGACAAGGTTACTCACTTTCCCTGTTATTGTTTATTCTAGCATTAGAACTACTACTACTACTATTTAGCATTTCTATAGCGATTCAAGGCGTACGCAGCGCTGCACAAACATAGAAGAAAGACAGTCCCTGCTCAAAGAGCTTACAATCTAATAGACAAAAAATAAATAAAGTAAGCAAATCAAATCAATTAATGTGAACGGGAAGGAAGAGAGGAGGGTAGGTGGAGGCGAGTGGTTACAAGTGGTTACGAGTCAAAAGCAATGTTAAAGAGGTGGGCTTTCAGTCTAGATTTAAAGGTGGCCAAGGATGGGGCAAGACGTAGGGGCTCAGGAAGTTTATTCCAGGCATAGGGTGCAGCGAGACAGAAGGCACAAAGTCTGGAGTTGGCAGTAGTGGAGAAGGGAACAGATAAGAAGGATTTATCCTTGGAGCGGAGTGCACGGGAAGGGGTGTAGGGAAGGACAAGTGTGGAGAGATACTGGGGAGCAGCAGAGTGAGTACATTTATAGGTTAGTAGAAGAAGTTTGAACAGAATGCGAAAACGGATAGGGAGCCAGTGAAGGGTCTTGAGGAGAGGGGTAGTATGAGTAAAGCGACCCTGGCGGGAGACAGGCAGCAGAGTTTTGAACCGACTGGAGAGGGGAGAGGTGACTAAGTGGGAGGCCAGCAAAAAGCAGATTGCAGTAGTCTTAATAAGTATCTGTGCTTCTAATGATATTAGAGGAATACATTTGGCCTCATCTATTAAATTATGTGCATATGCAGATAATGTATTTCTGTATATATCTTCTCTGGAACAATCTATACCGGCAGTTTTCAATTTAATTGACTCATTTGGCCATTTGTCAGGATATACTATAAACTGGAATAAAACTGAATGTTTACTGGGATTCTATATATATTGCGCCTTACTTTCCTCACGGAAATCAAAGCGTATTCTATAACAATGCGTTTTTGGTTAACTAGCTAGTCAGCACTGTCAATTGGATATTAACAAACAATTATCAGCACTAATCGGCATTAAGATTTACGCACAGAACTCGCTAAGCATATTCTGTAACATGGTGCACTTAAATTCTATGTCACATAGTTGAAAAGGGGGTGTGGTCATGGGCGGGGCATGGGTGTTTCTAAAATATATACACTTTGTTATAGAATACACCCACTCTGCGCCTAATTGAGGCATCGGGATTTACGCCTAGTAAAACATGGTGGAAATGGCCACGACGAAATTTGATTGTGTGGAGTGGCGCTCAGCGTATTCTATATACTTCGTGGAAATATAAGCCTATTCTATAAAATATAGGCGTGCTTTAGCGAATACGCTTAGGCATATTTTTTTCCATGCGTAATTTTCAGGTGCCATATATAGAATCTAGCCCTTTTTATGTCAAAGTTTAAATTTCTCAAATATTCCTATTTGTTGGTGCAGGAAGGTATTAAATATCTTGGTTTAACTTTTAAATCTACTGTTGAAGATATTCTTGTATGCAACTCTACACATATTTTAGAACATCTGAAGGATACATGTGCTAAATGGTCTCCATTATATCTTACTTGGTGGGGTACACTTGATGCTATAAAAATGATTTTGGCTCCCCAAATTACGTATATGTTAAAAATGCTTCCTTAGCAATTCCCAATATCTTATTTTAAACAAATCAATAAGATTCAATCCTTATTTTTATGGAATAATAAAACACCTAGGTTAGCAATCCAGAAACTGAAACTACCTAAATATCTGGGAGGTGTTAATTTTCCTGTTTTTGAGTTTTATAATCAGGCTTTCCTGCTCTGAACTGCTGCTTGGTGGTCTTCTGACCTTATCATGGATTCTACATCTCTTTGATTGACTTGATTTCAGCATCTTGGCTGGAACTGGAACTCGACTTGGACTCAGCAGCAATTCGGCTGATAGCGTCCCTCAGGATGGACTGCTGGTAAGCCTGGACCTCGGGATTCGCAAGACGCTTTCTTTCAATGGCAGCTTCCCGAGTATCTCGCAGGGCTGGGTCGGAGATAAGTAGGCGGTGGTATTCCCAGAGCGGGGTCCTAGGATCAATGGCAGAAACTGGGTTTACAATGAGCCCAAGCTGCCGGACACACTTCCTCTCCGCTGAAGCTTCAGGCCACTTCTTCAAGATTGGATCAGACAAAAGTTTTCAATGATATTCCTCAAGTGTCATGAAAAGATCAGGAACAATAATAAAGCCAGAACCAAACCACAAGGGAAACAGGAGCAAACCCCGGGAGGTGACCCGGATTGCCAACAGGGGCAAAAGTCCTAGGCTGGAAGCCCAGCGGGTAGGGTGATCGTGCCAAGCTCATGGCCTTTGCATTCTGTCAGGCTTTCAAAGCAGAAACTAGGTTCGTGAGCCCTTGGGCCACTGCCGTGAAGCAGCAGTGGCAGGCAAACCACCCCACACCAAAGACAAGGCAGAACAGGACTGGAACCCCGGACTGGAGTTGCAACAGAGGCAAACAAGCTGGAACAGGCAGAGCAGGAAACAGCTAGGCTTCACCGGCGCTTGACCACCGTTCCCCAGGACTTGAGCCCCTGCGTGTAGGCGGCCGGCAGGACTTACAGGACAGGGCAGGCACTGGATAACAACTAGGCTGAACAGGGACTGAGGGTCAGAGGGGAAAGGAATATACATGGGCAGCAAGGCAGGAAACTGAGCTAGGACTCACAGACAGACAATACTACACAAAGCAGGAAATGGACAAGCTAAAGGACAGGAACTGAAAGCTGCCATGCAGCCACTGAAACAGGATACAAATACTGACAGACAAGAGACAGGACTGAAAGCTGCAGAGCAGCCACTAAAACAGGGTACAAATACTGACAGACAAGAGACAGGACTGAAAGCTGCAGAGCAGCCACTAAAACAGAGTACTAATACTGACAGACAAGAGACAGGACTGAAAACTGCAGAGCAGCCACTAAAACAGGGTACAAATACTGACAGACAAGAGACAGGACTGAAAGCTGCAGAGCAGCCACTAAAACAGAGTACAAATACTGACAGACAAGAGACAGGACTGAAAACTGCAGAGCAGCCACTAAGCAAGAGACACAGACAAACAGAAACTAGACAAGGAATACAGACCAGAAACAAGACTAGGGAAGTAAGCAAATAAACCTAAGCTAAACTACACACAGATAACTAGAAACAGACAAGGAACTAAACAAGAAACCAGACTAGGCAGAAATGCAACAAAGCACCAACAAACCAGGAACCTTAGATGATGCAAAGGCAAACTCAGAAGGTTTCCAGGTGGTAATAAACCCATCAGCAGCTGAAACTCAGCTGCAGGAATCATGAGGCAGCTACGGGTGAGGCTGACAAACTTCAAACCAAGTCTGGAGGGCTGGAATATCTGGACCGGACTGAACCAGAAAGAAAGTCTGGAAAGTCTATGGCAGCCACCAGTTCTGGCCACCAGAGGGCAAGAGGAACACAAACCAAGACACAGGCAGAAAGCATACTGAAGCACAGAGAGGCTTAACACACACAGGTGCAGTATAGTGGAGTAATCAGAGTCATGCTGGAAGCAGCCAGCACACAGAGACAGAGACAGAACTAACTCAGGAAGAACAGACAGAAGCCAGCTCAGAAGCTGAGCGCCGGAAATAAGGTGAGTCTGAGAGGGGTCACGACCACAATCGTGACAATAAAATACTCAACTAAACAGTGACATTGGAAGGAGTAGATATAATCAGCGGAACTGGAGGCTGCCTCGACGTTATAAAATTTTTCAAATGTTCTGGGTTCAGGAAAATATAATTTTTATCAGAAACATTTACCATATATTTACACGGAAATTGAAGGAAAAAAAGTCCAGTTGAGACCTGAGTGTTAAAAAAGCTCTCCATCACATTTGTATAGCTCAGCAAAGGTCAGGAAATATTAACAGATTCTATCCCAGAAACTCAACTACTTTAAATTGAAAATACAGAGGAAGAATCCAATTTTGGTCATATTATTCCAGGGCAAAGGTAGCTTGTAAAGTTGCCTTTGTTACAACTGGATCAGAAGTCTCAGAAAGCCTGTAAGTTCAAAACTTGCTTCTGTTTTAGAGTCTTTTTCACCTATGATACCTGAAGATCCCAAATCAATATAAAAAGCCTTTGTGATTGGTGGTAAATTATCAGTGGGAATCTGCAAATTCTCTTTCAGATATTTTTTTATCATTTCTAAAGGAGAGAGAACTAGTAATTTAGGGAAATTCAAAAATCTGAAATTCAGCCTTCGAGCATAATTTTCCAAGGCTTCCAATTTTTGATGAATATTCATATTATCTTTTACTAAAGCCACCTGAGTAGAACGTAGCTCCCCAACTAATTTCTCAGTTTCTTTAACCTATTTATCCAAACCACTTACAGAATCCCCACATTGCTTGATATATGATTGTACCTGCTCAGGACAGAGTCTAAATGTTTTGTTCCCAGGTTTCTTCTTCAACCTAGGGAGTATTTTAGAGCCAGCATCAGATGACCCAGGTCTCGCAGTAGCCCCCTATGACCCATTGGGGTTACCTTCCACTTCACCTACAGACACACTTGGTTGTCCTTGGTCTGATAAGCTCCCATCAACAGAAGAGGATCTTCCTGACAGAATCCCAGCTTCAGGAGGAGAAATGGTAGCAACTTCGGCATCCAAAGCTCTCACTGATGGCTGTACCGGTAAACCACTTCTGGGTTAAGGTGGAGTTGCGCGATTCTCGGGGCTTAGCGTGGTATCCAAAACGCTCAGAGCAGCCCTTCCAGCAAGCTTTGGCTCCCGAGATATCTGTTCCATTTACAGGCGCAGAAAACTGCTCAATGTCTGCTGGGTCGAACCCAAGGAAACAGACGATTCCACCATATAGATATAGCTCTTTCCATTGCGCTTCACCATGCTGATTCCGCAAGAGCAAAACTAAGGAGCTGTGCGCCGTACATCCGTTCAAGCCGCCATCTTGTTCCTCCAAGATCTTTTATTTTTTATTGCATAAAGCTCCCTGGACACCTGTCAAACAGTATAGAGTCACTCAGTCTGACTCTAATTGCTGCTGGTCATGCTGTTCTCAGCTGGATACACTGAATCACATGATTTTTTTTTTACTGTAGTAGCATGCATTCTTTCTGTTCAGCTGTATTGGATCGTATTAAAACTATAATTCCCAACAATATTTCACTGTCATACAAATTGGTTAAATTTTGTTCTGCTTGTCTGTCAGAAAGTGTACTTGCTGAAGAACACTTGTGTGATTTAATGATGTCTATAGCGTTAAAAACTATTGTAACAGAATTGAAAAATAATTATTATCTGTCCACTTTTGATGGAATTCTTTATGCTTAATCTATCGTTACAAAACATATCTGGCTGGAAAATCTAATCATATAAATAAACTCAAAAAGTTCTGGGAATCCATTCGTTTTGTAAACAATAAACTGGGCAATGACTTATCAGTATGTATAATAATATACATTATTCGAATATCGATGATGTGCCTTTTGTAAACATTAGGGGTTCTTTTACTAAAGTGCACTAATGGATTTAGCACACGCTAATGATTAGTATGTGCTAAAAGATAAGATGCCCGTTATATTCCCATAAGCGTGCTAATCGTTAGTGCACGTTAAATCTGTTAGCACAACTTAGTAAAAGGACTCCTTAATGCTATACTTATTATGTCACTGTGTTACATGATTTGTTATATTTTATGTCTTGTATAAATATTCAATAAAAAAAATCTGAACCAAAAAAAAGAAAAAAATTAAGTAGGATAGTGTCCAGTCTCCAGGAAGTTGTGCTCGACAACACTATCCTACTTGTTAGATTTCTATTGTTTGAACATCACTGGAAGCCTAATCTGTAAGATCATTATTGATTTAGAATCCTGATGCAGGCAAAATGCCGAAATACGGGCCATGTCGGGTATTTTAATAAAATCATGGCTTCTACCATCCCTGCCTTCAGATTTTGTCTCATCTGAGGGCCACTTCACTGTCTATTTGGTGTTACGTTATATTATACCAGGAGCTGAAGTCTTAGAAGCAGGAACCACTAAAACAGTGCTTACCAAACTTTTTGGGCCCTGACCTCATTGTCGTGGCCACAGCAATCTCCAGCCCCCGCTGATGTGCATCAGAATGATGAGCCTATGTACTTCTGAGGCAGGTCACAACCCCACATACTCTGCATGGTGAAGGTCGCAACCCACAATTTGGTAAGCACCACACTAAGGGGTCCTATTATCAAGCTGCGGGAAAAAGGGCCCTCCCGCGGTCTGAATATTGGGCCCATTACATTTAATAGTATGTTTGGATTTTTCAGCAATATAAGATTCATATTGATGTAATTGACATAAAGAGTTCCACCAAAATTGAAAAAAGTGTGTAATGTTATTCTTTCATTCAAGTAAGAATAGTCTTTGTAGCGGTAGACAACATAATATCAAAGAATCATTTGTTTTCTGGAGTCAATGTTTGACTCTTTTTTTTTTTCGTTCAAACATTGTATTTTGAATATGAACAACAAAATATACATAGGAAATGACTGCGGGCCAGATGCACTAAACTTAACGAGCCATTAACGAGCAAGTAGTAAACTGGCATGCACAAAAGGCTTCTCCGAGCCATTTTCTGATCACGGTAGCAGCTAACGAAAACGGAATGCAGATAAGCAAATTAGTACCCCAATATGTATAAATCATATTGTAATGAGATGCACTACCGTTTTCCGATTGCCTAACCGTGGAAAATCTAACGGGAGGTCTGTATCTCTCGTTGGGGCTGCGCGGGATTTATTCGCCTCTAAAAACTTATATAAATTTAACAAAAAAAAAATCGGGGAAAAAAAATGTCCAAGCGCTCGTCAGGGACGTCCTTCACTCAAAACAACCAGCCGGAAACCTTTGCCTAGCCACGTCCAAGTGCTCATCAGGGCCGTCCTTCTAAAGTGCCTAACATGGACGTCCTTCACAAAACCAAAAAAAGGACGTTCCTGACAAGCACTTGGACGTTTTTCCCCCAGATTTTTTTTTGTGATGGGTGTCCTTCTAGTGCCAAGGACGTCCAAATCAAAAACTATTTGAACGTCTCTTTCGATTATGCCCCTCCGCCAGGTCTCTCTCAGCTAATCATAGTGCGTTTAACTGACACCAGTAACAGCTAAACGCACTGTGATTGGCTGAGAGAGACCTGGAGGAGGGGCAACGGACAAATCTACAGGCTACAAGCTAATCTGCAGGCTAATGACGAGCGTGGGGCATCGCAGGATTTAGCCCTGCAAATGGGAAGACTAGAAGCTAAGAAATAAGCCAGAAAATACCATTCAGGAAAGACAAAACAGTTCAGAGGCAAGAGAATAAAAACTAACCTGACGATATGGAGGAGCCTGACAAGCTGGAGTTACTGGACGCTGCCATGTCTGTCTCTTTCTCACGTGAACCTTCCAGCCCAGAAAAGCAGCTTTTTTTTTTTGTTTTAGCCTGGCACAAAGGCAAGCGACGCTTAAGCAGTTTTCAGCTTGTGCCCTCCCCCCCCCCCCAGGATCGGGAGGTGCGAGGACGCAAATCAAAACTTTTTGGACGTCCCTCCCTCCATGTCTCTTTCAGCCAATCACAGCGCATTTAGCTGTTACCAGTACCAGCTAAACGCGCTGTGATTGGCTGAGAGAGACCTGGAGGGAGGGACGTCCAACAAATTTTGATTTGCGTCCTCGCACGTCTCGATCCTGGGGGGGGGGGGGGGCGCAAGCTGAAAACAGCCTTAAGCTCCGTGTCTCTCTCCTGCTCCTTGGCTGCTCGTCAGAGACCTCCTTTTTTGTTGTTTTTTTTTAGTGAAGGACATCCATAAAGGACGTCCTTGGCATGCTTGACCAGCCAGCATAACGCTTGGCTGCTCTGCGCATGCTTGACCAGCCAACTGGCTTCCGAGGGAATAGAGAATGCAAGTAAGCTACAACGAGCAGCTCATTTGCATTCTCTTTCCTTGATGCATGGTTGTTCCCTACAGATTCGCTATGGAATCGGTAAGGGAAGGGCTCTTCCGAGGACCTTAGTGCATCTGCCCAAGAATGACTTGCTCATACATACAACAATAGAAGAAAACACAATTAAATACGAACGACCTGAAAGCTATTGACGAGATAACTAACTTCCGCAAATCTTTGAAGACACATCTCTTCAACAAGGCATATTAAGAGAACCCATACCCTGTACAACATTACCACACCAATATTTCCAATTATTAAAGTCCACCTTCCACACTATCCTGTCTAACACCTTCGTTCTCTCTTCCCTTACTTAATCTCTATACAATACTAAGTGTATCTGATATCATGTAATGACTATGCCATAACAAACTATGTAAGCCACATTGAGCCTGCAAATAGGTGGGAAAATGTGGGATACAAATGCAATAAAGTAAATAAATAAATAAATAAATAAGTGGCATCCAAAAAGCACAAAATAAAATGAAATTCTACTCTGAATTTTTGCCCCTTTTGCATGTACTGTGCACTTTAAGCCCCTTTTACAAAGGCATGGGATGGCTAATGTGTGGGTAGCACACACCCAATCAGCACTACCGCTGGGGTAGCACATGCGCCCAGTGGTAATTCAGATTTTGGTGTGCACTGAATCCCACTGTAGAAAATAATTTTCTATTTTCTACCATAGGGGTCATTCCCAGTGGTAACCGGCTGCGCACCCATGTTGGCACGCGCTGTATGGTTACTGCGTGGGTAGCACGTGAGCCATTACTGCTAGGTCAACCTGGTGGCGGTAAGGGCTCAGGCTGTAAATAGGCATGCGCTAGTTTTAATATTAGCACTAGCCCGTTTCCTGGTCCATTAAAAAAATGCCCTTTTTCACAACTGTGGTAAAATGTGGCCCAGTATGCACCCAGAAGACGTGCCCACACTACCACAGGCCACTTTTTATGTGGCTTTGTAAAAGGGCCCCGTTTTTTTACAAAACGGGAGTTTTGGCTGCTCATCTCTAATTACAAATATGACACTGCATTGGGTTGTATATTCAAAACCAGTACAGACCAAAAGTCCCTCTTCTGGAACTGGCAACTTGGAAGTTCTTATCCACAACAAAGGGTTAATTTCTCTGGCTCGCTTGACAGGAACTCCAGACTGAGATCCACGTCTCTAATTTGATTGTGCTCAGCGTTTTCCTTCAGTTGACTTTATAGACACAATTAGTAACATTGAATTGAACTGTAAGTGTGAGAAAATTAAATCAAATGCCACTTCCCTTGGTGGCTCCAGTTTATGCTGCCACAAAGAAGATGCTAATGGATCAATGCTTCCAGGTTATAATGGCCCAATTCCAGGCACCTGACAATTTTCTTCTGAACTAGACCAGAGGTGTGCATAGCCGCAAGGACTGGCAACTACTTCAGGTTAACCCTGAGAGGCTCATCCAGTCCTGGTTTTGCTCCATGTCAGTCAGTCATGTCAGAGAAATGGGAACTCCGAGTCCCTAGGTACAAGGGGGCAAAACCAGAATTGGACTTCCTGGTTAGGACTGACCTTGGCTCAAGTGGACAACTTAACAGCTGTTCAACCCAGAGGTAGCTAGTTCTTATAATTATTGCTATTAAATAATGACTAATTAAGTGACCATATTGTGGGGATAGCCTCAATTCCATGTCATTAAGGGACAGAGTAATCCAGTTCTGGCTTTGTGACTTTTCAGCACAGTATGCAGTTTTTAATTTCCCAAAGATGAGCATGGTTCATCTTCTACGGTTTGATGTAAGCCACAATGAGCCTGCAAATAGGTGGGAAAATGTGGGATACAAATGAAAGAAATAAATAACTCCATACATGAAATTGAGTAAAACCAGGACTGGAATAGTGTGTCACTTGCTAGAAACCCTACCAAGAGCTGGAAATCATCAGAAATAACCTGAGCCAGTCCTAGTTTTGCCTTCTCCTCCCCCCTCCCCCAATGGAACTGCCTCTTTGATCCCAACAAAAACCAGGAACTACAGCTCCATGCATGCAGAGGAGTAAATCCAGGACTGGTGTGGCCTGCCCTATGCAATGAAACCTATTAATTCCCCTTATGTAATCATAGTTTCAGAGGCTTCACAGGCTCTGTTAGCAATGATAGTGGGAGACGTTATGCTAATTTTATTGAAAAATGCTTATGTAACTGCCTTTTGAGAGCAAACAGCCAAAGATGATGATGCCAATTAGAATATAACGTCGAGTAGGAGACTGGATCCTTCCTTTCTCCCCTTCCTTGGGAGTAATGGAGCTCAGAGGGGATCCAGCGAGAGTACTGAGATGTGTAAAAGATGTCCCACTGTTGTTTGGACTGGTTTATGTGGAGTTTTCACCTAGAGATACCTGGAAGAGGACTCGGGGAGCCAACACCAATCTCAGTCAGAATCCCCTATAACATTTTAACACTCGTACACAAAGTATATAATTCAAGCCTTCCTCTTTTCTTATGCCATTTATTGATACCTGATGTCTGTGGTTCCCAAACCTAGTCCTGGAGCTGGTCAGGTTTTCACAGTATATCCACAATGAATATTCATGAGATACATTTGCATGCAGTAGAGGCAGTGAATGCAAATCTCTCTCATGAATATTCATTGTGGGTATCCTGAAAATCTGACCGGCTGGAGTGCCTCCAGGGACCAGGTTTGGGAACCACTGCCTTACGCACTTGCACAGGCTCTAAACTCATCTCAACACCACCTTCTTGCAGTTCCTTCCTTCGTCAAGCTTGCTTTGATCCTATCTGAACCTCCATCTTCAGTGTGACAGAGCATTTCCTATGGAACAATCTTTCACATGCTTAGAACCATCTTATCAAAAATTTAAAATTGGCCTGAAGATCTACTATTTGGAAAATCCTTTGGCTCTTGACTAACGCCAATTGTCGCAGCCTCATGGTGATGATCTCTGAACACACAGTGAATGATACCTTGGCTTTTAAATTACCTCTTACTATATATGGTTGCATTATCTTTCCTTTCTTTATTTAACTTATGTTTATTTATTTATCACATTTGTACCCCACATTTTCCCACCTATTTGCAGGATCAATGTGGCTTACATCAAACTGTAGAGGCAATCGCCAATCCGGTAAATATACACATACAATATAGTGTAGTGATCAGGAAGAATCAAAAGAACAGGGTATACAGGGAAAAAGGAGGGAAGGGTAAGAGTGTCTAAAATGGTCCATTAATTTGCTGTGTTGCAAGATTTAGGGACGTATGTTGGATCCCTGGGGTAGGCCTTTCCGAATAAGCTGGTCTTGAGTGATTTCCACCTTTCGGCAGCATTTTTCTCACATTTATGTTGCGCAATCCTTCAGGACAGAATAGTGGCCACATCATTGCCAACTGGTTCCTTCTTGACTTCCTGTTCCCGCTGCTCCTGGACGTTTCGGAGCTGGATGCCCCTTCGAATCGCAGCGAGCAGATCAATCCAGGCATCACTCATGGGCATAAGAGGGGATCTGAGGTTTCCGTGGTTCCACAGTCACAACTGGAGGAGAGGCAGAATGAGCTGGGGAGGCACTAACAGTTGGAGGACCAGGTGGAGGTGGAGGAGGGGCAACATAAGTACATAAGTAATGCCACACTGGGAAAGACCAAGGGTCCATCGAGCCCAGCTTCCTGTCCACGACAGCGGCCAATCTGGGCCAAGGGCACCTGGCAAGCTTCCCAAACGTACAAACATTCTATACATGTTATTCCTGGAATTGTGGATTTTTCCCAAGTCCATTTAGTAGTGGTTTATGGACTTGTCCTTTAGGAGGGCCCAAGGGACCAGTCTGAGGAGAAGCAGAATATGGACAAGGAGGGGCAGGAGGTGGGGCGGGCGGATATGCCATGTGGGCCATTGAAGCCACTACACTTGGTGCCAGAGGTGGAGGTGCACAGATTGGGCTGTCAAATGCAGTCTGAGCAGATGGTATCATTGGGGGTGGAGATGCAGGTGGCACAAAATACTCTACCATGGGCATCAGCGATATATCAAATTATAAATAAAACTGGAAACTTGGAGCTCAAGGATCAGAAAGTTAGTCCTGTGTTACCCTGATAAAGGGGATAGAACTCCTCTCATATGAGGAAAGGCTAGAGTTTGGGGCTCTTCAGCTTGGAAAACAGACAGCTGGGGGGGGGGGGGGGTATAATTGAGGTCTACAAAATCCCGAGTGGTGTAGAATTCAATTTTTTTATTCTTCCAAAAAATACAAAGATTGGGGGACACTCAGTGAAGTTACATGGAAATAAAACGAATAGGGAGAAATATTTTTTTCACTCAAAGAATAGTTAAGCTCTGCAACTCACTTGAGGAGGATGTGATATTGGTGGTTAGTGTATCTGGGTTTAAAAAAGGCTTGGACAAGTTCCTGGAAGAAAAGTCCATAGTCTGTTATTGACATGGACATGGGGAAGCCACTGCTTGCCCTGGGATTGGTAGCATGGGATGTTGCTACTATTTGGTTTTCTGCCAGATACTTGTGACCTGGATTGGACACTGTTGGAAGTAAAATACTGGGCTAGATGGACCACTGGTCTGACCCAGTTATGGCTAGTCTTATGTTGTTATTAGTAAAATCTCTTGAGCAGTCATTCAGACTGGAAGTTGGTTTGTATTGAGCAAGACTTGGGATACCAGAATGAAGAAGTACATTAGAAATATGGCCTTGAAAGCTGATAATAGCGTGCACACTATTTGTATATTTATTTAAAATATTTATATATTCACGGCTATCCACAGTTCTAGGTACACTCTAAAGCATGCACACTCTTTCCCAACAATATGCACTATCAGAAAAAAGAGTGCACCATCTTTCACATAGTACACATTTTTGATGACATTTGTCCCAGAATGAAAAAAAACCTGGTAAAAATGACGCAAATGTTTTTACCTGCCCATCATAACCAACACAGCCTGAGCAATGAGGTATGGAGTGCCAGCCCCTAAGCCCCTACTGACACAGAAACTCTAGAGGTGTTCCAGGGCATGTGGACAGTTGGAAAGTTCATAAAAAAAAAGATATATAACAATTTCTCAGTACTCTCTATCTGTAGCACTTCTAGTAGGTGGAGGTGCAGGTCACTCCTTGTGCTGCATTGTATCTCAGTGGTTGCACTTAACTGCCAGACCTGGATCTATTAATGGGGCGAGGAGCCAGGTTCCATAAACTCCCTTACTTTGTGGTTTACCTGTCAGCCAACAACCATGAATTAAAGCCTGCAGTGATCCCAGTCCCTCCTCCTCACGAGACAGCAGGGTAGCTCTTTCAGTGAAGCCAATCGATACAGCACCCCCATCAACTTGGCCATGATTGAGAGGGCTTGCAGTATTAATCTTTAAGACAATTCTATATCTCCCCCACCCACGTGATGCTGGACAGAGTGCCAAACAGCACACGCACTGACTAGTTAATTCAGTACTGTCCAGTAGAAAAAGATGCTTGAAATCTGATCTAAAGGGATACTGCATTCCTGCTGCAGTGTGCCACTCCCTGTACTGATTCCTTATAGCAGTGGTTCTCAACCCAGTCCTAGGGGGTGCATAAAGCCAGTCAGATTTTATGTTTATCCAAATGAATATGCATGAAATAAATTTGAAAATAATGAATTTAGTGCATGCAAATTAATCTCATACATATTTATTGTGTATATACTGAAAATCTGACTGGCTGTCATAAAGGGACAGACTGTCCCAGTCCTGCTTTTATTCCATTTCATGCAAGGAATTGGGGTCTTTGCTCTTCTTTGGGAAATCATAATTACAAGCCCATGCATACAGTGTTAAAAACCCACAAAACCAGAACTGATTCTGTCCCTTAATGACATGGAATTGAAGCTATCCCCATAATATGGTCACTTAATTAGTCATTGTTTAAATTAGAACTAGCCACCTCTGGCTGGGTGTGTTCTGAGGACTAAGAACCCATGACTTACTGGCCATGCTTTAATGAAGAAAATATTCAACATTTAAATAATAGGAAGCCAGTCTGAAATTGTCATGCAGAAGGTCCCTGGTTCCATCTTCAAGCTTTGTATGCCTCAGGTTACCTGGGGCTAGGGTTGCTTTAGAGGCAGTGCTCACATCTCCTGGGGCAAGATTTCTCAATACAGTCTTCGGGGAACCCCAAGCTAGTCTTGTTTTCAAGATATCCACAATGAATATGCATGAGATATATTTGCATACAATGGAGGCAGTGCATGTAAATATATTTCATGCATATTCATTGTGGATATATTGAAAACCAGACTGGTTCCTCTGGGTTGAAAAACCCTGGAGTAAGGAGCCAAAGTTGATGCTTGAAGATAATATCTAATAGCTGGATTCAGGATCCCATGATCGAAGGGGAAGGAGGCCTCTGTTTGAGGACTTTCACTGTGTTAACCAGATTTGATGTACTGGGAAGCATACAAAAACAGAGGGAAAATCTCTAGTGATCTGAAATCAAGGTTCATGTACCCTGATCCCAGTCCGGGAGCAGGAGGAAAATGCTATGTCAAAAATAGGTATAGCAAAATTTAAAGAATTAGAGCAGGGGGTGGGTAAGGAAGAAAAAGGGATGGAAAGGATGGGGTTAAAGGAAAAATGAGTGGCTCTGCAGTAGAGAAGTAGAAGGAGGGGCAGAAGGAGAAGTTGAGGGTTTAATGGGGTGTCTGGGGGGGAGCTCAGAGTGAGAAATATGGGAGGAGGGAAGAGATCAGTGGAAGAGAAAAGGAGAGAGGAAGAGAATACAATGAGAGAAATGACAAGTGAAGAAAAAGGGAAAGGAAGAGAATTGTGAAATGTGGAAAAGGATAGGAAGAGTGGAAATGGCACACTCCTCAGCAGCTGCCTCTCCAAACTGCAGTGATATCACTTCCCTAAATAACAACAAAAAAATAAATGTATTGACCCCACTTTTGAGTTCAATGTTTATTTGTTTTTATAAACATATACAATTACATAGCAAAAAAAACTAGTACCACAAAGAAGGCAATGAAACCCACCCATCCACACTCTTAGCACTAAAGCCGAATACCTAAATAATGTTGAACAGCAATGGATACCTTTAAGGGGCACAGGCATTAAGAAAATAGCCCCCAATGTTGCGATCACAACTGGGTCATAATGCAAAGTTTACACTATACGGCATCTATCTCAAACATTAGGGAGCTTGTGTTCATTTCAGAAAACAAGCTCACCAATGCACAAAAACAAAGAAACCTCCCACATGTCTATGTTGCCTTGTGAGACCAATGGTCCATGTAGCCCAGTATCCTGCTTCCAACAGTGGCCAATCCAGGTTACAAGTAACTGGCAGAAACCCAATTAGTACCAACATTCAATATTACTAATCCCAGGGCAAGCAGTGGTTTCCCCCATGTCCATCTCAATAACAGACTATGGACTTTTCCTCCAGAAACTTGTCCAAACCTTTTTTCAAACCTAGATTTATTTATTTTAAAATGTATATTAATATAATTAATATTAATAACAATAACAAATTGCCCATATTCACATTCTATCCTATGTATTATAAATATGTTATATGATCAGGATTTCATGTTATGCTCTTATTAGTAATTTTGGGTAGATAGATAGACAGACAGACAGACAGACACTTTGTTCTATGCAATCAGAACGCCTTGTCAGTTCTACTTTTGTTATATTGTGGGATATAAATGTCATAAATAAAAAAAAACATTCTGCTCTATTAGCAAACTTCTAGGCGGAGTACAACAGTAACAAACACAACAAAATCAATAAATACATAATAAGTTATTTTCATACAGACACCCAAACCGTACAGCACAGTACACACACCATATACCACCGCTCATGACTACAATCAGCCCTTCCTCCACAATGTCCTCCTTCATATAATGTCTTTAAGCATATCGCATTATTCACCTCCATATGCCTGTTGGAACAGATACATCTTCAACGCCTTTTTAAAGGCACCCAGTTCCTCAGTCTCTCTTATGTATTGAGGCAGTTGATTCCAAAACTGTGGCCCAGCAATATAAAAATGGACTGTTGGAATTCCTCCAATCTAACGTCCTGACGTGTTGGTACAACCAACAGCTCTTTATTCAATGATCACAATGACCTTCTTCGCTGGTAAACACAAAGCCTAGAAGTAAGAATAGATGCTGTC
Source organism: Microcaecilia unicolor (assembly GCF_901765095.1). Taxonomy (NCBI): domain Eukaryota; kingdom Metazoa; phylum Chordata; class Amphibia; order Gymnophiona; family Siphonopidae; genus Microcaecilia; species Microcaecilia unicolor. Next base: position 54,578,851 of record NC_044044.1, read on the forward strand.
CTGTTTGTCAACACCTTAAAAATCAAATACAGAATCTCAAATCTTATTCTGGACTCCATAGCAACCGATGTAGTTGCCTGAGAACAGGTGTAATGTGCTCATAGAGACTACATTCATCCAACACCCTCACTACAGCATTCTGGGCAACTTGTAATGCTCTGAGTTGAGGCTTTCTGATACAGTAGTCAAGACTTGGTGATACTACACTTTGTACAACCATTCAAAAGTTATCCAGATTTAACAAACCTTTTACCTGCCTCATAGTTTTTTAATTTACGGAATTTCACCAACAAAGTTGTATCATCATAACCTCTAAGTTTCACATTTTGGTGACTACCAAATTCAAATGCAACAGATAAATCATCAGTAATATCACTGGCTAAAAACAGAATCTGTGTTTTGGCAATGTTCAAATTTAGATGATTTACTAACATTCTATTCTGACTTACAAACACTTTATCAATCTCCTCAGTAACTGGGACCAAGAATTGTTACTATACCCTCCAGCAGCAAGTTCCAGAGCTTAACTATTCTTTGAGTGAAAAAAATACGTCCTCCTATTTGTTTTAAAAGTATTTCCACATAATTTCTTTCAGTGTTCCTTGGTCTTTCTACTTTTTGAAAGAGTGAATTGATTCACTTTAATCCATTCTACACCACTCAGAATTTTATAGACCTCAATCCTATCCATCCTCAGCTGTCTCTTTTTTTTTTTTTGTGGTTACATTTGTACCCCGTGCTTTCCCACTCATGGCAGGCTCAATGCGGCTTACATGGGGCAATGGAGGGTTAAGTGACTTGCCCAGAGTCACAAGGAGCTGCCTGAAGTGGGAATCAAACTCAGTTCCTCAGTTTCCCAGGACCAAAGTCCACCACCCTAACCACTAGGCCACTCCTCCACTCCAAGCTGGAGAACCCTAACCTTTTTAGTCTTTCCTCATATGGGAGGAGTTCCATCCCTTTTTTCATTTTGGTCGCTCTTCTTTGAACCCTTTCTAATTCCACTATATCTTTTTTGAGAAATGGCGACCAGAATTGAATGCAATAAAAGTGAGGTCGCACCGTGGAGCGATACAGAGGCATTATAATATTCTTGGTCTTATTTTGCATCCCTTTCCTAATAATTACTAGCATCCTGTTTGCTTTTTTGGCCATCACTCCACACACTGAGCAGAGGGTTTCAACATATCATCAAGGATGATGCCTAGATCCATTTCCTGGTCGGTGACTCCACACTGGGCAGATTTCAATGTACTGTCTACAATGACACCTAGATAATTTTCTTGAGTGCTGACCCTAGCATCAGGTAACTATGATTTGGATTATTCTTCCCAATGAGCATCACTTTGCATCTGTCCAATTAAATTTCATCTCTCATTTGGATGTCCAGTCTTCCAGTTTCCTAAGGTCTTCATGCAATTTTTCACAATCTGCATGTGTTTTGACAACTTTGAATAGTTTTGTGTCATCTGATTTCCAGATAAGTGCATAACTATTGACATATTGGGACAGACTAAAGGTCCATCAAGCCCAGCATCCTGTTTCAAACAGTGGCCAATTTAGGTTACAAGTACCCGACGATCCCAAAACAGTACAATACATTTTATGCTGCTTATCTTAGAAAAAGCAGTGGATTTTCCCCAAGTTCATTTTAATAATGGCTTATGGACTTTTCTTTTAGGAACCTATCCAAACCTTTTTTGAACCCTGCTAAGCTAACTGCTTTTACCACATTCTCTGGCAATGAATTCCAGAGTGTTTAATTACACATTGAGTGATGAAATATTTTCTCTGATTCGTTTTAAATTTACTACTTTGTAGCTTCATTGCGTGCCCTCTTGTCCTAGTATGTTTGGAAAGAGTGAACAAGTGATTCACATCTACCCGTTCCACTCCACTCATTATTTTATAGACCTCTATCATATCTCCCCTCAGCCATCATTTCTCCAAGCTGAAGAGCCCTAGCTGCTTTAGCCTTTCCTCATAGGGAAGTCGTCCCATCCCCTTTATCATTTTTGTCACCCTTCTCAGTACCTTTTCTAATTACACTATCAAGCTCATTTTTGAAAGAGGACGCCCATCTTTCGACACAAATCGGAAGATGGGCGTCCTTCTCACAGGGTCGTCCAAATCGGTATATTCGAAAGCCGATTTTTGTCGTCCCCAACTGCTTTCCGTCGCAGGGACGACCAAAGTTCAAGGGGGCGTATCAGAAGCGTAGCAAAGGCGGGACTTGGGCGTGCCTAACACATGGACGTCCTCGACCCATAATGGGAAAAAAAGGGGGTCCCTGATGAGCACTTGACGACTTTACCTGGTCCTGTTTTTCTTACGACCAAGGCAC